>NC_092776.1:73401189-74073501 GCF_047496795.1 Chiloscyllium punctatum | reverse complement strand
GAGAAAATCCCGGATGGATTGATTAATGAGGGAATTTGATTGATGGATGGATTTGGGTGAAGGGATATTTCAGCACATTCTTCAGCTGCTGCCTGAACTTAGTCTGGGTCACGGCATAAATCGCGGTGTTTGTGCAGCAACTGAGGAGCTGCAGCATGAAGCCCAATTCCCCCACAAAGGGATGGAGATACACAGACTCATACCCAATAAACCACATCCGGGTCCATATAGAATACAGCATTAACACTGACCATAACAGGATGAAATTGGCCGAGATCACAAACAGTAAAATGATGGATTTTTTTCGGTTTCTCATTTCAGTGTCAGACTGAGCGTCCCCATTGGTGTGAGCGCGGAGTCTCCTGCGGGCTCTGCTGGTCACTAAAATGTGTCTGACGGTGAGAACATTGAGCAGCAGAATCAGGAGAAATGGGACACACGGGGTTAGAATGTAGTGGAGGAACTCGATTGTGACCCAGACACTGGAGGATAGAGCAGCGTCTGTTACATCACAAAACCAGGGGAGGTTCATCAGCCGATACCGAGCCTCGAGCATAAAATACCAGGAAATGTTCTTTAAACAGCTCAGCACAGTCACTGCTCCCAAAACCACAGCCGCCGTTTTCTCACTGCAATATTTACTTTTCAGCTTCTGGCAACAAATGGCCACAAACCGATCAAAGGTGAAAGTGACGGTGAACCAGACAGAGCAGTCAGTGGCTGCATAAAGCAGGACGGCGTGGATATTACACACGGGGACGGAGTACAGGAAATAAAACTGTTCCCGATAAACAGTGGGAATGTGTCTCAGGATCAGGTCGAGGATAATGACCAGGAGATCCGCCGCTGCCATGGCCCCCAGGTAACGTCTGACACATGGAGACAATCCACAATCTTTATAAAGCAGGACGTAGATGGTCACTACGTTAACTGTGAGGAAGGAAAACAAACCCATTATCCATCAGCCTGGAGGCAAAGGGACCCGTTTGATCAGGGACCCAGTGAGATTTACAAATGTGTCCCTGTATTCAGGGATTTATTAAAATAATTGGAGCTGGAATAACAAATGGGAAGATCGGAATTACTGACAAAAATGTGACATGAACCACAAGAAACCCTCCCTCCCCAAACACACAGAGACACATCCATAAGGACAGATGGTTTCTAGAACATTCCCACACACTCGATCACTCGAGAGCAGACACAGGTCACTCCTTCCCAGTTCCTAATACGGAGGGTGGGAATGTTGCTGTCCTGAAGGATTCTCTCCCAGTTTCCTGAAGACAAACGGAGTTTGGGAATTCCTGTATTTTGGTCTATATTGTGGTCGATCCTGTGTCGTGAAGAAATGTAAACGCAGGGAAAACGTATTCCCCCCTTTAACTGCCCGAGGGCCGTTCGGAACAGTGTCTCCTTCTCCCTGGAACGGGATCTCTTCCCTCGGGATCTTATCGTTTGTTCAATTCACTGACGTCCGGCCGTTCACAAACAAAGTCAGGGACAGAACGTTCCGGGGAATGTCAGTTATAGAATGTCAGGGACAGAACGTTCCGGGGAATGTCAGTTATAGAATGTCGGGGACAGAACGTTCCGGGGAATGTCAGTTATAGAATGTTGGGGACAGAACGTTCCGGAGAATGGCAGTTATAGAATGTCAGGGACAGAACGTTCCGGGGAATGTCAGTTATAGAATGTTAGGGACAGAACGTTCCGGGGAATGTCAGTTATAGAATGTTGGGGACAGAACGTTCCGGGGAATGTCAGTTATAGAATGTTGGGGACAGAACGTTCCGGGGAATGTCAGTTATAGAATGTTGGGGACAGAACGTTCCGGGGAATGTCAGTTATAGAATGTCGGGGACAGAACGTTCCGGGGAATGTCAGTTATAGAATGTTGGGGACAGAACGTTCCGGGGAATGTCAGTTATAGAATGTCGGGGACAGAACGTTCCGGGGAATGTCAGTTATAGAATGTTGGGGACAGAACGTTCCGGAGAATGTCAGTTATAGAATGTCGGGGACAGAACGTTCCGGGGAATGTCAGTTATAGAATGTCGGGGACAGAACTTTCCGGGGAATGTCAGTTATAGAATGTCGGGGACAGAACTTTCCGGGGAATGTCAGTTATAGAATGTCGAGGACAGAACGTTCCGGGGAACCCCTTGACCTGTCCATGACCTTTCACCCCTCCCCCTACCCACCCCACCAACATGAGGTACTGTGCCTGGACACACTGTAACACTAATGGGGTGAGAGATAGAGGGTCCAATCACAGGAATGGGAACTAAAGGCATTGTCAGATCAGCTGAAATGGTTAGATATACCACATTCTCAATCCACCTCCCAGAACCAGCCCAGACACCATATACCCAGAGGAGATATCTGTTCACCGTGGAACACTGTGCAGACCAGGACAGTGTCCTGCTCAGCACAACCCAGCAATCTGTCCAGATTCATCCATTATACTGGTCAATACAATCCAGCAATCTGCCAGAGTGGATCAATACAAAGACCACAGCAGTGCATTGATCTATAAACCCAGACTAGATATCTGTCCAGCACCGGGAGCTGTGCAGACCACAGCAGTGCATTGATCTATAACCCCGGACTAGATACCTGTCCAGCACGGGGAGCTGTGCAGACCACAGCAGTGCATTGATATATAACCCGGACTAGATATCTGTCCAGGGACGGGGAGCTGTGCAGACACAGCAGGACACTAATGTGTGAACCTGAAACAAACATCACTTCCAGCGTGGGGAGCTGCACAGACCACATCATTGCAGTATCTATAAACCTCAACCAGATAGTCTGACCAGCACAGCGATCTGTGCAGTGATCACCCGTGAATTAACCTGTAAACCAGAGCAGTTACCCTCCCAGCATGTAGGACTGTGTACCCCACCCCAGTGCATTGATCTGTAAACCCAGGAGCAGTTACCCTCCCAGCATGTAGGACTGTGTACCCCATCCCAGTACATTGATCTGTAACCCAGGAGCAGTTACCCTCCCAGCATGTAGGGCTGTGTACCCCACCCCAGTACATTGATCTGTAACCCAGGAGCAGTTACCCTCCCAGATTGTAGAGCTGTGTACACCACCCCATGCATTGATCTGTAACCCAGGAGCAGTTACCCTCCCAGCATGTAGGACTGTGTACACCACCCCAGTGCATTGATCTGTAACCCCAGGAGCAGTTACCCTCCCAGCATGTAGGACTGTGTACCCCCACCCCAGTGCATTGATCTGTAACCCAGGAGCAGTTACCCTCCCAGCATGTAGGACTGTGTACCCCACCCAGTGCATTGATCTGTAACCCAGGAGCAGTTACCATCCCAGATTGTAGAGCTTGTGTACACCACCCCATGCATTGATCTGTAACCCAGGAGCATTTACGCTCCCAGCATGTAGGACTGTGTACCACACCCCAGTGCATTGATCTGTAACCCAGGAGCAGTTACCCTCCCAGCATGTAGGACTGTGTACCCCACCCCAGTACATTGATCTGTAACCCAGGAGCAGTTACCCTCCCAGCATGTAGGGCTGTGTACCCCACCCCAGTACATTGATCTGTAACCCAGGAGCAGTTACCCTCCCAGTATGTAGGACTGTGTACTCCACCCCAGTGCATTGCTCAGTAACACTGTGTTATATCCCTGCCCAGTTTGTGGAAACTTGCAGCCCATGCTGGAAGTGACAGAATGTGCAGCTCCCATCCATTGTAGCTCCATCTCTCCATTGTGCCCTGACAAGGGGTGCTGTGGGTGTGAACATCACTGCCAGAGAGAGATAGCGGGGGATTCCGTTTAGATATCACCACATGGAGGGGTTTGGGGTATAGACAGAGAGGGGGAGACTGAGAGACAGTGTCATGGAAGGATGTGTTCCCAGGTTTCAGAATGCAGAAATGTAGACACTTCGATAGCACCCTGGAACATGAGCCAGTCTTCCAGGAAAGATGGAAAAAGGGATATTGTTGTGAGGTCAGATGATGGAGAGTTTTTGGATGAGCATTTGTTCTACAGCTTTGTAAATGGAGTCCTTCACGGCTGGAGGTACACACCATCACCCAGATGCTCCTGGATATTCCGTGATCCCTGACACTGGGGCCATCTTTAAAGCTCAATGGGCACATGATTGAACTTTCTCCGTTAGGAGCTGCCCTGCACAGTTTACCCCGAGCCTGGGGACTAAATAACAATTACACCACGGTTTGTCAACAGGGTACGGAACTCCAGTTTGGATGGGCTAGTACAGAGGGGGACCATTCTCTTCACAAAGGGGACGACACTACCAGACCCACCGAGCATGGTCTGAGCTCCCCACCCAGCTCAGTACAATATCTGTGGTCTGAAGAAATGTCCAGCAATACAGGACAAGCATCAATAACCTTCCCCGCTCTGTCAGGATAAGGGTCACTGTATTTTCTCTGCTCCCTCTCACTCACTGTATATCTGTTATAGCACCGACCCCCGAACAAGGCTCGTGGTCCAACACTCTCACTGTCGCATGCTGCACCTTCTCTCTCTGTCTCTGTCTCTCTCTCCTCCCCCCTCCACTTCACCCCCACACTAATAGCACTGCATGGATACAACACTGTGGACTGACTCCCTCCGGACCCCTCACCATGACCCCCTCCCCACCTACACCAGCACTAAAAGCAGGGCCACCCACTCCCACCCTCCCTGCCTCCCTCCTTCCCATTCCAGGATGGTGTGCTCACAACACATCGTCACCACCACCAGCCTGGAATAGGACAGAAAGGGCCAAGCCGGGTGGTGCAGTTCCCGATATCCGTTCCCTCACCCCGTCCCGCCGCCATGTGGGGAGGACCCTGGTAGAAGCTGGAGAGGACCGGGATGCTTCGTGTGGAGATTCTGAAACATCCACGTCCCACCGACCGAGTCAGAGCAATGTTCAGTGAAGGGCAATTCTCACTTTAAACCCACTGGCAGCTCCGTTTCCCCCGGCACAACTTAGAAGCTGTGGCCCTGATGCCGTCTCCCTTTTGTGTCGAGCTGGTACAAATGGAATCCCACGGTCTCGGTGGGCAGGAGGGTGGGCTCACATCACATCGTCACCACCACCTCCCAGGAAGGGAGCACAGAGACTCCCTCATACACCTCCCCCTGTAACAGCTCAGATACTGAAACTAATCTGTGAGAGTTACTGCTCTCCCCACTTGTCCTGACATCTTCAACAATCTGTGCTCATATACACCCAGCGCCCTCTGCTCCGGTACCCCTTTTTATAATGCACAGCCTGTTTTAAACTGTCTTTCATTGTCTTTCCTACCAAAGTGTCTCCACCTCAAACTGCTCTGCACTGATCCCCATCTGCCATAAACCTGAACACTACTCCAACGTGTCACTGTCCTGTTAGAGTTCCACACTCTCCTCCATAGACTTTACAAGTCTTCCAGTTTGGTCTTATCTACAAACATTGAGATTGTCAGCATCACAGTCCCCATGAAACAACTGAAATCCTGCCCCACACACACGAGTGTGAGCATGTGAAATACTGATATATTCCCACGGACTGAGTCGAATTGACATGCTGTCAATGGAACAACAACAGTCCTGACACACAGCAGACGGAGCGAATGAAATATTGACAAACCACAGAGCAAGAGAAATCGGATAGGTCCCACTTATCGATATTCATCAGGGTATAATGTGATGAAGTTGAAAGTGTGTACTATACCTTTAAGAGAGAGGGAATGCTGTTCTGAACTGATAGCTTACAAGCTCCTGTGATATGAGAGGATGGCAGACCCAGAAACAATATATTGCTGTAGAGCTGGAGTCGGGTAATAAGCAGTTAAGAGAAAGAGGGTCCCAGAGTTGTGAATAATTCATGTAAAATGTTCACTTTCAGAGTGAAAAAATAAATTGATGTTCTCTGTCACTCATATTTTAACAGTTTACAAGGCGAATTAAGCATTTTTAATTGTTTCATTTAAGTTACCAGATGAGCTTCACGCCGTGCCCTAACCATCCCCGTGTGTGTATCTGTGTGTCTCTGTGTGGGGCAGGTCTGGCAGTCTCTGTGGTGCTTAAAGTGATGCAATGCCACCCTCTGCTGGCCTCCCCACGCCACTGCACAGACATTGACGAGGGTGAAAACCAACAGGGATTCATTCAAGAGGGGGAGGGAGAGGGCAGCTGCTCACAGCACCATCCAAACTGATGTCTCATCCATTTACTGATCTAAATGTCCTTTAAACGTTGTAACTGTCCCTGCTTTCACCACTTCCTCTGGAAGTTCATTCCACCACAAGCCAGCTTTCTGTCTAACATAATTACCTCTCATGACTTTCATAAATCTTTTTTCCTCGCACCTTAAAACTCCCTCAGTTTTGAATCCCCAACTCTAGAGAAAGACATCAGCCCTTCAGCTTCTCTGTAACCCTCATTATTTTATAAAAGTCTGTAAAGTTACTGCTTAATCTCATATTCTTCAGTGAAAAAAGTCCCAGCCGATCCAGCCTCTCCTTATAGCTCACTCCCTCCTTTCCCAGCCACATCCAGGTTAATCTCTTCTCAATCCTCTCCAGCTTAATAATATCAACGTCAGTAACATCAAAGTGAATAGTCAAGGTATTTTCTAAGGGAACGGGGAATCCAAAACTAGAGGACATACGCTTAAGGTGAGAGGGGAATCATTTAAAAGTGACCTAACGGGCAGCTTTTTCACCCAGAGGGTGGTGTGCCTATGGAATGAGCGGGCAGGGTGACCAGACTGGACACAGTATTCCAGAAGAGGTCTCTCCAATGTCCTGTACAACCACAACATGACATCCCAGTTCCGATACTCAAAGGTCTGTCCTATGAAGACATGTGTGTTAAACACCTTCTTAACCACACTATCTATATGAGATTCAAATTTCAAAGAATTAAACCTGACAGCCTAGTTTTCTGTTCTACAGCACTGCCAAAGGCTCTACTTTTAATTGTATAGGTCCTGCTGTTGTTTGATTTACCAAATCCAATCCCTCGCATTAATCCAAACTTAACTCCATCAGCCACCCCTCAGCCCAGTGTGTGATATTACTGTCACCTCACCCTCCCCCTTCAATTTTAAAATGCCCATCCCTCTCCAGGAGGCCTGCACACTCCGACCTTGATTTTCACAAAGACCCTGAGCTTGGTTTGCCTTCTGTGGTTAGGGGGAGGTGGGACAGATTGCAGACACAGTCAGTGGGGAGGAGAGGCTGGACAGTAATCAGCGGCCTGGTGTCACTTCATGGTTTTAGGAAAAGGGGAGTCGCACGTGAAAGTTGGGTAAGAGTGATCGGTGTTTGGGACCAGAAATTAAGCTCTTCCTTCATCTCTGGTGTTCAGTAATAAATATCTATTTGAGACCCTTCATGGGGCAGAGTGTGTCTGCAGGATTTCTTTACTTAATATTGCAGACTGCAGATAATAGCACTTAAAGATGGTCATAGTTAATTTCGATAGCATAGCAAGTACACTCAATATCCTATAGTTGAGACAAATAACTTGTATTTGTTTAATAATACAAAGTGTTGTTTGTAATTCAGTAATGGTAACCTGACTATAATAAACCCACATCAAGCTGAAAGTGGGCACTAAAATATGACCCAAAATCTGGGTATGGTAGTGTGGTGGGTAGTGTTCCTGTCTCTGAACCAGACCCCTGGATTTGATTCCAATTCCTGAACTTGTATGGTAGTATTCCTCGCTCTGGGCTAGAAGGCCTGGTTTCAAGTCCTGCCCTTTGCAGAGGTATGTCCCAGCATAGCAGAACAGGCTGATGAACAAACACACAGGAGAATAATGTTACAGCTTTATGGGTATTGCTGAGTGATGCTAGTGTCCCTAGTGCACAAAGGTCTCGGTGTAAAGCGCACAGAAGTGTCTCAGGATACATCTGAACAAACTGATTAAAATGGATTTAGAATTGTGACTTGATGGAGAAGGAAGAGGTGTCAGTATTGCATTTCAGAGTTTCGGCCCAGGATGACTGAAAGTACAGCCATTCGTGTTGATTGTAGTTACATTTCGCAGCAGTAAAGGTTTATAAAATCAGAATGGCCATGGATAGGGTGAGTAGTCAAGGTTTTTACAAAACTAGAGGGCATTGGTGGAAAGTGAGAGGGGAAAGGTTTTGAGGAGACCTAAAGGGCACCATTTCACACAGAGGGTGGTGTGTGTATGGAATGAGCTGCCAGAGGAAGTGGTGGAGGCTGGTACAACTACAGCATCTGGGTACTGAGAGACCTGGCGAACTTTTCCAGCAATTTCTGTATTTCTTTAAAAAATGCATTCAGTTTAACGCAGATATTCTGAATAAATTAAACATTTTTATTTTTTAATGACGCAGGGACATATAGAAATATCTTCAAATTGTCCGAGACCATTTTCTGTGAAGGCTACGGCTCTGTGTATGACAGCAGCAATGATGCACCGACATGGAACAGGGAATGTGATGGAGACATAGTTTGGACAATGTACAAGGAGACCTCACATGGTCCAGTTTGGGAGAGGATGACATTACTGTGTGATTCAACTCAGAGAGGGAGAAAATGTAATCTGCCTGAGAAGGAATGGTCTATTGCACTCTCTCTCCTTCATTGTTCCTCATCACAGCAATGTGCACGAGCTAAAAAAAAACCTCTACAGTCATCGCTACCATTCTTATTTTTATGGAATCCCTTCAGTGTTGACAAAGGCCCTTTGGCCCAACAAGTCCATACCAACCTTCCCAAGCCATTTCCCTATATTTACCCCTGACTATTGCACATAACCTAGAAATCCCTGAACACTACAGACAATTTAGCATGACCAATCCACCGAACCTACACAGTTTGTGGTAGCAAACTGGATCACCAATTAGAAGCTCACACAGACAAGGGGAGAATGTGCAAACTCCACACAGACAGTCACCCAAGGCTGGAATCGACCCCAAGTCCCTGGTGTTGTGAGGCAGCAGTGCAAACCACCGTGCTTCCCTTTGGGTGCTCCCTGACCAGAATTCACTGGAATCTCCTCACTGCCTAAAGCAAAGGGAATTCAGCCAAATCCAAACTCTCCCAGGATGAAATCCCTTTGCGAGCAGCTTGCATGAGTACAATACCTTCAGAAGCAGAATAACGTTTTGGACAATCTCACAATTTTTCCTTTGTCATGAGTTCCAATAATATTTGGACCAAGTTATTTCAAGTTAAAATTGCAGAGATTTTGTGCGTGTGTGTGTGTGTCAGTGGTTTTAGAAAGGGAAATATTGATTATATAATTGCAATACCCAAACAGTTTGCCATTCATCTTTCCATCATAGTTTGAGTAACATTGCTCTGGATCATAAACGTGTTGTTTTAGCAGATTAAAGAAACTAGCCTGACTTGTTCCTAAAACTGACCCTGACCCAGTCTGAGACCGATATCATTGGCCATATCACCAAACTGGTTACATTTAACATTTGTTGTGAGCAGTGGAGGAGTGGGACTAGAAAAGGAAACAGTGACCCCAAAAAGCCGGGGAACTATAGACGGGTGAGCCTGATGTCAGTGGCGGGTAAGTTGTTGGAGGGGATTCGGAGGAATACCATTTACATACAGTTGGGAAGGCAAGGGCTGATCGGAGTAGACAACGTAGCTTTCTGCATGGGAAATCATGTCTCATTAATTTGGTGGAGTTTTTTGAAGAGATGACAAAGAAGATTGATGAAGGCAATTTGGTAGACATTGTCTATATGGGCTTCAGCAAGGTGTTCATTTAAAGAACAAAGACTAAAGAAAATTTACAGCCAAGGAACAGGCCCTTCACCCTCCAAGCCTGAGCCGATCCAAATGTACTGTCTAAATCTGTCCCCCCTTTCCTAAGTATCTGTATCCCTCTGCTCCCCACCTACTCATGCATCTGTCCAGACGCATCTTAAATGAATCGACCGTGCCTGCCTCTACCACCTCTGTTGGCAACACGTTCCAAATGCCCACCACCCTCTGTGTGAAGTACTTACCGCGTGTATCCCCCTTAAACATTCCTCTTCTCACATTGAAAGCACGACCTCTCGTTATTGAATCCTTCAACGTGCGAAAAAGCTTGTCTCTATTCACCCTGGCTATACCCTTCATGATTTTGCAAATCTTAATCAGGTCCCCCTTCAATCTCCTTTTTATCAGGTGAAAATAACCCTAACCTACTCAGCCTGTCTTCGTAGCTAGTATTTCATTCTGATTGGTAGACAGATTAGTAAGTTTCATTGACATAAGATACAGAAGGAGCTAGTCACAAATGGCTTGAAGAAAGAGGGAAATTTTTCAGACTGGCGGCTTGTGAGCAGCAGTGTGCTGTAAGAATCAGGACTGAGTTCACTGTATTTTATCATTTATGTAAAGGATTTAGATGTGAATATAGGGGCAACAGTTAGTAAGTTTCCAGATGACATCAGAATGGTGATGTAGTAGATTATCTCAGAGTACAACAAGACCGCAATTAGATGGGACAAAGATGCAAGTAGTAACAGATGAAGTTTTATTTAGAGAAAAATGAAGCTTTGCATTTTGGGAAGGCAAATCAGGACAGACATTATATACTTCATGATCAGGTCCTGGGGAGTGTTGTGAAACAAAGGGGCAAAGGGCTGCAGGTGCATTGTTCCTTGAAAGTGGAAACGCGGTAGAGAGTGTGGTGCAGAACACATTTGGTACATTTGCCTTAATCAATCAGAGTATTGAGTATCGGAGTTGTGGTGGTATGTTGTATCTGTACAGGACGTTGGTGAGGCCACTTTAAGAATACTGCGTACAACTCGGTTTTCTGCATAAATGACTTACACAGATGTCCCAGGACTGGAGGTTTAAGCTTTAGGGAGAGGTTGATTAGGTTGAGGTGTTACCCCTTGGATTGTCAGAGGCTGGGGGGTGACATTATAGAGGTTTATAAAACCATCAGGGGCATGGATATTCTGAACCACGTTCCGCTCTCCAGGGTAGGGGAGTCCAGAACAAGTGGGCATGGTTTGAAGGCGAGGGGGATTGATTTAGAAGGGACATGAAGATAAATGATTCACACAGAGAGTGGTGTGTGTACAGAAAGTGCTGTCAGAGGAAGTGCTGAAGGCGGTTACAATCACACATTTAAAAAAGTAGGGATATTTACCAAATGCTGGCAAATGGGACTGATATCTGATCGGAGTGAACAGATTGGACTAAAGGGTCTGTTTCCATTCTGCATGCCTCTCTGATCCTATAAGAGGGATGATGAAAAATTCTGTAAGGTCCTTTCAAGTCGTACTTCTCTTCTCTGGAAGTTTCTCGTGCCTCTTTGTTCACATTGATTGAAAGCTGCATTAGTGAAATATTTGACAAAGTAGTGAGTCACGGATAATGGGATACAGACAGGAAAGTGGAGCTGAGGCCCCAATCTGATCAGCCAGAATCTTACTGCCTGGTGGAGAAGGCTCAAAGTATCTAATGACCCACTCCTGTTCCTCAGTCCCATGTTCCTGTGTGCCATTCAGCCCCTCATACCTGCTAGACAGGAACAGTTGGAGGACGCTTACTCCTATAACCTGGTGCACAGAAACAGAGGACACCATTCAGTCCCTCAAGATGGTCCCACACGCTTTGAGGTGATTTGGGAAATGTAATTGGAAAACCCAGGCTGGGTACGAAAAAGGCCCCTCATCTCTCTTTAGAAAGCTTCCCCTATCTGCAGCTTGTGCTCCATTTGTTGGTCATGTTGCTTCACTGTGAATACAGCCCACATACCTCACCCAGAGATGGCTCACAAAATCATCTGGTCGCCCTGACTGCAATATGCAATACCAGAACATTCATAAAAATAACACCCACTAACTTTCCAATAACAGAATGTGAGAACATCAGAAACAGGGGCATGTCGTTCACTCCCCAAACCTGCCTTGCCCTTCACTAAGATCGTGGCTGATCTGCTCCTGACCTCAAATCCTCTTTCATACCTAATTCTTCATAGCCCTCAACTCTCTGACAGGTCAATATCCATCGACCTCCTCTTCAAATACTTTCAGTCATCTAGCTCCCCAAACACTCTTGAAATGAGAAATCCTGACATTCAATCCCACCTGTTTGAAGAAAACATTTGCTGCTCCTATATCATGGCCTATTGATGTGAACAAAAGAGGTTGAGACAAGGGTTCAGGTATAAATGACTGGCCCCGATATCAAGGCAGTGGTTAAATTCTGTTGACATCAAGGAGCTTAACAAAACTGGACTTAATGGGAATCAGAGTAACCTCTCCAGTGTTTGGAGTCAAACATGGCACAAAGGAAGATGTTCACCATCTCAGTCCTGGGTCACCTCTGTGGAAGTTCCTTAGGGTAGCTTTTTCTTCACAAAGATCTTCAGATGCTTCATCAATGTCTCCCCGCCCCCACCCTCCCCACCATAAGATCAGACGTGGGGATGGTCACTGAACATTCCACAATGTTCAGAACGTTTTGTCCCCCGTCAGCTCCTGAACTGGTCTGTGTCCGTGTGCAGCAAGACCCAGACTCCATTGAGGCTTGCGCCGTTAAAGTGTCCGTAACATTCATGTAACAGCACTGGCGGGAACTGCACATTGCCCCAGTAAAAATAGAGTTCATTCAGCACCTCACGCTGGTTTCACAGGAATATGAGGAAGCCATTCAACCCATTGACACTGTTGGAGAAGAACAGAGACAGCCCTTTCAGTGCCTCCAGCCTATTACCCAGGAAGACAGGGAGTCTGGTGTGTTGGACCACACAGAGCGCCTCGAAAAATTTTGAAGGCGGTAGCATGGATCCTAATGTTTTCTTATTTTAAAGGAAATGTAAAATGTCTGTACCAGATGCCATGTGACTGGTCAAACTACTCGGTGTGAAGCAAAACACCATCTACTTAAACACGAAAGATGAAATGAAACCAAAGAAAGAGGAATTTAGAATAACGTAATTCTATTGGACAAGTTAGCAGAAAAATTCATCTAGGAACTATTACTAAAGAACAGTTCCAATATAGGAAAATCCCATAAACACAGCCCGTGGCAAAAAGGAATATTCAGACACAGAATATCACAAACATTTCTCCAATCCAGGAATTAAAAACAGCATCAAGAGAAATTTCAGAGAGAGTAGCAACCAGGAAACATTCCCTGAAGCTTCCAACTCTGTGGAGACCCCAATCGTTTCTGATGTTACTGAGAAAACAAACCCCAGTGATTCTAATCTGTGAAAGCTGGCCACGCCCATTCAGGCTGCATTAAAATAAACACAAGGCCTCCCTAGCTGTTTACTCAAGTGGTCTTAACTATCCAGCTTGGTAAAGATCGTTCAATCTCACTCTTAAAAGAAACCAGGACAAAATAACCACTTAAAGCTGCAGCATTGTCACACGAGTAAGTACAATGAGCTGTCAAACAGGAACCAGGGTTAACCAGTCAGGCCCTTGGCCCTGTCCAATCGGACGAGATTGAAGCCAATCACTCCCTTGAGTCACCCTCACAGGAACAGCGGGAGGCCATTCCCACCTCAATGCACTTACACGGGAGCAGAATGAGGTAATTTTTGCTGATTCCTGATGAATGTCTTATGCCCAAAGCGTCGATTCTCCTGGTCCTTGGATGCTTCCTGACCCGCTGTACTTGTCCAGCAATTGATGCTCTCCTCTGATCTCCAGCATCGGCAGTCTTAATTGTCTCGTAATTGATGCTTCAACATGATGAACAAGTGGGGCAGAGGCTGCACAGACAGACTGTTCCACGTTGTTCCTCTTGGCTCTGTTGCTGATGATACACATGTGGGACATTAATGTGGTTTTCTAGTGGTGAGGAGGGAAGCCATATGTCTTGTGTGAAGTCTCAAGACGGCATGTTCCATCTCCGAGAAGCCAGCCTGGTGTTCTCTATGTAGGGCGGAAGCTGGTGGGAATGGCTACCTGTTTCCGATGGAAGGTATTGTGGCTGCTGTTGGGGATTGTGAACAACCTGATGTTCAGAACAGAGTTCACACACCGACTGCACAATAACATGGGGAGAGTTAATTGAGGCATATAAACTATTAGGAAAGTCACATTAGACTGATGAATGGACTCTCTAAGTTCAAATAATGGTGGTCTTGTTCATGTTGATCTTGTCTAGTGCACGTCCTGTTCAGTGTAACCTGTATGCCTTACTCTGTCCAAGTCTATTTCCACCCTATGATCTGTCTGGCCATGCTTACTATGATCTTCCTCCACTGCTCATAAACAAAGTGTTTCCCTGTACTGAGGTACACGTGACAATAAATCAAACCAATCAATCCTGGGTAAAGTATGGAATTTCTCACCCTGTCAATGTCTCTTTTGGAAATAAGTGATCGCTGCCACTCCTCGTGTTTCAGCATCACCATTTCTTCGTCTCTCACAGCTCTACAGATTAAACACTCAGCTTATTCACTCTATCCTCATGTTACCATCACCCGTGTCTGTGGTAAGGAGATCATTCCTTACAAAGGAGATCAAATCTGTAGAGAGTGCCCCAAATGCTCTCTCAGCAAGGCTCTACAACAGAAGGAAGATGGCTTTACTTATGTACTCGAATCATCTTACAATGAAGGACAGCATACCATTGTCTGCACCAATTATGTACACAGGGTTTGATTCGGAGCAGTCAGGATAGACTTGTGAGTGGGAGATCATGCTGCCCAAATTTCTTAGAGTCCTTTGTTGAAGTTACGAGGACATTTGATGAGGGCAAAGTGTTAGACGTAGTCTCGATGGAGTTCAGTAAGGCCTTTGATAAGGTTCCACATGGCAGGCTGCTCAGGAAGGTTACATCTCGTAGAATGCGGGGGGAACTGTCCAATTGGATACACAGTTGGCTTGATGGTAGGAAGCAGAGGGTTGAGTGGAAGGATGTTTGTCAGACCGGAGGCTTGGTCCATTGCTGTCTGTTATCTATGATTTGGTTGAGAACGTACAAGGTATGATTAGTAAGTTTGCAGATGACACTAAAGTAATTGGGAGCATGATCAGTGAGGAAGTTTATCAGAAATTGCAGCAGGACATTAATCAGGTGGGAAATGGGCCGAGAAATGGCAAATGGAATTTATTATAGAAGCGTGAGGTCTTGCATTTTGGAAACTCAAATCAAGGTAGGAGTTTCATGGTGAATGGGAGGGTCTTAAGGGGTGCAGTGGGCAGAGGGACCTTGGTGTTCAGGTGCACGGTTCTCTAAGAGTAGAGTCACAGGTAGACAGGGCAGTGAAGAAGGCTTTTGGCACATTGGCCTTCATCAGGCAGGATATTGAGTATAGAAGTTGGGACCTTATGTTGCAGTTACACAGGACTTTGGTAAGGCCGCACTTGGAGTATTGTGTTCAGTTTTGTCAACTTGTTATAGGGAGGAAGTTATTAATTTAAAAAGAGTGCAGAAGAAATTTACAAAGACGTTGCCAGAACCCAATGGTCTGAGTTACATGGAGAGGTTGGACAAGCTAGGACCTTTTCTTTAGCGTGTAAGAGAGTGAGGGAGTCCTTAGAGGGCTGTATAAAATCACGAGGGGTACGGATAGGGTTAATGCTCTCAGTCTTTTTCCAAGGTGTAGAGATTCGAGGATTAGAGGGGATCATTTTAAGGTTAAAGGGGAAGGAATGAAAGGGAACCTGAGGGGCCACTTCTTTATACGGAGGGCTGATACATGGATGAGCTGCCAGCAGATGTGGTTGAGGGGGGTACATTAACAACATTTCAAAAACATTTGGATAAATATGTGGATAGGAAAGGACTGGAAGGATATGGGCCAACTGCAGGGAATTGGGGTTAGCGTGGATGGACATTTACAAGGTAGAGTCGAAACCCATCTGTTAATTAAACCCAAACACCCAGAAAAGCTGGCATCACCTCGTAATCTGTTAAAATATGAGCCACACAGATCTCCTACATTCCACTATTTAAACAAAAATTATCAAGTTTTTTTCTTAACTTTAATAGTGAACACTAAACAACAACTATTCACAAATACAAGACCCTCTTTTCTTAGCTAGTTACTATCTGACTCCAACTCTGTAGATATGGTGTTCCAACAACCCACATATGAAACATTAAAATCTTAAGACCACACAGTCTCTATCTTCCCTGCTGTGTTCACTCTTTCAGCTGCTGATCTCCCTCCGTCATTTTTTTGTTAATTGCAGTAGGTTTAAATGAACATGTATCTTTGATAGAGAGTGTTTGAGATGGCCAGTTAGCACTCCTGCTCTACAGCAGTTACTCTGCTGTTGGATGGCAGTGGCTCTCCCTCTATTTTCAAAATGCTGGGTTTATATACTCCCCATGATATAATAATTCTCATAATTTGATTGCTGTCCAGGTGTCCAAACAATAATATTCAAATTCTGTTGGTTTTGGTATCCTGAGCGTTATTTAAACTCTTTGGTTGGATTTAAATTGCTGTCAAAACAGCAACCAAAACTCAGGTATCCATTTCTCAGCTCATGGTGACGTGTGAAACAGTGTGACCTTTAGCTGGCATCTGTGGCTTTAATTTCTATTGAACAAAACCCGATCTGTCTTAAAGTGCCCATACATGTTTTTGTTTTCATAACACCTTCCCACTTCAGAAAATAAAATGAACCAGCAGAATGAAAAGATGGCTACATTTCTTTTCCTCTAATTCTGAATCCCAACTATATGAAATATAAAAGTATTAATCTCAGTTATATCATTCATATTAATTCTGCACACCAATACAACACTGGAATAAGTCAAATCTTATCTAGACTTTTTCCTTTAAAACCGCGAAAACCCATCTGCTATCACATTGTAGGAGCCACAGCATGTACATTTTGTGAGTTTAAAGTCGGTAAGGTAAGACTCCAATGAAATGGTCTCATATTCTGGTCTTTAAATATTCCAAAAATGCCAGAGATGTGTCATTGTCCACAACCATCTCCGACAATTTGTTTGTCATATACACATTAAAATATTGTCAGGCCAGTGTGAAACTTAATCATTCTTGTTCAATAATGGAGATTTTGTATTTTTTTTCTGGTGGATATTGTGCTTTTTTTTAACAAGTAACCAATTATCCATTCAATTCCATTATTCTCTTTCTGTATCAATATATCTCCGACCCCTATATCCCGAGCATCAAACACAATTTTCGAAGGGTTTCAGAATATTTGGTGTAGCTAAAGCTGGTGTTGTGATTAATACTGCTTTAAAATTCTCAAATGCCTCCTGGCATTGTTCTGTCCACCACAATTCTGTTTCCTTCTTTAATAAATCCATCAGTGGTGCCAATACGCTGCTGAAGTTTGGAACAAACTTCTGATAGAATCCACTCAGTTCCAAAAATTGAAGCACCTCTTTCTTCGAGGATGGTTGTGGAAATTCCTCAAAGTCCTTCGTTTTTATGTTCCATGGGATCAATCTTCCATGTCCAATGTAATGTCCCAAGAACGTCACCTCTGCCTTCGAGAATTCTGTTTTCTTTAAGTTTATTACCAAGTTTGCTTCTTGTAATCGTTCAACATGCTCAGCCAACTGTAACATGTGAGCTTTCAATCACTTGCTAAAGGTCACTACATCATACAGATAAACAACACAATTTGTACATCTGGCCACAACTCTGTTTCTGAGTCTGAAATGTGGCTGTGCATTATTCATCCATATGAAATACTCGATAAAGTTTTTTGTCATCTCTGGTATCTTTACTAGATAGTTTAACTGACTCCACGTTTTTTATTTATTTGAAAGGGGCCACTAAACCTGGCTTTGAAGAGATTTCTTACCACTGGTGGCAATACTAATACATCATCCCGACGGGAAATCTTCAAAGTTTCAGTGTTTTTATCTGCCACCTGCATCATTCTATGCTGTGCTTTTCAGATACTGTTTAGCAAACTCACCTACTCCGTCTACTCTCTCCTTCACTTCATGCACATAATCAAGGTGTGAGATTTCTGACTTCAGTCCTGTCAATTTATATTTAATTAATTTCAAAGGACCTCTCACTTCATGTATGAATATTATCTCAAAGGAAGTAAAGTGAGTAGATTTATTTGGGACATCTCTAATGGCAAACAATTAAATGGGGCACCTTTATCCCAATCATTTGGCCAACCATGACAGTACGCTGTTAATATGGTCTTCAGCGTCTGATGCTAACTTTCCAAGGCTCCCTGGGATTCAGGATGGGACGCCCTTGATTTGAATTGTTGTATGCCTAAGCCATCCATGACTTCCTTAAACAGCTGAGCGGTAAATTGAGACCCTTGGTCTGACTGAATCTCTCTGGGCAGCCCACAGTGAGTAAAGAAAGCTACCAACTCCTCCACCTCCCTTTTTGCCTTGACACTCCAAGAATGGAATTGCCTCTGGAAATCTGGTAGACACACCCAATATAGTCAGCAAATATTGGTTTCCACTTTTACTTTAGAAAGGGGGGCTACACAATTAATCAGAACCCACGTGCAAGGTTCTTCGAATGCAGGAATTGGCAAGAAAGGTGCTGATTTTATTGCTGCCTGTTACTTACCTACCATCTGGTATGTATGACATGTACAACAAAAATTAACAGCATCCTTGTGCATTCCAGGCCACTAGAAATGCTTCTGTACCTTAGCCTGAGTCTTCTGTACACCTAGGTGACCGCCTGCAGTTAGTTTATATGCTACCCGTAACACTGTACGTTACTGCTAACACAATCTGGTGCACTTCGGCCCATTTCCCTTCTGCAGTAACCTATCGGGGTCTCCATTTTAATTTTATGATTCTATCTTTAAGTTAATAACGTTCAACAATATATTCTGATTCCTTTTCTGTGTGTGTGCATGTGTATGTGTGTGTGAATGTGTGAGTATATATCTGTTGTAAGTCCATTAGCCTTTCTGGACTAAACCCCTCTGTCTGATCCTCTGCCTGTTCAGGTTTTTCCTGCACCGTTACATCAAACAGGGGGTCAGTTCACTGAGCATCAATTCATTTGTCTTTTTCGTTCGTTTTTCCTTCCTGCTGTAACTTATAACAGTGGGATCTTGTTACTACACACTCTGGAAAGATTCCTCGGTATTTTTCTTTTAACACCCCAATTCCCTAGACTTCTGTTCGCTTCTCCACCACAAGGGGTGCCTATCCCACCTCGCCTCCTTCTAAATCGTTCCTAAGAACAAACTGTATTCCTGGAACTGACACTCTGTTACTCACTGTCACTGTTACTTCCCTAATCTTGATTTGGCATTCCATCCTAATGTTACACAAGGGAATGCTTAACTTCTGTTCCCATTCCACAACGTAACATGCTCTTGATTAACATGCCAGAAAGAGTGAAAATACTTTCATCTCTTAGTATTTGCGGCCGAGAGAAATTGAGGACTGCAGATGCTGGAGATGAGAGTTGTAAAGTGTGTGGCTGGAAAAGCACAACAAGTCGGCAGCATCCGAGGGGCAGGAGAGTTAACGTTTCAGGTATAAATCCTTCATCAGGAAAGAGGGGGGTAAGGGAGGGGGAAGGATGTTGAGAAATAAATAGGAGGGTGGGGTGGAGCTGGGTGGAAGGGAGTTTGGAAGGCGATAGGTAGATGCAGGTGGGGTGTGATGGTGATAGGTCGGACAGGAGGGTGATAGGACTCCTATCGGTGGTAGGACAGATGGAACCCTCAAACTGTACAGCATCAACCTTGACTTCACCAAATTCCAAATCTCCCCTCCACCAACATGTCCCAGATCCAACCTTTCAACCTAGCACTGCCCTCTTGAACCGCCCTAACTAGCCATCTTCCTTCCCACCTATCGACTCCACCCTCCCCTCCGACATATCACTATCACTCCCACCTACATCTTCTTTTCGCCTTCCCAAAGACCCTCCCACCGGCTCAGCTACTCCCCTCGTATTTATCTTTCACCTCCATTGTCCCCCCATCACATTCCTGACGATGGGTTTCTGCCTGATATTCAATTGTCCTGCTGTTCGGATGCTGCCTGATCTGTTGTGCTTTTCCAGCGTCTCATTTCTCAACTATTACAGACTGAGAAGATCCCATATCTCACAAAATTATAACTTCTTGTCCTTCTCTCCCTGTTCTTTCTGAGTAAACTTTATCTACAGAGATGAATTCTTTCAGAGATCAGGCACTGCCTCCATACCCAGACCCTGCCTCGGCTGTGCACTCTCCTGCTGCTCCTCAGCTCTACTTGGGGTCTCCTTTACCAGTTTCACTAATGCCACTGGGCTTAGCCTCTACTAACACATCTTTCCCCAAAGTGCCTTCATTCAACGCCCATCACGGTGTGTCCCAACTTACTGCAGTGAAACCACCTTTTCCCAGTGCCCTTCTTAAACCATCGGAACTGTCATTTTATGTTTTCCACTCCCTTATAGTGAGAATACCTGAGGCCTTTCACCACCTTTCAACCCCTTTGGGCTTCTTTCTTCACCTGTGGTAAAGTATTGTGAACTACTGTTCGCTTTGAAATGTGTGATCTTCCCTTCTCCCAATTTCTATCCCTCACAGGATGAAAATCTTGCCAGAAGCTAAATATCATCTCATGCCCCAGTGCATATTTACCTGCACTTTCTGCCGTGCTTCCCACTTCTTGAACTTTCTATTCATTCACATGAATTCTTACTATCTCTGGAAGTAATTCTTTTAACTTCTCCAGCAAATTAATCTCCCTTCAAGCCTCACAGGTCTTATCCATTTTTAAGGCCAGCACCCACCTACCAAAATGACTGTGGTTACTTCTTTCAAACTCAATATAAGACCGACCTGTTTCCGTCTCTATTTTTCTGAACTTCTGTCTATATGCTTCTCGTACCAATTCATAACAAATCAAAATAGCCAATTTGACATCTTGATAATCTCTTGACCCCACATCTGATAGCGCTGCACATACCTCACCAGCTGTGCCCACCAGCTTAGTCTGAACTAGCATTACCCACAAGTTCACTGGTCACGTCATTTGCCTAGCCATTTTTTCAAATGAAATAAAAAAGGTTTTGACATTTTTCTCACCGAAATATGGCAAGTTATTAACATAGTTGTATACATCCCTATGTTCTCCCTTCATCTCCATCCTGTTAACTTAACTTTCTTGTCTAATTCCTAACTTCTGAATTTCAAATCCTCTCTCTCTTTCTTTTTCCTCTCTTTCTCTTTCTTCTCTCTCTATTTCCTTCCCTTTATTTATCTTCTAACTCCAGTTGCCAAACTGGGCATCATTGATCAGGGTATTGCTGAGCAGGTGCTGCTTAAAAGCACTGAGACATTCCACCACTTTACTGATGATCGAGAGTAGACTGATGGAGTGGTAATTGGCCGGATTGGATTTGTTCTGCTTTTTATATACAGGAGATACTTGGGGTAATTTTCCACATAATCGGTGAAAGCCATTGTACCTGTATTGAGACAGTTTGGCTAGGGGAGTTGCAAGTTATGGAGCACAAGTTTTCAGTCCTGTTGCCAGAATGTTGTGAGAGTATGGATCCTTTGGAGTATGCAGTATCTCAGACCGTTTCTGGATATCGCGTGGACTGAATCGAACTGGTTGATGACTGGTAACTGAATTGCTGAGGACCACTGGAGGGGGCTGAGATGGATCATCCACTCCGCATTTCTGACTGAAGATTGTTGCGAATGCATCAGCCTTATCTTATACACTGAAGTGCTGGGCTCTTCCATCATGGAGGAAGGGGTTATTTGTGGAATCTCTTCCTCCAGTGAATTGTTTAATTGTCCCCAACGTTTCTTGACTAGATGTGGAAGGACTGCAGAGCTTAGATCTGATCATTTGCTTGTGGGATCACTTAGCTCTGTGTATCACTTACTGCTTATGCTGGTTGGCGCACAAATAATCCTGTTTGGTGGCTTCACCAGGCTGACACCTCATTTTCAGATATGCCTGGTGCTGCTCCTGCCATCCTGCACACTCCATTGAACCAAGGCTGATCCTCTGGATTGATGGTAATTGTTGTGAGAGGGGGATATGCCAGGCCATGAGGTTGTGTGGCTGTACAATTCTGCTCCTATAGATGACCCACAGCACCTTATGTACACCCAGATTTGAGCTTTTAGATCTGTTCGAAGTCTGCCCTATTTAGCACCGTGATATTACCACCCAAAATGGAAGGGGTTATTCTCAATGTGCAGGTATGACTTTGTCACCACAATGACTATGCGGTGGTCACTCTTACTGATACTGTCATGGACAGATACTTTTGTAACTGGCAGGTTAGTAAGGCTGTGGTCAAGTATGTATTTTCCTCTTGTTGGTTCCTTCACCACCTGCCGCAGAACCAGTTTAGCAGTTATATCCTTTAGGAACCGGCCATCTCGATCAGTAATGCTGTAGCTGAGATACTCTTGGAGGTGGACATTGAAGTCCTCCACCCAGAGTACATCTTGCGTCCGTGCTACCCTCAGCACTTCCTCCAAGGAGGAGTACTGATTCATCAGTTGAAAGAGACTGGTACATGGTAATCAGCAGAAGGTTTCCTTTCCCATGTCATGCCATGAGACTTCATGATATACGGAGTCTAGAGCAATTCCCTTCCAACTGTATCCAAATTTGCCGCCACTTCTGCTGTGTCCGTCCTGCTCTTGAGATAGGAGATATCCGGGGAAGGTGATTGGGAGTCTGGGACATAGTCTGAAATAGATCATCGACTCAGTACTTCTGACTGAAGATTGTTGTGAATAAATCAGCCTTATCTTATACACTGAAGTGCTGGGCTCTTCCTTCATGGAGGAAGGGGTTGTTTGTGGAATCTCTTCCTCCAGTGAATTGTTTAATTGTCCCCTAAGTTTCTTGACTAGATGTGGAAGGACTTATACCTTACAGAATCATACCTTACCTGTTGCTTGACGAGTCTGATTATTTCTAATCACTGTTTCCTGCCAGCTTTCCCATTCTAGAAACATAGCCATCTATTAGCCAGAATTCACTCAGATTTGATTTTGCAAACTGGACTTGGAGCTTTACCAAAACTTTTCTAAAAATCAAAATGTTTTACATCCATTGCTTCTCTTTCATTTGTCTTCCATTCTTTCTCTCAAACATAATTCCCATTTCATAAATCTATGTTAGTGTTGTCTGTGACCATTACTTTCAACCGCAATATTTTCTCCTAAACCATTTAGTTACTATATTCTATGTTCCATGTATTCTATCATTTTCCCACACCAGACTAGGTTTTCCTTGTATTGTTAGAAAGTTTTGTGAAGATAGATCTGAAGTAGTGGCTTCATAGTTCTTCCATTTCCTTGTTCCCCATTCTCCATTCGGGTTTCAAACTGTAAGGAAATTGCACTTGTTTTCTCATATTTCTCACACTGACATAATTTAACAAGCTAATACAGTTCACTCTTATAACCCTTATGAATATACTCTTCAGAAATTCATAAATTCCTGCCTTAAGCTGTTCAATAATTGACCTTCCACACCATAAACTCACAGGGGCATAGCCTCTGTGCCAACAGAAGTACAGCACGATCGATATTCGTCCCACTTTCCTACAGCAGGCCCATAGCCTGGAATGTTATGACAATTCCAAGTGCTCGTCCAGTACTTTTTAATGATTGTGAGGTTACCTGTGATAATTCCCCTCTCAGGAAGTAATCCCAGAACCCAACACCCTCGAGGTGTAAAAAAGTTTAAATCCTCTCTGAACCTCAAACTCATCACTTTAATAGTGTGCTCCTTTGTTCTTTACCTTCTGACGTAAAGGAACAGCTGCTGTCTATCCACCCTGTCCGTGTTGCTCATAATCTTATCCTTCTGAATCACGGACCCCTCAGCTTTCTCTGCTCCAAAGTAAACAACCCGAGCTTATCCAGCCTCTCTCCATAGCTGATATGCTCCATTCCAGGGAACATCCTGGTGAATCACCTCTGCACCCACTCCAGTACAATCACATCCTTCCTGGAATGTGGCTCCCAGAGCTACATACAGTACTCCATTTTGGCTGAACAAAAGCCCTGGATTGCTCTTATAATCTACACCCTGATTAGGAAACACAACACCCAATGTTACATGGATTGTTACATGAGACCTTCACATCTATTTTACTTGGGAGAAGGAGGACACAGGTACAGACTTCAAGAAGATGGGCTAGGAAGCTCTTGAACAGATTCTTAACTAGTCCATTAACCTGTCCAGTCACATTCAGGGATGTGTGGAGAAGCACAATCTGAGGTTCCTAGTGTGCTGCCATTCATTGAGTACTCCCCTGTCTGGTTCCTTCTTCCAAAATGCATCACCTCATATTTATCAGGGTTACATTCTATCTGCCATTGATCTGCCCATCTGACCATTCCATCTGTATCTTCCTGTAACTTAAGGCCTTCCTCCTCACTGCTAACCACCCAGCCAATCTTTATGTCAAACATACACTTACTTATCACACATCCCCCACTCTCCACCTAGCCCCCACCACATTCACATTTTTTTATGAATAACACAAACAATACAGAACACAGCACTGATCCCTGTGGTACACCAGGGTACACTAGTCTCCAGTCACACAAACAGCCTTTTCTCACCACTCTCTGTCTCCTGCTACTCAGACAATTTTCGTTGTAACTTGTCAAGTTATCCTTCATATTGTGAGATTTTACTTTATTTTCCAGTTTCCCAGGTGGACATTTGTCAGAGGCCTTCCTACAAAACTAAATAATCCACCTCCTCAAACTAATTCAATCAAATCCATTGGATGTGACTTCCTTCTGATAAAGTCATGATGAGTATTCCTGATCAAACCTTGTGACTCTGATTGGAGTTCGATTTTCTCATTCCCTATTTTATCCAGTAGTTTCCTTAATAGTGATCTAATACTCGCTCGTCTATAGTTACCTGGCCTATCTATCCCACCCTTACTGTGAAGTGGAATCGTATTAGGTGTTCTCCCGTTCTCTGGCACCTCCCCTATGGTCAGAGTCTAATTAAAATATTCAGTCAGGGTCTTTCGTCCCTTGACCCCAACAGCCTTCTGTGATACAACTCATTCAGACATGGAGATTGATCCAACTTTATACAGAACAAAGCCTCAAATCCCTGCTCATATTTTGAATCAATCTGTTCAAGAGCTTCCTAGCCCATCTTCTTGAAGTCTGTACCTGTGTCCTCCTTCTCCCAAGTAAAATAGATGTGAAGGTCTCATGTAACAATCCATCAATGTTCTCCAGCTTGACACACAGATTGCCCCTTTGGTTTCTAATGGACACTAACTGTTTGCTGATTATTCTGTTTGACTTGTCCGTGTAGAATATCGTGGGATTCTTCCTGATCTCGCGTACTTGTACTTCTCCATGCCCCTCTGTTATTCAGTCCCCTTATGTTTCTAAGTTTCACTGCAATCAACTCTCATGTTTTGAAACTCGAGATTACAGTCTGAGGTTCCCCATCAGACAATCTTGCCATTTTAGGGATTAATCTGGATAATACCTTTTGCATTTCCTCTGTAGTCAATATATCCTTTCGTAGATTGGGACTCCAAATGATACAAAATACTTTAAGTGTAATCTCATGAACACTTGATACAACTGGTGCACGACATCCTCTATATTCCAATTACATTCACGTGAATGTAAACCTAATTTTTACTATCCCATTTGCATATGTTCTCCCCAATAACTCTCACTTTAACTTTTCTGATGACCTTACTGTGTGAGTTCTTTGAAAGAAAAACTCATGAATATCCAACTATACGTTATACATTGGTTCTTCATTGCCTATGTTCACAAGAATCATCTTCAAACCATTCTAAAAAAATGTTTGCCACTTCTGGTTTTCCTTTCATCGGTACATTCCCACACTCCCCAGTTATGTTATTACTTTCTATATATCTAGTTGCATGTTCTTTGTATTGCAGTCCAACAGATACCTGACTGTGGATGACAAGATAACTGGTCTGTAGTTCACCATTCCCAAATTCATCCTTTCTTGAACTGTTGGATATTTTTTAATAACCTTTGCCTTATCCAGATTGGCTAAATGACTTTCGGGAATGTGTCAGAAAATAAAGTGAAAATCTGCGATGCAATCAACATGTCTATTGCTGCTTCTTCTGAAATTCTTGGAAAGTACATCTAGACTGTCAGATTTATAAATACTCAATCCAGCTTTCTTTTCAAAGATAACCCCAACACTGATAAGAATGGTCTTAGACTTTACTTACAAAAGTCCCATGGTCACTTGGTATTTCTGGGAGAATTTCTGGACATTGTTCCATGAAGATAGACACAAAGAAACTGTTTCTTTTCCCTGCGATTTCTCTGTTCTCTGCAATAAATTATCCTGAACGCACACCAACTGTTCCACATTTGACCTTGTTTTTAATTTTTTTTCATATATTGATAGACGCTTTTTAGCAGTCTTCATGTCTTTCTTTCATTTGCCGGCTTTTTCTCTTTTTAATTTTCTTCTCAGTTTCTTGGTCATCCTTTGCTGGGTCCTACATTTCTCTGAATCCTCCGGCTTACTGCAACACTTGGCATTTTTCTAAGCTGCCTCCTTTCATCTAACAGGTAGATGAAGGTGGAGTTGAAAGTGATAGTCGGAGAGGAGGGTGGACAAGATTGATAGGAAGGAATGTGGACACTTAGGAACATTCAAAAGGGCGGTGCTGACTTGGAAGGTTGGAGCGAGATAAGGTGGGATTAGCGGAAATGGGGAAATGGTGAAATACACTATGATCCCCTGTGGTTGGAGGGTCCCAATGCAGAAGAGGAGGCTATTTTCTTCCAGGCTTCTCGTAGCTCGGGTTTGGTGATGGATCAGGCCTAGGGCCGTGATGTCCTTGGCAGAGTGGGAAGGGGAGTTAAAATGCTCAGCCACAAGGCGATGGAGATGTTCAATGTGGCTGTCCCAGAGATGTTCTCTGAAATGATCCACAAGTTGACCTCCTGCCTCGCCAATGTAGGGAAGACCACATTGGGTTTAATGAATGCAGTAGGTGAGGCGTTCTGTCTTCCTTCATTACCTATTACTTTCAACCCCACCTTCATCTACCTATCGCAATCCCTGTTAACCTCTCCCCTGCCGCACCCTCTTCTCATTTATCCCTCAGCCCCCTTAGCCCAAAAGCTTCATTCCTGATGAAGGGCTTATGCCCGAAACATTGATTTATCTGCTCTTTGTATGCTGCCTGACTATGCTTTTCCAGCACCACACTCTTCAACTCTGATCTCCAGCATCTGTAGTCCCCACTTTCTCCTCACACCTTCATGGCTGGCATGAATCAGATTTATAACGGTTACTTCAAATAAAACAATAACTGTCGTGTACTCAGACAGCATAAAAGAAAACCAATCCATTGAGGTCACTGTTCCCAAAAGGTCATTTCCAGCAAAGTTTCAATTAGCTCTTCTGATCACTCAACACAATTCCTAAATAACCTGATCTCGAAATCAGTGGTCGACATAATGTTAATGTAAACCATCTCACACGTGGTCATTAAATCCATTTTTCCCAGCATTAGCATTCAATTGAGTGAACACAGTTTAGATATAATTTAAACAGTACATTATTACTGAAGTATCCACAAATGTGAATATCTCATTTCCTGTTTTATAACGTGTCCAGTATTTCAATTGCAGCTTTCACTTTGATATATAACTCCCATCAATGTTTGCTTCTCCTTGCTATTTTTGTGCTCCACCTTACTAGATTCTGTGGAATCTGAGCGACGTGGGCTCTGGAGAGATTATGTAGAGATCATCTCACCACATCATTTATGATCTTCTCAAACTTTAATTTCTACAGATCTCCCGTTATGCTGATGGAGTAGAGAAGGACAATAATCTTCCAACAATGCTCCATATTCCGCCAGAGAGCTGACACTGCTCTAAGCTGGGTGGGAACCTTACAACAGGCTGGTAAAGTGTTGGTGCTGCTGTACAGGGTCTTAGTGAGATCACATCTGGAGTAGTGTTTACAGATTTAATCTCTTCAATGAAGAAAGGATGTTGTTTTATTGGAAGCACCTCATTCCTGCAATGAAGGTGCTAACTTATAACGAAAGGATGATCAGTTTGACCCAGTAGCCATTGGAGTATACATAAATTAAGGATGATCTTATTTCAACATAGATGACAGAGGGAGTCAACAAGTGAAGCGAATTACACAGATAATGGAGGAATCCATTCCGTTCTCCAGCCTGTTATACAGGAACAACAGAAGGATATTCAGGCCTTCGAACCTGTTTCTTTTATTTCTACTTTTCATCATAATTCAAATTGTTTCAATTCCTTCTCATGCTCAAAGTGCCTCATTTGAAATTGAATTGCAGCCATTTCCAAAGAGTCTGATGGCAGTTCTACCAAATGTAATTGCCGAGCTATGGCTGAAACTATCTCTCATTTTCTCACAGACAAACGCAACCCCACCTCCAGCTTGTCTGTCAATTCCTAGAGCTTTGCCTTCATTACCTTTTGTAAAACCGCCAACTTTACTTCCTCCACACCCAGAGAACTCTTAATGACTGAAAGAATCTTTATACACAAAACACTATTTAAACCAACCGAATTCAACATCCACAACAAAAGACGCTAACAATTACCATACACGACGTTGAACCCAATAGTCTCTCGCTGCATACTCTCCAGTGTCTGCATGAGCTTATTCTGGATTCTCTGGTTTCCTCCCACAATCCAAAGATGTGCATGTCAGGTGAATTGGCCATGCTAAATTGTTTGTAGTTTTCAGGGATGTGTGGGTTAGGTGCCTTAATCGGGGTAAATGTGTAATAATAGGGTAGAGGAATGAGTCTGGGTCGGTTACTCCTCGGAGGGTCGGTGTGGACTTGTTGGGTCGAATGGTCTGTTTGCACACTGTAGGGATTGTAATTCTAAACCCAATTTGGTATTATCGATTTAGAACAAGACAAGAGTCCCCAGTTTGCTATAGACCAACCAGACTGCCTCAAACTAGTTTAAGAAGGTAGCTTGGATGCCAAACCTTTCTAATTTTAAAGGTGGATGTGAAGTGGGAGTTCCAGATGTGATGCAACTAGTCAAACCACTCACCATTAAGCAAAACACAATATATTTAAACACTCTAATGAAAATCCATTCAAAATGAAGAGGAATTTGGAATAATTTAACTATTGGAAACCATAACCGAATAATGGATACAGTACCTTCTACAGATGAACTGTTCCAACACACTAACATCCCATAAATACACCCCTTGGCAAAAAGGAACATTCAGGCAGACATTCTCGCATACAATTCTCCAATCCAGGAGGAAGCAGCATCAAGTCAGGTTTCAGAGAGAGTAGCAGCTGGGGATAAGTTACGAGACCGTTGTTACTACTATTTATGAAAAACCCTAAAGGCATCGTAAGTTATTTACTTGAGCCGTTTTCAGCAGGCAGTTTGACCTTTACGATCTCTTATTTAAAAAAGGAGAAAATAACTTTTTTTTTATGTGACAGCGTTGCCACACAATTTAGATGCCTGGTCCTTTCCTCTCGGGGCTTCCTCGTGCTACTGACTGCAAGATCACCTGAGAGGGACAAATTCAGGTACAGACCAAGTTACAAGGATGTGTCTCATAACTTCTGAAACCCCCCTGTCCATGAACCATGCATGGGACATACCAGGAAGTGAACAACAGCCTGACACACACCATTTCACTGTTTCTCAGCTTCACAATGATTGCACTCGATACACTAGGGAGCCAAAAGCAAAGGCCAGGGAAAGATACAGAGGGACAGAAAGATTCACATTAAAGACAGAAACAGACAGTTAATTAACTCAAAAGATGTTGTGGAAATATGGGGAAAAGGACAGGGCAGTGGGACGAACTGGAGAAGTGAGATCTTCGACAGAAAACTTACAAGAATGAGAACATTGAATAAAGGCATTGTCAGATCAGCTGAAATGGTTTGTTACATCAAATTCTGAATCTGCTTCACAGAACATCACAAACAACATAAACTGGGACAAGATGACAGCCCACCATGGAGAGCTGTGCACACCATGCTAGTGTGTTGCTCAGTAAACTACACTATCTGCACAGCATGACAGTATTGCAGACTTTACTATCATATGCTAACCATACTTGCATCAGATTACTGCCTACAATGGGAAGATTTGCTGCGTGTGTGTGTGTTCATCAGAAACTGAGGGAGACTGTGTGTGTATGATAGGCGTGTTTGAATGCCAAACTCATTGTTTGAGAAGGAACACACATGGAGGAAATTATTTTAAATAACAACAACTGGCAGGCTTTTTGTAAATCGACGGAGAGAGAACGGGGGAAGTTTCATGGACAGATAAGGTAAAGTGTTTGAGAATGTTAAAATAAAGGCAAAATGAAGGCATTGCCAGACACAATAGCAATATACATCGGCGTGCACATGAATGACAGATGGATGGGAGTTTGGTGTGAGATCTAATCAGATTTGCTTCAGCAGATTTTTGGCTTCCTTAAGCCTGTATTTCATAGCTCAAGTATCAAACCGGAGATGGAATAAGCCAGTGAGATATATTCTGGAGTGGTGAGTATTTCAAGTTCGAAATGGTCAGGGTATGGTGTCAGGAATCAGCTCATAGTCAAAGGGATCTCCCACAGTTGTGACTTGTCTGCTTCAGCCGCAGATATTGGCCAGGGATGGGATGGAAACAGTGGAAGGAAGTGGAGTTTGTAACCAGAACAGTAGAGAGTGACCTCTATGCTGGTAATACTTCACTAAAAAGAGCAATGATACAATAAATTGTAGTTCTCCGCTGAAACTGAGTAGGTCAACATAGAGACCCATGAGTAATACTGCCATCGCAGAGAGGGAGACAGGAATGGAGCACAATCTTTGATGTAGTTAGTAGTAGTGTGTAGAGTGAATCTATGGATTGAGAGTTTCAACAGGAAGATAATAGGGACAAGAAGTGTAGATGATATAAAAGAACAGTAATACAGTCATAACTGGTGTTTAGAAAGAAAAATCTGGACAGTGACACTCACCAGGAACACCGACGATAGCCAAGAAAGGATAATAAAAATATTGAATAATGAGAAGAGCATAATAGATCCGCAATGATAATGACAATCAATTAAATGCAGAAAGATACCAAACATAATTGGATAAACTCCTGTCTATTGTTGGAACAGTCCGGTCTAATGTGCTCAGATTCTGATCTCTCCTCGCCCTCTCTCCAAATCTGCTGATCCCTGTCAGTGCTGTCGGTGATGGTCCCGCCCATGTTATGGGATAACACATTAAATGGCGCCTATTTATCATTTAAAGATGGAAACCCTCCACTGGAATAATTAGAATCCATGGAGATTGGCATTAATCACAGTCACTGAACAAACACTGGGTAACCGAGCAAAGGCTACGACAACAGATGAATGGGCACCACACAACAATCAACAGACAGGAGGGTTCCCTCCCAGTTGGGGAACACTTCAGTGGTCCAGGATCTTCAACCCGGACCTTCTGGTGACCATCCTCCAAGGCGGACTTCAGGACAGGCAGCAGCGAAAAGTGGCCGAGCAGAGGCTGATAGCTAATTTCAATACACATAGGGAGGGCCTCAACCGGGACCTTGAGTTCATGTCACATTACAGGTGACCGCCATTGTACTATATACACACAGACACTCCTATACACACACATACATACGGACACACATGTACGAAGACACGCATACAGACACTCAGACACACCCTTACAGACACACACACACTCGCACACTCACACGGCATCCTCTCAGAGACTGAGACCACTCTACACTCATGCACAAGCATATACATTCTCTCTCACTGATAGTCAAAACCCCCCACCCCAGACATGCACACACTCCCACACTCACACATGCACCCCCTCACAGACTTAAGAGACTGTACATCACTACACACATATATACATTCTCTCTCTCACTCACAAACCCCCCAACCCAGACAGACACAGACACATAAACCGACAAATACCCACATGCACACATATATTTTGTGGGATGAATTTGCACTTGCAGAGTTACATTGTAGTTTGCTCAAAAACGGCATGGATTCATGTAAAACTCTGTTAGCTCACTTTTCAGATTAGAATCAATCTAAACATCATGGCATAGACGAGAGAACACAGGGGGCTAACACCTTCAACATATTGTCTAGCTAAAACTCACTGTTACAGCTAACCTGAGAATGCAACATTTTTTTAAACAAAGGTTTTGTGATTTACACAAGAAAGAAGTGAAACTATCATGGTATTCGAACAGATGAAAGACCCAACAGACAATCAATGTATTTTTCAATGTATAAATTCAGTTACATCACACTCTAAATTTTTGCTATAAATTCTGTGTCTTCGAAGTGTGTCCTGCACTATGACCTGATGAAGGAGCGGCGCTCCGAAAGCAAGTGTGCTTCCAATTAATCCTGTTGGACTATAACCTGGTGTTGTGTGATTTTTAACTTTGTGCATCCCAGTCCAACACCGGCATCTCCAAATCATGACTGAGAAAACAGTTTCAATTAATCAGTTCCACACATCACTTTTCATATAACTACAAAAGAGAACATTTACTGGGTTTGGATGTAATGGATAATAAAAAAATGGAATGGACCATAAATCTGGAACACTGCTGGAGTCTATATATGTTCCACTCTATTTACGAAAGAAGCAGTTAGAAAATATCAGATCGGTTGCATAAAGAAAGGTCGGGTGAGCAAGTTTCTAGATTCCTTATTGACCAGTGTGAGGCTGTTCCTGGTTTTATGTGCCCTGCTACCAAATCCTTTCATAATCTTGAGACAGAGCATTGAGACTGCTGCTCAACAACAGGCCGAAGCTATTCTGTCCCTATGGACCTCTTACAGAGGGATAATAGAAGGCCATTCAGCCCATATTCACCTGTTGCTACTTGAAAAGGTGGAAATCTAGAACGTTGACACATTTTGCCAACAAGGAGAAAGTGAGAACTGCAGACGCTGCAGATCAGAGCTGAAACATGTGTTGCTAGAAAAGCGCAGCAGGTCAGGCAGCATCCAAGGAGCAGGAGAATCGACGTTTCGTGCTTTTCCAACAACACATTTTTCAGCACATTTTGCCAACAGAATCATTCAAAACAAAGAGATGTGTCAGTGCAGCTATATAAGGTGTTACTGAGTGGGCACTGGGAATATATTGTGTTGGTTGTGATACTGTAACTGAGAAGGGATGGACCTCCATCAGATACAGTTTAACACCCGATCGTAATCTACGGGCAGCTGTGGCATTTAATGTCTTGGTTCTGTTACACAAGGGCAGGAGGAGGACATTCAGCCTTTCCAATCTATTACAGAGGGTCACGAGGAGCCCATTCAGCCTCTCGCGCCTGTTACAGAAGGGCAGGAAGTGTTTCTTTAACTTTCTGTTACGCATAAATATTAGTTTTAAATTAGTTGTGGAATAGGAAAGACCTGATGTAAACATTAAAGTTCCATCTTTTAACAAGGCCAATTTTGAAAGTGTAAGGTGAGCCCTGCGAAAGGCTGGTTGAAATACCCTATTCACAGGTAAAGGGATGGTTGGAAAATGCAAGGCCATCAAAACGTGGTTTCAGAGAGTCCAGAGCCAACATGTTCCTATTAGAGAGATGGGCAAGGCTGGTGGGTGCAGGGAGTGCTGGATGGCTAGATATATTGATGTTATGGTCAAGGTAAGGAAGGAGGCATACGTCAGGTAAACAGAGCTGAGATTATGTGAATCCCGAGAGGAGTATAAGGGCAATAAGTGTATAGTCAACGGGGAATTCGGGCCAGAAAAATGTGGACATGAGATGGCTTTAGAAATAGGGTTAACGAGGCATTGAAGAAATTGTACAAATCCTTTAATGGTAAAAGATTAACTAGGGGGAGAACTGGGCCCCTTAAAGATCAGTCAGACTACCTATGTGTGGAACCACCCGAGATTGGAGGGATATGAAACAAAACTTTCTCCTCAGTATTTAACGAGGAGGAGGTTACAAGAGCGAGAGAATGAATAAATATACAGTGATACATTGAAAGGTGTCTATATTACAAGGAGGTGTTGGACATTTTAAAACACATAAAGGTGAACAAATCCCTGGGACCTGATCAATTGTATCCCAAATGTCTGTGGGAAGCCAAGAAGGAGATTGTTCAGCATGTTGCTGATATATTTGTAACATTGATTTCCACAGGTGAGGTGTCAAAAGACTGGAGGGCTGCTAACATAGTGTCATTATTTAAGAAAGTAAGGAAAAAACAGGTAACCATAGATCGGTGAGCCTGACGTCAATGGTGTCTAAATTGTTGGAGGGGATTTTGTTGGAAAGGATGTACATGCATTTGAAAAGACAAGGACTGAAGAGGGCTTTGTACATTGGAGATCACGTCTCACTGACTCGGTGTAATCTTTTGAGGAAGTGATGACGCTGATTGATGAAGGCAGGAGAGTGGATGTTGTCTTTATGGAATTCAGTAAGATTACCAAAATGTTCTACATGGTAGACTGGTTAGCAAGGTTAGACTTCCTCGGATCCAGGGAGAACTCGCCATTTAGATCCAAAATTTTCTTGAAGTTTGAAGACTGGGCGTGACAGTGGGCATTTGTTCATTAAACTTGGAGACCTGTGACGAGTGGCGTGCCGCAAAGATCAATAGGGTGTCCACTGCCTTTTGTCACTTATACAAATCATTTGTATTTGAGTATATGAAGTATGGTCTGTAAAATAATTACAAATTTTGTGACCGTGAAGAGTGATCTCTCAGACTATAATAGGACCTTGTTTAGGTGAGCCGAGGAGTGGCAGATAGAGTATATTTTAGTTTCATGTGAGGTGTTGCATTTTGGCAAGACAAATCAAGGCAAGACATGATAGAACTCCATAGAAATTATTGAATCCCTACAGTTAGGAAACAGGCTTTTCGGCCCGTCGAGGCCACACCGACCCTCTAAACAGTATCCCACTGGACAAATAGCCTATCCCTCTGAGCCTGCATTTCCCATGGCTAATCCACCTTCCCTGAACATCCCTGGATACGGTGCGCAATTTAGCATGGCCAATCTACCCGTACCTGTATATCCTTATACTGTCAGAGTAAAACATAGCACCCACAGGAAACTCACGCAGACACGTGGAGAATGTACAAACTCCACACAGCCAGTCATTCAAGAATGGAATTAAACCCAGGTCGCTGCCCTGTGAGGCAGCAAAGCGAGACTAGTGGTGCAGGTTCTCCGTTCCTTGACAGTGCTGTCACAGGTAGACAGCGCAGTGATGAAGGCATTTGGTGATCTTCCCTGTATTGGTGCGTGCTTTGAGTTGAAACATTTGCATGACAAAATCTGTACAGGACATTGGTTTGCCCACTTTTGTAATATTGCCTTTAATTCTGGTCTCCCTGCTATCAGAAAGATGTTGTCAAACTTGAAAGGGTGCAGAAGAGATGGAAAAGAATGTTGCAGGTGTTGGAGGGTCAGAGTTACAGGGAGAGTTGAATAGGCTGGGGCTATTTTCAAGTGTTGAGGCTGAGGAGGGACCTTAAAGGGGTTTATAAAATCATGAGAGGCATAGATAAGGTAAACAGTCAATGTCTTTTCCCATTATAGACGAGTCCAAAATTAGAAGACAAAGGTTTCAGGTGAGAGGAGAAATATTTGAAAAAGGGACATGAGGGACAACATTTTCACACAGAGACTGCTGTGTGTATGGATTGAACAGACAAAAGAGGTGGTGAAGGCAGGTACAGTTACACCATTTAAAAGGCATTCGGATGGATATATGCATGGGAAGTGTGTAGAGGGAGATGGGCCACCAGCTGGCAAGGGGGACGCGATTCATTTAGGATATTTGGCGGTATGGATGACCAGACGGAACGATCTTTTTCCGTGCTGGACATCTCTGAGAGTCTATTGACCCTTCAGTGTATAACACAGGAACAGGAGGAGGCTATTCAGCTTCTGAATTCTGCCAGTCGACTTGTTTGCTCAATTACTGAGAGTCAAATACAAAAATACATCATTCAGATTTTGATGGTGCTTTACAGAAACTGGGAAAGCCCTTTATTCAAGAAAAGCTGTAAATAATGTGAAGAGGCCATTCAGTCCCTCACCTCCATTCCACAGGAGCAGCAGGTGAACACAGAGCTATTGGAGCCTGTTGCTCAGGAGCAGGAGGAGGACATCTACTTTCACAAACTTGGGATCAGGAGGGAATCACTCAGTTTCTCAAGACTGGGACACAGGAACAGGAGGCAGTCACTCAACTGCTCAAAACTAGGGCACAGGGAAATCTGGAGGCTAGTGAGGCCCGAGGATCCTGTTACGCAGGAACAGGAGGAGGTGATTCACTCCCCACCAGTACGGGACACTGGGAGAAAAGGGGAGTTTGCTTGGAACAAACAGAAATATATGATAAATTGCATCAGTGGTCCATTCAATCCTGCCCCACCATTCACTAAGACCATGTCTGATCTGATGGTGATTCCCTCATTCCATTTCACGGAGACTCCGTCTCTGCAGCCTCTGCTCCATTTGTTGGTCATGTTGCAGACTCAGATGCTGCAATAACAGTCACCATGACTCATCCAGAGGGTTGGGTCTAACTGGATGAGTCTGGATTTGAAGGGTCTATTAACAAGAAGTGAAACACAAAATAAAGGCATTGTCAGATGTTTAGTTCTCTCACATTCGAAATTTAACTCACATAACCAGCCCATCCATTACATATTCAGAATGGAGCACTGTGTAGATCCGGCTAGTGTACAGCTGTATGTAACCCAGCAATGTCCAGAGTGAAACTCTGTGCAGCCCACACCAATGCTTGATCTATAATCCTGGACTAAGTGTCCGGAGTGGGGAGCTGTGCAGCCCACACTGGTTCATTCATATATAAACCCAGGCTGTTGCATTGTTCGGTAACACTGTGTTCGATCGCAGCCCAGTGTGGGGAAACTTGCAGCCAATTTTGGAACTGACAGGATGTGCAGCTCCCATCCATTTACAGCTCCATATCTTCACTGTGCCTTGACAAGGGATGCTGCGAATGTGAAAGTCACTGCGAGGAAGAGATGTAAATGGAAACAATTTAAATACCAATAGTTCTGAATTAGGCACGTATCACTCTAATATTTAAAGATGAAATAACTGAGATAATATCCAATGAGATTTTGCAAATGATGCAAACAAGTAAGAGGGGCATGGTGATGTTTTAGTCGTTGTACTATACGCCTTCACATAATCAATGGGAATTAGAAGAACAAATATGCAGGGAGACTGGCGAGACTTGTCATAATAGGTGATTTTAATTATCCGAACATAGACTGGGACTTCCAGAGGGTTAAGAACTTAGATGGAACGTAATTTGTTAAGTATGTTCAGCGAAGTTTCCACAAGCAATATATAGAGTCTCCTACTCGGGAAGGGACAAATACGACCTACTGTTGGGAAATAGGAATGGATAGGTGATGGTAGTAAAGTGGGGGAGCATTTTGGGAAAAGTGACCAGAGATATATTAATGTTAAAATAGGTATAGTAGGGACAGAATTGGTCCACAGATTCAAGTTCCAAATTGGGGCAAGGCGAATTTTGTTGGAATTAGACAGGGGATTGCAGGGCTTTATTGGAGTAGTGTGTTTCCAGGTAAAAGTATCCCGGGCAAGAGGGAGGGCTTCAAAAGTGAGATATCTCGAGTTCAAGGTCTGCATGTTTCTGTGAGGGTGAAGGGAAAGTGAGACTGGAAGAGAGAACCCTGGATGACAAGAGATATTGAGTCTCTGACCAGAAAGAAAGGAGACGTCACTCAAGTACAGGCAGCTGGGACCAAGGGAATCTCTGGAGGTACACAGGGGATAGAGGAGTTTACTGAAGAAGGAAATCAGCAAGGCGAAAAAGGGGGTATGAGATAGCCTTGGCTGAGCAGATTAGGGTGAATTCAAATTCAGTATAGGAAAGAAAAAGAACAACTGGAGAGTGAATACGACGCCTTAAAATCCAAAATGGACATGCATGTGTAAAACTTCAAGAGATGGGCGAGGTCCTCAATTTCCCCTCTGTGTTTATCATGAAGAAAGACATGAAGACCTGTGACCTTTAGGAGGTTAGTTGCGATATCTTGGTACAGTCCCTTTCAAAGTAGAGGTGTTGTTGGACATATTAGAATGCACAAAGTCAGATAAATCTCTTGGTCCTGACCAGATATATCTAAGAGCACTGCACGAGGCGAGAGAAGATAGTTCAGGGGCAAGGTCCCGAAAGACTGGGCAGTAGCAAATGTTGTGCCCTTATTCAGAAGGGCTGCAAAGAAAAGCCTGGGAAATATAGACCAGTAAGCTTCACTTCTGTTTCGGAAACCACTTGAGAAGGTTTGGAGATATAAGATATGGATGCATTTGGGAAGACAGAGTTTGACTTGGAGCAGTCAGCATAGCTTTGTGCGTGGCAGATCATGCCTTACAAATTTTGATAGAGATTTTTGAGGAAGTGACTTGGAAGGTTGACGAGGAAAGATGGTGGACATAGTCTATATGGATTTCAGTAAGGCCTTTGATAAGGTTCCACATGGTAGGCCGCTCTAGAAGGTTAGATCGCATGGACTCCAATGTAAACTGACAAATTGGCGACACAATTGGCTTAATGTTCTGAAACAAATGGCTATGGTGGAGGCATGCTTGTCGGACTGGAGGCCTGTAATTACTGGAGTGCCTTAGTGGTCGGTCCTGGGCCCATTGCTGTTTGTTATCTATACCAATGATTTGGACCAGAGTGCACAACGCAACGTTAGTAGGTTTGCAGATGACACTAAATTAGGAGACATCATTTACAGTGAGGAACGTTATCTGAAATTGCAGCAGTACCTTGACCAGCTGAGGAAGTGGGCTGAGAAATAGCAAATGGAGTTTAAATTAGATAAGTGTGGCGTCTTGCATTTTGGAAAGTCAAATCCAGGTAGGAGTTTAATGATGAATGATAGTGCCTTAAGACGTGTAGTGGAACAAAAGGATGTTGGAGATCAGGTGCACGGTTGTCTGAAATTTGAGTCACAGATACACAGGACAGTGAAGAAGGCTATTGGCACATTGGCCTTCATCAACGCATTGAGTATGGAAGGTGGGACGTTATGTTTCAATTGTACAGGATGTTGGTAAGGCTGCAGTTGGAGTATTGTGTCAGTTTTGTTCATCTTGCTCTAGAAAGGATATTATTGAACTAGAAAGTATGCAGAACAAACTTCCAAAGATGTTTCCTGGGCTAAAAGCTCTAAGTTACAGGCAGAGGTTGGACAGGTTAGAACTTATTTCTTTACAGCGTAGGAAACCGAGGGTGTTCTTATAGAAGTGTAGCCCTTATAAAATCATGAGAGGTGTGCATGTGGTGAATACTTCAAACTTTTTTTCTCAAGTTTGGTGAATCGATGACTACAGGACATCCAGTAATGTTTGGAAAGGATAAAAAATATAAAAATGAAACTGAGGGGCAACTTTTTTACATAGACTGTGGTACGCATATGGACTGAGCTGTCAGTGGAAGTGAATGAGGTGGGTACAATAACAACATTGAAAAGGCAATTGGACAAATACACAGATAGGAAAGGATTAGAGGGATACAGAACATGGGCAGGGAAATGGGGTGAGTCTGGATGAACATTTTGGTTGCCATGGACCAGCTAGGCCAAATGGCCAGTCATACTGGCAGTCTCGAGTAATATGTAAATGAGTGTGTTTTGGGGTGGAGATAGGATGCGGGGGGGGCGGGGTGGAGAGACTGAGATAAAATGTCATGGAAGGAGATGTTCACAGGTTTCAGAATGAAGACATTTCGATAGTATCATGCAACACGGGTCTGTATTTCGAAGAATTATGAGTGAAAGGGATATTGCTGTGAGTTCAGATGATGGAGAGTTTTGGATGAGCATTTGTTCTGCAGCTTTGTAACTGCGAATGAGGACAGCAGAGTCTTCGCCTCACTGGGCTGAATCTAACAAAAAACTGTCGCAGTGACATTTTTATCAAGTGTGACAGAGGGGTTGTCTGCACGAGGCCGAGCTCGTTTCCTGGTGCTATCTTACCAAACTCATCTCATTAACTACCCACCGCACTCCATAGTGTCCCTCTCATACAATGCTAGCCCGATTCTCCAACCCATCAAGACTGGAGATACTCACCATTGCCGGGATGCCCCGGATATTCTGTGATCCCTGACACTTGTGCAATCTTTAAAAAGCCAATGGGTACATGGTTGTGCTTTCTCAGTTCAGAACTGCCCTGCACAGTTTACCCCGAGCATAGCAGCTAAGGGGAAATTACACCACGGTTTGTCAACAGGGGCACGGAGGTCCTGGTGGATGGGCTAGTGCAGAGGGAGACCATTCTCTTCCCAGAGGGATCACACCACCAGACCCACCGAGCATGGTCTGAACTCCTCACCCAGCTCAGTGCAGTGTGCGGTCTGAGGAAATGTCCAGCAAAACAGGACAAGCATCAATAACCTTCCCTGCTCTGTCAGGATAAGGGTCACCGTATTCTCTCTGCTCCCTCACACTCACTGCATATCAGTTATAGCACCGACCCCCAAACAAGGCTCATGCTCCTCCACTCTGACTACTGCATGCAGCATCTTCCCTCTCTTTCTCTCTTGCTTTTCTAATGCCACCCCCCCCCCCCCCACGACACACACACATACACACACACAGTTCTAAAATATTCTGGAGAATGCCAATTATGGAATGTTCCAGATAATGTTCCAACTTATTCCCAGTTTCAGGAAAACGGCTGTGCCCCAGTGTGTAACATGTAAGAGGATGGAGTAGAGATGTACGTTTCTCAAATCACACACAATTAAAATCCATCATGAGGCCATTCAGTATTTCAAACATGCTCCAACGTTCAATACGTTTGGGGGTGATCTGATGGTTTTCTCAGCTCCATGTTACAGGAACTTTTAGTCATTCAACCCACAGGTTCCTGTTACCGAGCAGACGATTCTCAGACACTTCATACCCCGGGATTCACCTCACATGTGTTCAGAAGGCATTTCTCATGGGGACGGACTCTCCTAACAATATATTTCATCTGATTTATAAATTCATGCAAAAGTCATCATGCTTTACACAGACCAATCAAAAACATGCACTTATTTTATGGTTATCGATATCAAACCACAATTAGACATTCTGGTTATTTCACTTGTCTCACCTTATTGTATTCAGCCAAAGAAAGCTTCCAAACACTTGTCTTATTATAAAATACAGTTTCTAGCAGAGAACGTTACTATCCTCAGCCGTTATCATGACGATTATCTCAAATACACCTTTTTCCTGGTCATGACTGTTTCTCTTGCCCTTTGTCTGTGACTGATTCTGTGTGTAACAGTTACACAGTCTCCCACTCAGTTGGCTGGATGGTTGGTTTGTGATGCAGAGGGAGGACACCAGCCCAGGTTCAATTCCCCACACCGACAGAGGTTACCATGAAGGGGATACTCTCTCAACCTCACGCTGTCACTGGGGTGTGGTGACCCTCAGGATAAACCACCATGAGTAGTCTCTCTAATGAGAGTTCTTTGGGACTCTATTCTAACAATTCTGGCATTTTAATTTTTTAACAAACATTTTTATTGAAAAATAGGTTTTTATTATTATATTAAACCAATAACAAAACAACTCAAATAACTGAACAAAATTGCACCCAATTGCATGTACATGCAAAACAAGTTAAAGTCTCTAAATGGACAGAAGAAAAACAAAAAATAAACAATAAAAAATAAATAAATAATATGGTTCAGCATAACAAAATGATTGTTCTCGTTCTTCGAGAGCATTACACATTCATATGTTCATAATTCTACATACTAGATTCATTAGACAATATCGTCATGGCTATGTAAAAGCCCTTTTTAGATTGGCAGATAAGCCTGAACAGCGGTAATCCAAAAAGGGTTGCCATATCTTATATAAATCTCTGTGCACCATACTCATGAGAAATTCCAAAAGGATATTCTCCATGATAAGCTTACAAGGACCCAACAGGCCCGGGGGGTTTTCAGACATCCAACATAACAGAATATTTTTCCTAGCACAGGAAGTATGGGGGAGATACTAAACGAGTATTTTGCATCAGTATTTATTGTGGAAGACATAAAATGTAGGGAAATAGATGGTGACACCTTGCAAAATGTCCATATTACAGAGGATCAAGTGCTGGATGTATTAAAATGGGTAAAGGTGGATAAATACCCAAGGATGTCTTGAAACAGGTCCCCAGGACCTGATCAGGTATACCCTAGAACTCTATGGGAAGCTAGAGAAGTGGTTGCTGGGCCTCTTGCTGAGATGTTTGTAATATGGAAAGTCACAGGTGAGGTGCCGGAAGACTGGAGGTTGGATAACGTGGTACCACAGTTTAAGAAGGGTGGTAAGGACACGCCAGGGGACTATAGACTAGTGAGCCTGACGTTGGTGGTGGGCAAGTTGTTGGAAGGAATCCTGAGGAACAGGATGTGCATGTATGTAGAAAGGCAAGGACTGATTAGGGATAGTCAACATGGCTTTGTGCGTGAGAAATCATGTCTCACAAACTTGATTGAGTTTTTTGAGGAAGTAATAAAGAGGAATGATGAGGGCAAAGAGGTAGATCTGATCTATATGGACTTCAGTAAGGGTTTTCATAAGGTTCCCCATGGGAGACTGATTAGCAAGGTTAGATCTCATGGAATACAGGGAGAGCTAGCCATTTGGATACATAACTGGCTCAAAGGTAAAAGATAGAGATTGGTGGTGGAGGGTTGTTTTTCAGACTGGAGGCCTGTGACCAGTGCAGTGCCACAAGAATCGGTGCTGGATTCACTACTTTTTGTCATTGACATAAATGGTTTGGATGCGAGCGTAAGAGGTACAGTTAGTAAGTTTGCAGATGACACCAAAATTGGAGGTGTAGTGGACAGCGAAGAAGGTCACTTCAGATTACAACAGGATCTTGACCAAATTGCCAATGGGCTGAGAAGTGGCAGATGGAGTTTAATTCAGATAAATCCAATGTGCTGCATTTTGGGAAAGCAAATCTTAGCAGGACTTATACACTTAATGGTCAAGTCGCAGGGAGTGTTGCTGAACAAAGAGACCTTGGAGTGCAGGTTCATAGCTCCTTGAAAGTGGAGTCGCAGGTAGATAGGATAGTGAAGAAGGCGTTTTTTATGCTTTCCTTTATTGGTCAGAGTATTGAGTACAGGATTTAGAAAATCATGTTGTGACAGTACAGGACATTGGATAGGCCACTGTTGTAATATTGCGTGCAATTCTGGTCTCCTTCCTATCGGAAATATGTTGTGAAACTTGAAAGGGTTCAGAAAGCTTCTACAAGGATGTTGCCAGGGTGAGAGGATTCGAGCTACAGGGAGATGCTGAATAGGCTGGGGCTGTTTTCCCTGGAGCGCCGGAGGCTGAAAGGTGACATTATAGAGGTTTACAAAATTATGATGGGCATGGATAGGGTAAATAGGTAAAGTCTTTTCCCTAGGGTTGGGGACTCCGGAACGAGAGGGCATAGGTTTAGGGCGAGAGGCGAAAGATATAAAAGAGATCTACGGGGCAATTATTTCAAACAGAGGGTAGCATGTGTATGGAATGAGCTGCCCGGTGAGGTGGGGGAGGCTGATACAAGTGCAACATTTAAGAAGCATTTGGATGGGTATATGAATACGAAGGATTTGGAGCCTTTTGGGCCGGGTGCTGGCAGGTGGGACTAGATTGGTTTGGGATATGTGGTCGGCATGGATGGGTTGGACCGAATGTTTCCATGCTTTACATCTCTCTGGCTCTATGACTTATACTAATCTCTGTTTTTTTGGTGCACCTTATTGGTGAGAAAGTCCAAAGGGATATTTTCCATGAGGAGCTTACAAAGGCCAACAGCCCCGAGGAGTTTTCAGACATCCAACACAACAGAATAAGTTTCCTAGCACAGAAAGTAAGGATTTTTGTTCCCATGCGTAAGATACTCTGGGCAGGCCCAGGAAAAGAGAAACCGTGTCCATCTCCAATTCGGTCCACAAGACCCACTCTACCACACCTACCACAGTGCTCCAATATATACAAAAACTGCAGCAGGACCACATGCAATGAGCAAGAGTGCCTGTAGTTATTCTGCATTTAGGTCACGCTGAAGATAATCCCATTTTGAATTTTGAGAGAAACACTGGTGTCAGATTGGCCCTATGAAGAATTTACAACTGCATGGAATGTGTCCTGTTACACATCAAAATCCTTTGAGCATTTTCACAAATATCCTGAAACGTCTCCGAAGAGATCTAAACCCTCAACTCTCTCGCACAGACGTCACGAAGCTGCACAGTCTTGTCTGAGGGTACACTATCGAACTGATGATAAAGGGTACTGACAGAGAGTGTATTCTTAGCAAAAAGAACCCACTTCTCTGTATCGGATCTATCAGTCTCGGTTAATTTTTTAAAAATCAAATCTCTAATCTGGAAAACAAAACAGAAGAAGTCTCTCCTAGGTAGTCCATACTTTACGAGTTATTTGGCCAAATGATATCATTGTTTCTCCCTCAAGTAACACGTGGTGGCTCAGTGGTTTGCACTGACTCACACAACCAGGGTCACGGGTTTGGTTCCAGCCTTGGGTGACTAGCTGTGTGGACTTCGTATATTCTCAACTGTGTCTGCGTAGGTTTCCTCAAACAGTCACAAACATGTGCATGTTAGATGAATTGGCCATTGCTAAATCGCTCATAGTGTTCCAAGATCTGTAAGTTGGGGCATTAGTCAGGGTAAATATAAGATGGTAGGAGAATGGGTCTGGGTGGGTTACTCTTCGGAGGGTCGAAGTGGTCTTGCTGGGCCCAATGACCTGTTTCCACACTGTAGGGATTCTACTAATTCTAAATCGCTCAAGCAAGGTATCACCCTCGCTGCCCATAGTCTAAACCTGGAATCCATCATCCCCGGTTGACAATCGGTATATCAATTATAGGGGTAAGAAACATGGTTTTGTCTGTATTGCCCTCGATCTGACGCATTGTTCTTCAAGTTTTAACAGTATTGATCATCATTAGTTTATGACAATACTCCATAAAAGTTGTCATTTTATCTCAGAATAACAGACTAATAAGGGTTCACTTTGTCTGAGAGGGCTCAATGTCTAGCCATATTGATGCCGAGACCACAGTGGCCCAGGCACTCACATGGGATGAAAAAAACAAAATTGATTGTTTTTAATTGGGGAGATCAACTCCCCAAAATCTGTGGGGCAGTTGCGATTTTGTTAGCTTGATAAAGAATCACTTATGGTGCCATATAAAAGAGCTAAACCAGCCATTTTTTCTAAAAATCATCTTAGATTACTTCAAGTTTGGAAACAGGCCCTTCGGCCCAACAAATCCACACTGATCCGCTGAAGCGCGACCAACTCAGACCCATTCCCCTACATTTACCCCTACATTCATTTTAATAACAGCTATCCGACCTAGCCATGATATCGGAAATGTCTCCCATCTATGAAGGTCTTGTTTAATTTTGTCAAACAAATGGATACAGTTCACGTTAAATAAATGATCAAAAACAGATGCAATGAATATACTGAAACAGGGAAACCACCCCAGTGACCGTTTAAAAGGAAACCAGGATTTAGCCTCAGTATTAGATATTTCCCTAAGACCTCCCACATGAACTACGGAAATTGTGGAATTTGTCACAAAGCATACAATGTAATCTTACGTGACTTCTATCCTACTTCTGGGGCAGATATGTGGGCATCCCTACGGATGGCCTCGGCCAGTGACTCAATCCCCAACGTAAATAACAATGATGAAAGGTGTTAACCTTGTCGGCTGCCTGGAGAAATATTAATGTTACTGGTTGGCACACCATTAGTGAGAACCGCAGCCAGAGGATCGCGGTAAAGTACCCACACCCACTTGATAAAAACTTTGCATCGACCAAACCATTCTAATGTACAGAATAGATCCGGCCACTCAACCCAATCAAATGCCTTCTCTCATCTAAAGAGATCAATAATCCTTGGACAGATTGTTGTTGACACTCTTGGATCATATTGAGTAAACTCTTAACATTTTAGGAAGATCTGTGGCCCTTTATAAAGCCTGTTTGGTCCTCTTTGGTAACGGAAGGCAGCAAAGTTTCCACCTTAATGTAAAGGTCACAGACGGGATTTTGAAACCAACATTTAAAAGTGAGATTGGCGTGTAAGAAGCACAATCCTCCAGGGTCTTCCATTCTTAAGCATCAGAGAGATATGAGTCTCTCTAAAGGATGGAGGGAGGGGTTCGTGACTGTATGAGTGACAGAACATGTTAAACATCAGCAGTGACAAAAGGTTGATAAATTATTTATAAACTTCACTCAGAAATCCGTCAGGAATGTGCACCTTTACATTCTGAAGCTGCTTCACACCCTCCCGTGCCGACAATGGTGCATTTAGACACAACACCTATTCAGGGGTTACTTCTGGAAGACCCAGGTTCTTGAAACATGACTCCATCTTAATCCATCTATCCTCAAAATGTTCAGTCTGAAATAATTCGGAGAAAAATCTCGGACAGGCTGCATTAATCTTTTTGGAATCAGAGGGAAAGATCCCAGTACCTTCCCTAATTGAGGTAATGGCTTGAGGGGGCGCTCATTTTCCTGGCAAGTTAGGCTAAATACTTGCCTGGCTTATCACCATGTTCAAACAGCCTTTGTTATTCAAAAGTAAGTTCCTTCCTGGCTGTCTGTGTGAGCGAGGAATTCACGTAGACCGAAGCGTTGTGATCCTCTGCAGATTAAGCACTGAGGGGCAATCACAGTATGCACTCTCGGCTGTCCTCAGCTGTGCCTCAAGCCAGCGTTCCTGCTCCCCCTTCTGCCGCTTCCTAATGAATAACTATTTCCTTGGCATGAACGTTAGTAGTTTCACATACATTTGGATGTGTTACTGTTTGAATCGGCATTAATGGCTCAGAAAGATCTGAAATCTTTACAGAAATACTCAATGAACTAACTAGCCTTAAGAAAAAAAGGATCAATTCGTCAGCTTCTCGAAACGGTTATACTTCTTCATGGTCAGAAATGGTAATTTTCCCAATTGTGCAGGACGCCACCGAATTTAAGATTGTTGCAGGGATGAAGAAGAGATCAACATTCGTGTGGCATTTATGCGGGTTATAGGAGAAAATAAAATCCCTAATTGTATTATGGATCTGCTTCCAGATATCCACCAGCTCTAGTTATGCAGAAGAATCAACTAATTGTTTACATTTTGACGAGGGTATTGGGGGACCTTTGGACATTCTGTCCACTGTGGGGTCCATAAGACAGCTGAAACCATCTACACTAATGCACCATGAGACAAAATAACTTAAATTGTAAAATGCATCTTCCACGGTTTTAGAGGGTGCGCCGTGAGGCAATAACCATTCAAAATACTCTATTCTTTCCCAAAGTTCAAGGGTTTGGGGATTATGATCCTCCTGTGAATGTCTAATGTAATCTAGTCAATTAACTGGAAGATTCTTCCTATCCAATATGGCTTCTCCCCGACTCCTACTATTAATAAAACGAGAAATAAACCCGATCAAACCCGCCCTGCTGTAATGTCAAATGTTCCTTATCATCAAGGTGCATCGAGGAAGAAATCGAATTATACATCACTGATCATGAATGAAAAATGACTCATAGAGCTTAAAAACAACACGAACTAAGACTACTACATCTAACAAGCTCTGAAAACTTTCCAAAACTAAACACACAAAAAAAACAAAAAAAGAAACAAAATCCAACGTGCCAATGACACTCCATAAGGAATTTATCACCCCCCCCCAACCACGCCCATCTAGTGGGGACGGTTACATACCCCAAAACTTCATCTTTTGCCTGCTACCAATATGACATCCAGGGCAATTAACGACAAAAATCGGGCTTCAACGGCCCTTTGGTCGGTATTTAATCATCACAACTTTCTCTGTAACCTGCTCCAGCTTGAGTCGCACCCCAGACGCAAGCAAGGAAAGAGAATAAGAGTAGTAATACTAATGAAGAAGTTAAAAGTGAGTACTCTACCCATTCCCGACTATAATTTAACACTGGTTAATACCAGAAAAATCCAAGGAAATGTCTTTGAGAGAAACATGATTATCTAAACATCCATCTTATTTTAAAATGTCAACAAAGTTTTCGCTTTCTCTGGAGAGTCAGACGAGTGTATGGATCCATTGAAAGCAATACGGAGCACCGATGGGATATTAAGGAATAATGACTCCGAGTTCCCTTACTTTTCTCTTGATATCATCAAAAGATTTTCTTTCCTGAATCACCGCCGTTGAAAAGTCCTGAAAGATCATAATCCTGTAGCCCTCGTGAATTAAAACCATCGGATCTTTCCCCTGGGTTCTGGAAGATTCCATCTGCCTATGTTTATTCCCATAACTATGTAACCGCACAAGGACAGGGCGAAGGCGTTGGTCTTAGTCTGACCTCCGCACCATAACTCGACTAACTGTTTCAGTCTTCTCCTGCCCCTTTTCAGTTTTGAAGTGAAGGAATCGCTGCAGCCAGTTCTCAATAAACTCACTGGCTGACCACCTTCCATCCGGTCCAGCAAACTGACGATGTGAACATTCTTCATCCTATCCCTGTTCTCGAGGTGGTTGTCATGTTCAGTTAAGTTATGGACCTGCTTTTCAAAGGCGAGGATCCTCTCCTGAAAAGAACTGATCACGGTATCTGTCGCTGCAGTTCGGCGCTTGGCATAATCTGTTCCGTTTCCAAGGCTGTCAAGTTGCTGCTCATGTTTTTGGAGCATGGCTGAGAGCGGACCTAGCCACTGCTGAACCCTTCTTCAATCATTACTTCAATCATTTCATATACTTGGTGAACTCAGTGACCAAGGCCTGTTGAGTAACTGGGTCCATGGAACGAGCAGAGTGGGTTAGAGCTACAGCCTCAGGCATGCTCGATGCTTCTGACGGGTGCACCGTGTGTTGGGACTTACTTGATCCTTTCCCATGTTTTTTCATTTCCACTTGATAAAACGGGATTAGTAAAGATTCTATCGCTCTTTTAGTGTTGAACTTTACGTAAATGATCTGGGATGGGAACCACTTTGCCCGTGCTATGATGCAGAGCCCAGCAAAACAGACCTTCTGGATCTCCGGTATCTTGGATTCCCCCTTAATGTTTTATCGATATTAGCATTTCATTTTGTATTATATTCCTGGATGTTCCGGACCCGTGTAATTTGATACCACTGTCTACATTTTCCCCTACGCTGCAAATTGCTTCCCATTCCTCGATAATCCTTGACTCTGTTGTTATTTATGAACCTTCTGTTGGTGCCTCAAAAATATTCAATATTTCTGCCTCCAACGGTGTGTGGGGAAGAGAGTTCCAAAGACTCTCAGCACTTTGAGAAAACAAATATAAACTTTATGATCTGAATGTGAGATTATTTTTTTGTGTCTCCTTATCTGAGAAAGGATATAATTACATTGAAAGCAGTTCAGAGATGTTTCATTTCACATATTCTTGGGGTGAAGGGCTTATATTATGAAGTCTTTAACAGGGTACTCTTGGAATGAGAATGAAACATACAACACCTTGATAAGTGTGGATTAGGTATATACCCGCTGGGTGTTTGTATAGGCCAAATTTGTTGTCATTGTCATAGAACCTCTGCAGTGTGGAGGCTGGACATTCCGTCCATTAAGTCCGCACCGATGCACTAAACTGCATCCTACCTGGACATGGCCCCCTACCTTATCCATGTAACCCTACATTTCCCATAACTAACCCACCTAACCTACACATCCCTGGGCACTATGGGTAATCCACTTTAAACTGCACATCTTTGGACTGTGGCAGGAAACTGGAGCACTGAGAGGAAACCAACACGGTCACGAGGAGAATGTTCAAACTCCACATGGAGGGTTGCCCACGGTTGGAATCGAACCCAGCTCCTTGGTGATGTGAGGAAGCAGTGCCACCCACAGATCCACCATACTCCTCCGTTAGTTCTGTTAGTAACTTGTGGCTGACGAAAGAAATCTGCCTGACTTCTTATCACTGAACCTAAGCCAGTCTGTGACCTTTATCATCGGCCATATCACCAACGTGGTTACATTTAAAATTTGTTGTGAGCAGTGGAGGATTGGGACTAGAAAAGGAAATAGAAACACCCTTCATCCTCAGTCACAAATGGAGTGAGAAGAAATTCACAAAGTGGGAATTCAGTCAAGTGGAAATCCTCTTTCCCAGAAGTTTGGGATGGCTGAATCTTTATATTATATCGCGGCTGGCTTCATCTGATTGTCCACAGAGAGGTGAATCAGGGATAATGGTGCATGGAGAGAAAAGTGCAGCTGGGACCACAATGAGATGAGCCACGATCTAATTTACTGGTGGGGTAGTGTCAAAGGGCCGAATGGCCCACTCCTATCCCTCAGCCCTGTGTTCTGATGTTCCATTCAGCCCTTTGGACCTGCAAATCGAGGCCACTCCGATGGTTAGGTGTAGTTTTGGAAATGTACTTGGAAAATCTAGCCTGGATCAGGAAGTGACCCTCACCTCCAATCCCTGTTTCCAGGCTTCCCATCTCTGTAACTTCTGCTCCAAATTTAAGCCATGTCCCAGACCCAGATTCACTGTAACTCCAGCCCCCATACCCCACCCAGCGTAAACTCAAACTAATCCTCTGCTCATCCGAATGTAGCATTACACAACACAACTTCCAGGAAAATAACCAGTTACTTTCCAAAAGTATAACATGTGAAATTAATAACAGTAGGAACAACAGTATTCGGCCCCTCAAGCTTGCCCTGTCATTTAATATGAACATGGCTGATCTACTCCAGGACTCGACTCCACTTTCTTGCCGACTCCTTGAGGAGAGTGAATGAGTTATATATAGCGGCTGGGTGTTTGTATAGTCCAAATTTGTTGTCCCTCCACACCTTTTCGGGTTAGGGAATTCTAGACATTCACTACCTTCTGAGAGAAGACATCACTTTGCATCTCAGACTGAAATCGATGTTCCATATTCGGTATCTATGTCCTCAAGTTCGGGACTCCACCCAGGAATGGTAACAACTTCTCAACATCTACAGTGTCAACCCCTCTGTGTGTCTTGTATGTTTCAGCAGTATCACTCCTCATTCATTTAAACCCCAATGAATAATCGCCTCACCATTTTAGAGATTCTCATTAACGCAATCCTTCCGTCCCAGGAACCCATCGTTTGAAACAACCCAGTTACTTGCTGCACCAGCATGCTGACTTTAAGTTTCATACACGGGAAGACTCCAATCCCTTTGTACTGCTCCTTTTCTGGAAGTCCTCTCCATTAAATAACAGCCTGCCTTTGGTTCTCAGTGTCATCCATAAATTCGGATGTATGTTGCACTCAACTCCCTCTTTCAGGCTATCAGTATAGATTGTAAATAACTGATGCCATCGGACTCAGAGCTGTGGTACTCCAGCAGATACACCTTTATCATGAAGATTCATTAATCCTGACTCTCCGATTTCTATGTGCGAACCAATCATCATCCCATGTTAATTCATTATCCATCATCCTCCAACCTTCTGTCACGTGTAAGAACTTTTGTTTTGTTATACCTTGTGGAAAATCTCTGGAAAGCCTAGTGTCTACCAGATCCCCTTTATCAAGTCTGCTTTTTATATTCTCAGGCATCTCCAGAAATACTTTGCATAATTTTAGAGGGCAAAGTATAATTTATCTTTCACAAAACCACTTGGACCCTGCGTGAAGCACTTCAAACTGTCCATGCTGGCCAAGTTTTCCAAATTAAGCTCGTCCCACCTGCTTTCATTTGGCCCATATGCCGCGAAATGTTTCCCATTCATATGTTTGTCCAAATGAGTTTATAATGTTGTAGTTGTACTGGCACCTACCCCACTTCCTCTGACAGCTTATGCCATACCCAACCACCCTCTGTGTAAAAAAGTTGTCCCTTCGTTCCTTTTAAATCTTTCCTCTTACAGCTTAAACCTGTACCTTCTATGGCTGAACTCCCCCATGCCGTTGGAAAGATCTTGGCTATTCACCCTATCCATATCTCGCATGATTTTAGACGCTTTTACAATGTCACCACCCAACCTCCTACACTCCATCTGATACTAATTTCAAGAACAAGCATTTAAAGATAAGCACTGCAAATTTAAACAATATTAAACATGACAGGTAAACAATACTCAGCCCAAACTTCATATGCTGATTTGTTTTTTCTCCATATTACAATACTAAGGTAGCATGAAATGCTTACTAGTGCCAATAAGAAGTCAAACACTTGGATTCCTTTGTCTAAAGGGAGCGATGATCTCGACAGTGAAAACGTATCTATAGCCAGATCTATATAATCCACATAGTCAACACTCTCCCTCCTGGCCTCCCTATGACCTTGTGTGGTTGTGTCTTCTTTATCTTGCACTCAATTGAGAGAACCACTTTCCCCCATTCACACTTTAATTTAAACACATTTTACATCATGCACTCGTTCAGCAGTGCTAAAAGCCCATTAATCATTGCCAGACTCTCTTTTCCCTGTCATCCATCCCCCACCTCTGACAAGGGATTAAAAATCCCAGGTTCCAATCCTTTTCAGTTCTGAAGAAGTGTCACACTGGGCTTGAAATGCTAACGCCGTTTCTCTGTCTCTGCAGATGCTGACCGAAATGGTGAGTTTCTCCAGAAATGAATAGGCACAGAACAAATTTTCACTAAAACAAATAACTGTGGCTACTGGAAATAATAATACAAAAATTGCTTGAAGAACTGGGAGCTTTGTAAAGGGTCGTTGGATCTGAAAGTTCAACTCTGCATTCAATCCAGAAGATGCTGCAACACTTACAGTAATTTCATCAGCAATTTGTTTTTGGACAATTTCCAATGAAGGATGTCAATGATGCTGAAACATCCCATCCAACCTGTAGCGCCGTAAACTGGGGGCTGAACGATAATGCATGGTGCACAAATTCCTAGATTCTAAAACTGCACAAGACTGACATCATTGACACTGCAGAGCTCTTAATCAGGTCAGGGAGAAAAACAGAGGGAAACACATTCATTTCAAATACCGAAGTTGACATTGTGGAAAAGAAACGATTTAGATTATTACCTTAAATGGATTGAGATAAAGTAACAAATTGGAGGTGTGACACCAGAGAGATGCTCTCAGCAGAATGAGAATATGAAAATGGAAGTGTTGCCGCATCAGAAACCAGGTTGGGTCACTGAATACAGGGCTGATGCCAACGACGGTATCACGTGCACCTAAACCTGTTGACAAACCACACGTGAATGGTTGCATTCCAAACAGCAGGAATAACTTCTGATGGAGAAGGGGAAATGATCCCAAGACTAACAGATTGGATCTAAGCTCTGTCATCCTGCGAAATCCAATCATAAATGTCGATGGATTATTAAACAATTTACTGGAGCAGAAGACGCCATAAATATCCTCATCCTAAATATCGGAACAACTCTAAATCAGTGAAAAAAAGTCTGCACTACCCTCAGGTGTTGACTCACACTCACAGTCATCATGATGCCCACAGATTCACAGATGCCAGTCTTCAAGCAATTCGATTTGCTGTATGTGACGTGAAGAAACAGCTCGACACAGTAGATATGACAAAGGCAATGGGCCCTGAAACCATTCCTGCAATGGGAGTGAAGACTTGTGCTGCACAACAAGCCGCGTCCCTGGGGAAGCTTTTTCATTCCAGATTCAACTCTGACATCTCCCTGGCAATGCGGAAAATTACTCAGCTATGTCCAGTCCCCGAAGAGGAGAATAATTACAATCTTACCAATTACCACCTCGAACTCCCATCACGACAGTCAAATTGGTGGGAATTCTTTTTGACAGAGCTGTCAAGAAGCACAGAAATAACCTGCTCAGTGTGGTTTCCGATAGGCCCCCATGTGGAGATGGTGCTGTTGTGGAAATATCATTGGATTACGAATGCCGACCAGTTCAATGCTCTAGCAGCTGGTGGAAGCTAGAAACAATTAATAAAATATCGAGTCCGAAAATCTGGTGTCAGTAATAGTGCTCTTGTGTCCAATGTTGATTGTAAACATCGATCTCCTTCTCCAATGTACTTTCAGGAAGTGAATCTCCTGTGCTTTCCTGGTGTGGCCTAAAAGTGACTCCAGAGGCACAGACATGTGATCACCTCTTCAATGGTCTCTGAATCGGCCAAGTAAGACACTCAATTGTATCAAACTGCTCTGAGGTCTTAAAGAATAAACCAGGATAGAACACCTGGCACCAGCCTCGTTATCAGAAAAGGGAACGGGAAACACAGTCCTATCGATCCTGCAGAGATCTCCTTCCTAACATCTGAGAACTTGTGACAACATTTACAGAGCTTTCCCACAGACTGTACACAAACAACGGGAAAGGAGGAGGTTATTCAATACGTTGAGCTTTCGTCATGCTAGTTCAGGGCCGCACATCTCCTCAATGCAGTTTTCCTCATACAATGTTCATATCCCAAATAATATGTTTAAACATTGTGAAATATAAAATGAGAACGGATGTAGTGCTTTCGGCCCATCAAGTTTGCTTCTCTATTCGATATACACGCGGTTCTTTGATAACGCTTGTGTATTAAATACGATTTGACTGTTTTCTTTAAAGTGAACTATCATCCCTGCTTCCAATCTGTCTCACACTGTCAGAGTTTGATATATTTCCTCCGGCTGGTGAGGCCAGAAACAAGGCGATAATGGACTTGAACGTGTGGCTGGGGAACTGGCACAGGAAGCAAGGATGTAAATTCTTGGATCACTGGGTATGTTTTGTGGTAAGCATAAATTATACAAGAGAGACGGTTTGCACCTTAATAGGTTGGGGGACCAGCATTCTCGCAGGCAGGTTTGCTATTGCAACACAGCTGCATTTAAGCTAAGTAGCTGGGGGGAGGGGACAAACTGGATGTTTGAGAAGGAAATTGAAGGGAAAGTTAGAAAAAGGGAAGTCAAGAAAGACAACTGTATCAATGACGCAGAAAACTCAAAAAGGGATCATGCTATAAGGTTGAGTGAAATATGAGTTTTTTTTTGGGAAGGGTGAGGACAGTAACAAATTAAAAATACTATATATGAATGCACGAAGCATTACAAATAAGATGGATGAGCTTGAGGCTCTTTTGGAAATTGGCAGATACGATATTGTGGGGATAACTGGGATGTGGCTTCAAGTGGACAGGGCCTGGGAAATAAATATTCAAGGCTACACGTGCTATCGTAAGAACAGACTGACGGGCAGAGGGGGTGGGGTGGCCATGTTGGTAAGGGATGATATTCAGTCCCTTGCCCGGGGGGACCTAGAATCAGGGGATGTAGAGTCAGTATGGATAGAGCTGAGAAATTCTAAGGGTAAATAGACCCTCTTGGGAATTATCTACAGGCCCCAAACAGGTGTCTGGATGTCGGATGTAAGTTGAATCAGGAGCTGAAATTGGCCTCTCGCAAAGATGTTACTACAGTTGTTATGGGGGATTTCAACATGCAGGTAGACTGGGAGAATCAGGATGGTATTGGACCTCAAGAAAGAGACTTTGTGGGGTGCCTCAGCGATGGATTTTTAGAGCAGCTGGTGCTGGAGCCGATCAGGGAGAAGGCAATTCTGGATCTGGTATTGTGCAACGAACCAGAATTGATCAGAGACCTCGAAGTAAATGAGCCATAGGAAGTAGTGACCATAATACAATAAGTTTCAATCTGCAATTTGAAAGGGAGAGGGTACAATCGGAAGTGACAATATTTCAGTTGAATAAAGGGAACTATGGAGCTATGAGGGAGGAGCTGGCCAAAGTTCAATGGTGCAATACCTTAGCAGGGATGACAGTGGAGTAGGAATGGCAGATATTTCTGTGTATAATGCAGAAGATGCAGGATCAGTTCATTCCAAAAAGGAAGAAAGATCCTAGGAGGAGGCATGGGTGGCTGTGGCTGACGAGGGAAGTTAAGAAACATATAAAGTTAAAAGAGAAAAAAGTATAACATAGCAAAGATAAGTGGGAAAACGGAGGAGTGGGAAGCTGTTAAAGAACAAGAGAGGATTACTAAGAAGGAAATACACAGAGAAAAAAAGAGGTACGATTGTAACCTGGCCAAAAATATAAAGGAGGGTAGAAAAAGCTTTTTTACATAAGTGAAAGGCAAAAAAATGGTTAAGACTAAAATTGGGCCCTTGAAGATAGAAACAGGGGAACATATTACAGGGAACAAAGAAATGGCAGAAGAATTAAATTTGTACTTCAGATCTCTGTTCACTGGGGAAGACACAAGCAATCCCCCTGAGGTAACAGTGGCTGAAGGACCTGAACTTAAGGGAATTGATATTTGCCAGGAATTGGTGCTGGAGAGACTGTTAGGTCTGAAGGTTGATAAGTCTCCGGGACCTGATGGCCTGCATCCCAGGGTACTGAAGGAGGTGGCTCGGGAAATCGTGGATGTGTTGGTAATTATTTTCCAGAATTTCACAGATTCGGGATCAGTTCCTGCGGATTGGAGGGTGGCTAATGTTGTACCACTTTTTAAGAAAGGTGGGAGAGAGAAAACAGGAAATTAAAGACCAGTTAGTCTGACCGCAGTGGTGGGAAAGATGCTGGAGTCAATTATAAAGGACGAAATTACGACACATCTGGAGAGTAGTAACAGGATAGGACAGAGTCAGCACAGATTTATGAAGGGGAAATCTAATTTTCTGGAATTATTTGTGGATGTAACTCTGAAGGTGGACGGGAGAGATCCAGTAGATGTAGTGTACCTGGACTTTCAGAAAGCTTTTGAAAAAGTCCCACATAGGAGATTAGTCAGCAAAATTAGCGCGCATGGTATTGGGGGCAAAGTACTAACTTGGATTGAAAGCTGGTTGGCTGAGAGGAAACAAAGTGTGGTGCTAAACGGCTTCATTTCGGAATGGCAGGCAGTGACCAGTGGGGCACCGCAGGGATCAGTGCTGGGACCGCAGCTTTTTACAATATATATTAATGATATAGAAGATGGTATGAGTAATAACATTAGCAAATTTGATGATGACACTAAGCTGGGTGGCAGGGTGATATGTGAGGAGGATGTTAGGAGATTACAGGGTGACCTGGACAGGTTAGGTGAGTGGTCAGATGCATGGCAGTTGCCGTTTAATGTCGGAAAATGTATGGTCATGCACTTTAGTGGCAAGAACAGGAAGGCAGATTACTACCTAAATGGAATCAATTGAGGTTAAGGGGCAGTACAGAGAGATCTGGGTGTTCTTGTACAGCAGTCAATGAAGGTAAGCATGCAGGTACAGCAGATAGTGAAGAAAGCTAATAGCATGGTGGCCTACATAACAAGAGGGATTGGGTATAGAAGCAAAGAGGTTCTTCTGCAACTCTACAGGATCCTGGTGAGACCACACCTGGAGTATTGTGTGCATTCTGGTCTCCAAATTTGAGCAAAGACATTCTGGCTATTGAGAGAGTGCAGAGTAGGTTCTCGAGGTCAATTCCTGGAATGGCCGGACTACCTTGTGCGGAAAGACTAGAGCGACTGGGCTTGTATACCCTTGGGTTTAGAAGACTGAGAGGGGATCTGATTGAGACATATAAGATTATTAAAGGATTGGACACTCTGGAGGCAGGAAACATGTTTCCGCTGATGGGTGAGTGCTGAACCAGAGGACACAGCTTAAAAATACCAGGTAGACCATTTAGGACCAAAGATGAGGAGAAACCTCTTCACTCAGAGAGTGGTGGCTGTGTGGAATGCTCTACCCCAGAGGGAGGCCCAGTCTCTGGATTCATTTAAGAAAGAGTTGGATAGAGCTTTCAAGGATAGTGGAATCAAGGGTTATGGAGATAAGGCAGGAATAGGATACTGATTAAGGATGATCGGTCATGATCATAATGAATGGTGGTGCAGGCTCAAAAGGCAGAATGGCCTACTCCTGCACCTATTGTCTGTTGTCTATTGTCTCATGATATCTCCACTCATTTTACTAAACCCCATAAAATACAGGCCCAGTCACCCCAAATCGCTGGTCCCACAACAAGCCTGTCATCCCAGAGATCAGTTTGGTCATCCTCCACTGCTCTCCCTCAATGTCCTTTACTCGGCAAGGAGACCAAAACTGCGAACAATATTGCACAATATTCGAGATGGGACCCTACTAACGCTCTATACAGCTGCAGTAAATCATCCTTACTCCTGTATTCAAATCTCCCTGAAATGAAGGTGAATACACCATTTCTCTGCCTTCCTGCTTTCTGCTCCTACAATATTACTTTCACTGATTGGTGTACAGGGAAATACAGATCGTTTTCAATGTTACAGCTCCCCACTTGTTGGTTATATATACACTGGTCAGCGTGCCAATGCTATTCCTAGTACTGACTTCTGGCTTCAGAACTCACTGCCTTACATGGACTCGGAGGGCCGCGCAGAAATAAAATAAAAATGCAGCTTAAGTTCACTTATAGTGCAACATTTTTCAACCACTCCCTTTGCAAATGATAGGATGCCATTCTATTGTTCCCATCAAAGTGCACAACATCTCATCTCTCCGATTGCTCTCAATCTACCACGTATTTGCCCAGTCTCTCCACATATCTGCATCACCTTGGAATCTTTTATACATCCTCCTCATCCACTCACAAGCTGACATTGTTTAGTACTGTCAGCAGACTGGGGAATATAGCATATGAGCCCCTCAACCAAAGATATGATGTGTATTGGGAATAGGTGATGTCAAATCTCGATATATCCTTGTTATCTCCTAGAAGTGTTCCATTCAAAGAAAAACATGGTTCTATTCTTACTCATTCTTTCCTGCCAGCTCTCCCATTCTAAAACCATGACCATATATTAGCCCCAGTCCCACAGGATTCGAATTTGCACAATAGGCTTGGGGCTTTATCAAAAGTCTTTCTGAGATTCCAATCGTATTGCATGGATACCTTCTCATAATTTTGTTTAAAGCCACTTTCTCAAATATGATTCCCATTTCATAAATCTCTGTTGACTTTGTCTATGCCCATTAATTTCACTCCAATATTTTTCTCTAAAACTGTTTAGTTGCTAATTTAGTTGCTCTTCCCTTTTTCTCACCAGCCTAAAGTTCTCTAGTATTTCTAAGAAGATTTTTTTTTTGTTTTTTTATCTTCTGTGAAGGCCTAACTGAAGTATTTGCTCCATTGATCTGCTATTTCCCTGTCCTCAATTCTCTGGTATCAGACTATAAGAAAGCTGCAACCTTTTCTGTTAATTTTGCCATTGTTATATTTTTAGAAGATATTACAAGTTCCCTCTTACATCCTTTGGTAAGATATTCTTCAGAAACCCATCAATTCTTATCTTAAGCTACTCAACGATTGACCTCCCACATCCATACAATAACAGAAGCACAGTCTCTGTTCCATCAGAAATACAGCACGACCTACATTCGGCCCACTTTCCGACACAAGCTTGTAGCTGTGAATCTTATGGCATTTCAACTGCACAACTATGTATTTTCGAAAGATTTTGAGGTTACCATGACAGCTCCCCTCTCAAGCAGTGCATTCCAGACCCCACAAACTCTGGGTGAAAAACAGTCCTCAAATCCTCACTAAACCTCAAACTCTTCACTTTAAAAATGTGGCCCTTTGACTAAAAGGAACAGCTGCTGTCTATCCACCCTGAATCTTATCCTTCTGATTCACATCCCCACCCCCAGCCTTTTCTGCTCCAAAGTAAACAACCCGAGCTTATCCAGCCTCTCTCCATAGCTGATATACTCCACCCCAGGGAACATCCTGGTGAATCTCCTCTGCACTCCCTCCAGTACAATCATATCCTTCCTGTAATGTGGCCCCCATAACTACACACAGTATTCCATCTTGGCCTTACCAAAGTTCCCCATAGCTCTTATAATCTATGCTTCGATGAATAAAGGATGTGTTTACGCTCCCCTATGCGTTCCCAAGTTGTGCAATAACCTGTCCAGTCGCATTCACGGATGTGTGGAGAAGCACCCTCTGACCGTCCTAGTGTGCTGTCATTCATTTAGTCCTCCCCTGTCTGGTTCCTTCTTGCAAAGTGCATCACTTCATATTTATCAGAGTTATATTCCATCTGCCATTGATCTGGTATTGATGTGACCATCTGACCATTCCATCTGTATCTTCCTGTAACATAAGGCCTTCCTCCACACTGTCATCTACCCGGCCAATCTTCATATCAATAACAAACTTACTTATGACACTCCCCACCGCTCGTCCATATTCACAGCTGCATCCTTTATGATAAGGTTTAAAATCAGAAAACTTCAGCTTATAGTCCAAGAGGTTTATTTGGAGGCACGGGCTTTCGAAGCGCTGCTTCTTCATCAGGTGGTTGTGCGCTTTGATGAAGCACTTCGAAAGCTCGTGCCACCGAATAAACCTTTTGGACTATAACCTGGTGTTATGCAATTTTTAGCTTTGTCCACCCCAGTCCAACACCAACACCTCTGAATCAGAAATAATAAGAGACACAGCACTGATCCCTGTGGTAAACCATTGGACACTAGCCTCCAATCACACAAACAGCCTTCTACCACTCTCCTCTGTCTCCTATCACTAAAGTTGATTTGGATGTAGGTTGGCAAGTCATTAATGAGTCCTACCTGTTCCCTGGTTATTCTGTTCTCCTGGAGACACTTGTAGAATATCAGGACATTCTCCCTCATCTTGCCTGCCAGTAGGTTCCCATCCCCCTGTGTTAGTTAGTCTCCTCCAACTGATGAATTTCCTCCTTATTGTAGCCTTAACTGGTCTGTCCCAGATCCTGCCATTATTTGCCTTGAATGTGGAATAGACAGCGAGGGAAGCGTTCATGTTAATTTTCAACTTGTCATATGTTTTGTGAATATTTTAAATTTCACTGTGACCCACCTGTCATTCTTTGAAACTCTAGCGAACACAGGCCGAGTTTCCTCATCAGGCAATCTCACCATCTGAGGGATTAATCTGGAGAATGTCCATTGCACTTCCTCTGTGGTTAGTATATCCTTTCTGAGATTCGGTCACCAAAACTGTACACAATACTCCAGGTACAGTCCCACCAACACGCAGTGAAACTGCTTCAACATGTCTTTGTATCAATGTTCGGACTCTCTTATATGAAGGCGAACCAAACTTTAACTTTACACTTACATATATTCCTCCAAATACCCTTCACATTCATTGACATTTACAACCTCGTTTTTTGAGTTCTTATAGAAACCCTTCGGAAAATCCAATCTATGCCACTTCTACTGATTGCCCATTATCTATGCTGTAAGGAACATCTTCGAACAATTCCAAAGTTTATCAAGTATGATTTCTCTTTCAGAAATGCATGCTGATTCTCTCCATTGTTGCTGTTCATTTCTAAATAGCAAAAATGCCATCCTGTGTAATAGATTCCAACAGTTTCCCTACAAATGTCAAGTTAACTGGTCTGCAGTTAGCCACACTATGTCTTTTTCCCTTTGTAGCTGTTTGGATCCCTTCCATTCGTCGGTCGTTCTTGGATCACGTTTATCCACAACAGTTTCCGGTCTCTGCAGAATGTACAGGAAAATAAAACACAGTCATCGATAGGGCAATTAATACTTCTATTGGTGGTTTATTTCTGACATCTTGATAGGACGTACATCTGTTTCGTCAGACTTAGCAATGCTCAATCCAGCTCCATGTTCAAGTACTAGCTTGTTTCTGATATGAATTGACTTTATGTCTTTAGCTCCAGGAGTCCGATATGATCACTTGGTATTACTGGGGGATTTTCTGGCTCTTCCTCCATGAAGACAGATGCATAGTAACTGGTTATTTCTCGGTCATTTCCCTGTTCTGCACAATGACCTCTCCTCTCCCGATTACAAATTTCCACATTTGACCCTGCTTTTATTTTGGTTCCTTTGAAATATAGATCGCAGATTGATGCAGTCTTTGTGTTCCTGTTTGTTATCATGTACGTTCTCTTTTTGATTTCCTTTACAGTTTCACGGCCTTTCTTTTTTGGATCGTTAATATCTGAGAATTCTCAGGTTTTCACAATAGCTGGAATTCTTCTGAAGTCACTTCCTATGATTAACATATTTTCTAATTTGTGATGTTAACCATCATTGAGTCACTTGCTCACTCTTTGGTGTTTGTACCTGAAATAATTAGATGTATGTTGCAGACTTTACAGTATTTCTAAAAACTCCTGGCCCTGACCAGTTATATTTAGGAACACAACAGGAGGATAAGAGGATAGAGAAGAAAATGCAGGAGCACTACTTGGCTCTTTTCTATCATCGCTGGCCAACGAATGAGATCCCGGATGACTGGAGCATAGTGAATGCTGAGCCTGTGTTCAAGAAATGCTACAAAGATAAACCTGGGAACTAAAGACCAGTAATCCTAAAATCTAGTGGGTAGGTTACTTTAGAAGATTCGGAGAGATTGGATATACATGCATTTGGAAAGACAGGGTGTGGTTCGGACTAAGATTAGAATGGTGCTGGAAAAGCAGAGCAGGTCAGGCAACAATCCGAGGAGCAGGATAATCAATGTTTTGGGCAAAAGCCCTTCATGAAATTCAGCACAGGAGTTTATGCAAGGAAGATCATGACTCACAATTTTGTTGGAGTTCTTTGATAAAGTAACCAGCAATGTTGAGGAGGTCTGGGTGGTATCCGTGGTCTGGATGGATTCCAGTAAGGCCTTCAATAAGGTTCCACATGGCACGCCGCTCTGGAAGGTTAGGTCGCATGGAATTGAGGGGGAACTGGCAAATTAGGTACAAAATTGCCTTGATGGTAGGAAGCAGAGAATAATACTAGAAACATGCTGGTCGGACTGGAATAGTGGAATGCCTCAGGGGTTAATGCTGGCACCACTACATATTACATATATCTATGATTTACATGAGAATGTACAGGCATGATTTGTAAGTTTGGAGATGGCACTAAAAGAAGCGACATCACGGAGAGTGAGGAAGGTTATCAGAAATTTCAGAAATTACAGCAGTACTTTGATCAGCTGGAGACGTGGGCTGAGAATTAGCAAATGGATTTTAATAGAGATCAGTGTAAGTTCTTGTATTTTAGAAAGTCAAATCAAGGTTGGAGTTTCATGGTGAATTTTTGAGTCCTAAGGAGTGTAGTGGAACAGAGGGACCTTGGAATTCAGGTGCATGGTTCTCTGGAAGTTGATTCAGAGGTAGACATTGAAGAAAGCTTCTGGCACAGTGGCCTTAATTGGTTTATATCACTGAGTATCGAAATTAGGGAGTTATGATGCAGTTATACAGGACGCTGGTGAGGCCATATTGGTAGCGTTATGTTCAGTTTTGTTCACTTTGCTATAGGAAGAATATTATTAAACTGGAAAGAGTGCAGAAAAAAACTTACAAGGATGTTGCCAAGATCACAATGGTCTGAGTTATAGAAAGAGGTTGGACAAGCTAGGGCTTTTTACTTTTGTGTGCATGAGGATGATGAGGATCATATTGAAGTTTATAAGATCAAGTCAGCCATGGATAGAGTGAATGCACCCAGTCTTTTTTTCCGAGGGTTGGGCAATCACAGACCAGAGAGCATCAGTTTAAGGTCAGAGGGGACACAATAAAAGGGAATCTGAGGAACAACTTTTTAACTCAGTGGCTGTTATGCATATGGAATGAGAAGTGGGGCATTTGAAAAAATACATGGATAGTAAAAGATTAGAAAGATACGGGACAATTGCAGGGAAATGGGTTTAGCGTGGGTGGGCATTTCGGTCGGAATGGACCAGTTTGGGCTGGAGGGCCTGTCTCCGTGATGTCGGACTCTATGACTCTAACAACTATTGCTTGTTAGAATGTTATATTGTACTTTCCAAATTCACTGTAGATATATTGAACTCTAGTCTCCAATCTTCAATGATGTTTGACTGGACTATTCAAGCTTTCTATATTGTATGCAGACACCTTGTAAAATGCAACTTATAAATGTCATTATTCCTTAAAGGCTGCTTCAGACCAAGGTTAATAATTCGAACTTCTGACCACGCAACATCAAATCCGAAATAACCTGCTCTCTAGTTTGCTTCGCAAAATACTCTTCAACTCACCTCATATAAACTTACATAACTTATTTTTCACAGCTTCAGCAGTCACTTACTTAACGCAGTTTAGATACAACTTGACACCATTCAATAAGACTGCGGTATCCACAATACTTGCCTATCTAATTTCCAGGACATATGATGCTCAGATTTTCTGCTACCATTTGGTTTCGATATATAATACACTAATATTTGCTTCTCCTTGCTATCTGTAAATTCTACCTCAACTGATACTGCGGAACCTGAGGGACAGGTCTGTGTCATTATTAGTGGTAGACCTGGACAAAACATTCAGCGAGGCTCACTTCGACGCTGAGATGATCTGAAGGAATGTCCCACAATACTCGACAAGCAACAATATCCTCCTCGCTCTGTTAGGATAAGAGTTACCATATACTCTCTGCGCCCTCACACTCACTGTATATCTGTTATAGCACCTAACACCGAACAAGTTTCACGCTCTATCTCCAAATAAGGCTCAGGCACTACCACTCTCACTACTGAATTCAGCAACTAATCATACTATATGAATTCAAAACTGTCGACTGACTCATTCCAGACACCTCACAACTCCCTCCACTTACACCAGCACAAACAGCAGGGTCACCCATGCACACTCTCCCTCCATCCCTTCCTTTCTCCCATTCCAGAATAAGAAGCCTGGAATAGGATAGAAAGGGCCAATCCAGGTAGTGGAGTGCCCGATATCCTTTCTCTCACTCCCCTCACACCGTCATGTGGGAAGGACTCTTAAAGAGCTGGAGAGGACCAGGACGCCTCGTATGGAGAATCTGGAACATCCACGTCTTACTGACAATGTTAAGTGAAATACAGTTCTCAGTTTAAATCCACTGGCAGTTCCAACAACAGTCCTTTCACTCCCAAAAAAACCCCACAGATACCTCACTGCACAGAGGCGCAGACACAGAAATACACAGACGAAACACACTCAATACTTAGAAGGATATAGATATACATACACCTATAAACACACAAATACATATACAGTCACATACAAATTGACATAAATACAGATAGAAACACAGGCTGAAACACAGACAGACAGATGTAGACACGCAAACACACAGATTACAAGCATTTGGACACATACACGCACACACACTCATACAGACACACACAAACAGAGGCACAGATACACATACACACAGACACACGTACAAACACTTGCATACAGATACACAGATGCACAGACACTAGTGTCATTAAGACACAAATCGATGTGTTTTGATTTGTAAGGGGATCAAGGATACGAGGGAGAAGGCAGAAGAATGAGGTCGAGGTGCATATAAGAAATAATAGTTTGCTAGCTATAATTTCTAAGGAATAGAATCTTTGAGTGGAGCTGAGAACGTTGGCTTGCACCTTTCCAAAATCTGCATATCATGAGCATCGAATCAGTTCAGACCTTTTCACTAAACAGACAGAGTGACTTACCAGGAACACCAACTATAGCAAGGATAGGATAGTAACCAGCTTGAATAACCATCAGTACATCTTCAATCCGCGATGCTAATGAGATCCAAGGCTGGGAAAGCCAGTAAAGACCATAGGATAAACTCCTATCCATTGTTGGAACATTCCAGTCTAATGTTCCTAGATTTCCATCTTTCGTGCCCTTCTCTCTGAAGCTGCTAATCTCTCTTATTGCTGTTGTACATGCTCCCGCTCACACTATGGGATAAAACACCGAAAGCATTCCCTTATTGATAGATGAGAGAAACTCTCTAGGGACACTTACGATCCACGGAGACTGACATAATTACAATCGCTGAACAAATATCTCCACTTAACCCCTTTGAATTCAAAGCTACTTTATTAAAATTCAAAATAACGTTGAACATTTATGCATTCTGGGTGTGATATGCGAGTGTGACTGAAGGAAGGAATGTTGAAGATGGCAGATTGATTGTGTGTAACCATTCAGTCGGCCTTGGATATGGACGTAAGGCCAGAAGTTTAACGGAACATAAACATGCTTCTCAATTCATAAATACAGAAATGAATCCCGTAACTACTGATCAGTCATTGCAATATCTGTAAAACATTGAGAAAACATCTATCATCCATGATCTGATCGCAAAATGTACCAAAAAAAAACCGTGGGTTACAACAAAAAAAATGGCATGGATACGTTAACAGAGAATTGCACATTGCAAACATAGTGCAGATTGTTATTCCAGGATCAGAGAGGGCAGGTTTGGGTCATGCTGTTGATATTGTCGATGTTAAGGAACTGTCATGAAGTGTCATTTAATGGACTTCAATGACATTGTGATTATGATATTGGGGAAAAGAGAGAAGATGGAGAGGACTATGGGACATGGCTGATTAGACTGGGTGGAGGGACAGTGATGTTCCCCATTTACCACAATTGAAATGCTACTCTTTATAACTCATATGAAGAACAGATTCAAGAATACATCTACAATGAGGAATTAGCAGAGACAATATTAATGAAATGCATTTATGCAATACAAAATACAGGAACAAAATGATTTTCTGCACACACCAATATATACAAAGTACAAAGAGATAAGGTTGTTAAAATACACGCCTGATATTGAACTATATAAATTGAAATGTGAATTACATAACTAGGAAAGTGGTATGCAAACTTTATCAATCATTATTTGACCTACAGCTAAGATCGTGATGTCACCTCTGTCAGTGAATCCCCTCACTGAGATTCTCTGGCCTAATCTCTCATACAGTATCGGTGTGGGAGGAGGGGGTGGGGGGTTCGTGGTTATCATTTCCTGCTGCTCTTGGCACAGTCTATTTAAAAACTCTGCTTTCTCCATGGAACCAATCTATTGACCTAATGGGTTCTGTTCAGCTGTCAGTAACCCAGCTCTGTGATATTGTTGTAAATAAATAATTTGGGATGACAGCCAGTATCAGCACAGTGCCCACAGTGTATGGAGCCCAGACAAAGGGCTTGCCGTCCAGAGGAATTTCTAAATAAAGATTCTAACTTCTGTCTGTCCATATTTATCGACCGTAATGCAGTCTTCTGATCTACCTAACTTCACCCTCATCTAACACCTCTTCCTCTCTCACTCAGTCAGTCACTCCGCTTTCTATCCTCTCTCAGTTTATCTCCCTTCACTTGATTTCTCTCTGTTTATTTCTCTCTCACACGATGTCTCTTCACACACTCTCTCTATCTCCAATTGTGCAGTTGGAGAGCTTGTGACTCCACGATGGGCTGAATGGCCTCCAACCATGCCATGCTAATTGAGATTATCTGACCCACAATAAATACTTCTGGCACAGACATGCTGGTCCGGTGACAGGTACAGTGCACAATCACCCATTCTCTTTTCATGCTCTTCTCTGGTGTACAGCTGCCTTGAAATGTCTGTTCAAACGAAACAAACTGAATGAAATTCGAGCAGTCGAGAAGACGTCCATGAGTGTGTATTTCAATCAGGATTTAATGAAGGATGAGATTCCAGAATAACATAAACAATGAATGAAAAACAGGGTAACACAAGAAATGGCAGCTGAGTACAACATGTGGTTCCAAGTGGATATCGTGGCATTACCAAGAGATTATCAATCCAGAAAAATCAGCTCCTGTTCTGTGGATCCAGGTTGAATCCCACCACTGCAGATGGTGGAAATTCAATTCAATAATGTAAAAAATATCCCTGGAATTAAGAATCTATTGCTGAGAATGAAATCATTGCCGATTGTCGGAAAAATACATCTGGTTTACCAATATCCTGCAATGAAGGAATCTCCCATCCTCACCTGGTCTAGCTGACATGCAACTCCAGACCCAAAGCAATGTCATTGACTCTCAATCGCCGCCTGAAATGGTCTAATGAGTCATTCAGTTGGATCAATCTCTTCAAAGTTTCAAACAAATGAAGCCGGATGGACCACCTGGAGTCGAAATGGGCACCGGAAAAGTCAACATTCGAAACATCACTGTAGAACCTGCAAAGTCTTCCTTACTAACATCTGAAGTCTCGTGCCAACATTGGAACAACTGCCTTACAGACTAGTCAAGCAACAGCCTAACATAGTCATACTCACGGAATCATACCTTACGGAAATAACAGAAATTAAACATGAACAACAGAGTCTCTTACTGATTACCACGTAACGTCGTTCCTCAGCTGAATCAGTCCTCCTCCATGTTAAACAACACTTGGAGAAAGCATTGACTGTGGCAAGGGCACAAAGTGTATTCTGGCTGGGGGATTTCAAAGTCAATTGTCAAGAGTGGTTTGGCAGCAGCACTACTGATCATGCTGGTCGGTTCCTAAGGACATAGCTACTAGATTGGGTCTGCAGAAGGTGGTGACAGAATGAACGAGAAGGTAAAAAAGCATATCTGAACCCATCCTTACCAATCTACCAACTGCAGATGTATATGTCCATGACAGCATCGGTAAAAGTGACCACCACACTGTCCTTGTGGTGATGAAGTCTATTGTCTCCATAAACTCTATTGTGTTGTGTGGCACTATCACCATGCTAAATGGCACAGACTTTTAGCAGATCTGCAACTCAGGACTGACCATCCACAAGACACTGTGGACCATCAATAGCAGCAGAACGATACTCCAGCACAATCTGTAACGTCACGGCCCAGCATGTCCCCCACTCAACCATTACCATCAAACCAGAGGATTAACCCTGGTTCAGTGGAGAATGCATGAGGGCATGCCAGGAGCAGAACCAGGAATATATAAAGATAAATTATTCATCCGCTGAAGCTTCCAAGCTGCATGCCAGATAGCATAAACAGCAAGGGACAGACAGAGCTTAGCGATCACAGAACCAATGCATCAGAATTAAGCTCTGCAGTCTTGCTAATCTGATCATAAATGGTGGCGGATGATTAAACAACTCACCGGAGTAGGAGTCTCCACAAATATCCCCAACTTCAATGATGCAAAAGATAAGGCCGAAGCTTTCGTTGCAATCTTCAGTCAGAAGTTTTGAGTGGATGATCCATTTCGACCTCCTCCGGCGGTCCCCATCATTACAGATGGGGACCGCCATCTTCAGCCGTCTTCAGCAAATTCTATTAAGTGATATCAAGAAAGGTTTGAAGGCACTGGATACTGCAAAGGCTATGGCCCCTAATAACATGCTGACAATTGTCCTGAAGACTTGTACTCCAGAACATCCCGCTCTCCTAGCCAAGCTGTTCCAGTATGTTTACAAACTGACAATGGGGAAAAACTGCTCAAGTATGTACTATACATAAAAGGCAGGACAAATTAGACCCGTCCAAATACCGCCTTATCAGTCTACTCTCCATCATCAGTAAAATGATGGAAGATGTCATCAACAGTGTTATCAAGCAGCACTTGCTCAAAAATAACTTGCTCAGTGACGCCCAGTTTGGTTTTTGCAAGGGTCACTCAGCTCCTGAACTTGTCACAGCTTTGGTGCAAACATGGAAAAAGGAACCGAATTCCAGCCCTTGACATCAAGGCTGCATTCTGCCAAATGTGACATCAAGGACCCCAAGCAATAACAGTATCGTGGGCCAAGACTCCATTATTGGAGTCATACCTGCGAGATAGGAAGATGGTTATTGTTGTTGGAGGTCAGTCATCTCAGCTCCAGAACATCTCTGCAGTAGTCCGTTAGGATAATGTCCTAGGTCCAAACATCTTCAGCTGCTTCAACAATGACTTTCCTTCCATCATAAGGTCAGAAGTGGGGATATTCGACAATGACTGCACAATGTTCAACACCATTCGCAAATGCTCAGATACGGAAGCAGTCCTTACCCAAAGGAACAATATCTGGGCAATATCCAGGCTTGGGCTAGCAAGTGGCAAGTAACATTTGTTCACATAACTTCAGACAATGACTGTCATTATTAAGAAACAATACAACCACTTTGTATTCAGCAGCATCATCATCATCACTAAACTCCCACACTATCAATATCCTGGGGGGTATCATTGACCAGAAACTCAACTGGACTCGCCACATGAATATAACAGCACATCAGAGGCTAGGAATACTGCAGGAGAAACTCACCTCCTGTCTACCCAAAGCATGTCCATCATCTACAAGGCACAAGTCAGGAATGAGATGGAATATCCTCACTTGCCTGAATGGTGCAGCCCCAACAGCACAGAAGAAGCTTGACACCATCCAGGACAAAACAGCCCATTTGATTTGTACCACATCCACAAGCATTCACTCCCTTCACCACGGTCACTCATGAGCAGCAGTGAGTACTATCTGCAAGACACGATGGAGAAATTCCCCAAAGATCCTCAGACAGATCCTTCCAATCTCACGAACACTTCCATCTGGAATGACAAGGGAAGTAGACTTTTGGGAACACCACCACCTTCAAATTCCCCTCCAAACCAGTCAACATCCTGATTTGGAAATGTATTGCCGTTCCTTCACTGTTGCTGCGTGAAAACATTGGAATTCCCTCTTTAATCACTATTGAGTCACCGCACAGCAGGTAGATTGCAGCAGTTCGAGAGGGCACCACCTTCTCAAGGGCAACTAGGGACGGGCAAGAAATGCTGGGCACATCCAGCGATGCCCATATCCAAAAAAAATCTTTTTTTATGAATAGTTCCAAGTTGAGCATCTGGATTGGACAGGTTATCTGATTTGAACACGAACAGTAATGCAGTGTTTCTAATATTGAACATTTTAGACTTTTCTGTTATTAAAGGGTGTTCAGTATTCGATGAAATATTGTTGCTGAGTGCTGTGATAAATTGCACCTGTTTTGTTTAATCAACAATACTGGCGTAACAGGATCAATCCTTTGAATATGACAATCATCGTAGAGAGAATGCACTCCCGCCCGATGAGACTCACTGACAGCTGCTCATTTTCAAAATATTAATGGAATACTGGCTGACACTGAATCCTCCCACCGTCCATATCACAGGGGTTACCATTGAACAGAACGTGAAGTCAAATCGACATACAAATACAAGGGTTACAAGAGCAGGTCAGAGACTTACAAGTCTATGCTGAATAATAGACCCTATGACCTTAATGGCATGAGATATAGCAAATAGATTTAGGCCATTCAGCCCATTCCTTAACTCTGATACTTTGCCTTTTGTCATTGTCTCTATGAAAAGTGGAAATACCTTCTACACACTGACTATCAATCTTTGCACTAATCCATTAGTTTCAATCAGACACCCCCCACCCACCACAGTTCTTGCAAATTCCATCAAGTGCACACACTGCCGCTCATATGACAAGCTGTCATCCCCAGGATGGATCACCTCCAACACCAGAAGATCTTTCCCCAGAGATAGTGTCCAAAACAGCTCACAATTGGCCAAATGCCGTCTGTCCATCGCCCATTACATTCTCAGCAGTCTGTCTCCCGTCTTGCATTCTTGCTCTCTTGAAATGAATGCGAACATTGCTTTTGCTTTCCTAACTGTCAAGTGAACATGCACATTAACCATAAGAGAGGACGAGTGCCTCAAAATCCTTTTGTGCTTCAGATTTAATGGATCCTATTGGAACATAGTGTCTCCTCTATTCCGCCTACCAAAGTGCAGATTCTCACACGTTCCAAGAATTGTGTTCCTGCAGCCATGTGTTTTCCCACAGTCCTAAACTGTTCAAGCCGTTCTCCAGCTTCCCCACTTCTTCAATATCACCTGCAAACTTCGCAAAACTGCCCTCAAGTCCATTGTTCAGTTTGTTCATATATAATCCATTTCCTGGCTCATTAAGGACCGTCCACCCTCTCCAAGGCACAACAGTCAAGGTGCTTGACACCATTCAGGTTGAAGCAGTGGCTTGACTTGAATTACACCTGTAATGTCTTCACTCCCTGCACCACTGACTCTCAGTAGAAGCACACCCTACCCCCTTTTGGTGTGAGTTTACTTCATTGTGGCACACAATCCCAGTACATTGATGTCACTCTGTCTCAACAATAAATGAGTGGTGCTCACACCAACCATGTCACTGTGTATTGATGACGATGGAGGGAGGTCGGCGAAGGGAGGTCTGCGATGAATAACTGTGAGACTGCCAGGCTGAGACCTGCCCCGACACCCTCGGATGTACCTGTGCCCGCTGTCACCGCTGCAGGCATGATCAGTCTTCCTGCAGGTCAAATCAAGGAAAGCGACCGGCCTGGATAGTGTTCCCGGCTGAGCACGCAGAACCTGTGAGGACCAACTGGAAGAGGTATTCACATACAATTTCAGCCATTCCCTCCCAAAGCTGAAATCCCAACCTGCTTCAAGAAGACCAACAGCAACCTTGTAAGTGAGAAAGCTCATGCTTTAATGACTTAATGATTCCCGCCCAGTGGCTATAACCTCAATAAACATGGAGTGATTTAAAAGGCAGGTTATGGCCCACATCACCTCCAATCTCCCAGCCTGACTTGATCCCATATAATATGCCGACTAATATAACGGGTCCACAACCGATTCCGCATCCCGAGCCCTGCACTCATCCCTAGGATATCTGGACAACAAAGACACCTACACCAGACTACTGCTCATTGACCTCTACCTTAAACATCATTATCCCCTCCAGACTGATCTCAAAATTCCGTGACCTTAGTCCCACTTCCACCGTCTGCAACTGGATCCCCCGGGTTCTGACCCACAGACCACGATTAGTGAAGGTAGGTACCTTCACCTCCGCCACAATAGCACTCAACACTGGTGCTCCTGGAGCATGTGTCCTCAGCCTCACACTGTACTCCCTGTGCACACACAGCTGTGTCCCTCAGCACCCTACTGTACTCCCTATACACACAGCTGTGTCTCTCATCCCCCTACTGTACTCCCTGTCCACACACGGCTGTGTCCCTCAGCCCCCTACTGTACTCCCTGTACACACACAGCTGTGTTCCTCAGCCCCCGACTGTACTCCCTATACACACGGCTGTGACCATCAGCCCCCTACTGTACTCACTGTACACACATGGCTGTGTCCCTCAGCGCCCTACTGTACTCCCTGTCCACACACGTCTGTGACTCTCAGCCCCCTACTGTACTCCCTATACACACACGGCTGTGTCCCTCAGCCCCCTACTGAACTCCCTGTACACACACGGCTGTGTCCCTTAGCCCCCTACTGTATTCCCTGTACACACACGGCTGTGTCCCTCAGCCCCCTACTGTACTCCCTGTACACACATGGCTGTGTCCCTCTGCCCCCTACTGTACTCCCTGTCCACACACGGCTGTGTCCCTCAGCCCCCTACTGTACTCCCTGTACACACACAGCTGTGTCCCTCAGCCCCCGACTGTACTCCCTATACACACGGCTGTGACCCTCAGCCCCCTACTGTACTCCCTGTACACACACGGCTGTGTCCCTCAGCCCCCTACTGTACTCACTGTACACACATGGCTGTGTCCCTCAGCGCCCTACTGTACTCCCTGTCCACACACGTCTGTGACTCTCAGCCCCCTACTGTACTCCCTATACACACACGGCTGTGTCCCTCAGCCCCCTACTGAACTCCCTGTACACACACGGCTGTGTCCCTTAGCCCCCTACTGTATTCCCTGTACACACACGGCTGTGTCCCTCAGCCCCCTACTGTACTCCCTGTACACACATGGCTGTGTCCCTCTGCCCCCTACTGTACTCCCTGTACACACAAGCTGTTTCACTCATCCCCCGAGGGTACTCCCTGTACACACACTTCTGTGTCCCTCAGCCCCCTACTGTACTCCCTGTACACATGGCTGTGTCCTGAGCCCACTACTGTACACCCTGTACACACACGGCTGTGTCCCTCAGCCCCCTACTGTACTCCCTGTACACACACGGCTGTGTCCTCAGTCCCCTACTGTACTCCGGTACACACACAGCTGTGTCCTCAGCCCCCTACTGTACTCCCTGTCCACACACGGCTGTGACCCTCAGTCCCCTACAGTACTCCCTGTCCACACACGGCTGTGTCCCCAGCCCCTACTGTACTCAATGTCCACACACGGCTGTGTCACTCAGCCCCCTACTGTACTCCCTGTACACACACGGCTGTGTCCTCAGCCCCCTACTGTACTCCCTGTACACAAAAGGCTGTGTCCTCAGCCCCCTACTGTACTCCCTGTACACACACGGCTGTGTCCTCAGTCCCCTACTGTACTCCCTGTACACACACGGCTATGTCCTCAGCCCCCTACTGTACTCCCTGATCACACAGCGGTGTCCTCAGACCCCTACTGTACTCCCTGTACACACAGGGCTGTGTCCTCAGCCCCGTACTGTACTCCCTGTACACACAGGGCTGTGACCTCAGCCCCCTACTATACTCCCTGTACACACATAGGTGCGTCCTCAGTCCCCAACTGTACTCCCTGTACACACAGGGCTGTGTCCTCAGCCCCCTACTGTACTCCCTGTACACACACAGCTGTGTCCCTCAGCGCCCTACTGTACTCACTGTACACACACAGCTGTGTCCCTCAGCCCCCTACTGTACTCCCTGTACACACACGGCTGTGTACTCAGCCCCCTACTGTACTCCCTGTTCACACACGGCTGTGTCCCTCAGCCCCCTACTGTACTCCCAATACACACATGGCTGTGCCCCTCAGCCCCCTACTGTACTCACTGTACACACACGGCTGTGTCCTCAGTCCCCAACTGTACTCCCTGTACACACACGGCTGTGTCCTCAGTCCCCTACTGTACTCGCTATACACACGGCTGTGCCCCTCAGCCCCCTACTGTACTCCCTGTCCACATACGGCTGTGTCCCTCAGCCCCCTACTGTACTCCCTGTACACACACAGCTGTGTCCCTCAGCCCCCTACTGTACTCCCTATACACACGGCTGTGACCCTCAGCCCCCTACTGTACTCACTGTACATACACGGCTTTGTCCCTCAGCCCCCTACAGTACTCCCTGTACACACATGGCTGTGTCCCTCTGCCCCCTACTGTACTCCCTGTACACACAAGCTGTGTCCCTCAGCCCCCTAGTGTACTCCCTGTACACACACTTCTGTGTCCCTCAGCCCCCTACTGTACTCCCTGTACACATGGCTGTGTCCTGAGCCCCCTACTGTACTCCCTGTACAAACACGGCTGTGTCCCTCAGCCCCCTACTGTACTCCCTGTACACACACGGCTGTGTCCTCAGTCCCCTACTGTACTCCCTGTCCACACACGGCTGTGACCCTCAGTCCCCTACTGTACACCCTGTACACACACGGCTGTGTCCTCAGCCCCCTACTGTACTCCCTGTACAAACACGGCTGTTTCCTCAGCCCCCTACTGTACTCCCTGTACACACACGGCTGTGTCCTCAGCCCCCTACTGTACTCCCTGTACACACACGGCTGTGTCCTCAGTCCCCTACTGTACTCCCTGTACACACACGGCTGTGTCCTCAGCCCCCTACTGTACTCCCTGTACACACACGGCTGTGTCCTCAGTCCCCTACTGTACTCCCTGTACACACACGGCTGTGTCCTCAGCCCCCTACTGTACTCCCCATACACACGGCTGTGTCCCTCAGCCCCCTACTGTACTCCCTGTACACACACGGCTGTGTCCTCAGCCCCCTACTGTACTCCCCATACACACGGCTGTGTCCCTCAGCCCCCTACTGTACTCCCTGTACACACACAGCGGTGTCCTCAGCCCCCGACTGTACTCCCTGTACACACAGGGCTGTGTCCTCAGCCCCCTACTGTACTCCCTGTACACACAGGGCTGTGACCTCAGCCCCCTACTATACTCCCTGTACACACATGGGTGCGTCCTCAGCCCCCTACTGTACTCCCTGTACACACAGGGCTGTGTCCTCAGCACCCTACTGTCCTCCGGTACACACATGGCACTGTCCCTCAGCCCCCTACTGTACTCCCTATACACATGGCTGTGTCCCTCAGCCCCCTACTGTACTCCCTGTACACACACGGCTGTGTCCTCAGCCCCCTACTGTACTCCCTGTACACACACGGCTGTGTCCCAGAGCCCCCTACTGTACTCCCTGTACACACATGGCTGTGTCCTCAGTCCCCTACTGTACTCCCTGTACACACACGGCTGTGTCCTCAGTCCCCTACTGTACTCCCTGTACACACACGGCTGTGTCCTCAGCCCCCTACTGTACTCCCTGTACACACACGGCTGTGTCCCAGAGCCCCCTACTGTACTCCCTGTCCACACACGGCTGTGACCCTCAGTCCCCTACTGTACTCCCTGTACACACACGGCTGTGTCCTCAGTCCCCTACTGTACTCCCTGTACACACACGGCTGTGTCCTCAGCCCCCTACTGTACTCCCTGTACACACACGGCTGTGTCCTCAGTCCCCTACTGTACTCGCTGTACACACATGGCACTGTCCCTCAGCCCCCTACTGTACTCTCTATACACATGGCTGTGTCCCTCAGCCCCCTACTGTACATCCTGTACACACACAGCGGTGTCCTCAGCCCCCTACTGTACCCCTGTACACACACGGCTGTGTCCCTCAGCCCCCTACTGTACTCCCTGTACTCACACAGCGGTGTCCTCAGTCCCCTACTGTACTCCCTGTACACACAGGGCTGAGTCCTCAGCCCGCTACTGTACTCCCTGTACACATAGGGCTGTGACCTCAGCCCCCTACTATACTCCCTGTACACACATGGGTGCATCCTCAGCCCCCTACTGCACTCCCTGTACACACAGGGCTGTGTCCTCAGCCCCCTACTGTCCTCCGGTACACACATGGCACTGTCCCTCAGCCCCCTACTGTACTCCCTATACACATGGCTGTGTCCCTCAGCCCCCTACTGTACTCCCTGTACACACGCGGCTGTGTCCTCAGCCCCCTACTGTACTCCCTGTACACACACGGCTGTGTCCCTCAGCCCCCTACTGTACTCCCTGTACACACACGGCTGTGACCCTCAGTCCCCTACTGTACTCCCTGTACACACACGGCTGTGTCCTCAGCCCCCTACTGTACTCCCTGTACACACACAGCTATGTCCTCAGACCCCTACTGTACTCCCTGTACACACACGGCTGTGTAACTCAGCCCCCTACTGTACTCCCTGTACACACACGGCTGTGTCCTCAGCCCCCTACTGTCCTCCCTGTACACACACGGCTGTGTCCTCAGCCCCCTACTGTACTCCCTGTACACACACGGCTGTGTCCTCAGTCCCCTACTGTACTCCCTGTACACACACGGCTGTGTCCTCAGCCCCCTACTGCACTCTCTGTACACACACGGCTGTGTCCTCAGTCCCCTACTGTACTCCCTGTACACACATGGCACTGTCCCTCAGCCCCCTACTGTACTCCCTATACACATGGCTGTGTCCCTCAGCCCCCTACTGTACTCCCTGTACACACGCGGCTGTGTCCTCAGCCCCCTACTGTACTCCCTGTACACACACGGCTGTGTCCCTCAGCCCCCTACTGTACTCCCTGTACACACACGGCTGTGTCCTCAGTCCCCTACTGTACTCCCTGTCCACACACGGCTGTGACCCTCAGTCCCCTACTGTACTCCCTGTCCACACACGGCTGTGACCCTCAGTCCCCTACTGTACTCCCTGTACACACACGGCTGTGTCCTCAGCCCCCTACTGTACTCCCTGTACACACACAGCTATGTCCTCAGACCCCTACTGTACTCCCTGTACACACACAGCTGTGTCCCTCAGCCCCCTACTGTACTCCCTGTACACACGCGGCTGTGTCCTCAGCCCCCGACTGTACTCCCTGTCCACACACGGCTGTGACCCTCAGTCCCCTACTGTACTCCCTGTACACACACGGCTGTGACCTCAGCCCCCTACTGTACTCCCTGTACACACACGGCTGTGTCCTCAGTCCCCTACTGTACTCCCTGTACACACACGGCTGTGTCCTCAGCCCCCTACTGCACTCTCTGTACACACACGGCTGTGTCCTCAGTCCCCTACTGTACTCCATGTACACACATGGCACTGTCCCTCAGCCCCCTACTGTACTCCCTATACACATGGCTGTGTCCCTCAGCCCCCTACTGTACTCCCTGTACACACGCGGCTGTGTCCTCAGCCCCCTACTGTACTCCCTGTACACACACGGCTGTGTCCCTCAGCCCCCTACTGTACTCCCTGTACACACACGGCTGTGTCCTCAGTCCCCTACTGTACTCCCTGTCCACACACGGCTGTGACCCTCAGTCCCCTACTGTACTCCCTGTACACACACGGCTGTGTCCTCAGCCCCCTACTGTACTCCCTGTACACACACAGCTATGTCCTCAGCCCCCTACTGTACTCGCTGTACACACATGGCACTGTCCCTCAGCCCCCTACTGTAATCTCTATACACACGGCTGTGTCCCTCAGCCCCCTACTGTACTCCCTGTACACACACGGCTGTGTCCTCAGTCCCCTACTGTACTCCCTGTACACACACGGCTGTGTCCTCAGCCCCCTACTGTACTCCCTGTACACACACGGCTGTGTCCTCAGTCCCCTACTGTACTCGCTGTACACACATGGCACTGTCCCTCAGCCCCCTACTGTACTCTCTATACACATGGCTGTGTCCCTCAGCCCCCTACTGTACATCCTGTACACACACAGCGGTGTCCTCAGCCCTCTACTGTACCCCTGTACACACACGGCTGTGTCCCTCAGCCCCCTACTGTACTCCCTGTACTCACACAGCGGTGTCCTCAGTCCCCTACTGTACTCCCTGTACACACAGGGCTGTGTCCTCAGCCCGCTACTGTACTCCCTGTACACATAGGGCTGTGACCTCAGCCCCCTACTTTCCTCCCTGTACACACATGGGTGCATCCTCAGCCCCCTACTGCACTCCCTGTACACACAGGGCTGTGTCCTCAGCCCCCTACTGTCCTCCGGTACACACATGGCACTGTCCCTCAGCCCCCTACTGTACTCCCTATACACATGGCTGTGTCCCTCAGCCCCCTACTGTACTCCCTGTACACACGCGGCTGTGTCCTCAGCCCCCTACTGTACTCCCTGTACACACACGGCTGTGTCCCTCAGCCCCCTACTGTACTCCCTGTACACACACGGCTGTGACCCTCAGTCCCCTACTGTACTCCCTGTACACACACGGCTGTGTCCTCAGCCCCCTACTGTACTCCCTGTACACACACAGCTATGTCCTCAGACCCCTACTGTACTCCCTGTACACACACGGCTGTGTAACTCAGCCCCCTACTGTACTCCCTGTACACACACGGCTGTGTCCTCAGCCCCCTACTGTCCTCCCTGTACACACACGGCTGTGTCCTCAGCCCCCTACTGTACTCCCTGTACACACACGGCTGTGTCCTCAGTCCCCTACTGTACTCCCTGTACACACACGGCTGTGTCCTCAGCCCCCTACTGCACTCTCTGTACACACACGGCTGTGTCCTCAGTCCCCTACTGTACTCCCTGTACACACATGGCACTGTCCCTCAGCCCCCTACTGTACTCCCTATACACATGGCTGTGTCCCTCAGCCCCCTACTGTACTCCCTGTACACACGCGGCTGTGTCCTCAGCCCCCTACTGTACTCCCTGTACACACACGGCTGTGTCCCTCAGCCCCCTACTGTACTCCCTGTACACACACGGCTGTGTCCTCAGTCCCCTACTGTACTCCCTGTCCACACACGGCTGTGACCCTCAGTCCCCTACTGTACTCCCTGTACACACACGGCTGTGTCCTCAGCCCCCTACTGTACTCCCTGTACACACACAGCTATGTCCTCAGACCCCTACTGTACTCCCTGTACACACACAGCTGTGTCCCTCAGCCCCCTACTGTACTCCCTGTACACACGCGGCTGTGTCCTCAGCCCCCGACTGTACTCCCTGTCCACACACGGCTGTGACCCTCAGTCCCCTACTGTACTCCCTGTACACACACGGCTGTGACCTCAGCCCCCTACTGTACTCCCTGTACACACACGGCTGTGTCCTCAGTCCCCTACTGTACTCCCTGTACACACACGGCTGTGTCCTCAGCCCCCTACTGCACTCTCTGTACACACACGGCTGTGTCCTCAGTCCCCTACTGTACTCCATGTACACACATGGCACTGTCCCTCAGCCCCCTACTGTACTCCCTATACACATGGCTGTGTCCCTCAGCCCCCTACTGTACTCCCTGTACACACGCGGCTGTGTCCTCAGCCCCCTACTGTACTCCCTGTACACACACGGCTGTGTCCCTCAGCCCCCTACTGTACTCCCTGTACACACACGGCTGTGTCCTCAGTCCCCTACTGTACTCCCTGTCCACACACGGCTGTGACCCTCAGTCCCCTACTGTACTCCCTGTACACACACGGCTGTGTCCTCAGCCCCCTACTGTACTCCCTGTACACACACAGCTATGTCCTCAGCCCCCTACTGTACTCGCTTTACACACATGGCACTGTCCCTCAGCCCCCTACTGTAATCTCTATACACACGGCTGTGTCCCTCAGCCCCCTACTGTACATCCTGTACACACACAGCGGTGTCCTCAGCCCCCTACTGTACCCCTGTACACACACGGCTGTGTCCTCAGCCCCCTACTGTACTCCCTGTACACACACGGTTGTGTCCTCAGTCCCCTACTGTACTCCCTGTACACACACGGCTGTGTCCTCAGCCCCCTACTGTACTCCCTGTACACACACGGCTGTGTCCTCAGTCCCCTACTGTACCCCTGTACACACAGGGCTGTGTCCTCAGCCCGCTACTGTACTCCCTGTACACATAGGGCTGTGACCTCAGCCCCCTACTATACTCCCTGTACACACATGGGTGCATCCTCAGCCCCCTACTGTACTCCCTGTACACACAGGGCTGTGTCCTCAGCCCCCTACTGTCCTCCGGTACACACATGGCACTGTCCCTCAGCCCCCTACTGTACTCCCTATACACATGGCTGTGTCCCTCAGCCCCCTACTGTACTCCCTGTACACACACGGCTGTGTCCTCAGTCCCCTACTGTACTCCCTGTCCACACACGGCTGTGACCCTCAGTCCCCTACTGTACTCCCTGTACACACACGGCTGTGTCCTCAGCCCCCTACTGTAGTCCCTGTACACACACAGCTATGTCCTCAGACCCCTACTGTACTCCCTGTACACACACGGCTGTGTAACTCAGCCCCCTACTGTACTCCCTGTACACACACGGCTGTGTCCTCAGCCCCCTACTGTCCTCCCTGTACACACACGGCTGTGTCCTCAGCCCCCTACTGTACTCCCTGTACACACACGGCTGTGTCCTCAGTCCCCTACTGTACTCCCTGTACACACACAGCTGTGTCCTCAGTCCCCTACTGTACTCCCTGTACACACACGGCTGTGTCCTCAGCCCCCTACTGCACTCTCTGTACACACACGGCTGTGTCCTCAGTCCCCTACTGTACTCCCTGTACATACATGGCACTGTCCCTCAGCCCCCTACTGTACTCCCTATACCACGGCTGTGTCCCTCAGCCCCCTACTGTACTCCCTGAACACACAGCGGTGTCCTCAGCCCCCTACTGTACTCCCTGTACACACAGGGCTGTGTCCTCAGCCCCGTACTGTACTCCCTGTACACACAGGGCTGTGATCTCAGCCCCCTACTATACTCCCTGTACACACATAGGTGCGTCCTCAGCCCCTACTGTACTCCCTGTTCACACAGGGCTGTGTCCTCAGCCCCCTACTGTACTCCCTGTACACACACAGCTGTGTCCTCAGCCCCCTACTGTACTCCCTGTACACACACGGCTGTGTCCCTCAGCCCCCTACTGTACTCCCTGTACACACACAGCTGTATCCCTCAGCCCCCTACTGTACTCCCTGTACACACACGGCTGTGTACTCAGCCCCCTACTGTACTGCCTGTCCACACACGGCTGTGTCCCTCAGCCAACTACTGTACTCCCAATACACACACGGCTGTGTCCCTCAGCCCCCTACTGTACTCACTGTACAGACACGGCTGTGTCCTCAGTCCCCAACTGTACTCCCTGTACACACACGGCTGTGCCCCTCAGCCCCCTACTGTACTCCCTGTACACACACGGCTGTGTCCTCAGCCCCCTACTGTACTCCCTGTCCACATACGGCTGTGTCCCTCAGCCCCCTACTGTACTCCCTGTACACACACAGCTGTGTCCCTCAGCCCCCTACTGTACTCCCTATACACACGGCTGTGACCCTCAGCCCCCTACTGTACTCACTGTACATACACGGCTTTGTCCCTCAGCCCCCTACAGTACTCCCTGTACACACATGGCTGTGTCCCTCTGCCCCCTACTGTACTCCCTGTACACACAAGCTGTGTCCCTCAGCCCCCTAGTGTACTCCCTGTACACACACTTCTGTGTCCCTCAGCCCCCTACTGTACTCCCTGTACACATGGCTGTGTCCTGAGCCCCCTACTGTACTCCCTGTACAAACACGGCTGTGTCCCTCAGCCCCCTACTGTACTCCCTGTACACACACGGCTGTGTCCTCAGTCCCCTACTGTACTCCCTGTCCACACACGGCTGTGACCCTCAGTCCCCTACTGTACACCCTGTACACACACGGCTGTGTCCTCAGCCCCCTACTGTACTCCCTGTACAAACACGGCTGTTTCCTCAGCCCCCTACTGTACTCCCTGTACACACACGGCTGTGTCCTCAGCCCCCTACTGTACTCCCTGTACACACACGGCTGTGTCCTCAGTCCCCTACTGTACTCCCTGTACACACACGGCTGTGTCCTCAGCCCCCTACTGTACTCCCTGTACACACACGGCTGTGTCCTCAGTCCCCTACTGTACTCCCTGTACACACACGGCTGTGTCCTCAGCCCCCTACTGTACTCCCCATACACACGGCTGTGTCCCTCAGCCCCCTACTGTACTCCCTGTACACACACGGCTGTGTCCTCAGCCCCCTACTGTACTCCCCATACACACGGCTGTGTCCCTCAGCCCCCTACTGTACTCCCTGTACACACACAGCGGTGTCCTCAGCCCCCGACTGTACTCCCTGTACACACAGGGCTGTGTCCTCAGCCCCCTACTGTACTCCCTGTACACACAGGGCTGTGACCTCAGCCCCCTACTATACTCCCTGTACACACATGGGTGCGTCCTCAGCCCCCTACTGTACTCCCTGTACACACAGGGCTGTGTCCTCAGCACCCTACTGTCCTCCGGTACACACATGGCACTGTCCCTCAGCCCCCTACTGTACTCCCTATACACATGGCTGTGTCCCTCAGCCCCCTACTGTACTCCCTGTACACACACGGCTGTGTCCTCAGCCCCCTACTGTACTCCCTGTACACACACGGCTGTGTCCCAGAGCCCCCTACTGTACTCCCTGTACACACATGGCTGTGTCCTCAGTCCCCTACTGTACTCCCTGTCCACACACGGCTGTGACCCTCAGTCCCCTACTGTACTCCCTGTACACACACGGCTGTGTCCTCAGTCCCCTACTGTACTCCCTGTACACACACGGCTGTGTCCTCAGCCCCCTACTGTACTCCCTGTACACACACGGCTGTGTCCTCAGTCCCCTACTGTACTCGCTGTACACACATGGCACTGTCCCTCAGCCCCCTACTGTACTCTCTATACACATGGCTGTGTCCCTCAGCCCCCTACTGTACATCCTGTACACACACAGCGGTGTCCTCAGCCCCCTACTGTACCCCTGTACACACACGGCTGTGTCCCTCAGCCCCCTACTGTACTCCCTGTACTCACACAGCGGTGTCCTCAGTCCCCTACTGTACTCCCTGTACACACAGGGCTGAGTCCTCAGCCCGCTACTGTACTCCCTGTACACATAGGGCTGTGACCTCAGCCCCCTACTATACTCCCTGTACACACATGGGTGCATCCTCAGCCCCCTACTGCACTCCCTGTACACACAGGGCTGTGTCCTCAGCCCCCTACTGTCCTCCGGTACACACATGGCACTGTCCCTCAGCCCCCTACTGTACTCCCTATACACATGGCTGTGTCCCTCAGCCCCCTACTGTACTCCCTGTACACACGCGGCTGTGTCCTCAGCCCCCTACTGTACTCCCTGTACACACACGGCTGTGTCCCTCAGCCCCCTACTGTACTCCCTGTACACACACGGCTGTGACCCTCAGTCCCCTACTGTACTCCCTGTACACACACGGCTGTGTCCTCAGCCCCCTACTGTACTCCCTGTACACACACAGCTATGTCCTCAGACCCCTACTGTACTCCCTGTACACACACGGCTGTGTAACTCAGCCCCCTACTGTACTCCCTGTACACACACGGCTGTGTCCTCAGCCCCCTACTGTCCTCCCTGTACACACACGGCTGTGTCCTCAGCCCCCTACTGTACTCCCTGTACACACACGGCTGTGTCCTCAGTCCCCTACTGTACTCCCTGTACACACACGGCTGTGTCCTCAGCCCCCTACTGCACTCTCTGTACACACACGGCTGTGTCCTCAGTCCCCTACTGTACTCCCTGTACACACATGGCACTGTCCCTCAGCCCCCTACTGTACTCCCTATACACATGGCTGTGTCCCTCAGCCCCCTACTGTACTCCCTGTACACACGCGGCTGTGTCCTCAGCCCCCTACTGTACTCCCTGTACACACACGGCTGTGTCCCTCAGCCCCCTACTGTACTCCCTGTACACACACGGCTGTGTCCTCAGTCCCCTACTGTACTCCCTGTCCACACACGGCTGTGACCCTCAGTCCCCTACTGTACTCCCTGTCCACACACGGCTGTGACCCTCAGTCCCCTACTGTACTCCCTGTACACACACGGCTGTGTCCTCAGCCCCCTACTGTACTCCCTGTACACACACAGCTATGTCCTCAGACCCCTACTGTACTCCCTGTACACACACAGCTGTGTCCCTCAGCCCCCTACTGTACTCCCTGTACACACGCGGCTGTGTCCTCAGCCCCCGACTGTACTCCCTGTCCACACACGGCTGTGACCCTCAGTCCCCTACTGTACTCCCTGTACACACACGGCTGTGACCTCAGCCCCCTACTGTACTCCCTGTACACACACGGCTGTGTCCTCAGTCCCCTACTGTACTCCCTGTACACACACGGCTGTGTCCTCAGCCCCCTACTGCACTCTCTGTACACACACGGCTGTGTCCTCAGTCCCCTACTGTACTCCATGTACACACATGGCACTGTCCCTCAGCCCCCTACTGTACTCCCTATACACATGGCTGTGTCCCTCAGCCCCCTACTGTACTCCCTGTACACACGCGGCTGTGTCCTCAGCCCCCTACTGTACTCCCTGTACACACACGGCTGTGTCCCTCAGCCCCCTACTGTACTCCCTGTACACACACGGCTGTGTCCTCAGTCCCCTACTGTACTCCCTGTCCACACACGGCTGTGACCCTCAGTCCCCTACTGTACTCCCTGTACACACACGGCTGTGTCCTCAGCCCCCTACTGTACTCCCTGTACACACACAGCTATGTCCTCAGCCCCCTACTGTACTCGCTGTACACACATGGCACTGTCCCTCAGCCCCCTACTGTAATCTCTATACACACGGCTGTGTCCCTCAGCCCCCTACTGTACTCCCTGTACACACACGGCTGTGTCCTCAGTCCCCTACTGTACTCCCTGTACACACACGGCTGTGTCCTCAGCCCCCTACTGTACTCCCTGTACACACACGGCTGTGTCCTCAGTCCCCTACTGTACTCGCTGTACACACATGGCACTGTCCCTCAGCCCCCTACTGTACTCTCTATACACATGGCTGTGTCCCTCAGCCCCCTACTGTACATCCTGTACACACACAGCGGTGTCCTCAGCCCTCTACTGTACCCCTGTACACACACGGCTGTGTCCCTCAGCCCCCTACTGTACTCCCTGTACTCACACAGCGGTGTCCTCAGTCCCCTACTGTACTCCCTGTACACACAGGGCTGTGTCCTCAGCCCGCTACTGTACTCCCTGTACACATAGGGCTGTGACCTCAGCCCCCTACTATACTCCCTGTACACACATGGGTGCATCCTCAGCCCCCTACTGCACTCCCTGTACACACAGGGCTGTGTCCTCAGCCCCCTACTGTCCTCCGGTACACACATGGCACTGTCCCTCAGCCCCCTACTGTACTCCCTATACACATGGCTGTGTCCCTCAGCCCCCTACTGTACTCCCTGTACACACGCGGCTGTGTCCTCAGCCCCCTACTGTACTCCCTGTACACACACGGCTGTGTCCCTCAGCCCCCTACTGTACTCCCTGTACACACACGGCTGTGACCCTCAGTCCCCTACTGTACTCCCTGTACACACACGGCTGTGTCCTCAGCCCCCTACTGTACTCCCTGTACACACACAGCTATGTCCTCAGACCCCTACTGTACTCCCTGTACACACACGGCTGTGTAACTCAGCCCCCTACTGTACTCCCTGTACACACACGGCTGTGTCCTCAGCCCCCTACTGTCCTCCCTGTACACACACGGCTGTGTCCTCAGCCCCCTACTGTACTCCCTGTACACACACGGCTGTGTCCTCAGTCCCCTACTGTACTCCCTGTACACACACGGCTGTGTCCTCAGCCCCCTACTGCACTCTCTGTACACACACGGCTGTGTCCTCAGTCCCCTACTGTACTCCCTGTACACACATGGCACTGTCCCTCAGCCCCCTACTGTACTCCCTATACACATGGCTGTGTCCCTCAGCCCCCTACTGTACTCCCTGTACACACGCGGCTGTGTCCTCAGCCCCCTACTGTACTCCCTGTACACACACGGCTGTGTCCCTCAGCCCCCTACTGTACTCCCTGTACACACACGGCTGTGTCCTCAGTCCCCTACTGTACTCCCTGTCCACACACGGCTGTGACCCTCAGTCCCCTACTGTACTCCCTGTACACACACGGCTGTGTCCTCAGCCCCCTACTGTACTCCCTGTACACACACAGCTATGTCCTCAGACCCCTACTGTACTCCCTGTACACACACAGCTGTGTCCCTCAGCCCCCTACTGTACTCCCTGTACACACGCGGCTGTGTCCTCAGCCCCCGACTGTACTCCCTGTCCACACACGGCTGTGACCCTCAGTCCCCTACTGTACTCCCTGTACACACACGGCTGTGACCTCAGCCCCCTACTGTACTCCCTGTACACACACGGCTGTGTCCTCAGTCCCCTACTGTACTCCCTGTACACACACGGCTGTGTCCTCAGCCCCCTACTGCACTCTCTGTACACACACGGCTGTGTCCTCAGTCCCCTACTGTACTCCATGTACACACATGGCACTGTCCCTCAGCCCCCTACTGTACTCCCTATACACATGGCTGTGTCCCTCAGCCCCCTACTGTACTCCCTGTACACACGCGGCTGTGTCCTCAGCCCCCTACTGTACTCCCTGTACACACACGGCTGTGTCCCTCAGCCCCCTACTGTACTCCCTGTACACACACGGCTGTGTCCTCAGTCCCCTACTGTACTCCCTGTCCACACACGGCTGTGACCCTCAGTCCCCTACTGTACTCCCTGTACACACACGGCTGTGTCCTCAGCCCCCTACTGTACTCCCTGTACACACACAGCTATGTCCTCAGCCCCCTACTGTACTCGCTGTACACACATGGCACTGTCCCTCAGCCCCCTACTGTAATCTCTATACACACGGCTGTGTCCCTCAGCCCCCTACTGTACATCCTGTACACACACAGCGGTGTCCTCAGCCCCCTACTGTACCCCTGTACACACACGGCTGTGTCCTCAGCCCCCTACTGTACTCCCTGTACACACACGGTTGTGTCCTCAGTCCCCTACTGTACTCCCTGTACACACACGGCTGTGTCCTCAGCCCCCTACTGTACTCCCTGTACACACACGGCTGTGTCCTCAGTCCCCTACTGTACCCCTGTACACACAGGGCTGTGTCCTCAGCCCGCTACTGTACTCCCTGTACACATAGGGCTGTGACCTCAGCCCCCTACTATACTCCCTGTACACACATGGGTGCATCCTCAGCCCCCTACTGTACTCCCTGTACACACAGGGCTGTGTCCTCAGCCCCCTACTGTCCTCCGGTACACACATGGCACTGTCCCTCAGCCCCCTACTGTACTCCCTATACACATGGCTGTGTCCCTCAGCCCCCTACTGTACTCCCTGTACACACACGGCTGTGTCCTCAGTCCCCTACTGTACTCCCTGTCCACACACGGCTGTGACCCTCAGTCCCCTACTGTACTCCCTGTACACACACGGCTGTGTCCTCAGCCCCCTACTGTAGTCCCTGTACACACACAGCTATGTCCTCAGACCCCTACTGTACTCCCTGTACACACACGGCTGTGTAACTCAGCCCCCTACTGTACTCCCTGTACACACACGGCTGTGTCCTCAGCCCCCTACTGTCCTCCCTGTACACACACGGCTGTGTCCTCAGCCCCCTACTGTACTCCCTGTACACACACGGCTGTGTCCTCAGTCCCCTACTGTACTCCCTGTACACACACAGCTGTGTCCTCAGTCCCCTACTGTACTCCCTGTACACACACGGCTGTGTCCTCAGCCCCCTACTGCACTCTCTGTACACACACGGCTGTGTCCTCAGTCCCCTACTGTACTCCCTGTACATACATGGCACTGTCCCTCAGCCCCCTACTGTACTCCCTATACCACGGCTGTGTCCCTCAGCCCCCTACTGTACTCCCTGAACACACAGCGGTGTCCTCAGCCCCCTACTGTACTCCCTGTACACACAGGGCTGTGTCCTCAGCCCCGTACTGTACTCCCTGTACACACAGGGCTGTGATCTCAGCCCCCTACTATACTCCCTGTACACACATAGGTGCGTCCTCAGCCCCTACTGTACTCCCTGTTCACACAGGGCTGTGTCCTCAGCCCCCTACTGTACTCCCTGTACACACACAGCTGTGTCCTCAGCCCCCTACTGTACTCCCTGTACACACACGGCTGTGTCCCTCAGCCCCCTACTGTACTCCCTGTACACACACAGCTGTATCCCTCAGCCCCCTACTGTACTCCCTGTACACACACGGCTGTGTACTCAGCCCCCTACTGTACTGCCTGTCCACACACGGCTGTGTCCCTCAGCCAACTACTGTACTCCCAATACACACACGGCTGTGTCCCTCAGCCCCCTACTGTACTCACTGTACAGACACGGCTGTGTCCTCAGTCCCCAACTGTACTCCCTGTACACACACGGCTGTGCCCCTCAGCCCCCTACTGTACTCCCTGTACACACACAGCTGTGTCCCTCAGCCCCCTACTGTACTCCCTGTACACACACAGCTGTGTCCCTCAGCCCCCTACTGTACTCCCTATACACACGGCTGTGACCCTCAGCCCCCTACTGTACTCACTGTACATACACGGCCTTGTCCCTCAGCGCCCTACTGTACTCCCTGTACACACACGGCTGTTTCCTCAGCCCCCTACTGTACTCCCTGTACACACACGGCTGTGTCCTCAGCCCCCTACTGTACTCCCTGTACACACACGGCTGTGTCCCTCTGCCCCCTACTGTACTCCCTGTACACACAAGCTGTGTCCCTCAGCCCCCTAGTGTACTCCCTGTACACACACGGCTGTGTCCCTCAGCCCCCTACTGTACTCCCTGTACACACACTTCTGTGTCCCTTAGCCCCCTACTGTACTCCCTGTACACACACGGATGTGTCCCTCAGCCCCCTACTGTACTCCCTGTACTCACACGGCTGTGTCCTCAGTCCCCTACTGTACTCCCTGTCCACACATGGCTGTGTCCCTCAGCCCCCTACTGTACTCCCTGTACACACACGGCTGTGTACTCAGTCCCCTACTGTACTCCCTGTCCACACATGGCTGTGACCCTCAGTCCCCTACTGTACTCCCTGTACACACACGGCTGTGTCCCTCAGCCCCCTACTGTACTCCCTGTACACACACGGCTGTGTCCCTCAGCCCCCTACTGTACTCCCTGTACACACACGGCTGTGTCCTCAGTCCCCTACTGTACTCCCTGTCCACACATGGCTGTGACCCTCAGTCCCCTACTGTACTCCCTGTACACACACGGCTGTTTCCTCAGCCCTCTACTGTACTCCCTGTACACACACGGCTGTGTCCTCAGCCCCCTACTGTACTCCCTGTACACACACGGCTGTGTCCTCAGCCCCCTACTGTACTCCCTGTACACACACGGCTGTGTCCTCAGTCCCCTACTGTACTCCCTGTACACACACGGCTGTGTCCTCAGCCCCCTACTGTACTCCCTGTACACACACGGCTGTGTCCTCAGTCCCCTACTGTACTCCCTGTACACACACGGCTGTGTCCTCAGCCCCCTACTGTACTCCCTGTACACACACGGCTGTGTCCTCAGTCCCCTACTGAACTCCCTGTACACACATGGCACTGTCCCTCAGCCCACTACTGTACTCCCTATACACACGGCTGTGTCCCTCAGCCCCCTACTGTACTCCCTGTACACACAGGGCTGTGTCCTCAGCCCCCTACTGTACTCCCTGTACACACAGGGCTGTGACCTCAGCACCCTACCATACTCCCTGTACACACTTGGGTGCGTCCTCAGCCCCCTACTGTACTCCCTGTACACACAGGGCTGTGTCCTCAGCACCCTACTGTCCTCCGGTACACACATGGCACTGTCCCACAGCCCCCTACTGTACTCCCTATACACATGGCTGTGTCCCTCAGCCCCCTACTGTACTCCCTGTACACACACAGCACTGTCCCCTACTGTGTCCTCAGCCCCCTACTGTACTCCCTGTACACACAGGGCTGTGACCTCAGCACCCTACCATACTCCCTGTACACACATGGGTGCGTCCTCAGCCCCCTACTGTACTCCCTGTACACACACGGCTGTGTCCTCAGCACCCTACTGTCCTCCGGTACACACATGGCACTGTCCCACAGCCCCCTACTGTACTCCCTATACACATGGCTGTGTCCCTCAGCCCCCTACTGTACTCCCTATACACGTGGCTGTGTCCCTCAGCCCATTACTGTACTCCCTGTACACACTCGGCTGTGTCCTCAGCCCCCTACTGTACTCCCTGTACACACACGGCTGTGTCCCTCAGCCCCCTACTGTACTCCCTGTACACACACGGCTGTGTCCTCATTCCCCTACTGTACTCCCTGTCCACACACGGCTGTGACCCTCAGTCTCCTACTGTACTCCCTGAACACACAAGGCTGTGTCCTCAGCCCCCTACTGTACTCCCTGTACACACACGGCTGTGTCCTCAGCCCCCTACTGTCCTCCCTGTACACACACGGCTGTGTCCTCAGTCCCCTACTGTACTCGCTGTACACACATGGCACTGTCCCTCAGCCCCCTACTGTACTCTCTATACACACGGCTGTGTCCCTCAGCCCCCTACTGTACTCCCTGTACACACACAGCGGTGTCCTCAGCCCCCTACTGTACTCCCTGTACACACAGGGCTGTGTCCTCAGCCCGCTACTGTACTCCCTGTACACACAGGGCTGTGTCCTCAGCCCCCTACTGTCCTCCGGTACACACATGGCACTGTCCCTCAGCCCCCAACTGTACTCCCTATACACATGGCTGTGTCCCTCAGCCCCCTACTGTACTCCCTGTACACACACAGCTGTGTCCCTCAGCCCCCTACTGTACTCCCTGTACACACACGGCCGTGTCCTCAGTCCCCTACTGTACTCCCTGTCCACACACGGCTGTGTCCCTCAGCCCCCTACTGTACTCCCTGTACACACACGGCTGTGTCCTCAGTCCCCTACTGTACTCCCTGTCCACACACGGCTGTGACCCTCAGTCCCCTACTGTACTCCCTGTACACACACGGCTGTGTCCTCAGCCCCCTACTGTACTCCCTGTACACACACAGCTATGTACTCAGACCCCTACTGTACTCCCTGTACACACACGGCTGTGTAACTCAGCCCCCTACTGTACTCCCTGTACACACACGGCTGTGTCCTCAGCCCCCTACTGTCCTCCCTGTACACACACGGCTGTGTCCTCAGCCCCCTACTGTACTCCCTGTACACACACGGCTGTGTCCTCAGCCCCCTACTGCACTCTCTGTACACACACGGCTGTGTCCTCAGTCCCCTACTGTACTCCCTGTACACACACGGCTGTGTCTTCAGCCCCCTACTGTACTCCCTGTACACACACGGCTGTGTCCTCAGTCCCCTACTGTACTCCCTGTACACACATGGCACTGTCCCTCAGCCCCCTACTGTACTCCCTGTACACACACAGCGGTGTCCTCAGCCCCCTACTGTACTTCCTGTACACACAGGGCTGTGTCCTCAGCCCCCTACTGTACTCCCTGTACACACAGGGCTGTGACCTCAGCCCCCTACTATACTCCCTGTACACACATGGGTGCGTCCTCAGCCCCCTACTGTACTCCCTGTACACACAGGGCTGTGTCCTCAGCACCCTACTGTCCTCCGGTACACACATGGCACTGTCCCTCAGCCCCCTATTGTACTCCCTATACACATGGCTGTGTCCCTCAGCCCATTACTGTACTCCCAGTACACACTCGGCTGTGTCCTCAGCCCCCTACTGTACTCCCTGTACACACACGGCTGTGTCCCTCAGCCCCCTACTGTACTCCCTGTACACACACGGCTGTGTCCTCAGTCCCCTACTGTACTCCCTGTCCACACACGGCTGTGACCCTCAGTCTCCTACTGTACTCCCTGTACACACACGGCTGTGTCCTTAGTCCCCTACTGTACTCCCTGTACACACACGGCTGTGTCCTCAGTCCCCTACTGTACTCCCTGTACACACATGGCACTGTCCCTCAGCCGCCTACTGTACTCTCTATACACACGGCTGTGTCCCTCAGCCCCCTACTGTACTCCCTGTACACACACAGCGGTGTCCTCAGCACACTACTGTACACCCTGTACACACACGGCTGTGTCCCTCAGCCCCCTACTGTACTCCCTGTACACACACGGCTGTGTCCTCAGTCCCCTACTGTACTCCCTGTCCACACACGGCTGTGACCCTCAGTCCCCTACTGTACTCCCTGTACACACACGGCTGTGTCCTCAGCCCCCTACTGTACTCCCTGTACACACACAGCTGTGTCCTCAGACCCCTACTGTACTCCCTGTACACACACGGCTGTGTCCTCAGTCCCCTACTGTACTCCCTGTCCACACACGGCTGTGACCCTCAGTCCCCTACTGTACTCCCTGTACACACACGGCTGTGTCCTCAGCCCCCTACTGTACTCCCTGTACAAACACGGCTGTTTCCTCAGACCCCTACTGTACTCCCTGTACACACACGGCTGTGTCCTCAGCCCCCTACTGTACTCCCTGTACACACACGGCTGTGTCCTCAGTCCCCTACTGTAGTCCCTGTACACACACGGCTGTGTCCTCAGCCCCCTACTGTACTCCCTGAACACACAGCGGTGTCCTCAGCCCCCTACTGTACTCCCTGTACACACAGGGCTGTGTCCTCAGCCCCCTACTGTACTCCCTGTACACACAGGGCTGTGACCTCAGCCCCCTACTATTCTCCCTGTACACACATGGGTGCGTCCTCAGCCCCCTACTGTACTCCCTGTACACACATGGCTGTGTCCTCAGTCCCCTACTGTACTCCCTGTACACACAGGGCTGTGTCCTCAGCCCTCTACTGTACTCCCTGTCCACACATGGCTGTGTCCTCAGTCCCCTACTGTACTCCCTGTCCACACACGGCTGTGTCCTCAGCCCCCTACTGTACGCCCTGTACACACACAGCTGTGTCCTCAGCCCCCTACTGTACTCCCTGTACACACACGGCTGTGTAACTCAGCCCCCTACTGTACTCCCTGTACACACACGGCTGTGTCCTCAGACCCCTACTGTACTCCCTGTACACACACGGCTGTGTCCTCAGTCCCCTACTGTACTCCCTGTCCACACACGGCTGTGACCCTCAGTCCCTTACTGTACTCCCTGTACACACACGGCTGTGTCCCTCAGCCCCCTACTGTACTCCCTGTACACACACAGCGGTGTCCTCAGTCCCGCTACTGTACTCCCGTACACACATGGCACTGTCCCTCAGCCCCCTACTGTACTCCCTATACACACGGCTGTGTCCCTCAGCCCCCTACTGTACTCCCTGTACACACACGGCTGTGTCCTCAGCCCCCTACTGTACTCCCTGTACGCACACGGCTGTGTCCCTCAGCCCCCTACTGTACTCCCTGTACACACACGGCTGTGTCCTCAGTCCCCTACTGTACTCCCTGTCCACACACGGCTGTGACCCTCAGTCCCCTACTGTACTCCCTGTACACACACGGCTGTGTCCTCAGCCCCCTACTGTACTCCCTGTACACACACAGCTGTGTCCTCAGCCCCCTACTGTACTCCCTGTACACACACGGCTGTGTAACTCAGCCCCCTACTGTACTCCCTGTACACACACGGCTGTGTCCTCAGCCCCCTACTGTACTCCCTGTACACACACGGCTGTGTCCTCAGCCCCCTACTGTACTCCCTGTACACACACGGCTGTGTCCTCAGTCCCCTACTGTACTCCCTGTACACACACGGCTGTGTCCTCAGCCCCCTACTGCACTCCCTGTACACACACGGCTGTGTCCTCAGTCCCCTACTGTACTCCCTGTACACACATGGCACTGTCCCTCAGCCCCCTACTGTACTCCCTATACACACGGCTGTGTCCCTCAGCCCCCTACTGTACTCCCTGAACACACAGCGGTGTCCTCAGACCCCTACTGTACTCCCTGTACACACAGGGCTGTGTCCTCAGCCCCGTACTGTACTCCCTGTACACACAGGGCTGTGACCTCAGCCCCCTTCTATACTCCCTGTACACACATGGGTGCGTCCTCAGCCCCCTACTGTACTCCCTGTACACACAGGGCTGTGTCCTCAGCCCCCTACTGTCCTCCGGTACACACATGGCACTGTCCCTCAGCCCCCTACTGTACTCCCTATACACATGGCTGTGTCCCTCAGCCCCCTACTGTACTCCCTGTACACACACGGCTGTGTCCTCAGCCCCCTACTATACTCCCTGTACACACATGGCACTGTCCCTCGGCCCCCTACTGTACTCCCTATACACACGGCTGTGTCCTCAGTCCCCTACTGTACTCCCTGTACACACACAGCTGTGTCCTCAGCCCCCTACTGTACTCCCTATACACACGGCTGTGTCCCTCAGCCCCCTACTGTACTCCCTGTACACACAGGGCTGTCCCCTCAGCCCCCTACTGTACTCCCTGTACACACAGGGCTGTCCCCTCAGCCCCCTACTGTACTCCCTGTACACACATGGCTGTGTCCTCAGCCCCCTACTGTACTCCCTGTATACACACGGCTGTGTCCTCAGCCCCCTACTGTACTCCCTGTACACACAGGGCTGTGACCTCAGCCCCCTACTATACTCCCTGTACACACATGGGTGCGTCCTCAGCCCCCTACTGTCCCCCCTGTACACACAGGGCTGTGTCCTCAGCCCCCTACTGTCCTCCGGTACACACATGGCACTGTCCCTCAGCCCCCTACTGTACTCCCTATACACATGGCTGTGTCCCTCAGCCCCCTACTGTACTCCCTGTACACACACGGCTGTGTCCTCAGCCCCCTACTGTACTCCCTGTACACACACGGCTGTGTCCCTCAGCCCCCTACTGTACTCCCTGTACACACACGGCTGTGTCCTCAGTCCCCTACTGTACTCCCTGTCCACACACGGCTGTGACCCTCAGTCCCCTACTGTACTCCCTGTACACACACGGCTGTGTCCTCAGCCCCCTACTGTACTCCCTGTACACACACAGCTGTGTCCTCAGCCCCCTACTGTACTCCCTGTACACACACGGCTGTGTAACTCAGCCCCCTACTGTACTCCCTGTACACACACGGCTGTGTCCTCAGCCCCCTACTGTACTCCCTGTACACACACGGCTGTGTCCTCCGCCCCCTACTGTACTCCCTGTACACACACGGCTGTGTCCTCAGTCCCCTACTGTACTCCCTGTACACACACGGCTGTGTCCTCAGCCCCCTACTGCACTCCCTGTACACACACGGCTGTGTCCTCAGTCCCCTACTGTACTCCCTGTACACACACGGCTGTGTCCTCAGTCCCCTACTGTACTCCCTGTACACACATGGCACTGTCCCTCAGCCCTCTACTGTACTCCCTATACACACGGCTGTGTCCCTCAGCCCCCTACTGTACTCCCTGAACACACAGCGGTGTCCTTAGACCCCTACTGTACTCCCTGTACACACAGGGCTGTGTCCTCAGCCCCGTACTGTACTCCCTGTACACACAGGGCTGTGACCTCAGCCCCCTTCTATACTCCCTGTACACACATGGGTGCGTCCTCAGCCCCCTACTGTACTCCCTGTACACACAGGGCTGTGTCCTCAGCCCCCTACTGTCCTCCGGTACACACATGGCACTGTCCCTCAGCCCCCTACTGTACTCCCTATACACATGGCTGTGTCCCTCAGCCCCCTACTGTACTCCCTGTACACACACGGCTGTGTCCTCAGCCCCCTACTGTACTCCCTGTACACACATGGCACTGTCCCTCGGCCCCCTACTGTACTCCCTATACACACGGCTGTGTCCTCAGTCCCCTACTGTACTCCCTGTACACACACAGCTGTGTCCTCAGCCCCCTACTGTACTCCCTATACACACAGCTGTGTCCCTCAGCCCCCTACTGTACTCCCTGTACACACGTGGCTGTGTTGCCAAATTCCAAACAATGCCAACTGTAAGTTTGCTGATGACATCACTAAAGCAGGAGGGATATCAAACAACGATGAGTCTGAACACAGAAAGGAGACAGTGGGTTTGGTGGCATGGTGGAATGATAATAACCTCCCTCTCAAATTCCGCAGACGTAAAGAACTGATCATTGACTTTAGAAGGAAAGGAGGGGAACAAGCCCCTATCTACATCAACGGTTGAGAGAGTGCAGAGCGTCATGTCCCTCGGAGTGATGATAACTGGCAACCTACCCTGGATTTCTCACATAGGTGTGACAGTCAAGCTGGTTCAAAAACGTCCCTCCTTCCTCAGTTGGCTCAGGATATTTAGCGTGCACTACTTCTACAGATGCACTATGGTAAACGTTCTGTCCGGGTACATAATGTCCTGGTTCAGCAACACTCTGCCCAGGACCATCAGAAACTACTGAAGATTGTGCTCATAGCCTGGTCTACTACGGACTCCAATCTCCCAACCATTGACTCTATTTACAAGGCTCGTTGCCGCAAAAAGGATGCCAACATCTATCCAAGATTACTGAGGGAAGGGAGAGAGGAAATAGCTAGGGCCTTAACAGATATCTTTGTAATATCGTTGAACACAACTGAGGTCCCAGAAGACTGGAAAGTTTCTAATCGCCTTGTTTAAGCAGGGTAGCATGAATAATCCAGTTAATTATAGACTGGTGAGCCTGACGTTTGGAGGAGGGAAGCTGCGAGAGAAGATACTGAGGGGTAGGATCTATTCTCATTTGGATGAAAATGATATTATCAGTGAGAAGCCACATGGTTTAGTGCAGTGAAGGTCATGTCTTATCAATTTAATAGAATTATTTGAGGAAGTGACAGAGTTGATTGATGAGGGAGGGGCTGTAGATGTCATGTACATGTACCTCAGGAAGACGTTTGATAGGATTTCCCATGGTCGAGTTATGGGGAAAGTGAAGTCACGTGGTGTCCAGGGTGTGCTAGCTACATGGATGACCAACTGGCTTGTCAACAGGGGACAGAACGTAGTAGGGGAAGCGAGTTTCTCAAAATGGAGAACTGTGACCAGTGGTGCTCCATTTTAGATGTTTCGGGAAATATACATGAATGGGCAGGGAGCATAGTGATACAGACCTTTATAAAATAGGAGACAGGTTGAGATGGAGGATTTGGATCGGCGCAGGCTTGGACCACCAAATGGCCTGTTCCTGTACTGGAATGTTCTTTGTTCTAACATTACCAAAGACCCATCATAAACCTGTAAAGATCTCCGACAACCTCTTCCATCAGACTAAAAAAAATCAGACGCTTGAACACACAGAGCAACAAGTTCAGGAACAGCTTCTTCCTCGCTGTTATTAGACTGATGAATGGGCTCTCATCTCAGATAATGCTGATTTTGTTCATATTGATCTCGCCTAGCGCACGCCCTGTGCAGTGTAACCTCTCAGACATGTTTTACGGCCATCGTTCAGTACATCCATTCTTACCATGATCTTCCTGGACATCTTGGCACAGGACAAAATAAATCCTCAACTCCCTACCCCCAGGTCACTGCAGTGCTCACGCCCAGGTCTCTCCGGTCATCACCCCCAGCTCCTCCCATTCCCCTGGCTCCCCTTGACCCTAGCCCCAGCTCGCTGTGACCTTTGTCTCTCACTGTTTCTCTCACACTACCTATTTCCCTGTGTTTTCCTTTTCCCTGTCTTCTGTTTCTTTCCCTGAACCTATTACCTTCCCTTCTCCCTGCACATGCGACTTGTCTGTTTCCTTGTTTTGTTTCCTTTCTCTCTTTGACTGAATGTCTATCTGATTCCTTCGCTGTGTCCTCTCTCTCCTTCTCTTTGTTTCTGTTTCTTTCTCCTTCGTTGTCATGGTGATGGCTTCGTTTGAAGCAAGTGATGGCTCATTAGTTCGATGTTGGCAATACAATACACTCAACAAGGTTTTTGTATAGAGGACATAATATAAAATTATCAGTTAAATTTGAATTGTTGTCAAAACAGCAACCAGAACGTGGGTATCCATTTAACAGACAATTGTTACATCGAACTATTTTGAAACCGCCCATCTCCCAGTGCTCTGGATACTGGCAACTCAAAGCATTCTATTCGGGTGCATAATGACCTGACATGGTAACTGCTCTGTCTAGGACCATAAGGAATTACAGACGGTTGTGTTCACAGTCCAGACCATCACGGAAGAAAACCTTCCGTCCATTTAAACTTGTCATTGTCACAGAAAGGCTGCAACATCAAAGATCTCTCTCCCAAACTGACCATGACCTCCTACAACCTCTTCCAACAGGGAGGAGACACAGAGGCTTGAAAGCATGGAGCAGCATGCTCAGGAACACTTCCTTCCCTACCATTATTAGAGTGACAAATTGACATCTCTCACTTTTCAAATAATATTAATTTTGCTAGTGTCGATCTTAATTTGCACACCTCCTGTGAAGCTGTAACCATGTCTGCCTCACTCTGTCCAAAGACCCTGTGATCTCTGTTTTCTTGTTTAGGGTCATGTGCCTGCACTACAATAAAAACAAACCTTTCCATTGTGCATTTGACTAAAATAAATGAAACCATATCAGATCAAACACGTGGACTGCATTGGCTCAAGGTCTTCTCAAGGGCAACTGGGAAAATGAACTCATGCTGCCCCAGTCAGAGATAACCATATCTAATTAATGAATATAAGAAGATGACCACACTTCGGGAAGACAGGCAGAGGGAATCAAATCACTTTAAACATGATCTTAGATATATATAGGTTTCCCTCACTATTTATAAACAGAGCGTTCCTATGAAACCATTCGCAAGCTGATATGGTGTAAAGTGCAGTAGCACTAATTCATATGGGAAAAAATTCGGCTTTCTTCATAAAAGTGAAAATCCTGTTCGGATATCTTTTGGTTAGCGAAAAAATGACCTAATGTAAGTCATTCAGAGAGGGAAGTGGTGAAAAGCGAACTTTTGAAAAGTGTGGATACCTATATTTACAAGGGCAAGATATTCAGGAAAATGGGAAAGGTGAAAAATAAATGAGGTGAATCTCACATTTGATTGCCAGTCCAGCTGATTCTCTTTGTTTGCTCTTTTTCTTCTATATCTCTCTTTCTCTATTGATTTCTCCTCCCCTTCAAAGCAAACTTCCCTGTAAATAGTATTAATCACACTCCTTTCCAGCTGCTTTCAGTTCAGGAAAGTTCCCCAGCACTTTCTGCTCGTTTCTTTGCATTTCTTTCTATCATTGCAGATTTTCAGCATCTTCCTGTATTTGATTTCACCTTCAATTTTGTTAATTCGTGGGATGTTGGCATTCGTGGGAAGGGCAGCATTTGGTTACCATCACTAATTGCTCTGATTATGAGGCCATTCCACAAGCCAATATAAAGTTAAACACATTGTCATGGGTCTCAAGTTACAATTAACCCAGACCGGGTAATAGAATTAAATTTCTGTACTGAAGGTGATCAGTGAAAGATGAAGGTTTTCAGACAAAATGTTGCTTTTATGTTTGTTTTTTCGTGAAATTCACTTTTATTCCAATTCTTATCATTTTTTATTTAAGTTCTGTCATCAGCTGTAGTGGTCTTGAAACAAATCATTTGAAACAATATCTTTTGTTTAATAGGCTTTGCTTCTGAATTACATCCAGCGACATTCCTACTTTCATACATTGTCCTAATCATAAAGTAACGTCCGAGACAAGAGCAATTTTGTGATTGAAATATTTGTAATTGGAAAAGTGGTCAGAAGAGAGCTTGAAACATTAAGTCTGAATTTTACCAACGTGCAGCCAATGGTTTGTTCAGCAACATCACTGATGCAGCGGTGAAGATTGGGGATATTATGAGCTGGGAGTGGACAAGTTTGGTGACAGAGAGAACAGGAGACATAAATCAGTTCAGGGCAAAAAGGGATCTCGAGGTTGTGCACAGTTTTGTTCTCAGATGTTTGTGAGGGAGTGGTCTGTAATTCATAGATAATGAATGGAGACTGCAATTGAAACTGAAGACAATAGTTTCTTTCTCTGACAAATATCGATAACAGAAATTGCAACAAGGTTCAAACTTGTTTATGGGATTAATGAATGGAGAGAGGTAGAGAACACCAACAATAGCGAGAATAGGTGAGTAGCTGACCCTCCACCCCGCCCAGAATAATCATCAGTACTGCTGATATCCGATATGGTAGAAATCCCCATGTGGGGGAAATCTTGAAAAGACTCAAGGAAAACCTCCTCTCCATTGTTGTAATGCTCCAGTCCGCTATTCTCAGAATCAGATCTATGCAGCTGTTGATCTCTGCTACTGTTGGAGCTGATGCATTTGTTACTACAGTGGGATAATGCACTGAATGAAACCTCTTACTAATAGGAGAGATAAAGCCTCCAGTGACAATAGACAATAGACAATAGACAATAGATGCAGGAGTAGGCCATTCTGCCCTTCGAGCCTGCACCGCCATTCAATATGATCATGGCTGATCATTCCTAATTAGTATCCTGTTCCAGCCTTATCTCCATACCCCTTGACTCCACTATCTTTAAGAGCTCTATCCAATTCTTTCTTAAAAGAATCCAGAGACTGGGCCTCCACTGCCCTCTGGGGCAGAGCATTCCACACAGCCACCACTCTCTGTGTGAAGTAGTTTCTCCTCATCTCTGTCCTAAATGGTCTACCCCGTATTTTTAAGTTGTGTCCTCTGGTTCGGCACTCCCCCATCAACGGAAATATGTTCCCTCCTGCCAGAGTGTCCAATCCTTTCATAAGCCTATACGTTTCAATCAGATCCCCTCTCAATCTTCTAAACTCAAGGGTATACAAGCCCAGTCGCTTCAGTCTTTCCGTGTAAGGCAATCCTGCCATTCCAGGAATTGACCTCGTGAACCTACGCTGCACTCCCTCAATAGCCAGAATGTCTTTCCTCAAATTTGGAGACCAGAACTGTACACAGTACTCCAGGTGTGGTCTCACCAGGGCCCTGTACAGCTGCAGAAGCACCTCTTTGCTTCTATACTCAATCCCTCTTGTTACGAAGGCCAGCATGCTATTAGCCTTCTTCACGACCTGCTGTACCTGCATGCTTGCCTTCATTGACTGGTGTACAAGAACACCCAGATCTCTCTGAACAGCCCCTTTACCTAATTTGATACCATTGAGGTAGTAATCTGCCTTCCTGTTCTTGCCACCAAAGTGGATAACCAGACATTTATCCACATTAAACTGCATCTGCCATGCATCTGCCCACTCACCTAACTTGTCCAGGTCACCCTGTAATCCCCTAACATCCTCATCACATTTCACCCTACCACCTAGCTTTGTGTCATCAGCAAATTTGCTAATGTTATTGCTGATACCATCTTCTATATCATTTACATATATTGTAAAAAGCTGCGGTCCCAGCACGGATCCCTGCGGTACCCCACTGGTCACTGCCTGCCATTTCGAAATGGAGCCGTTAATCACTACCCTTTGTTTCCTATTAGCCAACCAATTCTCTATCCAATCTAGTACTTTGCCCCCAATCCCGTGCGCCCTAATTTTACTCACTAACCTCTTGTGTGGGACTTTATCAAAAGCTTTCTGAAAGTCCAGGTACACTACATCCACTGGATCTCCCTCGTCCATCTTCCGAGTTACATCCTCAAAAAATTCAAGAAGATTAGTCAAGCATGATTTCCCCTTCATAAATCCATGCTGACTCTGTCCTATCCTGTTACTATTATCCAGATGTGCCGTAATTTCATCCTTTATAATAGACTCCAGCATCTTTCCCACCACTGAGGTCAGACTAACTGGTCTATAATTTCCTGCTTTCTCCCGCCCACCCTTCTTAAAAAGTGGCACAACATTAGCCGCCCTCCAATCCTCAGGAACCAACCCCGATTCTATTGAACTCTGGAAAATAATCACCAGCGCATCCACGATTTCCCGAGCCACCTCCTTCAGTACCCTGGGATGCAGGCCATCAGGTCCCGGAGACTTATCAACCTTCAGACCTAACAGTCTCTCCAACACCAAATCCTGGCAAATAGAAATTCCCTTAAGTTCAGGTCCTTCAGCCACTGTTACCTCAGGGAGATTGCTTGTGTCTTCCCCAGTGAACACAGATCTGAAGTACCCATTTAATTCCTCTGCCATTTCTTCGTTCCCAGTAATATATTCCCCTGCTTCTGTCTTCAAGGGCCCAATTTTTGTCCTAACCATTTTTTTGCCTTGGACATACCTAAAAAAGCTTTTACTATCCTCCTTTATATTCTTGGCCAGTTTACCTTCGTACCTCATTTTTTCTCTGCGTATTTCCTTCTTACTAATCCTCTGTTGTTCTTTAAAAGCTTCCCAGTCCTCCGTTTTCCCGCTTATCTTCGCTAAGTTATACTTTTTCTCTTTTAACCTTATATGTTTCTTTACTTCCCTTGTCAGCCACGGCCGCCCATGTCTCCTCCTGGGATCTTTCTTCCTTTTAGGAATGAACTGATCCTGCATCTTCTGCATTATACACAGAAATATCTGCCATTGTTCCTCCACGGTCTTCCCTGTTAAGGTATTAAACCATTGAACTTTGGCCAGTTGCTCCCTCATAGCTCCATATTTCCCTTTATTCAACTGAAATATTGTCACTTCAGATTGTACCCACTCCCTCTCAAATTGCAGATTGAAGCTTATTGTATTATGGTCACTACTTCCCAATGGCTCCTTCACTTCGAGGTCACTGACCAATTCTGGTTCGTTACACAATACCAGATCCAGAATTGCCTTATCCCTGGTCGGCTCCAGCACCAGCTGCACTAAAAATCCATCTCTGAGGCACTCCACAAAGTCTCTTTCTTGAGGCCCGATACCATCCTGATTCTCCCAGTCTACCTGCATGTTAAAATCCCCCATAACAACTGTAGTAACATCTTTGCGACAAGCCAATTTCAGCTCCTGATTCAACTTACCTCCAACATCCAGACTACTGTTTGGGGGCCTGTAGATGACTCCCATGAGGGTCTTTTTACCCTTAGTGTTTCGAAGCTCTATCCACACTGACTCTACATCCCCTGACTCTAGGTCCGCCCGCGCAAGGGACTGAATATCCTCCCTTACCAACAGTGACAATGTTGCATTGCATGGAGACTGACATCAATCGCAGTCAGAGCAAACAGTCCCAGCTTTCAATACAGCACATTCATTTCACAATATATCTGGACTGGTCTACATGTTGACATTGCTCGCTATTGGTCACATCTCCCATCATCAATTGCTCGAGTTAAGTCCGTTGTGAGGGAGAATAAGAATATTTTCCTTTCGTAGGCTACATGATTCTGCTCTCTTGTCCGTTTACTATGCTGTAACCATCTCTCCAAAAATCCTTCCACCCCCAAAAGAATCACAATCAGGGTGTTGTTACTGTGCTGATCTCTCCTCCACGGGAACAAACGCTAGCGAACAGACTGTCATTGAGCACAGTCGCCCTGAATATAGACAGGAAATGTGGACTTCTCCGAATGTTCCTCTCACTGCTCTAATAAGGCAACTTTGGAACTTCCATTGGGAATATGCTTCAGTAATGTATTTATATAAATTTACAGACTTCTAAATGCAGTTTTATTTGCTGTAAACCGTATTTTTTCTGCACTTTGGCCTCAGTCCAAAACTAAAAGTGATAATTACAATGAACGTATTCATTAAGACTTATGCATAAATGAGTCAGGTTCGAATGAACATGTTACTGGCTGGGAGATAGGTGGAATGGGAGCAGTGGCTGTGGAGACTGCATGGGGAGTACAATGATAATCCCCAGTCATCATCCCTCTTTCTGACAGATAGAATTAAATCTAATGCATAACAAGGAAACAGCCAACATTTGGGAGGTGCAATGCTGAATGACAGTGTGAACTAAAAGGATAATATTAAATGTGATAAATTGAATTATATTGTATATACAAGCCATTTAATCATTGGGAATACAGATTGAGTAAGGTCACCGGACCTAAAACATTAACTCTGATTTCTCTTTATAGATACTGCCAGACCTGTTGAGCTTGCCCTTAAGTTCTGTTTTTTTTTGTTTGAGATTGATCATATTGTTCATATCTGGCAGGATACTTACAATTAAATGCAGCCGCTAATAACAAAATGTGGAGGGCTATGGGGACAGTAAAGGAGACTAACAGTAGCGATATATTCGTTCCAAGCTGGAAGAGACAATGGGCTGAGTTTCCCCCACTTCTGCTGTAAATAATTCTGTGATATGAAACCAAAGCCTTTGGAGAAGTGGTAGACAAGCTAGTTCAACGAAGGTCACAGAGTGCTCCACCATCAATAACCTATTCCTATTACCTTATGAAATGTCAGCTGCCTCTAAAATGTCTTTTCAAACAAAGTGGAGTTCCTGAGATTTGCAGGATAATGAGAAAAATATTCTTTTTTCCTTTGACTCTTAAAGAAGAAACAGATTTCGGCCGTGACACAGACACACCAACTATAATAGGAACAGAAAAGGGCCACATTGTCCATATGTAACCGAATTCAGCATGTAGCCCTGTCAAGAAATATGAAATATAGTGATACGAAACATGAAATGCAAACAGAGAATGATGGTAGAAGCGCAACAGATGATGAAGTATCTGCAGAGAGAAACAGAGTTAACATATCGAATATGATGTGACACTGCTCTGAAAAAGTCATATTGAAATCAAAGGTAATTCTGTGTATCTCTGCTCAGAGGGTGCCAGACCTGCTGAGTTTCCCTCCATCGATTACTTTTTCTTTCTGAATTGTGACAAATTGACTGATCTGAACGATATAAGCAAAGCTGCTATCTCAGTTGAATCTCGAGTATTTTTTACGGACATTAAATAAGAAATTACAAAGTTCCTATGTTTAACAGAGCTCTAAATATCCATGATGTGTTGTATTGCGATACAAAAACATTGTGAGATATTGTTGAAACAAAAACCGACGTTGCTGCAAAGGATCTGCAGCTTTTGTGCAGAGAAATCAGAGTTAACGTTTCTAGTTCAGTGGCCCTTCCTCAGAACGTATGGGAGCCCTTAAAAGTTGATTAATATACAGAAGAGACTGAATAGCTGTTAACGTAGACTGTTAGTAGCTAACAATAGGGGATGATGATTTGGAGATGCCGGTATTGGACTAGAGTGTACAAAGTTAAAAATCACATAACACCAGGTTATAGTCCAACAAGTTTAATTGGAAGCACACGAGCTTTCGGAGTGACGCTCCTTCATCAGGTGATTGATCAAGGAGCTAGTGTGCTTCCAATTAAACCTGCTGGACTATAACCTGGTGTTGTGTGATTTTTAACTTTGTACACCCGAGTCCAACACCGGCATCTCCAAATCATGACTACTATCGACACCACTAACTGCCGGCTTAAAGTGGAGAGGATCTCCAAGAAGATTACACATATCGATACAGACATCAAGTTTCTACAGGAATGCAGGCAAGCAGGAAAGATCCCGAAATGATTACGGATCACGAACCCACTTAGGTCGACCTACAGCACAGACTATGCAGAGAGACTTTGCCACCACACCCGTCGTAAACTTCTCAATCATCTCATGCACCAACTCTGCAGCAGGCGCCACAACCTTAAAATTCAGATGGAGTCCACACTCTCAGCCTGCACACAGGATACATCAGTACAATTACGTGACATTGCCAACAGCCAAGGCGACAAAACTACACCACGTACATGCACGCCAAGAACAAAAAACTGGAGAAGCTTGGCATTCTTACCAGTAATAGCAAAGCCCGCCCTGGAACCAGAGTAGACAACATTATCACTGCGGGGAAGTCTATTGTCAACGTATTGGACCACACCCTACGACCGGAAGAGATTGAAGCCCTGAGTAGGGGTCTCAACTTCTGCCCCACCACCAAAATGGACCGATTGGTTCTGGCAGCAGACACAGAGGAGTTCATCAGATGAATGAGACTCCAGGAATTCTTTCAAGGTGCCAGCAGTGATCCCACTGAGCCCACTGATGAACTAGAACAGTCATCACAGGGATCTGTAGAGGAGCGACCAAAGAACCTCACCGGAGGGCCGCTGCCCTGGGCTTGACATGTATGCTCAAACTGTCAGGGAATATATAAATGCCAGATTCATCAGCCGTACCCACAAGGTAGAGCAAAACATCACCCGTTCACAACGCAATGCCAACCAGGCTCTCAAAACCAATGACAACATTGTCATCAAACCAGCAGATAAAGGAGGAGCCATTGTCATTCAGAATAGAACAGATTACTGCAAGGAAGTGTACCGACAACTTAGACAATCACCTGACGAAGGAGCGTCGCTCCGAAAGCTAGTGTGCTTCCAATTAAACCTGTTGGACTATAACCTGGTGTTGTGTTATTTTTAACTTAATAGGGGGTGAGTAATTGAAGGCTATGTGAGAACTAGGCCTGGTGTATGTGTAGGGTGTATTGAGGAGTTCAGTCCCTAAAATTATTGAACATTATTTTGAGTCTGAAGGGCTGCAGGGTCCACCCGGGGAAAATGAGGTGTTGTCCTTCCAGCTTGCGTTGAAATATCCTGGAACACTGCAGCAAGTCTGACGCAGAGATATTGACCAGGGAGCAGGATGGGGTATTAAACTGGCAGGAAACTGGAAATTCAGGGTCTTTGGTATAGGTACATCTTGGTTATTCTGTGAAGTGGTCACCCAGTCTACCTTTAGCTTCCCCAATGAAGAGCAGACCACAATGTGAGCAGCAAATGTCGTAGACCGGATTGTGGGGAATGTTGCTGCTTCACCTGGAAGGTATGTTTGGGCCCTTGAATAGTGACGAGGGATGAGGTAAAGTGTTACATCTCCGGCAGGGGAATATGAAGTATACCTGTGGTGGAGGGGGGGTGGGTGGATGTGTGGGTAGTGAATAATGAGCGGACCAGGGTGTCCTGGAGGAAATGGTCACTTCAGAAGGCAGAAAAGAAAGAGGAATAAATATGTGTCTGGTGGTGGCATCTCGCTGGAGGTGGGGAAAATGCAGACTGATGATCTTCTCCATGTGAATGCTGGTGGGATGGTCGGTAAGGACAAGGAGAACTCTAATACTGTTGCAGGAGGGAGGAGAGAGGGTGAGGGTAGAATCGCAGCAGGTGGGTCAGAACTAGTTGGGGGCCCTATCGACAACAGTGCTGGGGAATTCTCGGTTGAGGAAGAAGGTGGACATTTCAGAGGCCACATTTCTGAAGTTGACATCATCAGAAGCAATGCGGTGGAGACGGAGGAACTGGGGGAATGGAATGGAGCCTTTATAAGAAACAGGGTGTGAGAATATATACTCCAAGTAGCTGTGGGAGTCGGTGTGTTAATACTGGATATCAGTGACCAGTCTATCCCCAGAAATGGAAGCAGAGGTGTCAAGGAAAGGAAGGGAGGAGTCAGAGATAGACCTTGTGAAATTGAGGGAGGGGTGCAAATTGGAAACGAAACCTTTTCAATTTCTGGACAAGAGAGAGGTGCAGCAGCTATGATATCATCTACGTATCGGAGAAAGTGTTGTGGATGGGAGGTGGAAAGAACTGGAACAAGGAATGGTCTACGTACCCCATGAAGGAACAGGTGTAACTTGAGCCCACATATGTATCCATGCGCACCCCTCTATGTGGCAGGAGCTGGCGGAAGCAATGGGTTGCCCAGGCAGTTCTGTTTATGGATTATCAGGAGAAGATAAAAGCGAGCCCTGCTATCAAAGGACCATCACCTTTGGGGCGAGTGGGTGGGAATCTCCAGATGAAATGTCGTCAGATTTAGTTCATAAAATGGCCTGATGTGCCATGGAAAGGTTATAGACCACCAGGTGATATGTGGAGTTATCTGAGAGCTGGAAATCAGCCTCTGAAATGGAGAAGTGAGTCCACCACCCTTATCGACACAGGCTGAATAACACAGTCAGGGTTGGATCAAAGCATACAGCGTACAGTCTGTTCAGAGGGTGATAGGTGTGATAGGGTGAGGGGGATGCAGAGAAATTAAGACAACGACTGGAAGTTCTCAATGAACAGATTGAGTTCAAGTAAACGCCAGAGGAATGTGCCCAGGTGGACGGACAGTGTTGGAGCTGGGTGAAGGGTCTGTGGGATGGGGAGTGGACTCTTGTCCAAAGAAATGGACACCGAGGAGAAGACGGTGGAAGAGGACTTCAACAGTATGTCGTTCCTGAAATTCATTAAAGTGGGGGCACAGCGGGATAAAGCTGAGACCTTTGCTGAGTCCAGAACATTCAGCATTAGACCGTGGAAGTTTAGCAGGAATATTGAATACACGACAAGAGGTGGGCTTGGGAGAGGGGATGGACTCAGATGAAATGCAAGAAGGAGAGATTCAGATGTGCATCATCTAGGTCCCCAAATGTGAGAAATGTGTAAAGGAGACGGGTGGACTCAGAGCGCAGGGCATGGGTTCGGTGGCAGGTTCCAGAGGCTCATAGGCATCTCTAAGTTACTCCATCTTGTGGGCCTCATATATCGGGCGAACATGGCAAATGAGCTGGAGAATGAAGTAGAATTGGAGAATGTTGCAGCCTTGAGCCAATGTGATGAGATGCTGTTGGACAGAGAAAATGTTGATCTCAGTGGCACTGACATCGTACGATCAGTCCTCAGAAAGTAACTGATTGAAAATAATCGGAATCATTATCTTATTGTAAACTTCTGATTTTATTGGGGTGACACTCAGCCAGCAACGTCTTACTGTTCTGAGAATTTAGACCAAACTGTGAAAACAGATTTGTCTTCATGTTACTAATAAGACAAATCCATCCATGGTTTTGGAAGGCACTAGCAAAGGTTGAGTTTATTTGTCATTCCCAACAGCTCGAGGGAAGGTGTCATTTTTCAATGAGGAAATTACCAGCACAGAATTTCCTCTGATTCCCATTAACCACAGTTTGCTGAGGGGTAATGATGCTACGTGAGATAAATATTGCTTTGATGCAAGGGAAATTACTCTGATCTCACTTCAAATGACATTGGAAAATGAGTTAAAATGGTAAAGAGCAAAATGATCGAACATGGCTTGTTTGAACAATGTGGTCACTGTCCTCACAACGTTTTAGGAAAAACTGATGCATGGACGTCTGATTCTGAGGAGAGGTTTGTCCTATGTGTGACGAGGCTGTTTGCTTGAGCGCTGTGACACAGAGACAGACAAAAAGTTCCACTCTGGATGGGGAACAGAACCATCCTTTTCATTTTGTATTGGACAGTGACAGACATACACTATTGTCTGTTCCTCTTGGACATTGATCATCCCAATCTCATTGTTGACTGATGACGAATAGCAGCACGAAACCAGCAATTCCCATCTCCCTAGTTGGAAAGCAAAAAGGGCAAGGGATGGCCAGTGGAAGTGGGAGTAACTAGGGAACTGGTGTAACTTACAGTGGGAGTGGGAGAAGAAAGATGTGAAGAGGTATCATCAATGGAAGAGTATGTAGCAGCACAAGGAGTAATGCAAGGGAAGTAGGAGTGTAAAAAAAGAGTAGGAAGGTGGAGGAAGAATGGCTAATGAAGTTTTAGTGACTGGGAAAAACTTGCTTTCCAAAAGTGAAGTTGGGTGAAAAACGTCACTGTTCAGGAAAATTGGGATCTGGTTCCGTTGAAAATTATGATTTGTTATATTTCTTTTTCTATCACTTGATTCTTGTTCAGATTGCACATTCACTCTGTATTTCTGTATCTCTATCAAAAGCAGATGACATGTCTTTTTTCCCCTAGTATGGTGTCTCAACATTTTTGATTTTTTTTAACAGTATGTATTTGCTTCCAATTCAACGTAATCATGAGCATATGATTTGATCTCCTGCAGTTTGTCCATAGTCTAGAAGTTAATTGAATATTATCCTCATCACATTAGCTGATTCTAGCAATGAGTTTGCGTCCATCCTGCAGATGAAAAATTCTTCAGGTCTGACTATTTTTACAAAGAACAGTGCCACAAAAAGACTAATGTTCCAGTGCAAGGTGCCAAACCATTGTTCATTCTAAATTAGGTACACACTTTATGAATAAGACATGCTGAGGGGCAGAGTTTAAAAGTTGAATTCAACTCTGTGTCGAAAATGCTATTTGCAGCTCCCTCATAATAAGTGTTAACTACATCACTTTGTAAATTCACCAAAATAAGAATAGCAAGAGACTGGAATTCTTAATTCTTCTTCTGTGAATTACATCTGGAGAATAGGAAGGACATCAAGATTTGTTTGTGATATTCATAAATGATGATTGTGAGAATGTCGAAGATGGATGGCAGTGGAATGATAACTAATGGGGATGACACAAAGATTCGCTGGGTAGTTCACAGTGAGGAGGAAATGGTTCGGCTACAGGACGATATAAACAGATGATTTCTATATCAAGATTAATGGCCGATGAAGTTTAACACTGATAAATGTGAGATAATGCACATCTGAATTAAGAAGACAAGCGAGTACTCAGACTGTGAAGGGCAAGGGATAACTTTGCTCCTTTTTTCATTGCAGCAGGGAAGGTTGAGGAGGAAACCTGGTACAGGTGTACAAGAGAATAAGGGGAATGGAGATGATGAACAGACAGCAGCTGTTTCCCTTACTTGAAGGGTCAAAAACAAAGGGATATATACTTAAAGTGAAAGGTAGGGGATTGAGAGAGGATTTGTGAGTCTGTTTTGAGCTGGGAGGGTGACACATAGAATATAAAATCCCCACTGTGCAGAAATAGGCTGTTTTGCCCAACTAATCCACACTGACTCTCCAAAGAGTAATCCACCCAAACACGTTCCTCCTATATTTACCCCTGACTAATGCGCCTAACCTACACATCACTGAACACTATGGGTAATTATGCATAGCAATTCACTTAAGCTGCACATCATCGTATTGTGGGTGTAAACTGGATTACCTCGAGGAAACCACGCAGACACAGAGAGAATGCACAAAATCCATACAGGCAGTCACCCGAGGCTGGAATCAAACCTGGGTCCCCAGCGCTCTAAGGCAGGATTGCTAATCACGAATCCGTCATTCTGCCCCTGGTTACATGTGTCTATAATGCATTGCCTAGGTGGGTGATTGAGCAGGTAATCTCACAAATTTAAAAAAAGCCTTTGGATATACACTTGGTAGTGCAGGGTCCCACTTTTATTCAATGATTCTATGTGGTGGCAGCCATGAGCACTCTGATGTCATCTGAAGCAATAGCTAATGGCAGTTCCTAATTTGTTCCATTTACTGTACTCAGTAAGTTTGCCTCCAGTGATGTGCTGGTGTTATCTTCCACTTTCTATTCAAGTGTTTCGGTTTCCTTGAGTTGGTATTGTAATTTCCTGTGTCGATGATGTAATTTCCGGCCCTTTTTCTCAGCGAGTGGTACATGGAGTCAAAATTGATGTGTTTGTTGATGTAGTTCCAGTTGGAATGCCGTGTGTCTAGGAATTCTTGTGCTTGTCTCTGTTTGGCCTGTCCTAGAATGGATATGCAGACCGAGTCAAAGTGACGTACTTCCTCAGCAGTACGTAAGAAATTAGTTTTGGGGTCATGTCTTTTGTGGCTAGTTGATGTTCATATATCCTGGTGACTAGTTTTCTACTTGTTTTCCGTGCAGTGTTTGTTATCGTTCTTGCAAGGCTTATTGTTCCTGGAGCAAAACAGACAAAGATGTGAATTTATTGCGGTGCTCAAAAGTATGAAAAAAATTACAGAATAGAAAAAGAATACTCTATTAGTTGGCATTACAGAATCATGGAATTCTAATTTCAAGGTTGTCAGCAAAAGTGCTCGGAGTGAAATAAGGAAAAATGTGTTATTTAGAGAGTTGTTACGAATTGGAATTGACCGGCTGGGAAAGTTGTGGATGAAAATTCAAAAGAGAACTGGGTATATATTTGGAAATTAAGAATTTAACGGGCAATAGAGAGAGGGCTGGAAAATGGAAGGTGCTTGGGGGACATTTGTGGAGCTGATTCATACCTAATGGATAATGGCGTCCTCCTGTACTTTAAAGGGACACTGTGTTAGGGAGCTGGAGCTGGTTGGCACGGTCGCTCAGTGGTTAGCACTGCTGCCCTCGCAGCAACAGGGACCAGGGTTCAAAAACTGCCGTTGTCTGTGTGGGGTTTGCACATACTCCCCGTGTCTGTGTGGGTTTCCACTGGGTGTTGCGGTTTCCTCCCACAGTCCAAAGATGTGCAGGTTAGGTGAATTTGTCATGCTAAATTGCCCATAGCGTTGGGTGTAGGGGTGTGGGTCTGGGTGCGCTGGTCTTCAGAGGGTCGGTGCCAACTTGTTGGGCCGAAGGGCCTATTTCCACACTGTAGGTAATCTAATCTAGGATGTACTCAGGGTCATCCGAGATACTGAGAACTTCATAGATAAGTGCTTTGGTGTGGTGGCCACACCCATGACACGCCCCTAGTTATGTTTCTTTAATGACTGTAATATTCCAGTCATCGCCCTGAGTTAATTAGCCTTACCAGTCAGCCCTGTTGTATTTAAATAAACACAATTTAATCCAACAGACGTTCCTTGCTTCCTGTCGTGTTCCAGGCAGAGAGTAGATCGACGAGCACTGGGAATTGCAAAGGGAGTAGGCAGGGAGTTAAGGAATCGCCTGTGGCCATTCCTCTCAAAAACAAGTATACCATTTTGGATTGTTGGGGGCGATGACCATTCAGGGGAAAGCAGCAGTAGACAGGTTGGTCGTACTACCACTGGCTCTGGGGCAAAGCAGGAAAGAATAAAATTAAACAGGACGTTAAAGATAGGAGGGTCGATTGTTAGAGGGACAGATCAGAGATTCTGTGGCCACAAACGGGAATCCAGGATGGTGGGTTACCTCCAAGGTGCTAGGGTACAGGATGTCTCCAAGTGGCTGCAGAACATTCTCAACGGGGAGGGGGAAGCAGCCAGAAACCATTATGCACGTTAGAACAAATGATACCCGTAGAAATAGGGATGAAGCCCTGCAGTATGATTTCAGAGAGCGAGGAGAAACATTTTTTAAAAAAAAACCTGAACAGTGGTAACCTCCTGAGAGGGAGATTACCGTCAGAAATTTGCACTGGAGGGAGCACCAATATCTTGGCGGCCAATTTTGCTAGTGTTACAAGGGAGTGTTTAAAATAGATTGGCAGGGGGTGATATCCTCAAGAGGAGGGAGGAAATTGCGAGGCTGGAAGGAGATACAGTAATCAGAAATCTGTAAGATTAGTCTGGAAAACGACAGAGAGAAAGTCCTGCCTTATGTATTATATTGCATCTATTTCAATGCAAGAAGGCCTACAGGTAAGGCCAATGGACTCAGGGCGTGGATAGGTAGGTGGGACTGGTATATTATAGCCATTACACAAACATGGCCAAGTGATGGATGTTTATGATAGCTTAATGTCCCAGGGTAAATGTACTTTAAACAAGACAGAGATGGCGGAAGGAGGAGATGGGAGTTGCACATCTGATTAAGGGGAGTACAACAGCAGTAATCAGAGATAAAATAACTGATGGATCACCCAGGAGGCTTTGTGGCTGAAGGTAAGAAATAGGAAGAGGATGGTGACGTGATTGGGGTTGTACTATAGGCCCCCAAATAGTCAACAAGGATGAGAGTAACAAATATGCAGGGATAAAGGGGAGACCTGCAGGAGCAATAGGGTTATCATAATAGGGGATTTTAATTTTTCTAACATAGACTGGAAATGCCTGAGCGTTAAGGGATTGATGAGATAAAATCTGTAAATGCGTCAGGAAAGTTTCCTCAAGCAGTGTATAGAGTGTCCAACTCGGCAAGTGGCAAAACTCAAAGTTTTCTCAGGAAATGTGGAAGGACAGGTGACTGAGTGAATACTGGGGAGCACTTTGGGACCAGTAACCATAGTTCTATTAATTTTCAAATAGTTATGGGGAAGGACAAAACTGGTCCTCAGATTCATGTTCGAACTTGGGGCGTGGCCCAAGTCGAGGCAGCTGGGATCAAGGGAATCCCTGGAGATATATAAGTGATACAGGAGTTTACTGAAGAAGGAAATCAGTAGGGTGAAAAGGGGGCAAGAAAGAGCCTTGGCGGATTAGAATGAATCCAAAAAGATACTTTAAAAATATTAAAAGAAAACGCAATAGCTACAGTGAAAATAGGCCCCCTCGAAGATCAAAGAGAACAAGTACGTTTGAAACTATAAGAGATGTGTGAAGTCCTCAATGATTATTTCTACACTATGTTTACCGTGGAGAAATACATGAATACTTGGGAACTTGATGAAGTTGGTCGTGATATCTCAGGGACAACCAATATCATAGTAGAGAAGATTTTGGATGCAATTGCTCTTTCATGCACAATTCATTGTAGTCCTCGACTCTCTGATGTGTCAAAATCCATTGACACCCACTCGCACCCCCCAAATATTTCAGTGGTGTAGCCTCCCCTAACTCTCTGGTCCCAACCATCACTATCCTCTGAGAGAAGGAAACACTCCCCACACATACACCTTGGCCAATTGACATAAACAAATGATATGAACACACCGTCAGATATCATGGCAGTAATTGACTGAACAAGGTGTCAAGTAGACTGAACAAAATTGAACTTGATGGAAATCATATGTAAACTCCCCACTGGTTGGATCATTCAGAACACAATGTAACTGGTGGACATCAATCCTCTCAGTCCCTGGATATCTCTGTGTACAATCGCAGGATAACTTCTTAGGCACAAACATCGTCAGATGCTTGATCAATGTCTTTCCCTCTGTCATATGATCAGAGGTGGGGATGTTCTGTGAAGATTATATAATGTTCAGAACAATGAGTCACCTCCTCGGGTATTAAAGTATCAAATCTGACCAACATTCAAGCTTGTGCTGTTAATATATAGGTAACATTAATCAAAAGCACTGCTGGGCACAAAACATTTCCACGGTTAAAAAGAAGGAACCCCTACAGCAACTCTAGCTGCTTTCACAATAATATAAGAAAGCCATTCAGCCCATCAAAACTATTGGATAAAAACAGATGCAACGCATTCCCTCTCTCTTGCCTATTCCACAAGAAGACATTTAAAAAAAAATACAGAAGCTATTGGAATCCAAAATAGACATGCAGGAGGCTGGTAGAACAAAATAAGCAAGGCAGCGTCAAGACGTTGAGAAGTCAACGCCTAGGATATAACCCTTTGTCAGGACTGGGGTTAGGAGTAAGGGGGTCTATAGATAAAGGGGTGGGTGATGGAGGAGGAGGCAGAGTGGCGAGATTGGCATAAGTGAACACAGATAAAGGGTATCAGCCGTTTGTTGATTAAGGGACTGAATCCAGTTGGTAGCTGGATCAAGTGTTGATCAGAGGAAGGCAAGGAGGGCAAGGACTGGGAAGGGAATCGTAGGATTAGACGGAAGGTTATTTGAAATTGGAGAATTCAATGTTGAGTCCCCGGGGTATAGGCTGCACAAGTGACATATGAGGTCTTGTTACTCCAATTTATGTTTGGTTCATTGTGGCAATGGAGGAGGCCAAGGATGGCCATGTCAGAAAGGGACTGGGGGGGAGAATTGAAATACGAAGTGATTGGGATGTCAGGTCAGCCCTTAGAAGCCTGACTGCAATACTGTCAAATCATTCACTTCATTTACATTTGGTCTTCCTGATGCAGTGAGACAACATCGGGTGCACCAGCTGCAGTAAACTAGGTTTGGATCCCACCACCTGTGGCACATCTCCCACAAGACTGTCCCCTTCGTTCTCGTGCCACACTCCACACCAATCCCCCCCATAACCCCCAGGTACCTTCTCCTGCAACTGCAAAAGATGCAACACCTGCTGGCACACCACCTCCTCCACCTCCTTATAGGGCTTCAATCAGTACTTGCAGGTCAGACAGAGGTTCACCTGCCTCTCTTCCAACCGAGTTTACTGCATCAGATGCTCCCGATGTGGTCTTTTCTACACTGGGGAGACCGAACATAAACTAAGGGCACATTTCACTGAGCATCATAGCCGGGCCTGCAGGGGCCAACCTGACCTCCCAGTCACCGCCCATTTGAATTCCACTTCCCACTCCCTTTCTGACATAACATCCTCTGTTGCCTTGGTGAGGCAGACCGCAAATTGGAGGAACAACAGCTCATCTGCCTGTCAAGCCTACCACCTGGAAGATGGAACATTGAGTTCTCCAATTTGAAATAAACTTACTACGCATGCCCTTACTCCATTTTCTGCCCATACTCCTCCCTTCCATTCCATCTAACAACTCCGCCTTCCAGCTCCCAACTGGATTCATCCCTCCCATCGCCCAACCAGGTTGCATCCACCACTTGTGTCCACGTATCCTTACCTCACCATCCCGCTGCTCTCCCCACCCCAACCACTCCCTTCCCTCTTTATCTGTACCTCCCACTACCTCCCACTCCCAGTTCCTGAAGAACTGTTATACCTTAAAGTTTGACTTTCATACCTCATGATGCTGCCTGGCTTGCTGTGTTCTTCCCGCCTCCTGTTTGTCTCCTATAATTCAGGAAGATAGAGTCGAGTCAGCACAACATGCTGGTAAGCAGGAACCATGGGTTGCCCATTGAACTCCTTGAACCTCTGCCCTCAGGCCAGGAGTAAAACATTTTGTCCCTCGAGACACTGACTCATGATCAGAATAGGCCATTCAGTCCCTCCTAACTGTTACACTGAAATTCGAGGATGTGATTGATCCTGCAACACGTGAAACCAATGAGGTATAGACTGCAAAGACAGACTGCTCCATGGTATTCCTCCTGGCTCCATTGCTATTGGTACACATGTGTTATGTTAACTTGGTTTGCTGACCATGAGGAGGGAAAGTGATTGGTTTGTACCAAGTCCCAAGGAGGCATCTTCCATCTTTGAGATATTATGGACGAGGATAGACCACTCAGAACATTCTTAAGCAAGCGGCCCAGAGCATAACTTTGAAATTTGTGACGGTAAGTGTACAATGAAAGTTAACCAGAGTACTTTAACTTAGTTGACTACCAGATTTTAAAACAGACAAAAACTTTATTCATAAAATTATACAATGAAACACAAAGAGCAGAATAAGGAACCCCGATAGAATTCAACCTATTCAGCTAGATTAATTATGATATTCCGAATATACACAACTGTCCCAATAAGAAAACTCCCAAAAAAAAACACAGTATAAATGGAACACATGCTCCCAGGTTGAAGTTGAAGGTCAGAAAAAAGAAACAGTTTCCACATAGCTCCCTATTGGACTTCCCAGTTCAAGACTCAGCTGAAAACTGCTCAGTTCAGTAGTTCAGCTAAAAGAGGTCAACACTCCCCCTTTCATTATACAGATCATTTATAAAGCATGACCACTTTGGCCTATAGTCTCATCTGTTTACATTAAGCCTTTATATTCAAAAAATTTTACAATGAAACACAAAGAACAGAATAAAGAACCCCGACAAAATTCAACCTAACCAGCTAGACTTAATTATCCTGCTCCGAAAACACCCAACAGTCCCAATAAGCAAATTTCCTTTAAAACCCAGTATAAATGGTGCACATTCTTGCAGTTTGAAGTTGAAGAGCAGAAAAGAGAGAGAGTTTCCACACAGCTTCCTGTTGAACTTCCCAATTCAAGACAAAACTGAAAGCTGCTCAGTTCCGCTCAGCTCAGCGAGTTTAGCTGAAAGAGCTGACCAATCCTCTTTCATTATCTCGGTCACTTAAAAGGCATAACCAATTTGGCCTGAAGTCTCTTCTGTTTACATATAAACAGAAGGCCTCTGGAAATCCTTTTCATCTCTGTACCAAACCAGACTGACCGGAGTCAGGTCCTGTTTTATTGCCCCTCTGACAAAAGACAAGGACATTGTCTCCTTGAGCCAAGGAAAACCTTTTATATATATAAAAAAAACACTAGCTTTGTGATAGAGAAGACAGGCAAGTGTTCTGTATGGAGGTCAGAAGCTGGTGGGAATGGTTAACAGTATCAGAGGGTGGCTGCTGACAGATTTGTGAACAACATCACGTTCAATACAGGGGCACACATCAACTGCACTTTGAGACGATGAGAGTTCATTCAGAACCTGGAGCTCTCTCGCAACCAACATGGGGGCTCCACAGAGATACATAAACTATCATAGTGTCATAGAATCCTACAGCATGGAGACAGGCCCTTTAGCCCAAACTGGTTCATGTTGACCAAAATGTTAATCGATGCCCACCCCGTTTCCCTGCACCTGGCCCATTCCTTCTAAACCTTTCCTATCTATATATTGCCCAAATGTAAAGACATGTATCGTGGAAAATATGTTGTATTTGGTTTGGAAATAATGAATGTTGGTCCATAACGCTCAAGTACTAATGCAATCAGTTTTTACTCTTTTGTAGCATTACAGATTAAACAATCATTTCCTTCACACTCTCCTCATGGTACCATCAGGAGTGCATATCTCCTCCTCGCTCAGCATTACAGACTGAGAAGATCCTGTGCCCCTTAATATTGGAACCTCCTTACCAATTACTCTTGGTCGATGTGAATAAACTTTACCCTTGCATGTACATTTGTTAAGCAGATCTGGCCCGTCTTCTGGCACGAATTCTTTGTCCCCATCAAGGGTTTCTTTTTTGACCTTGTGGTAAATTATCCTAATGATTTTCACTTTGATCTACTTTTCCCTTTCCACGTGAGGATATCTCTTTGCTCAAATTTGTATTCCTCTTGGACTGAAATCGAGTCTGGAAGTCAATCCGAGTTTATGGACCAGTTCATAATCATCAGCCACGTCAACTGCGAACCTTGATGTTATCACTCTCTGCTCTTCCATAGGAGTTTGCATGACTTCAGGCAGTGAATTTTTGAATTCATCCAAAATGCTTTCCTCTCTAAGGGCATCATAGGTTTGCTTGATTTTTAAAGCTTTTATCCATCTGTCGAAATTACTCTGTTTGATCCATTCAAACTCAACCTAGGTTTGAACAGGATCCCTCCTTAGATTCCTGAAAAGTTGTGTATAACCTTTTGGTACAAGCTCAGTTAAACTAGCCTTTGTTCACGTCCGCATACTCCCCAGATACCTCCTCTAATCGAGATGCGAATACCTCACTAGCTCTAACTTCAAGTTTCTTTTAGATCATTAAACCCACATTGCCTCTGGCCACTGCATTTGTTTAGCCATTTTGTCAAATGATTTGAAACCATCAAAAGCTGTTCAAAAGCACTGTCTTTCTTTCTCTTCTGATGCGTTCTCTTTTTGTCTCTCTTCTGCTGTTCTCTTTTTTTTTCTCTTTTCTGCTGCTCTCTCTTTTTGCCCCTCTTCTGCTTTTAATCGTAATTCAAACTGTTTCATTTCTGCTGCCCTTTTCTTATCCCTCACCGCTAACTCATGCTGCTTCATTTGCAATTGAATTCTTGCTAGCTCTGTAGATTCTGATGGTTTCTTCAGCATGTTTAATTGATGATATCCTGCTGTAATTATCTCTCCTTTCCTCACAGAAGCAGTCAGTTCCAATTCCAGCTTCTCTGCTAATTCTTGCAACGTTGTCTCATTCACCTATTGTAAAACTTCCAAAGTCACTGCGCCCACATCCAGAAAACTTTTGGCGAGTGAAAGAACCAATTACTATCCCAAGCTTTTTCTACTCAACGAAACCAATACCCGAAATAAAGACACTAGCACCTACCACTCGCTGTTTAAAATCCCGTAAAGAGCCCCCATTATGTTATGGAGTCGACTAGGCCACACAAAACATTCTTAAGCAGATAACCAAGATCATAACTTTGCAACTTGTCTTGGTAAGCTTCAATGAGAATTAGCCGGCGTAAGATAGCTAGGTTGTATACTAGATTTTAAAACAGACAAAGCATTTATATTCACAAAATTTTACAACGAAACACAAAGAACAGAATAAAGAACCTCGACAAAATTCAACCTAACCAGCTAGACTTAATTATGCTGACCGAATACACCCAACAGTCCCAATAATCAAATTCCCTTTAAAACCCAGTAGAAATTGTACACATGCTTGCAGTTTGAAGTTGAAGAGCAGAAAAGAGAGAGAGTTTCCACACAGCTTCCTGTTGAACTTCCCAATTCAAGACAAAACTGAAAACTGCTCAGCTCCGCTCAGCTCAGCGAGTTTAGCTGAAAGAGCTGACCAATCCTCTTTCATTATCTCGGTCACTTCAAAGGCAGAACCAATTTGGCCTGAAGTCTCTTCTGTTTACATATAAACAGAAGGCCTCTGGAAATCCTTTTCATCTCTGTACCAAACCAGACTGACCGGTGTCAGGTCCTGTTTTATTGCCCCTCTGAAAAAAGACAAGGACACTGTCTCCTTGAGCCAAGGAACACCTTTTATAGATAAAAAAACACTAGCTTTGTGATAGAGAAGACAGGCTAGTGTTCTGTATGGAGGTCAGAAGCTGGTGGGAATGGTTAACAGTAACAGAGGGTGGCTGCTGACAGATTTGTGAACAACATCACGTTCAATACAGGGGCACACATCAACTGCACTTTGAGACGATGAGAGTTCATTCAGAACCTGGAGCTCTCTCGCAACCAACATGGGGGCTCCACAGAGATACATAAACTATCATAGTGTCATAGAATCCTACAGCATGGAGACAGGCCCTTTAGCCCAAACTGGTTCATGTTGACCAAAATGTTAATCGATGCCCACCCCGTTTCCCTGCACCTGGCCCATTCCTTCTAAACCTTTCCTATCTATATATTGCCCAAATGTAAAGACATGTATCGTGGAAAATATGTTGTATTTGGTTTGGAAATAATGAATGTTGGTCCATAACGCTCAAGTACTAATGCAATCAGTTTTTACTCTTTTGTAGCATTACAGATTAAACAATCATTTCCTTCACACTCTCCTCATGGTACCATCAGGAGTGCATATCTCCTCCTCGCTCAGCATTACAGACTGAGAAGATCCTGTGCCCCTTAATATTGGAACCTCCTTACCAATTACTCTTGGTCGATGTGAATAAACTTTACCCTTGCATGTACATTTGTTAAGCAGATCTGGCCCGTCTTCTGGCACGAATTCTTTGTCCCCATCAAGGGTTTCTTTTTTGACCTTGTGGTAAATTATCCTAATGATTTTCACTTTGATCTACTTTTCCCTTTCCACGTGAGGATATCTCTTTGCTCAAATTTGTATTCCTCTTGGACTGAAATCGAGTCTGGAAGTCAATCCGAGTTTATGGACCAGTTCATAATCATCAGCCACGTCAACTGCGAACCTTGATGTTATCACTCTCTGCTCTTCCATAGGAGTTTGCATGACTTCAGGCAGTGAATTTTTGAATTCATCCAAAATGCTTTCCTCTCGAAGGGCATCATAGGTTTGCTTGATTTTTAAAGCTTTTATCCATCTGTCGAAATTACTCTGTTTGATCCATTCAAACTCAACCTAGGTTTGAACAGGATCCCTCCTTAGATTCCTGAAAAGTTGTGTATAACCTTTTGGTACAAGCTCAGTTAAACTAGCCTTTGTTCACGTCCGCATACTCCCCAGATACCTCCTCTAATCGAGATGCGAATACCTCACTAGCTCTAACTTCAAGTTTCTTTTAGATCATTAAACCCACATTGCCTCTGGCCACTGCATTTGTTTAGCCATTTTGTCAAATGATTTGAAACCATCAAAAGCTGTTCAAAAGCACTGTCTTTCTTTCTCTTCTGATGCGTTCTCTTTTTGTCTCTCTTCTGCTGTTCTCTTTTTTTTTCTCTTTTCTGCTGCTCTCTCTTTTTGCCCCTCTTCTGCTTTTAATCGTAATTCAAACTGTTTCATTTCTGCTGCCCTTTTCTTATCCCTCACCGCTAACTCATGCTGCTTCATTTGCAATTGAATTCTTGCTAGCTCTGTAGATTCTGATGGTTTCTTCAGCATGTTTAATTGATGATATCCTGCTGTAATTATCTCTCCTTTCCTCACAGAAGCAGTCAGTTCCAATTCCAGCTTCTCTGCTAATTCTTGCAACGTTGTCTCATTCACCTATTGTAAAACTTCCAAAGTCACTGCGCCCACATCCAGAAAACTTTTGGCGAGTGAAAGAACCAATTACTATCCCAAGCTTTTTCTACTCAACGAAACCAATACCCGAAATAAAGACACTAGCACCTACCACTCGCTGTTTAAAATCCCGTAAAGAGCCCCCATTATGTTATGGAGTCGACTAGGCCACACAAAACATTCTTAAGCAGATAACCAAGATCATAACTTTGCAACTTGTCTTGGTAAGCTTCAATGAGAATTAGCCGGCGTAAGATAGCTAGGTTGTATACTAGATTTTAAAACAGACAAAGCATTTATATTCACAAAATTTTACAACGAAACACAAAGAACAGAATAAAGAACCTCGACAAAATTCAACCTAACCAGCTAGACTTAATTATGCTGACCGAATACACCCAACAGTCCCAATAATCAAATTCCCTTTAAAACCCAGTAGAAATTGTACACATGCTTGCAGTTTGAAGTTGAAGAGCAGAAAAGAGAGAGAGTTTCCACACAGCTTCCTGTTGAACTTCCCAATTCAAGACAAAACTGAAAACTGCTCAGCTCCGCTCAGCTCAGCGAGTTTAGCTGAAAGAGCTGACCAATCCTCTTTCATTATCTCGGTCACTTCAAAGGCAGAACCAATTTGGCCTGAAGTCTCTTCTGTTTACATATAAACAGAAGGCCTCTGGAAATCCTTTTCATCTCTGTACCAAACCAGACTGACCGGTGTCAGGTCCTGTTTTATTGCCCCTCTGAAAAAAGACAAGGACACTGTCTCCTTGAGCCAAGGAACACCTTTTATAGATAAAAAAACACTAGCTTTGTGATAGAGAAGACAGGCTAGTGTTCTGTATGGAGGTCAGAAGCTGGTGGGAATGGTTAACAGTAACAGAGGGTGGCTGCTGACAGATTTGTGAACAACATCACGTTCAATACAGGGGCACACATCAACTGCACTTTGAGACGATGAGAGTTCATTCAGAACCTGGAGCTCTCTCGCAACCAACATGGGGGCTCCACAGAGATACATAAACTATCATAGTGTCATAGAATCCTACAGCATGGAGACAGGCCCTTTAGCCCAAACTGGTTCATGTTGACCAAAATGTTAATCGATGCCCACCCCGTTTCTCTGCACCTGGCCCATTCCTTCTAAACCTTTCCTATCTATATATTGCCCAAATGTAAAGACATGTATCGTGGAAAATATGTTGTATTTGTTTTGGAAATAACGAATGTTGGTCCATAACGCTCAAGTATTAATGCAATCAGTTTTTACTCTTTTGTAGCATTACAGATTAAACAATCATTTCCTTCACACTCTCCTCATGGTACCATCACTGCAGGGATTAGTGTGGTGTAGCTCCTTTAAACTGTCTCTCTGTAGCAAGGAGATCATTCATTATAATGGTTAGAAAATCTGTTCACAGTGACCAAAGTAATGTCTCAATAACACTCTACAACTGCAGGAAGGTGTCTTCTCTCTTATACTTTAATCACTTTGCATGAAGGACACCACACATTTACTGTGCTGATTACTTACTGCTCCGTATGAATTCTGTGAGTGACTGATGACCAAGGACATCCAGCTCCTTCTCACCAAGAGCACTTCCCACTTTCTCGCCTTTTCATAAATACAAAATGAGAAGGATGGTATGTTTCGTCAATTCATTTCTTTGCCTTATGAAGCAAAGCCACACCAACGGCAACATCACTATTGCCAGTGAAGATGGTTGGAGATGCTGAGGAGGTGATGGCCGAGCTGTATTGTCTCTGGAATATTAATCCAGATCCCGGATTCGAACCCCACCACAGCAAGTGTTGGAAGCTGAATTCAATAGAACATCAGGAATTATGAATCAAATAAAACAATGAAAACATTGTCGTACCTGGCACCCTCATTCCCTTCAGGGAAGGAAATCTACCTATTTCACCTGGTCAGGCCTACATGTGACTCCAGGCCCACAGCAATCTGGTTAACACTCAGTTGCAGTTTGAAATGGCCAAGCCAGCCACTCAGTTTTATCACTCACTATAAACTCTCAAAGAAATGTAACCAGTCAGAAGTAAGCACTGACTACTCACAGCCCATAGACACTGGTTCATGTTGACCAGTGTCAACACCTTGTCGAAGACAATGAAGAAAGGGAAATAAATACTGTCTCTGCATCCATTAATGAATAAAATTGGCTTATCACACTCAGTGAAGACAGACAAAAGGACATAATTCACTTTAAACAGTGACATTGATGTTACATGGTTACGATTTTCAGCAGTATGGGAACAGGAAAAAAATAAATAAAATTAATCTCTTTTTTTATTTCCATATCAGCTGATCATCAACAATCCCTTTGTTTGCTTCTTTCTCTCTCTCTCTTTCTCAATCTGTTCAACACAGTCCTTCTCCCCTTCACAACAGATATCACTCTCACCAACATCAATTACACTATTTCCCAGCTCTGTTCCATTCAGATGTATGGCCATTGGACTGAAAATGCCAATTCTGCTTTTCTCTCGACCCGAGGCTTCCAAATCTGCTGGGTTTTTTTTGGCACTGTGAGAAACAAAGCTCACTCACTTCAATAATTTCAGTCCGAGACAAGATCTGAATCAGTAGTGCCATTTATTTTACACTTGCAAGTGGGTGCGATGTCCACTTTCTCAAGGCAAGGGACATACACACACCAAGTTCAATTCATACATAACATTTATATGATTTGATGTCTATTGTTTTACACTGCTCCCTCCCCTGCTTACATCGTCCACTTCCCTAAGACCGGCCCCCATTACCCCTGTTTATCTCTTGCCTTATCCGGCCTTGTCTGTGATAAAATGCTTATTTCTGGTCTCACAAGGCTGTTTGACCTTACCCTGCTATAGGTCATTGTTAGGCATATTCTTTCTTCATCATTATCTACCCCCTTCATCTGTGCCTTTCCCGAGGCCGTTCTGATCCCTATGACCATTTTAATTGGGGTTTGTTCCTGTGTTTTTGTAAAAGTGGGAAGCACATGTTTATACCTACTGTTTGTACAGGCATATCTAGCTTAACTTCATCCCCTCACAACATCTTATCTACTTGCCCATAATGTCTACCTTCTGACATACAGTTATAGCTAATACAAAAACAATTATATATTTCCTCCACATTGTTTCCATTCTTGTTGACTCAGCTCTTGGCTAAAACAATTACACAATGGTGTGAGTTCATTTTACTTTGTAAGATGGAATTGCATAATTGCAGAAGTAACATTAATTTACCTATATCCCACAATTTCCCCCTTTTCTTTAATTACCATTTGTTATCTTCTGCATTTTTCTTTTAGGGGCACCTGTTTCATCAAGGCTGTTTCAATCAGTCTTTGGGTGAGCCCTCATATACAGGGTATGATCATTTTTATTAATTGTTACCCACCAAAAGAGAGCTGACACAAAGCCTGCTGCAATCTGGTTACAAGCCTTGAATTCATCAGGTACCCCCCCTAGGGACTCCTACCGAATCGAGATAAATCCTGTCATCGAAAGAAGTGTCTAATAGTAATCTCTTACCCCTTCCCTTTTTCCCTCCTATCTTTTCCTTCTCAAATGCCAGGGTAAATGGAATTCCCAATTGTACAATTGCACATATCCCTCTCCAATCTGGAGGTAGCGCGGGTCTCAATATTCTGCCTCCACAGTCCCACCACAGATCCGCTCGGGGAACCTTTAATGCTGAGTAGTTCCTCCCTTCTCCATTTCGGTTACATTCTTAATCTCTGTACATAATTTCAGCTCCCCCAAATCTTTCGACTGACTTGTACCTCGTCTATGCACACCCGATGTGTGATTTCCAACTGCGGCAGAAAACAGGGGGGGGAGCTTTTACATCTTTCTTCTCCAAGGGAGGGAACATCAGTGATAGGGAGGTACAATTCCTATCATTCCACGCAGTCTCATCCTGATACAGGGCTATCATACATTTCATGCCCTTCCTGTCTCGCTTCCACCCGAGCGGAAAGGGAACCCCCTGGGTCACTGGCCTACCGGAGGCACATGCACAGCAATTGCTCTGGTACAGACTTTTCACAGTATACTTTACCCATTCAACCCAGGCACTTGCATCCCCGTACCCAGTTTCTATTTCAATGGTCTGTTTCAAGTCCTTTACCTCTATAAATTTTACTACTTTAGGATCAGCGGGAGGGGTGAAAGATTGTATCTTATTACCCAGTAGTTCTACCCATTTTCCCTGTCCTACACTAATTCGAAAACAATAGCCCAATAAATCCTTCCCATTTGCTTTCATTTCTATCCCAAACATTTCATTGTATCTCATAGGTGCCCCCCACCCCCCCCCAACCAGGATTGTTTCGTGCCATGTGGTTTTCCTTATCATTAGATATATTGGGTTACACTTTTTATCAGGACAATCACGAGCTGGTCGGAAGGGGGTCTGGTGTACTGTGACGAGACCATTATACTAAATACCATCCCCAAGGCCATCCCCATAGGACTTAAGATGTATCTCAGAGCTGCGGTACTGTCTCTGATTATCTACATCCCCACAATTTACTAAGCTGCACACATCAGCGTCTATTACTTGTGGATTATCAGACTTGGGGACCGTTAATAATACAGATGAAAATGATATTTGACAAAATCCCAATACTAAAAGGGCTAGCATCATATCTCTAGCAGCATTCCCAGTATTCTAAACATCATGCTGAATATACAATCTTACAGAAATAATCCCGCGCTCGCGTCGCCACTGTATAATCAGTTACTCAAAGTCTCTTTAGCCTGAGTTTCAGCGAATCTTGCGTTGATTCGGCTGTCCAGACTTCTTCCTCAACTGGAGGGTCCACTGGCCCTTTGATCCGAGTGTAGTGAGTCCACCCTTTCTCCACCATCCTTATCGCTGTTTCAGGGGTCAAAAGAGCCTGGTACGGCCCTTCCCAGTCCGGCTGCAATTTAGTCTCTGTCCATGATTTTACTAAAATTCAATCTCCCGGCCGGATGGGATGAACGGTGAATTCAAGGGGTGGAGTCTGTGCCAATAAACCCTGTTTCCTGAGGAAAGACAAAGAGGAGGACAAACCCAGTATATACTTCTTTAAAAACAAATCTTTAGTTTCGGGAATTGGCAATTCTCCATTCGTTCCCAAGTAAGGTAATCCAAATAAGATTTCATAGGGGGATAGTCCCAAATCTTGCCTTGGGGCTGTTCGTACTCGCAAGAGAGCTATAGGTAAACATTTGGTCCAAGGGAGTCTGGTTTCTATTATCAGTTTAGAGAGCTGTCATTTGAGTGTTTGGTTCATTCTCTCAACCTTTCCTGATGATGGCGGGTGCCATGGAGTATGGAACTCCCAGGAAATTCCCAAACCTTTCATTACCCCCTGTAACACTTTAGAGGTAAAGTCAGTTCCTTGGTCGGAATCAATATGGTTCACGAGCCCATATCGGGGAATTATGTGCTCCAATATTGTTTTAGACACTCCATTCGCAGTGGCGGTAGCTAGGGGGTATGCCTCAACCCAACCAGATAAATGATCTAGTATGACTAGCATATATTTTAGTCTGCCTACCCTGGGGAGTTCAGTATAATCTACTTGTATACTCTGGAAAGGTCTCAATCCTGGGTCTCTTCCTCCTGGGGTCTGTTTTCTCAAGACTTTCTTATTTACCTTTCTGCATATGATACATCCCTCACATATTTGTTTAGCAATTGTATATATTCCTTTACATCCATATTCTCTAAGAACCAAATCACACATTGCTTGTCCTCCCCAATGGCTGCCTTGGTGTAGGACAGCCATAATTTCTCGCATCATCATTTTATTTAACATTTCCCTTCCATCAGGTAACATCCAATGCCCCCCTGCTGTTTTTACAGCCCCTAAATCTCTCAATTCTTTTTCCTCTCTTTCAGTAAATATAGGAGCTTCCCGAGGACCTGGGACAGTAGGTATTAGGGAATGAATCACCACTTCTTGTGGGTTCAGGGCTGCTTCCTTAGCCACTTCATCGGCTAATCTATTTCCCCTAACCTCTGGTTCATTTCCTTTCTGATGACCATTTACATGCACTATTGCTATTTCTCGGGGAAGTAATAGGGACTCCAAGACTCGTTTAATCAATTCTTCATGTACTAATTCCCTCCCCCACCTCTGGGTCAATACTCCCAAAACCGCTCCCTTATCCACGGTAGCAAAGAGGTGGAAAGGTTTATCTAGAGAAGGTAAGGCTAACACAGGGGCATGGATCAGATCTCTTTTGCCTCATCATCCCAACTTAGACATTTTGGTTCCCCCTCTAATAGTTTGAGATATAATTTCTTAGTCTTCTGTCCATAGGAATCAATCCACAATCTGCAATAACCCGTTAGACCCAAACATTTGTGTAACTCCCGTTTAGTGCTGGGCAGCGGCATTCCCACTATTGCCTCTATCCGTCCAGGGCTTATCTTTCGCTTTCCCTCACTAACTAAATGTCCCAAGTATTTCACTTCTTGCTCCACATATTGTGGTTTGTTTTTAGATACCCTCAGTCCCTGCTGATCCAGGAAATTCAATAATTTGTTGGTGGCTTCTACTACTCTTTCTCTTCGTTTTCCTGTTACTAAGAGGTCGTCCAGATACTGCAACAGGGTAGTCCCCTCGGGGTTGCTAACTTTCTCCAATATTTGTTCTAACATCTGTCCAAATAAATTCGGGGATTCCGTAAACCCCTGGGGAAGCACAGTACACCGGTATTGCTGTTGCTGTCCTGTCTTAGGGTCTTCCCACTCAAAGGCAAACAAATTCCTACCATCCTCTGCCAAGGGACAAGCCCAAAAGGCATCCTTTAAATCTATCACACTAAACCATTTGTGGTCATGAGGGATCTTACTTAATAACGTAGAGGGGTTTGGCACCCTGGGTGCCTGATCTATACTATTCGATGTAATGTTCTGAAATCCTGCCCCAATCGATAAGTTCCATCAGATTTCCACACTGGTAGGATTGGGGTATTATAAGGAGACATACATGGCTCCAACAGTCCATCTCTAATCAATCCTTCAATTACTGGCTGCAGTCCTTGTTTACCTTCTATGGAAATGGGATATTGTCACTCACAGACAAAGTCCCCTTTCCTTTTTTTAAAAAAATTTACTTCAAGGGGAGGGATCTGTAGTTTTCCACAATTCCCTTCCCTAGCCCATACAATAGGGTCTATCTCTCTCTCCACATCCTCTGTCAACATTGCCTTTTGTACAACTAATTCTTTTTCCTGAATTCCAATCCCCAGTCCTAAGAGGATAATTAAATCTCTCCCTAGTAAGTTACTTCCTATATCAGGGATATACCACAGTTCCCCTGTGACCCTATCCTTTGGACCTTCTATCATCATAGGTTCAAATACTGGAACAGTAAATCCTTCCCCTTTTTACCCCCGAAACAGTAATTGACCGTGTTGACATTACTACTTTCTATGGTTTAAAATTCAGCGATGACCGTGCTGCCCCCGTATCTAAGAGGAAGACTACCTCTTCCCTACAGGGTCCCACCTTCAGGTTTATCAAGGGTTCCTGGTGGGTCTCCGGGGGCAGGAACCCCTGACACCCCTATACTTCATCAAAATTCATAAGCGGAATTGCCCTCGCTTCCCTTTGTACATCAGGACACTCCCGCTTAAAATGCCCTATCTTTCCGCAATAATAGCACCCTGCCTGTGGAGACCTCCAACTCTGACCCTGTCACTCGAACCCTCTATCAAACGCTCCCCCTTGTCCTCTCCCTCTCCCTCTCCCCCTCCCTCTCCCCCTTGTCCCTCCCTCTCCCTCTCCCTCTCCCCCTTGTCCCTCCCTCTCCCTCTCCCTCTCCCTCACTCTCCCCCTTGTCCTCTCCCTCTCCCTCTCCCCCTCCCTCTCCCCCTTGTCCCTCCCTCTCCCCCTCCCTCTCCCCCTTGTCCCTCCCTCTCCCTCTCCCTCTCCCCCTTGTCCCTCCCTCTCCCTCTCCCTCTCCCTCACTCTCCCCCTTGTCCTCTCCCTCTCCCTCTCCCCCTTGTCCCTCCCTCTCCCTCTCCCTCTCCCCCTTGTCCCTCCCTCTCCCTCTCCCTCTCCCTCACTCTCCCCCTTGTCCTCTCCCTCTCCCTCTCCCTCTCCCTCTCCCCCTCTCCCTCTCCCCCTTCCTCTCTGTCCTACATGCTGCCACCCACCCTCCAGTTGCTCACTATTGGTTCCATTCTTTTCTGAACTACCTCATCAACCGCAGCTACCATCATTTTCACCTTCTGTTTCTGTCTCTCATCCTCTCTCTTTACAAACACTTTCTGTGCCTCTCTTCACAATTCATCTAATGGCTTTTCACTCCACCCTTCTATTTGCTGTATCTTTCTCTGTATGTCTGGCCATTCCTTTGTCACAAAAATGTACTTTCAAAAGATCCTGTGCCACTGGGTTCTCAGGGTTCATTCCAGAATATTTCCACATTGAGTCTCTTAATCGCTGCAAAAAAAAAGCTGAAGGAGTCTCATCTTTCTCCTGTCTAACTTCAAAGACTTTAGTCAAATTCTGTGACTTCGGAACTGCCTCTCTTATACCTTTTAGAATCAGGTCTTTCAATTCCCTCATTTCTTCTCGATGCTCCGGATTTTGGTTTTCCCACTGGGGGTCTCTGAGGGGAAACTTCACCTCTCCCTGTCCAGCATCCCCATCTCCAATGGGGTGTTCCCTGTCCCATATTTTAATGGCTGCTCCCCATATAAGTCCCCTTTCTTCCCCAGCAAATAGTATATTCAAAATAGACATTAACTCAGCCCAGGTATACAGACTGGGCCCCAAAAATTGATCAGTTTGTTCAGACAACCCTACCGGATCCTCAACCAGGACCTTCATTTCTTTTTTAAATGTTCTGACCTCCCCACTGCTGAGGGGGACACTTACAAACCCAATCTCTTTGTCGCCTACTGGTACCTCCCGAAGGGGATAAGTCATTACCTTCTTCCCCGTTTTCTTTTTTTAAAGAAATATCGCAATATTTCTAGCTCCCCATAACTTCAAACACCAATTCATCAATTCATGCTTGACTAACTTTAAAGCCTGTTCCAAACTTGTGAATATATTTATATATTTACATTCATTTATTCAGTACTTAATATTCAAAATGTAAAATGCATACAGTTCTCAATTTTGAAATCCACTTTAATCACCCAGTTTTAGTCCCTTAATTTAAATCCAAAATTAGTTTTCGTAAGTAATGCTGACCAATCATTGCTCAATTACAATACAATAGGTCTTGAAATAATCAGAGCTGCCTTAAAATTATTTGTCTATTCAAGTTTAAAAAAAAACTTCTAATGCATGAACAATGGCCGAATCCAAGGTCACAGATATTAACCATAGGATCTTGTTTTTACTACAATCTAATGTTGAACTGAAACTTCAACTGTCCTCCATAAATCGCTTTCATGTAAAGATAGAAGAGATTAGTTAGAAACTGATAGTAAGGCAGTCATGACCTGTAAGAAGAACAGGAGTTATCATTCTTTTTTTTTCATAATCTCTATAGAATCCTTAACCTTAAAATAAATCATGTTAAGTTTCCATAATAAAAATCAGATTCAAAACAGTCCCGGAACTCAAGCTCCAGGGAATAAAACGCAAACATTCAATTACCAACAAACAAATGTGCATTCAAACCAAATCACAAAGGGTTAAACTTTCTACCAGCTGTACAGCTCTTTTCATTCTCTCTCTCTCTCTCTCTCTCTCAATCATTGACAAATAAATTCAGATATTTACAAACCCAGTCTTTGTCCGACCTGAATTTTGGCCAAAAGAGGCGGGACGAAGAATGGATTCCTTAGTCCATACGAAGCAACAATATTTAATCATCTTTTTCCCCTGTACAAGTATTATTTTGCCAATTCCACAACATCCTCCGCAAAGGACTTTCTGGAGGTATGTTGTAAGGGACCCCGCCTCCAATTCCATTGCTTTTTCCTCCTTTTGTTTTCCCGGAGGCTTTTTTCTTACCCACGGCACAACCCGTGGGTACTCTATCGAGCTCCTATCACTGTCTGATTCAGATGTCTCTCTTGTGGGATTCGTACCAGTCGCCCAAGGGAGCAGACCAAACCAGAACACGAGACCGCTCCTCAATGGGGAACGGGACGCATCTTCCCAGTGTCCAAGGCCAGCCACTGCCCCCGGTGATTGAAGAAAATCCCGGACGAGCCCCCAATTGTGAGAAACAAAGCCCACTCACTTCAATAATTTCAGTCTGAGACAAGATCTGAATCAGTAGTGCCATTTATTTTACAGTTGCAAGTGGGTGTGATGTCCAGTGCCTATAAGGTAGAGGACATACACACACCAAATTCAATTCATACACAACATTTATATGATTTGATGTCTATTGTTTTACACTGCTCCCTCCCCTGTTTACATCCTCCACTTCCTTAAGACCGGCCCCAATTACCCCTGTTTATCTCTTGCCTTACCCGGCCTTGTCTGTGACAAAATGCTTATTTCTGGCCTCACAAGGCTGTTTGACCTCATCCTGCTGTAGGTCATTGTTAGGCATATTCTTTCTTCATCATTATCTACCCCCTTCATCTGTGCCTTTCCCGAGGCCGTTCTGATCCCTATGACCCTTTTAATTGGGGTTTGTTCCTGTGTTTTTGTAAAAGTGGGAAGCTCATGTTTATACCTACTGTTTGTACAGGCATATCTAGCTTAACTTCATCCCCTCACAACATCTTATCTACTTGCCCATAATGTCTACCTTCTGACATACAGTTATAGCTAATACAAAAACAATTATATATTTCCTCCACATCGTTTCCATTCTTGTTGACTCAGATCTTGGCTAAAACAATTAGACACTGGTGTGAGTTCATTTTACTTTGTAAGATGGAATTGCAGAATTGCAGAAGTAACATTAATTTACCTATATCCCACAATTTTAATGGGGAAGGACACCACTCTGATTACTGTATACCTGATACATTCATTATGATTAGTGTCAGTTTGTGAGAAATGTTCGTGAACAAGGAATTCGCTGTGAGTTTAATGACTAGTCCATTGTGAGAGCCTGGTATGTGTGGGACAAGCTGGGGGAGGAGGCTTCCCTCCTGGTCACAGCCCGTTTTTAATTTTGTTTCTGAGGAATTCTCCCTGGTCGGCTTCCTGGGATATCACCGTCCGAAAATGACCCCTAGTCCAGGCAGGGTGCTTGGTATCCTACTACCATTCTCGGGGAAACCCTACCAATCGCTTCTGATCCCTGAGCTCCTGTCACACAATGTGGAAATCCCTAAAGTCTATTTCGTATTCAGTGATTAATTAGCTGACAGCCCAAGCCTCATTACGGGCGCGATTGAGGGGTCGAATCCCAGGTGTCCCTCCTCCTTTCTGAGACATGGGAGACAAAGGGTCGGGCCCAGTTTCTCATCGCTAAGAGAGGTGCAAGTCATATCCCCCAAAATCCAGACAAATTGGACCCAGAGTCTCCGGGTGAAGCTGATGGGGGGAGGGGCGGGGCATTCCCCTGGTTGTTGTTCTGCAGTTATGTAGCGCCTCTGCAGGATATGCCTTATCCTGCCCTCAAGCAGTGAGGATCGCTGCCTTCATCTCATCATGGATGCCCCTCCCTCGCTGTTGGCCCTCAGGGAGGGCTGAATGGCCTGCTGGACTAAGGCACATGGCGATTCATTTGGTTTGCTCCTCAGCGTCCACTCTGTGTATGACAGACTGTCAGTCAGTATCTGGGCCAGAGACAGGATCTTTTTGGTGCTGCCCACCAGCTGGGTGCCTGGAATGGCTGTTGTGTACGGAGTGAGACCATAAGCTGCTTTACACTGGGTAACCACATGATTCATGGAATCTGAGTTCGGCTGTGGCTCAGGGCTGGGGGCAAAAGGTGCAGTTACCTGGGAGACAGGCAGTGGGAGTCCCCATCTGTGAGTGGGTGTGGATGTGTCAGTGTGGGGCCTGGCATTATCTCCCTGGGGAGGTACAACCCCAAATGCACACATTATCCCATTCTGGGAGGTGTCCTAGTTCCCGAGGGATTGTATTTGCTCCTGGCACCTTCTACTAGGGCCTGATGTGTGTTGCTCCATGTTGCAGGCGTACAGGACCCATGCAGATGACACCAAAATTGGAGGGGTAGTGGACAGTGAAGAATGTTACTTCACATTACAACGGGATGGTGAACTGATGGGCCAATGGGCTGAGGGGTGCCAGATGGAGCTTCACTTAGATAAATGGGAGGTGCTACATTTTGGAAAAGCAAAAGTCTTCGCAGGACTTTAACACTCCCAGGGAGTGTTTCTGAACAAAGAGACCTTGGAGAGCAGGTTCATTGTTCCTTGAAAGGAGAATTGTGGGTCGATAGGATAGTGAAGAAGGAGTTTGTTATGCTTGTGTTTACTGATCAGTGCATTGAGTAGAGGAGTTGGGAGGTCATGTTGTGGCCGTATAGGATATTGGATAAGCCAGTTTTGGAATATTGTGTGCAATTCTTGTCTCCTCCCTATCGGAAGGATGTTGTATAATTTGAAAGGGTTCAGAAAAGATTTACAAAGATGCTGACAGGATTGGAGGATGTGAGCTACAGGGAGAGGTGAAATTGGCTGGGCCTGTTTTCCCTAGAATGTCTGAGGCTGAGGGGCACCCATATGGAGGTTTATAAAACCATGAGAGGAATCGATAGGTATAATAGACATGTTCTTTTCCCTAGGGTGGGGTAGTCCAGAACTGGAGGGCCCAGGTTGAGGGTGAGACGGGAAAGATATAAAAGGAACGTAAGGGACAACGTTTTAATGTGGAGGGTGTTGCGTGTATGGAATTAACTGCCAGATGAAGTGGTGGAGACTGGTACAATACTGCATTTAAAAGGCATCTGGATGGGTATACGAACAGGAAGGGTTGAGAGGGATTTGGGCCAAGTGCTGGCAAATGTGATGAGATTATGTTAGGATATATGGGTGGCGTGGATGAGTTGGACCGAAGGGTCTGTTTCTGTGCTGTACATCTCTATGACTGTAAATGTTTTCCACTGTCCATTACCAGCCAGACACTTCACTGTTTCCCCAGTTTACCTTGGTCAGTTCTCCTCTCAAACACATGTCAATGTCTTTGGTTGTGATTATAGGGTGTGCTTTATGGTCACTTTAACAATCCATCATCTCGCTGAATTCCACTACACTACAATTTCCCAGAGGATATCTCAGTGTGACATTACTCCTTCACTCAGCGTCATCACCCAACGGTCGATCTGAGATAGTCACCTCCCTGGCCGTTTCCACAACGTGTTATTCAAAGAAACACTGACAAAAACATTCGAAGAGGAGTTTGGAGAACATCAATTTTGCCGATGTGACTGTCCCAGATTACACAAAGACTGAAGTCTCCCAGAATTATCACAGTGCCTTTGCATTACACAGGAATACATTGGAATGTGTAACAGGGTTGAGCAATGAAATGCTGTTGGGCAGCCTCTAAACTGTTCTCCTGCTTGTGTTTTTGACACATGTTACCCAGAATCTGCATTCAGACTGATTCAGCTTCATCATCTGAGGCCAAATGCTTTCTCTGTAATGCCTTTGTTACCCATTACTGTCAGGGTTACCCATCCTGCTCTCCCTGACCCCCCTCAAGGAGGTGAACAATAAAATATTCATGTTCACCTTTTGTTCACCGTGTCACCAGTAAACCTCATTTATCTCTTTGACAAAGTCCATCCACCTTATTGCAGAGACTTTATCCAGTCCAAAAAAAACATTACGATTGATTCTTTCCACAATTTCTTGTCACAGTCCAATTCACTGATGTACAGTTTCAGTTAAACTCTGTCTCTCCCTGTTCCTTTCTGCTTGTCTTCAGCTACATCACCATTTTCTCTTTGGATTTGGAAAGGTCCTTTCACCTGAACCCTGGCCCTGCATCCTCTCTGTCAGCTTAAAGTCCTGCCCATAAGCTTACCGACAAGATTGGCCAGGACACTGCTCCCAGGGGTGGGGTAGTCCAGAACTGAAGGGCCTAGGTTCAGGATGAGAGGGGAAAGATATAAAAGGAACCTAAGGGACAACTCCCAGCAGTGTTGTGTTTAATTCACTCATGGGATGTTGCTGTCTCTGGCTGGCCAGCATCGCATGCCCACCCCGAGCTGCCCTTGAGCTGAGTGCCTTGCTGGATCATTACAGAGAGCAGTTTAGAGTCAACCCCATCGCTCTGGGTCTGGATCATGTGTAGGCCAGACCCGCTGTCTATAATAGATTTCCATCCTAAAAGGATATTAAGCAGTTAGATGGGTTATACTGGACACCGGCATTAACATCTGGATGAACAGTCGGGTGAGAATAGCACGTGGCCATCACCTGTCCCACTCATACTCAACCGTCACTGAGTACTGATCCCCGTGCACCATGAATCCCAACCTTTTCACTATGACCATTGTGTGATCCTGATACCTTCCTGCACTCTGGTGATATCACTCAGTCTCTCTCCATGTGGTATCCCTCACTGTGTGGGTCTAATTGCTGCCTCTGTCAGGGTCTCTCACACTTGCAGCTACTCCAGATCCTGAGCCAATGGAATTCCCCATTCCAGAGAGACACAGCAGCACAGGCCAGGGATGGAGACTGGGATTTTCCAGATCCCTCACTGCATCTGTCTAACTTCCCATTCTGTCTGTTTCCCTGTCTCCTGTAGGTCATCAGGCTGTTCATGTCTCAGCCGAATTCCTAACTCCTGTCTCATCCATAACCACATCAAAGACGGTTGGTCAGCCAGACAGAGATGGAGAGGGAGGTCTGGAGCCTTCAGTAAATCCTGCAGCCGGTAAGATCACTGACAGTAAACAGCACAGGGAGGGGTTAGTGACCTTCTGTATTCAGACCCGGAAGACAGGACATGGACACAGAGCTGGGCAAGGAACAGCAACATTCTAGGCTTCATTCACATCATCTTGTGAGGGACCTGCTTTCACCTCTTCTGTACTGGTCCGCCCTGAGACATCTCTCTCTGACTCTCTCTCAGACTCTCTGTCGCTTTTTCTCGATCCCCTCTCTCACTCCCTCACTATCTATCTCTCACCCTCTCACTCTCATTCTCTCTCTCAGCCCCTCTCTCAACTTCTCTTTCTATCTCTCTTCCCCTCACTCACTCTCTCTCTCACCCACTCACTCACTCTCCACCTCATCCCCCTCTCTCACCTGACTCTCTCTCTCCCCCCCTCACGTGCTCCTCACTCACGTCCCTCTCTCTCTAGCTCACCTTGTATCTCTCCCTATCTTGCTCTCCCCCTCTTTCTATCTTTCTCTCTCTTGTCCCCTTATCGCACTCTCTCTCTCGATCTCTCAGACTCTGTCTCATTTCTGTCCCCTCACTCACTCACTCACACTTGCACCTCTCTCTGTCTCTCGTGCGCCATCCTCTCGCCCGTCTCTCTTGCTCACACCTTGCTCTCACCATCTCTCACCCTTTAATCTCTCTCTCCACTCTCTCATTTTCTCCCCCCTCTCTCCCACTCTCTCCCCCCTCTCTCCCCCCTCTCTGCCCCGTCTCTGCCCCCTCTCTCCCCCCGCTCTCCCCCCTCTCTCCCCCCGCTCTCCCCCCTCTCTCCCCCCTCTCTCCCCCCGCTCTCTCCCCGCTCTCCCCCCTCTCTCCCCCCGCTCTCCCCCCTCTCTCCCCTCTCTCTATCCCCGCTGTCTCCCCCTCTCTCCCCCCTCTCTCCCCCCTCTCTCCCCCCTCTCTCCCCCCTCTCTCCCCCGCTCTCTCCCCCCCCTCTCTCCGCCCTCGCCCTTGACCCCTCTCCATTGGTCCTACTGCCCTCTTTTGACCTCCTTCTCTCTGCCCTTCTCTCTCTTCCCCTCTATCTCTTTCCTCCTCTCTCTTCCCCACCTCTCTCACCCCCAACTCTGTCTCACTCACCTCTCTCTCTCCCCCACATCTCTCTCGCCTACATCTCTCCTCCAGCATTGTCTCTCCCCCGCTTCTCTCTCTCCCACCTCTCTCTCTCCCCGCTCTCGTCCCCGTCCCCTCTCTCTCCCTTCTCTCCCCTCTCACTCGCCCTCTCTCTCACCGTCTTTCTCTGCCCCCGCTCTGCCCCCTCTCTGCCCCCTCTCTGCCCCCTCTCTGCCCTCTCTCTCTGCCCCCTCTCTGCCCCCTCTTTCTCTCCCCCTCTCTCTCTCCCCCCCTCTCTCTCTCCCACTCTCTCTCTACCCCTCTCTCTTGCACCTTCTCGCTCTCCCTCCCTCTCTCTCACCCCCTCGCGCCCCCCATCGCCCGCCTCTCTCGCCCCCTCTCCCGCCCCCACTCTCCCCTCTCTCTCCTCTCTCTCTCTTCCCCTCTCTGTCTTCCATCTCTCTTTCCCCATCTCTCTCACCCCCACCTCTCTCTCACTCACCTCTCTCTCTCGCCTACATCTCTCGCTCCACCACCATTGTCTCTCCTCTGCTTCTCTCTCTCCCATCTCTCTCTCTCCCCGCTCTCGCCCCCTTCCCTCATACCCTCTCTCTCTCCCTCTCTCTCCCCCTCTCTCTCCCCTCTCTCTCCCTCTCTCTGTTCCCTCTCTCTCATCTCTCTCTCACCTCTCACTCCCCCCTCTCTCCCCCTCTCTCTCCCCCTCTCTCTCACCCCCTCTCCCTCCCCACTTCCTCTCTCTCCCTCTCTTTCTCCTCTGTCTCTCTCCCCCTCTCTCAACCCACTCTCTCTGCCTTCCCTCACTTCCCCTCGTTCTCTCCACTCCCTTCTCTCCCCTCCTTCTCTCCGTCTCTTGCACTCCTCTCTCGACCCCCTCTCTCTCTCTGCCCTTCGCTCTCTCCCCTCACTTTGTCACCTCACTCTCCCTCCACCTCTCATTCCCTCTCACTCCCTCGCTCTCCACGCGCTCTCACCCTCTCTCTCTACCCCCTCTCTCTACCCCTCACTCTCTCTCCCCCTCTCTCTTCACTAACTCTCTCCCCACTCTGTCACCGAACCTTCTCCCCTCTCTCTCCCTCTCTCACTCCCTCCGTCTCTCACCCTCTCACTCTCCCCCACTCTATCCCCCACTTTCTCACTCACTCTCTACCCCTTCTCCCACACTCTCTCCCCACACTCTCTCCCACCATTCACTCCCCCATTCTCTCCTCCAGTCTCTCCCCCACTCTCCCCCCATCTCTCCCCCCTCTCTCCCCCTCTCTCTCTCGCCCCTTCTCTCTCCCCCACTCTGTCACGCCCCCCACTCTCACCCACCAATCTAGCCCCCCCGCTCTCGCCACCACTCTCTCGACCGCTCTCATTCGCCCCCCTCTCTCTCCATCTCTCCCCTCTCTTCCCGCACCACACTCTCTCTGTCTCCCCCTCTCTCTCCCCCTCTCTCTCCCACTCTCTCTCCCCCTCTCTCTCCCCCTCTCTCTCTCCCCCTCTCTCCCCCCTCTCTCCCCCCCTCCCCCCTCTCTCCCCCCTCTCTCCCCCCTCTCTCCCCCCCTCTCTCCCCCCTCTCTCTCCCCCTCTCTCTCCCCCTCTCTCTCCCCCTCTCTCTCCCCCTCTCTCTCCCCCCTCTCTCCCCCTCTCTCTCCCCCTCTCTCTCCCCCTCTGTCTCCCCCACTCTCTCCCCCACTCTCTCCCCCACACTCTCCCCCACTCTCGCTCTCCCCCACTCTCGCACTCCCCCACTCTCGCTCTCCCCCACTCTCGCTCTCCCCCACTCTCTCTCTCCCCCACTCTCGCTCTCCCCCTCTCGCTCTCCCCCTCTCGCTCTCCCCCTCTCGCTCTCCCCCTCCCGCTCTCCCCCTCCCGCTCTCCCCCTCCCTCGCCATCTCTCTCACCCCACTTCTCCCCACTCTCTTTGTATCCTTTTCACTACTGCACTTATCTACCCCTGTCTCTCTACCCTTTCTCTCTCTCTTATCTCTCTCCCCTCTACCTCTCCCCTCTCCATCTTCTCTCTCCCCTCTTCGACTCCCCTCACTCCATCTCCCCCTCTTGCTGCCCACTCTCTCCCAGCTCTCTGACTTTCCCCTCTCTCCAACCTCTCTCACACCCCTCGATCGCCACCTCTTCCCCCTCTATCCCCCCTTGCCCCTCTCTCTCCCCCCTCCCCCTCTCTCCCCACTCGCTCTCCCCGACTCTCTCCCCACCCACTCTCTCTCCCCCTCTCTCTCTCCCCTCCCTCTCCCCCTCTCACTTTCCCCCTCTCTAGCCCCAATCTCTCGCCCCACTCTATCCCCCTCTCTCTCACCACCCTCACTCACCTCCACACTCTCCCCATCTCTCCCCCCCACTTTCTCCCCCAGCGCTCTTCCCCCTCTCTCCTCCTCGCTCCACTCTTTCTCCCCTCGCTCCCCCTCCCCCTCTCTCCCTCTGTCGCTCTCATCCACTCCCTCCTCTCTTTCTCCCTCTCTCTCTCACGCCCCTCACACACCCCCACGCTCTCCCCATCTCTCTTCCTCCACTTTCTCCCCCCGCTCTCTGCTCCCTCTCTTCCACCCTCTCTCCCCTCTCTCCCACCTCCCTCTCCCTCCCTCTCTCCCCCTTCTCTCTCCTTCCCTCTCCTTCTCTCTCCCCCACTGCCTTGCCCCTTCTCCCTTACCTCCTCTCTTTCCCCCTTTCGCCCTCCTTCTCTCGCCCCTATCTCTCTGCCCCTCTCTCTGCTCCTCTCTCTCATCTCACTCTGTCACATCACTCTCCCTCCATCTCTCACTCCCTCCCTCTCTCACCCCCTCTCTCCCCCTTCTCTCTCCCACTCTCTCTCCCCCTCTCTCCCCTCCCTGTCTCTCTTCCCCCTCTCTATCTCTCTCTACCTCCTGTCTCTCTTCCCTCTCTCTCCCCACTCTCCCTCTCCTCTCTCTCCTTCTCTCTCCCCTTCTCTCTAACGTCTCTCTCAGCGCCTCTCTCAGCACCTCTCTCTCGCACCCCCTCTCTCTATCCCTTTCTCTCTCTCTCCCCTCTCTCTCTTCATTAAATCTCTCCCCCACTCTCACTCCCTCTCTCCCTCCACCCCACTCTCTCTCCCCCCCACTCTCTCCCCCACTTCGTCTCCCCACTCACTCCCCCACTCTCTCTCACTCCACTCTCTCCCCCCACTCTCTCTCTCCCCCACTCTCTCTCTCCCCACTCTCTCTCCTCTCTCTCTCCCCTCTCTCTCTCCCTCCATTCTCTGTCCCCTCTCTCTGTCTCCCTCCCTCTGTCCACCTCACTCTCTCCCCCTCGCTCTCTTCTCTCTCTCCCCCGAATCTCCCCTCTCTGTCTCCTACTCTCCCGCCTGTAACCCCTCTCTCCTCTCCCCTTCTCTCTCCCCCTCCCTCTTCCCTCTCTCTCCACCTCTCACTCCTCCACTCTCTCCCCCCACTCTCTCTCCCCCACTCTCCCTCCCCTCTCTCTCTCCTCTCTCTCTCTCCCCTCTCTCTCCCTCCATTCTCTGTCCCTCTCTCTCTGTCTCCCTCCCTCTGTCTGCCTCACTCTCTCCCCCCCGACTCTCCCCTCTCTGTCTCCTACTCTCCCGCCTGTAACCCCTCTCTCCTCTCCCCTTCTCTTCCCCTCCCTCTCCCCTCTCTCTCTAATTACTCTCTCATCCCCTCTCTCTACCCCCATCTCTCTTTAGCCTGCTCACCCTCTCTCTCTACCCCTCAAAATCTCTCTCTCCCCTCGCTCTTCACTAACTCTGTCGCCAAAATCTCTCGCTTCTCTCTCTCTCTCCGTCTCTCACTCCCTACCTCTCTCACCCTCTCACTCTCCTCTCTCTCTCTCCCCCCACTCTCACCCTCTTTCTGTCCCCTTCTCTCCACCTCCCTCGCCCCCTTTCTCTCCTTATCACTCTCTCCCTGTCTCTCCCCCTCTCCCCGTCGCTCTCATCGTCTCTCTCCCCTTCTCTCTCCCCCTCCCTCTCCCCCTCTCTCTCTCTCCGCCTCTCACTCCCCCACTCTATTCCCCCGCTCTCACCCCCTCTCTGTTGGCCTCTCTCCCCCTCCCTCGCACCTTCCTCTCCCTCCCCCTCTCTCGCACCGTCACTCTCCCCCTCTCACTCTCCTCTCTATCTCTCCCCTACTCTCTCCCCATCTCTCCCCTCTCTATCACCCCACTCTCACCCCCTTTCTGTCCCCCCTATCTCTCCCACCCCCTCTCTCCCCCCATGTCTGCCCCCTCTCTCTCACCCCCGGCTCCCTCACCCCGCTCTCTCACCACCCTCCCACCGCTCTCTCTCCCTCTCTCTCTCCCCCTCCATCTCTCCCGTGCACGTTCCTCTCCCTTCCCCCCCCTCGCCCTGTCTTTCCCCCTCCCTCTCCTCTCTTTCTTTCGCCTCTCTCTCCCCATCTCTCTCCCCCCACTCTCTCCCCCTCTCGCTCCCCCACTGTCTGCCCCCTCTCTCTGACCCCCGGCTCTTTCACCCCTGCTCTCTCACCACCCTCACTCCCCCTCTCTCCCTCTCTCTCTCCCCCTCCTTCTCTCCCCCTCTCTCTGCCTCTCACTCTCCCGCTCTCTCTTCCCCCCTTTTTCTCCCACTCCCTCTCTCTTCCCCCTCTCTCCCCTCTCTCGCCCCCTCTCTCGCCCCCTTTCTCTCTCCCCCTCTCACCCCCTGTCTCTCCCGCCTCTCCCCGTCGCTCTACCTATTTCTCTCCCCCTCCCTCCTCTTTCCCCCTCTCTCCCCCTTTCTCGCCCCCACTCTCTCCCCCTCTCTCTAACACCCCGCTGTCTTAGTACCGCCCTCTCTCCCCCTCTCTTTCTCTCTCTCGTCCTTTCTCTCCCCCTCTATCGCTCCCCCTCTCTCTCCCTCTCACTCTCCCGCGCTGTCTTCCGCCTTTCCCTCCACACTCTCTCTCTCTGCCCCCTATCTCCCCTGTCTCTCTCCCCTCTCTCTTCCTGATCTCTCTTCCCCCCTATTTCTCCCCACTCTCTCTCACTGCCCCCTCTCTCTCCCCTCCTCACCCCCTGTCTTGCCCCCTCTCTCGCCACCCTCTCTCGCCCCGTCTCTTGCCCCCTCTCTCGCCCCCCCTCTCTCTCCCCTCTCTCTACCCTCTCTCTCTCGCATCCTTTAACTCTCCCCTCTCTCTCCTTTCTCTCACCCCCTCTCGTCCCCCCTCTCCCCTTTCTCTCCCTCTCACTCTCGCCATCTCTTTCCCCATCACTCTCCCCATCTCTCTCCCCTCTCTCTTTTGCCACTCTCTCACCCCCTTTCTGTCCTCCCTCTACACCTCCCTCGCCCCCTGTCTCTCTCCCCGTCTCTCTCCCCCTCTCCCTGTCGCTCTCCCCGTCACTCTCCCCCTCTCTCTCCCCGTCACTCTCCCCCTCTCTCTCCCCTCTCGTTCCCCGTCTCTCTCCACCTCTCTCTCCCCCTCTCTCTCATTCCCCGCTCTCTCTCACCTCCGCGCTCTCATTCCCGCTCTCTCGCCCCCTCTCCCCCCTCTCTCCCCCTCTCTCTCCCCGCTCTCTGCCCACTCTCTCATTCCCCACTCTTTCGCCCCCACTCGCTCACCCACCCCCGCGCTCTCGCCCCCTCTCTCCCCTCTCCCCCTCTCTCTCCCCCTCTATCTCTCCCCCTCTCTCTCCCTCTCACTCTCCCGCTCACTCTTCCTCTTTTCTCTCCACACTCTCTCTCTGCCCCCTCTCTCTCCACCTCTCTCTCCCCTTCTCCCCCTCTCTCACCCCCCTCTCTCACTCCCCTGTCTCGCTCCCTCTCTCTCACCCACCTGTCTCGCCCCACTCTCTCGCCACCCACTCTCGCCCTCTCTCTTGTCCCTTCTCTCGACGCCTCTCGCTCTCCCCGTCTCTCCACCCTCTCTCTATCCCCTCCCTCTTCCCCACACTCTACCCCACTCTTGCACTCTCACTCTCTCCCTCTCTTTCTCCCCTCTCTCTCACCCCATCTCGCCCCCTTGCCCGCTTCTCACACCCTCACTCGTGCGCCCTCTCTCCCCCTCTCTCCCTCTCACTCTCCCAATCTCTCTCCCCATCTCTATCCCCATCTCTCTCCCCATCCCTCTCCCCTCGTTCTCCCCGCGCTCTGCCTCAAATCTCTCACCCCCTTTCTGTCCCCCTCTCTTCAACTCCCTCGCCCCTTCCTCCCCATCCCCCTCTCTCTACCCGTCTCTCCCTCTTTCCTGTCACTCTCCCCGTTTCCCCCACTCCCCCTCTCTCTCCCCTTCTCTCTCTCCCTCTCTCTCTCTCCCACCCATTCCCTCCCCTCTCTCTCTCCCTCTCTCTCTCACCCCCCTCACTCACCCCAACACTCTCCCCATCTCTCCCACTTTCTCCCATCGCTCTCTGCCCCCTCTCGCCCGCCCTCTCTCCCCCCTCTCTCCCTCCCTCTCTCTCCCCTTCTCTCTCGCCTCTCCCTCTCACCGTCTCTCTCCTTCTCACTCCCCCTCTCCCTTGCACCTTCTCCCTTGCCTCCTCCCCTTCCCACTTTCGCCCTCCGTCTCTCGCCCCTATCTCTCTGTCCCTCTCGCTGTCACCTCACTCTCCCTCCCTCACTCACTTCCTCCTTCTCCCCTTCTCTTCCCCTGCCTGTGTCTCTTCTCCCTCTCTGTCTCTCTTCCCCCTCTCTGTCTCTCTCTACCGCCTCTCTCTCTTCCCCCTCTTGCCCCCCCCCTCCCATTATCTCTACAGCCTCTCTCAGCCCCTCTCTCGGCACCTCTCTCTCGCACCCCATCTCGCTACCCCTGACTCTCTCTCTCCCCTCTCTCTCTCCCTCCACTCCCTGTCCCACTCTCTCTTCCCCACTCTCTCTCCCCTCTCTCTCACTCCCTCCCTCCCTAACCCGCTCCCTCCTCCACTCTCTGTCCCCTCTCTCTCTTCCCCCCTCTCTCCAACCCCTCTCTCTCCCTCTATCTCCCTCTCTCTCTCTCGATTTTCACTCCCCTCCCTCTGTCCCCCTCCCTCTGGCCCTCTCCCTCTGTCCCTCACTCTATCCTCTGTCTCTTCACCCCGAAACTACCCTCTATCTCCCCCACTCTCCCCCTCTCTCTCTCCCCTATCTCTCTCCCCCTCTCTCTCCCACCATTCTCTGTCCCCGTCCCTCTGTTCCCCTCCGTCTGGCCATCTCCCTCTGTCCCCCACTCTCTCCTTCTCTCTCCCCCGACTGTCCCCTCTCTTTACCCCACTCTCCCCCCTCTAACTCCTCTCTACCCTCCCCTTCTGTCCACCCTCCCTCTCCTCCTCTCTCCCTCCCTCACTCTCACCCCACTCTCTCCAGGCACTCTCTCTCCCCTCTCTCTCCCCCCACTCTCCCCCACTCTCCCTCTCCCCCTCCCCCTCCCCTCTCTCTACCCCACTCTCCCCCACTCTCCCTCTCCCCCTCTCTCTCTCTCCCCTCTCTATCTCCCCCTCTATCTCTCTCTCGATTCTCTGTCCCCCTCCCTCTGGCCCCTCCCTCTGTCCCCCACTCTCTCCTCTCTCTTTCCACCCCGACACTCCCCTCTCTCTTCTCCAATTCTCCCTCTCTCTCCCCTCTCTCTCCCCCTCTCTCTCTCCCTCCATTCTCAGTCCCCCTCCCTCTGGCCCCCTCCCTCTGTCCCCCTCTCTCTCTCCTTCTCTCTCCCCCGACTCTCCCCTTCTCTCCCCCACTCCCCCTCTATCCCCTCTCTCCCCTCCCCTTCTTTCCACCCTCCCTCTCTTCCTCTCTCCCTCCCCCACTCTCACCCCCACTCTCCCCGCACTGTTTCTCCCCACTCTCTCCCCATTCTCTCCCCCACTCTCTCTCCCCCTGTCTCTCCCTCCACGCTCTGTCCACCTCCCTCTTCCACATCCCTCTGTCAGCCTCTCTCTCCTCTCTCTCCCCCAACTCTCGCCTCTCTCTCCCCCACTCTCACCCTCCCTCCCTCTCCCCTCTCTCTACCCCATTCTCTCACCTCCTCTCTCTATCCCCTCTCTCTTCCCACTCTCTCTTCCCCCACTCTCTCCCCTCTTTCTCTCCTCTCTCTGTCCCCCGCTCTCACCCTCTTTCTGTCGCCCCTCTCTCACACACCCACGCACCTTCCTCTCCCTCCCCCTCTCTCGCCTCATCACTCTCCCCCTCTCACTCTTCTCTCTCTCTCCACTACTCTCTCGCCATCTCTCTCCCCTCTCTCTCCCCCCGCTCTCACCCTCTTTCTGTCCCCTCACTCTCACCCTCCCTCGCAACTTCCTCTCCCTACCCCTCTCTCTCCCCGTCTCTCCCGCTCTCCCTGTCGATCTCCCCGACTCTCTCCCCTCTCTCCCCCTCTAACTCCTCTCTCACCTCCCCTTCTCTCCACCCTCCCTCTCCTCCTCTCTCCCTCCCCACTCTCTCTCCGCACTGTTTCTCCCCACTCTCTCTCCCCACTCTCTCCCTCACTCTCTCCCCACACTCTCTCTCCCCTCCTTCTCTCCCCCTCTCTCTCTCCCCTCTCTCTCTCTCCTCCACTCTCTGTCCCCCACCCTCTTCCCCCTCTATGTCCGCCTCTCTCTCCTCTCTCTCCCCCCACTCTCCCCTCTCTCTCCCCCATTCTCACCCTCTCTCCCTCTGCCCTTCCCTCTCCCCTCTCTCTACCCCACTCTCTCGCCTCCTCTCTCTATCCCGTCTCTCTCTACCCCTCAAACTCTCTCTCTCCCCCTCTCACTCTTCACTATCTCTGTCGCCTAAATCTCTCTCCTCTCTCTCCCTCTCACACTGCCTCCCTCTCTCACCCTCTCACTCTCCCCTCTCTCTCCCCGTGCTCTCTCCCCCTCTCTTTCCCCTCTCTCCACCTCCCTCGCCCCTTCCTCTCCCTCCCCCTCTCTCTCCCCGTCTCCCCCCTTCCCGTCTCTCTCCCCCTCTGTCTCCCCCTCCCTCTCCCCCCTCCCTTTCCCCCACTCTTCTCCCACACTCCCCCCATCTCTCTCCCCACTCTCTCGCCCCATCTTGCCCACTCTCTCCCCGTCCGTGTCCCCGTCACTCCCCCTCTCTCTCCATCCATCTCCCACCCTCGCCTCTCTCTTCCCACTCTCTCTTCTCCCACACTCTCCCCTCTTTCTCCCCTCTCTGTCCCCCGCTCTCACCCTGTTTCTGTCCCCCCTCTCTCACACACCCACGCATCTTCCTCTCCCTCCCCTTCTCTCGCCTCATCTCTCTCCCCCTCTCACTCTCCTCTCTCTCTCCCCCACTCTCTCGCCATCTCTCTCCCCTCTCTCTCCCCCGCTCTCACCCTCTTTCTGTCCCCCCACTCTCACCCTCCCTCGCAACTTCCTCTCCCTACACCTCTCTCTCACTCTCCCTGTCGATCTCCCCGTCTCTCTCCCCTCTCTCTCCCCCACTCTCCCCCCTCTAACTCCTCTCTCCCCTCCCCTTCTCTCCACCCTCCCTCTCCTTCTCTCTCCCTCCCCACTCTCTCTCCGCACTGTTTCTCCCCACTGTCTCTCCCCACTCTCTCCCTCACTCTCTCCCCCCTCACTCTCTCCCCCTCTCGCCTCTCCTTCTCACTTCTCTCTATCACCCTTTCTCTCTCCTCCAACTCTCTCCCCTCTCTCTAACCCATCTCTGTCTGTCCTCCCCCCTCTCTCTCCTCCACTCTCTCCCCCACTCTCTCTGCCCCACACTCTCTCCCCCTCTCTCTCCCACTCTCTCTTTCCCCCTCTCTCACCCCTCTCTCCAGCCTCTCTCTCCCCCCTCTCTCTCACCCCTTCTCTCTCCCGTCTCTCTCTCTCCCCTATTCTCTACCTCTCTCTATCCCCCCCTCTCGCTCTCTCCTACTCTCTCCCCTTCTCTCCCCCGTCTCTCCACATCTCTCTCCCCCGTCTCTCTACTCTCCTCTCTCTTCCCCCTGTCTTTCCCTCCCTCTGTCTCTCTCCCCTCTCTCTCTACCCTCTCTTGCGATCCCTCTCCCCTCTCCAACTCCCCTTTCCATCTCCCCTCTCCCAATCTCCCCTCTCCTCCCTTCTCCCCCTCCCCTGTCACCCCCCTCTCCCCCACTTTCTCCCCACTCTCTCTCTCTCCCCATGCTCTCTCCCCTCTCTCTCACCCCTTTATACCCCCTCTCCCCCTCTCTCTCCCCTCACCCCCTCCACTCTCTCGACCCCTCCCTTACCCCCCCTCTCTCGCCCGCCTCCCTCGATCCCATCCCTCTGCCCCCTCCTTCTGCCCCCTCTCTACTCCCCTCTCCCTGCCCCCTCTCCCTGCCGCTCTCTCTCCCCCTCACTCTGTCCAGCTCATTCTCTCCCCCTCTCACTCCCCCTCTTCCCCTCTCTCTCCCTCGCCCCTCCTTCTCCCCCGCTCTCCGACTTGCTGTCTACCCCCTTTCTCTCTTCCCCTTCTCTCTCCGCCCTCTCTCTCCACACCTCTCTCTCTATCCCATCTCTCCTCCTCCCCCTCCCTTTCCCCCTCACTCCCTCTCTCTCTACCCCTCACTCTCTCTCTCCCCCAACCTCTCTCTTCATTAACACTCTCACCCAATTCTGTCACCGAACACTCTCCCCTGTCTCTCTCCCTCTCTGTCCCCCCCTCTCTCTCCATTTCCCTCTCTCTTGCCCCCTCTCTGTCCCCCCTCTCTCTGTCCCCCTCTCTGTCCCCCCTCTCTCTGTCCCCCTCTCTGTACCCCCTCTCTCTCCGTTCCACTCTCTCTGTCCCCCCTCTGTGCCCTTTCTTCCTCTGTCCCCATTTCTCTCTGTCCCCCCCTCTGACTCCCCTCTCTCCGTCCCTCCCATCTCTGTCCCTCTCTCTCTGTCCCCATTCTCTCTGTCCACACCTCTCTCTGTTTCCCTCTCTGTCTCCCCCTCTCTCTGTCCTCCACTCACTGTCTCTCTGTCCACCCTCTCTCTCTTCCCCCTCTATTTACCCCCTCTCTCTCCCCATCTCTCCCCTACCTCGCTCCCCCCACTCTCTTGTCCCCCTCTCTCTCTGACCCCTCACTCTCTGCTCCCCCTCTCTCTGTCCCACCCTCTCTCTGTCCCCACTCTGTCTGTCTGTCCCCTCTGTTCCCCTCTCTCTTTTCTCCTCTTTCTTTCCCCTGGTCTCTTAGCACCCCTCTTTCTGTCCCCCAACTCTCTGCGCCCCCATCTCTCTGTCCCCCCTATCTCAATGTCACCCCTCTCTCTGCCCCCACTCCCTCTAGGTTCCCCCTCTCTCTGTCCCCCCTCTCTGTACCGCCTGCTCTGTCACCCTCCTCTCTTTCCCCACACTCTCTCTTTCACCCTCTGACTCTGTGCCTCCGTCTCCCTCTGTCCCCATTTCTCTGTCCACCCCTCTCTCTCTCTCTGTACCCCCTCTCTCTCTGACCCCATCACTCTCTGTCCCCCGCTCTCTCTGTCCTCTCTCTCTCTCTCTCTCTCTGTCCCCCTCTCTCTCTGTCCCCCCGTTCCCCCTCCCTCCCCCTCTGCCGCTCTCTCTGTGACCCCCACTATCTCTGTCCCCCACCTCTCTCTCTGTCTCTCCCGCTGTCTGTCCCCCTCTCTCGGTCCCCTCTCTCTCTGCCCCTCCTTCTCTCTGTCCCCCCGCTCTCAGTCCGCCCCCTCTATCCCCCTCTCTCTTTCCCCCTCTCTCTATCCCCTCTCTCTCTCTGCCCTCTCTCTCTGTCCCCATCTCTCTCTTCCCCCCTCTGTCACCTCTCTCTCTCTGTTCCCCCTCTCTCAATCCCCCCTGCTCCCTCTCTCAATCCCCCCAGCTCCCTCTCTCAATCCCCCCTGCTCCCTCTCTCTGTCCCCCCTGCTCCCTCTCTCTGTCCCCCCTCTCTCTCTGTTCGCCCTCTCTCTCTGTCCCCCCTCTCTCTGTCCCCCCCTCTCTCTGTCCCCCCTCTCTCTGCCCCCCTCTCTCTGTCCCCCCCTCTCTCCTGTCCCCCCCCTCTCTCTGTCCCCCTCTCTGTACTCCTCTCTCTGTACATCTCTACCTGCCACCTCTGCTGCCTTCACTCTGTGACCCCCGCTCTCTCTGTCCCCCCACCTCTCTCTGTTTCTCCCGCTCTCTGTCCTGCTCTCTCGGTTCCCATTCTCTCTGCCCCTCCTTATCTCTGTCCCCCCGCTCTCAGTCCGCCACCTCTGTCCCCTTCTCTCTTTCCCCCTCTCTCTGTCCCCCCTCTCTCCGTCCCCCTGTCCCCCCCTCTACTGCGCCCCCGTCTCTCTGTCTCCCCTCTCTTACTGTCCCCACTCTCTCTGCCCCCTCTCTCTGTCCCCTTGTCCCTGTACCCCCCTCTGTTCCCCCTCTCTCTGTCCCTCTCTCTCTCTCTGTCCCCTCCCTGTCTATCCCACCTCTCTCTGTCCTCCCTCTCTCTCTGTGCCCTCTCTCTGTCTCCCTCTGCCCCCCTCTCGCTGTCCCCCCTCTCTCTGTCCCCCTTGCTCAGTCCCCCTCTCGGTCCCAGCCCTCTCTATGTTCCCCCCTCTCTGTCTTTCTCTCGGTCCCCTTCTCTCTCAGTCCCCCTCTCTCTCTGTCCCCCCTCACACTGTCTCCCCTCTCTCTCTGTCCCCTTCTCTCTGCGTCTCCCATCTCACTCTCCCCCCTCTCTCTGTCCTCCCCTCTCTCTGTCCTCCCCTCTCTCTGTCCTCCCCTCTCTCAGTCCCCTTCTCTCTCTGTCCCCCTCCCTCTGTCCCCCTCTCTCTGACACCCCCTCTCTCTGATACCATTCTCTCAGTCCCCCTCTCTCTCTGTCCCACTCTCTCTCAGTCCCCCCTCTCTCTGTCCCCCTCTCTCTGTCCTCCCCTCTCTCTTCCCCCCTTCCTCTGTCCCACTCTCTCTGTCCCCCTCTCTCTCTGTCCCCTCTCTCTCTGTCCCCCTCTCTCTCAGTCCCCCTCTCTCTCAGTCCCCCTCTCTCTCTGTTCCCCCCTCTCTGCTCCCTCTCTCTGTCCACCGTCTCTGTACCCATCTCTCTCTCCCCTCTCTCTGTTCCCCACTCCCTTCTCGGTCCCAGCCCTCTCTCTGTCCCTCCCACTCTCTGTCCCCCTCTCTCAGTCCCACTCTCTCTTTGTCTCCCTTCTCTCTGTCCCCCTTCTCCTTCTCCCCCCGCTCTCAGTCCACCCCCTCTGTAAACGGCTCTCTTTACCCCACTCTCTGCCACCCCTCTCTCTGACCCCCTCTCTCTGTCCCCTCCTCTCTCTGTCCCCCCGTCTCTCTGTCCCCTTCACTCTCTGTCCCCACTCTCTCTGTTCCCCCCTCTCTCTGCCCCATCTCCGTCCCCCATCTCCGTCCCTCCCCTCTCTATTCCCCCTCTCTGTCTGACCTCTCTCTGAAACCCCCCTGTGTTCCCTCCGTCCCGCCTTCTCGGTCCCAGCCCTCTCTATGTACCCCCTCTTTCTGTCCCCTCACTCTCTCTGTCCCCCTTCTCTCTCTGTCCCCACTCTCTCCATCCCCCACTCTCTCAACCGCCACTCTCTGTCTCCCTCTCTCTGTCCCCCTCTCTCTGTCTCCCTCTCTCTATCCCCCTGCTCTCTGTCTCCCTCTCTCTATCCCCCTGCTCTCTGTCCCCCTCTCTCTGTCCCCCTCTCTCTGTCCCCCTCTCTATGTCCCCCCATCTCTGTCCCCCTCTCTCTGTACCTCTCTCTCTGTCCCCCTCTCTCTGTGTCCCTCTCTCTGTCCCCCTCTCTCTGCCCCCCTCTCTCTGCCCCCCTCTCTCTGTCGCCCTCTCTCTGTTGCCCTCTCTCTGTCCCCCTCTCTCTCCCATTCTGTCTGTCCCCCTCTCTCTGTGCCCCCTTTCTCTCTGTTCCCCTCTATCTGTCCCCCTCTTTGTCCCACTCTCTCTGTCCCCCCTCTCTCTGTTCCCCCTCTCTCTGGCCCCCTCTCTGTACCCCTCTCTCTGTCGTTCTCTCCGTCCTCATCTCTCTCTCCCACTCTCACTGCCCCTCTTTCTCTCTATCCCTCTCTCTCTGTCCCCCCTCTCTCTTTGTCCCCCTCTCACTCCCTCCTCTCTCTGTCACCTCCCTCTCTGTCCCCCTGTCCCCCCTCTGCCCCCACTCTTTCCATTCCCCACTCTCTGTCCCCCCTCTCTGTCGCCCACACTCTCCAGCCCCCACTCTCAATCTCCCTCTCTCTATCCCCCGGCTCTCTGTCCCCATCTCTCTGTCCCCCTCTATCTGTGTCCCCTTTCTCTCTGTCCGCCCTCTCTCTGTCCATCTCTCTTTGTCCCCCCTCTCTGTCCCCCCCTCTCTGTCCCCCCCTCTCTGTAACCCCCTTCTCTGTCCCCCTCTCTCTGTCCCCCCCTCTCTGTCCCCCTCTCTCTGTCCCTCTCTCTCTGTCCCCTTCTCTCTCCCGTTCTCTCTGTCCTTATCTCTCTGCCCCCTCTCTCTGTCCCCCCTTTCTCTCTCTTCCTCTCTTTGTCCCCCTCTCTCTGTATCCCTCTCTGTCCCCTCACTCTCTCTGCCCCCCCTCTGTGTCCCCCATCACTCCCTTCTTCTCTCTATCATCTCCCTCTCTGTCCCCCTGTCCCCTCCCGTCCCCCACTCTCTCCAACCCCCACTGTCTGCCCCCCCTCTCTCTGTCCACCACTCTCTGTCCCCCTCTCTCTCTGTCTCCCTCTCTCTGTTCACCCTCTCTCTCTTCCGCCTCTCTATACCCCCCTCTCTCTCCCCATCTCTCCCCTACCTCGTCCCCCCCACTCTCTGGTCCCCCTATCTCTCTGTCCCCTCCCTGTCTGTCCCCCCTCTCTCTGTCCCACCCTCTCTCTGTCCCCACTCTCTCTGTTCGTCCCCTCTGTCCGCCTCTCTCTTTCCTCCTCTTTCTTTACTCCGCTCTCTCTGCCCCCCTCTTTCTGTCCCCCTCTCTTCGCCCCCCCTCTCTCTGTCCCTCTCTCTGTTCCCCCTGTCTGTACCCCCCGCTCTGTCACACTTCTCTCTGTCCCCACTCTCTCTGTCACCCTCACACTCTGTTCCTCCCTCCCCCTCTGTCCCCATCTCTATGTCCACCCCTCTCTCTCTGTACCCCTCTCTCACAATGTCCCCCCTCTCTCTGTCCCCCCTCTCTCTCTGTCCTCCTCTCTCTGTCCCCACTCTCTCTCTGTCACCCCTCTCTCTTCCCCCTCTGCCCAACTCTCTCTGACCCCCTCTCCCTCTGTTCCCTCCTCTCTCTGTCTCCTTTTCTCTGACCCCCCGTACCCCCGCTCTCTGTCCCCCTCTCCCTGCACCCCCCTCCCTTTTTTCTCTCTCTGTCCCCACTCTCTCTCTCTGTCTCCCCCCTCTCTCTCTGTCCCCCCTCTCTCTCGGTCCCCACCCACGTCTGTCCCCCCCTCTGTTCCCCTCTCTCTGTACACCTCTCTCTGCCACCTCTGCTGCCCTTACTCTGTGACCCCCACTCTCTGTGTCCCCCCACCTCTCTCTGTCTCTCCCGCTCTCTGTCCCCCTGTCTCGGTCCCCTCTCTCTCTGCCCCTACTTCTCTCTGTTCCCCTGCTCTCAGGCCGCCCCCTCTGTCCCCGTCTCTCTTTACCCCTCTCTCTGCCCCCCTCTCTCTGCCCCCCTCTCTCTGTCCCCCTGTCTCTCTCTCCCCTTCACTCTCTGTCCCCCTTCTCCCTGTCCCCACTCTCTCTGTTCCCCCCTCTCTCTGCCCCCATCTCTGTCCCCCATCTCCGTCCCTCCCCTCTCTGTCCCCCTCTGTGTCCCTCCACTCTCTGACACCTCTCTCTGCACCACCCCCGTCCCGCCTTCACGGTCCAAGCCCTCTCTATGTACCCCCTCTCTCTGTCCCCTCACTCTCTCTGTCCCCCCTCTCTCTCTGTCCCCCCTCTCTCTGTCCCCACGCTCGATCTGTCCCCCTCTGTGTCCCCCTCACTCCGTCCTCTCTCTGTCACCTCCTTCATTGTCCCCCGTCCCCTCCTCTGTCCCCCACTCTTTCCATCCCCCACTCTCTATCCCTCTCTCTCTGTCCCCACTCTCTCCATCCCCCACTCTCTGTCCCCTCTCTCTGTTCCCCACTCCCTGTCTCCCTCTCTCTATCCCCCTGCTCTCTGTCCCCCTCTCTGTCCCCCTGCTCTCTGTCCCCCTCTCTGTCCCCCTCTCTGTCCCCCTCTCTCTGTCGCCCTCTCTCTGTACCCCTCCCTCTCTGTCCCCCACTTTCTATCCCACCCTTTCTGTCCTCCTTTCTTTGTCCTCATCTCTCTGTCCTCCTCTCTCTGTCCCCCATTTCTCTATATCCCTCTCTCGCTGTCCCCCTCTCTCTTTCCCCACGGTCTCTCTGTCCCCCGTCTCTCTGTGTCCCCCTCTCACTCCCTCCTCTCTCTGTAACCTCCCTCTCTGTCCCCCCTGTCCCCCCGTCCACCAATCTCTCCATCCCCCACTCTCTGTCCCCCTTCTCTGTCCCAAACTCTCTGACCCCTCTGTCATTATGTCCTCCCCTATTTCTCTCTCTCCCTCACCTTATCTCTCCCTTGCCTCTCTCTCTCTGTCTCTCCCTGCTCCTTCTCTCTCTGTCCACCTCTCTCACTCTCGATCCCCCTACCTCGTTCCCTCTTTCTCCCCACCTCCCTGTTTCTCTCTGACTAAATCTCTCTCCCTCCTGCCCTCCCTCCCTCTGTGACGCAGTCTGTCTCCCTGACGCGTCCCTCTCCCTCTGATCCAGAGACTGGGGAGAGTAGTAGTGGTTGGTGCTGTGGCTGCATGTGGTTCGAGGGGTCGTTGTAAGATGATAGAGAGATGTGGGAAGTGGGAGGAGGGGGAAAATGGAGTAGAGACGGAATTGGGGAAGGGAGACAGATGGCAGGAGAGAGAGAGGGTGCAGGGGAGAGGGAGAGGAAAGGATGGAGGCAGGTGGAGAGAGTGGGGGAGAGGAAATGGGGAGGCCAGGCTGCAGTGGTGGGACAGAGGGAGTTAAACCCAGCTCCTGAGCTCAGGGCGCGGTGCACTCCCCTTCCCCGAGGACCAGGACTTGGGGCTGAGTCTGTCTCTCTCCAGCTCAGCTTCTCCAACATAAAGACACACAACAACATCGGTCACTCTGCTGCTCGGCACGCTTTAATCAACATTTTTATTGGTTACAAATGGAAGTGATGGATACAGTCAGTGGGATGGTGCCTTTTCTCACTGGCCACTGAGTTGTGAGAAACATTGAAATGTTTCCCTGTAACCCCCCTGTGGGATAAGGATGGACAAACCAGCGCTACCCTCAGTCTGTTACCATAGCGACAGGCTGCTCCATCGCTGAAACCCTGAACTGAAATGAGAAAATCCCGGATGGATTGATTAATGAGGGAATTTGATGGATGGATGGATTTGGGTGAAGGGATATTTCAGCACATTCTTCAGCTGCTGCCTGAACTTAGTCTGGGTCACGGCATAAATCGCGGTGTTTGTGCAGCAACTGAGGAGCTGCAGCATGAAGCCCAAATCCCGCACAGAGCGATCGAGATACACAGACTCATACCCAATCCACCACATCCGGAACCATATAGAATACAGCATTAACATTGACCATAACAGGATGAAATTATCCGAGATCACAAACAGTAAAATGATGGACTTTTTTCGGTTTCTCATTTCAGTGTCAGACTGAGTGTCCCCATTGGTGTGAGCGCGGAGTCTCCTGCGGGCTCTGCTGGTCACTAAAATGTGTCTGACGGTGAGAACATTGAGCAGCAGAATCAGGAGAAATGGGACACACGGGGTTAGAATGTGGTGGAGGAACTCGATTGTGACCCAGACAATGGAGAATACAACAGCGTCTGTTACATCACAAAACCAGGGGTCGTTCACCAGCCGATACCGAGCCTCGAGCATAAAATACCAGGAAATGTTCTTTAAACAGCTCAGCACAGTCACTGCTCCCAGAACCACAGCCGCCGTTTTCTCTCTGCAATATTTACTTTTCAGCTTCTGGCAACAAATGGCCACAAACCGATCAAAGGTGAAAGTGACGGTGAACCAGACAGAGCAGTCAGTGGCTGCATAAAGCAGGACGGCGTGGATATTACACACGGGGACGGAGTCCATCAGGAAATAAAACTGTTCCTGATAAACAATGGGAATGTGTCTCAGGATCAGGTCGAGGATAATGACCAGGAGATCCGCCGCTGCCATGGCCCCCAGGTAACGTCTGACACATGGAGACAATCCACAATCTTTATAAAGCAGGACGTAGATGGTCACTACGTTAACTGTGAGGAAGGAAAACAAACCCATTATCCATCAGCCTGGAGGCAAAGGGACCCGTTTGATCGGGGACCCAGTGAGATTTTCAAATGTGTCCCTGTATTCAGGGATTTATTAAAATAATTGGAGCTGGAATAACAAATGGGAAGGTCGGAATTACTGACAAAAATATGACATAAACCACAAGAAACCCTCCCTCCCCAAACACACAGAGACACATCCATAAGGACAGATGGTTTCTAGAACATTCCCACACACTCGATCCCTCGAGAGCTGACACAGGTCACTCCTTCCCAGTTCCTAATACGGAGGGTGGGAACGTTGCTGTCCTGAAGGATTCTCTCCCAGTTTCCTGAAGACAAACGGAGTTTGGGAATTCCTGTATTTTGGTGTAAATTGTGGTCGATCCTGTGTCGTGGAGAAATGTAAACGCAGGGAAAACGTATTCCCCCCTTTAACTGCCTGAGGGGCCTTCGGAACAGTGTCTCCTTCTCCCTGGAACGGGATCTCTTCCCTCGGGATCTTATCGTTTGTTCAATTCACTGACGTCCGGCCGTTCACAAACAATGTCAGGGACAGAACGTTCCGGGGAATGTCAGTTATAGAATGTCGGGGACAGAACGTTCCGGGGAATGTCAGTTATAGAATGTCAGGGACAGAACGTTCCGGGGAATGTCAGTTATAGAATGTCGGGGACAGAACGTTCCGGAGAATGTCAGTTATAGAATGTCAGGGACAGAACGTTCCGGGGGATGTCAGTTATAGAATGTCAGGGACAGAACGTTCCGGAGAATGTCAGTTATAGAATGTCAGGGACAGAACGTTCCGGGGAATGACAGTTATAGAATGTCAGGGACAGAACGTTCCGGGGAATGTCAGTTATAGAATGTCGGGGACAGAACGTTCCGGGGAATGTCAGTTATAGAATGTCAGGGACAGAACGTTCCGGGGAATGTCAGTTATAGAATGTTGGGGACAGAAGGTTCCGGGGAATTCCTTGACCTGTCCATGACCTTACCCCCCTATCCACCCCACCAACATGATGTACTGTGCAAAGGCCACATATCCATCCAGCATGGGGAGCTGCACTGCCCACATCATTGCATTATCTATAAACCGCAGATAGTCTGACCAACTCAGCAGGATGTGCAGTGATCGCACGGGAATTAATCTGTAACCCAGGAGCAGTTACCCTCCCAGCATGTAGGACTGTGTACCCCACCCCAGTGCATTGATCTGTAACCCAGGAGCAGTTACCCTCCCAGCATGTAGGACTGTGTACCCCACCCCAGTGCATTGATCTGTAACCCAGGAGCAGTTACCCTCCCAGCATGTAGTACTGCGTACACCACCCCAGTGCATTGATCTGTAACCCAGGAGCAGTTACCCTTCCAGTATGCAGGACTGTGTACCTCATCCCAGTACATTGATCTGTAACCCAGGAGCAGTTACCCTCCCAGCATGTAGGACTGTGTACACCACCCCAGTGCATTGATCTGTAACCCAGGAGCAGTTACCCTCCCAGCATGTAGTACTGCGTACACCACCCCAGTGCATTGATCTGTAACCCAGGAGCAGTTACCCTCCCAGCATGTAGACTGTGTACACCACCCCAGTGTATTGATCTGTAACCCAGGAGCAGTTACCCTCCCAGCATGTAGGACTGTGTACCCCACACCAGTGCATTGATCTGTAACCCAGGAGCAGTTACCCTCCCAGCATGTAGGACTGTGTACACCACCCCAGTGCATTGATCTGTAACCCAGGAGCAGTTACCCTCCCAGCATGTAGGACTGTGTACCCCACCCCAGTACATTGCTCAGTAACACTGTGTTCGATCCCTGCCCAGCGCGGGGAAACTTGCAGCCCATTCTGGAAGTGACAAGATGTACAGCTCCCACCCATTTACAGCTCCATATCTCCATTGTGCCCTGACAAGGGGGCGCTGTGAGTGTGAACATCACTGCCAGAGAGACCAGGCGGGGGAATCAGTTTAAATATCACCACATGGGAGGGGTTTGGGGTATAGACAGAGAAGGGGGAGACTGAGAGACAGTGTCATGGAAGGATGTGTTCCCAGGTTGCAGAATGCTGAAATGTGGACACTTCGATAGCATCCTATAACAAGAGCCAGTCTTCCCAGGAAAGATGGGAAAAAGGGATCTTGGTGTGAGGTCAGATGATGGAGAGTTTTGGATGAGCATTTGTTCTCCAGCTTTGTAAATGGAGTCCTTCATGGCTGGAGGTACTCACCATCACCCAGATGCCCCTGGATATTCCGTGATCCCTGACACTGGGGCCATCTTTAAAAAGCCAATGGGCACATGATTAATCTTTCTCAGGTTGGAGCTGCCCTGCACAGTTTACCTGAGCATGGCAGATAAGGGACAAATCCTCCACGGTTTGTCAACAGGGCACGGAGGTCCTGGTGGATGGGCTAGTACAGAGGGGGACCATTCTCTTCCCAGAGGAGGCCAAACCACCAGACCCATCGCGCATGGTCTGAGCTCCCCACCCAGCTCAATGCAGTATCTGGGGTCTGAAGAAATGTCCAGCAAAACAGGACAAGCATCAATAATCTTCCCCATTCTGTCAGGATAAGGGTCACCGTATTCTCTCAGCTCCCTCACACTCACTGTATATCTGTTATAGCACCGACCCCTGAACAAGGCTCATGGTCAACCACTCTCACTGTCGTATGCTGCACCTTCTCTCTCTGTCTCTGTCTCTCTGTCTCTCCCTCCCCTCCTCCCTCCACTTCACCCCCACACTAATAACACTGCATGGAATCAACACTGTGGACTGACTCCCTCCGGACCCCTCACCATGACCCCATCCCCACCTACACCCACACTAACAGTAGGACCACACCCACTCCCTCCCTCCCTCTCTTCCTCCCATTCCAGGAGAAACAGCCTGGAATAGGACAGGGAGGGCCTATCCGAGTGGTGGAGTGCCCGATATCCGTTCCCTCACCCCCCTCCCCCCGCCATCTGGGGAGGATCCTGGTAGGAGCCGGAGAGGACCGGGACGCCTTGTGTGGAGATTCTGAAACATCCACGTCCCACCGACCGAGTCAGGAGCAATGTTCATTGAAGGGCAATTCTCACTTTAAACCCACTGGCAGCTCCGTTTCCCCCGGCACAACTTCGAAGCCGTGGCCCTGATGCCATCTCCCTTTTGTGTCGAGCTGGTACAAATGGAATCCCCACGGTCTCGGTGGGCAGGAGGGTGGGCTCACAACACATCGTCACCACCACCTCCCAGGAAGGGAGCACGGAGAGTCCCTCCTACACCTCCCCCTGTAAACAGCTCAGATACTGAAACTGATCTGTGATAGTTACTGCTCTCCCCACTTGTCCTGATATCTTCAACAATCTGTGCTCATATACACCCAGCGCTCTCTGCTCCTGCAGCCCCTTTATAATGGCACAGTCTGTTTTAAATTGTCTTTCATTGTCTTTCCGACCAAAGTGCATCAGCTCAAACTGCTCTGCACTGATCCCCATCTGCCAGAAACTGAACACTGCAGCAACGTGTGATTGTCCTGTTAGAATTCCACACTCTCCTCCATAGACTTCAGAGTTCTTCCAGGTTCGGTGCCACCTACAAACATTGAGATTGTTATAGTGTCACAGTCCCCATGAAACAACTGAAATCCTGCCCCATACTTACGAGTCTGAGCAAGTGAAATACTGATATATTCATATGGACAGAGTCTAATAATGACATGCTGTCAATGGAGCAACAAAAGTCCTGACACACACCAGACGGAGCGAATGAAATATTGACAAACCACAGAGCAAGAGAAATCCGGTTAGGTCCCACTTATCGATATTCATCAGGGTACAGTGTGATGGAGTTGAAAGGGTGTACTGTACCTTTAAGAGAGAGGGAATGCTGTTCTGAACTGAGAGCTTACAAGCTCCTGTGATATGAGAGGATGGCAGACCCAGAAACAATATATTGCTGTAGAGCTGGAGTCGGGTAATAAGCAGTTAAGAGAAAGAGGGTCCCAGAGTTGTGAATAGTTCATGTAAAATGTTCACTTTCAGAGTGAAAAATAAATTGATGATTTTATTTAAACAGTGGAATTTGGGAGTTCTCTGTCCCTCATATTTTAACAGTTTACGAGGCGAATTGAGCATTTTTTAATGTTTAGTTTAAGTTACCAGATGAGCTTCACGCTGTGTCCTAACCATCCCCGTGTGTGTATCTGTGTGTCTCTGTGTGGGGCAAGTCTGGCAGTCTCTGTGGTGCTTAAAGTGATGCAATGCCACCCTCTGCTGGCCTCCACACGCCACTGCACAGGCATTGACAGAGGGTGAAAACCAACAGGGATTCAGAGATGGGGAGGGAAAGGGCAGCTGCTCACAGCACCATCCAAACTGATGTCTTATCCATGGACTGATCTAAATGTCCTTTAAACGTTGTAACTGTCCCTGCTTTCACCACTTCCTCTGGAAGTTCATTCCACACACAAGCCAGATTCTGTCGAACATAATTACCTCTAATGACTTTCGTAAATCTTTTTCCTCGCACCTTAAAATATCCCTCAGTTTTGAATCCTCAACTCTAGGGAAAAAATATCAGCCCTTCAACTTCTCTGTAACCCTCAATATTTTATAAACCTCTGTAAAGTTACTGCTTAATCTCATATTCTTCAGTGAAAAAAGTCCCAGCCCATCCAGCCTCTCCTTATAGCTCACACCCTCCTCTCTCAGCAACATCCAGGTTAATCTATTCTGAATCCTCTCCAGCTTAATAATATCAACGTCAGTAATATCAAAGTGAATAGTCAAGGTATTTTCTAAGGGTACGGGGAGTCCAAAACTAGAGGACATAGGCTTAAGGTGAGAGGGGAAATATTTAAAAGTGACCTAAGGGGCAGCTTTTTCACCCAGAGGGTGGTGTGCCTGTGGAATGAGCCGGCAGGGTGACTAGACTAGACACAATATTCCAGAAGAGGTCTCACCAATGTCCTGTACAACCACAACATGACATCCCCACTCTGATACTCAAAGTTCTGTCCTATGAAGACATGTGTGATAAACACCTTCTTAACCACACTATCTATATGAGATGCAAATTTTAAAGAATTAAACCTGACGGCCTAGGTTTCTGTACTACAGCACTGCCAAAGGCTCTTCTTTTAATTGTATAGGCCCTGCTCTTGTTTGATTTACCAAATCCAATACCTCGCATTAATCCAAACTAAACTCCATCCGCCACCCCTCAGCCCAGTGAGTGATATTACTGTCACCTCACCCTCCCCCTTCAATTTTAAAATGCCCATCCCCCTCTCCAGAGTGCCTGCACACACCAGCCTTGAGTTTCACAAAGACCCTGAGCTTGGGTTGCCTTGTGTGGTTAGGGGGAGGAGAGACAGATTGCAGACACAGTCAGTGGGGAGGAGAGGCTGGACAGTAATCTGCGGCCTGGTGTCATTTCATGGTTTCAGGAAAAGGGGAGTCGCACGTGAGAGTTGGCTAAGAGTGATCGGTGTTTTGGGGTCAGAAATTAAGCTCTTCCTTCGTCTCTGGTGTTCAGTAATAAATATCTATTTGAGACCCTTCATTGGACAGAGTGTGTCTGCAGGATTTCTTTCCCTAATATTGTAGACTACAGATAATAGCAATTAAAGATGTTTATAGTTAATTTCAATGGCACGGCACGTACCCTCAATATCCTACAGTTGAGACAAATATCTTGCATTTGTTTAACAATACAAAGTGTTTTGTGTGGTTCAGTAATGGTAACCTGATTATAATAAATCTACACTAATCTAAAAGTGGGCACTAAAATATGACCCAAAATCTGGATATGGTAGAGTTGTGGGTAGTGTCCCTGTCTCTGAGCCAGAGCTCTGGATTTGATTCCAATTCCTGTGCTTGTGTGGTAGTGTTCCTAGCTCTGGGCTAGAAGGTCTGGATTCAAGTCCTGCCTGTTGCAGAGGTATGTCCCAGCATGTCAGGACAGGCTGATGAACAAACACACAGGAGAATAATGTTCCAGCTTTATGGGTATTGCTGAGTGATGCTAGTGTCCCTGCCTCTGGGCACAAAGATCCAGGCGTAAATCCCACAGAAGTGTCTCAGGATACATCTGAACAAACTGATTAAAATGGATTTAGAATTGTGACTTGATGGAGAAGGAAGAGGTGTCAGTATTGAATTTCAGAATTTAGGCCCAGGATGACTGAAAGTACATCCATTCGTGTTGATTGGGGTCACATTTCGCAGCAGTAAAGGTTTATAAAATCAAAATGGTCATTGATAGTGTGAATAGTCAGGGGTTTTTCCCCAGGTTAGGGGTGTCCAAAACTAGAGGCATTGGTGGAAAGTGAGAGGGGAAAGGTTTTGATGAGGCCTAAAGGGCCCCTTTTCACACAGAGGGTGGTGTGCGTATGGAATGAGCTGCCAGAGGAAGTGATGGAGGCTGGTACAACTACAGCATGTAAAAGGCATCTGGATGCTGACAGACCTGCCGAGCTTTTCCAGCAATTGCTGTATTTAAAAATACATGCATTTTAACACAGATATTCTGAATACATTAAATATTTTATTTTTTTAATGACGCAGGGCCATGTAAACATATTTCAAATCGGCCGAGACCATTTTTCTGCTCAGGGTATGGCTCTGTGTATGACAGCAGCAATGATGCACCTACATGGAACAGGGAATGTGATTGAGACATAGTTTGGACAATGTACAAGGAGACCTCACATGGTCCAGTTTGGGAGAGGATGACATTACTGTGTGATTCAACTCAGAAAGGGAGAAAATGTAATCTGCCTGAGAAGGAATGGCCTATTGCACTCTCTCTCCTTCATTGTTCCTCATCACAGCAATGTGTGTGAGCTAAAAAAAAAACCTCTACAGTCATCGTTACCTTTCTTATTTTTATGGAATCCCTGCAATGTGGAAACATGCCGTTCGACCCAACAAGTCCATACCAACCTTCCCCCTATATTTACCCCTGACTAATTCACATAACCTAGAAATCCCTGAACACTACAGACAATTTAGCATGACCAACCCACCGAACCTACACAGTTTGTGGTCGGAAACTAGATCACCCATTAGAAGTTCACACAGGTAACGGGAGAATGTGCAAACTCCACACAGACAGTCACCCAAGGCTGGAATCGACCCCAAGTCTCTGGTGCTGTGAGGCAGCAGTGCTAACCACCGTGCTACCCTTTGGATGATCCCGAACCAGAATTCACTGGAATCTATTCACTGCCTAAAGCAAAGGGAGTTCAGCCCAATCCAAACTCTCCCAGGATGAAATCCCATTGCTAGTAGCTTGTGTGAGTACAATATCTTCAGAAGCAGAATAATGCTTTGGACAATCTCACAATTTTTCTTTGTCATGAGTTCCAATAATATTTGGACCAAGTTCTTTCAAGTTAAAATTGTGTTTGTCAGTGTGTGTGTCTGTGTGTGTGTGTGTGTGTGTGTGTGTGTGTGTCAGTGTGTGTGTGTATATGTGCGTGTGTGTGTCAGTGCGTGTGTGTGTGTGTGTCAGTGTGTGTGTGTGTGTGTCTGTGTGTGTGTATGTGTGTGTGTCAGTGCGTGTGTGTATGTGCGTGTGTGTGTCAGTGTGTGTGTGTATGTGTGTGTGTCTGTGTGTGTGTCAGTGTGTGTGTCAGTGTGTGTATGTGTGTGTGTGTGTGTGTATATGTGCATGTGTGTGTCTGTGTGTGTGTGTGTGTGTGTGTGTGTGTTTGTGTGTGTGTGTGTGTGTGTCAGCATTTTTAGAAAGGGAAATATTGATTATATAATTGCAATACCCAAACAGTTTGCCATTCATCCTTCCATCATAGTTTGAGTAACATTGCTCTGGATCATAAACGTGTTGTTTTAGCAGATTAAAGAAACTAGCCTGACTTGTTCCGAAAACTGACCCTGACCCAGTCTGAGACCGATATCATTGGCCATATCACCAACCTGGTTACATTTAACATTTGTTGTGAGCAGTGGAGTAGTGGGACAGGAAAAGGAAACAGTGACCCAAAAAGCCGGGGAACTATAGACGGGTGAGCCTGATGTCAGTGGTGGGTAAGTTGTTGGAGGGGATTCTGAGGGATAGCATTTACATACATTTGGGAAGGCAAGGGCTGATCAGAGTAGACAACGTGTCTTTCTGTATGAGAAATCATGTCTCATTAATTTGGTTGAGTTTTTGAAGAGGTGACAAAGAAGATTGATGAAGACAGTTTGGTAGACATTGTCTGTATGGACTTCAGCAAGGTGCTCTTTTAAACAACAAAGAGCAAAGAAAATTTACAGCCCAGGAACAGGCCCTTCGCCCTCCAAGCCTGAGCCGATCCAAATGTACTGTCTAAATCTGTCGGTCAATTCCTAAGCATCTGTATCCCTCTGCTCCCCACCTACTCCTGCATCTGTCCAGATGCATCTTAAATGAATCTACCGTCCCTGCCTCCACCACCTCTGCGAGCAACGCGTTCCAAATGCCCACCACTCTCTGTGTGAAGTACTTACCGCGTGTATCCCCCTTAAACTTTCCACCTCTCACTTTGAAAGCACGACCTCTCGTTATTGAATCCCTCAACCTGGGAAAAAGCTGGTCTCTATCCACCCTGGCCATACCTTCATGATTTTGCAAATGTTAATCATGTCCCCCCTCAATCTCTTTTTTTCTAGTGAAAATAAACCTAACCTACTCAGCCGGGCCTTCATAGCTAGTATTTCATTCTGATTGGTAGACAGATTAGTAAGTTTCAGTCACATGGGATACAGAGGAAGCTAGTCACAAATGGCGTGAAGGAAGAGAGATATTTTTCAGACTGGAGGCTTGTGAGCAGCAGTGTGCTGTAAGAATCAGTACTGAGTTCACTGCATTTCATCATTAATGTAAAGGATTTAGATGTGAATATTGGGGCAATAGTTAGTAAGGTTACAGATGACATCAGAAAGGTGGTGTAGTAGATTATCTCAGAGTACAACAAGACCACAATTAGATGGAACAATGGGGCAAGGATGGACAGATGAGGTTTAATTTAGATAAATATGAAGCTTTGCATTTTGGGAAGGAAAATCAGGGCAGACATTATATACTTCATGGTCAGGTCCTGGGGCGTGTTGTGAAACAAAGGGACATAGGGGTGCAGGTGCATTGTTCCTTGAAAGTGGAGTCGCAGGTAGACAGAGTGGTGCAGAACACATTTGGCACATTTGCCTTAATCAGTCAGAGCATTGAGTACAGGAGTTGTGGTGGTATGTTGTATCTATACAGGACGTTGGTGAGGCCACTTTAAGAATACTGTGTACAACTCGGTTTTCTGCAGAAATGTTCCAGGACTGGAGGTTTGAGCTATAGGGAGAGATTGATTAGGTTGAGGTGTTTCCCCCTGGAGTGTCAGAGGCTGAAGGGTGACATTATAGAGGTTTATAAAATCATCAGGGGCATGGATATTCTGAACAGCCACGTTCTGCTCTCCAGGATTGGGGAGTCCAGAACAAGAGGGCAGAGGTTGAAGGCTAGGAGGATTGATTTAGAAGGGACCTGAAGATAAATGTTTCACAAATGTGTGTACAGAAAGTGCTGTCAGAGGAAGGGCTAAAGGCGGTTACAATCGAACATTTAAAAAGTATCTGAAAGAGGAGAGATATTTACCAAATGCTGGCAAATGGGACTAGATCAGATTTGATATCTGATCGGAGTGAACAGATTGGAATAACGGGTCTGCTTTCGTTCTGCATGACTCTCTGATTCTATAAGAAGGATGATGAAAAATTCTGTAAGGTCCTTTCAAGTCGTACTTCTCTTCTCTGGAAGTTTATCGTGACTCTAGGTTCACATTGATTGAAAGCTGCATTAGTTAAATATTTGACAAAGAAGTGAGTCACGGATAATGGGATATAGACAGGTAAGTGGGGCTGAGACCCCAACCTGATCAGCCACAATCTTACTGCCTGTTGGAGAAGGCTCAAAGTATCTAATGACCCACTCCTGCTCCTCAGTCCCATGTTCCTGTGTGCCATTCAGCCCCTCATACCTGCTAGACAGGAACAGTTGGAGGCCACTTGCTCCTATAACCTGGTGCACAGAACCAGAAGAGACCATTCAGTCCCTCAAGACTGTCCCACATGCTTTGAGATGATTTGGGAAATGTAATTGGAAAATCCAGGCTGGGTATGAAAGAGGCCCCTCATCTTTCTTTAGAAAGCTTCCCCTCTCTGCAGCTTGTGCTCCATTTGTTGATCATGTTGTAGACCCAGATTCACTGTGAAAACAGCCCACATACCTCACCCAGAGATGGCTCACCAAACCATCTGGTCTCCCTGACTGCAATATGCAATACCAGAACATTCATAAAAATAACACCCACTAACTTGCCAATAACAGAATGTGAGAACATCAGAAACAGGGGAATGTCGTTCACTCCCCAAACGTGCCTTGCCCTTCACGAAGATCATGGCTGATCTGCTTCTGGCCTCAAATCCTCTTTCATACCCAATTCTTCATAGCCCTCACCTCTCTGACAGATCAATATCCATCGACCTCCTCTTCAAATACTTTCAGTCATCTCGCTCCCCGAACACTCTTGAGAAGAGAAATCCTGACATTCAATCCCACCTGTTTGAAGAAAACACGTGCTGCTCCTATATCATGGTTTATTGATGTGACCAAAAGAGGTTGAGACAAGGTTCCCGGTAAAAATGACTGGCCCCGATATCAAGGCAGTGGTTGACGTCTGCTGACATCAAGGAGCTTAACAAAACTGGACTTAATGGGAATCAGAGTAACCTCTCCAGTGTTTGGGCTCAAACATGGCACAAAGGAAGATGGTCATCATCTCTGTCCTGGGTCACCTCTGTGCGAAATCCTCTGGGTAGTTTCCTCTTCACAAACATCTTTAGCTGCTTCATCAATGTCTCCCCACCCTCACCCGCCCCACCATAAGATCAGAAGTCGGGATGGTCACTGAAGATTCAACAATGTTCAGAACATTTTGTCCCCCGTCAGTTCCTGAACTGGTCTGTGTCCATGTGCAGCAAGACCCAGGCTCCATTGAGACTTGTGCTGTTAAAGTATCAGTAACATTCATGTAACAGCACTGCCTGACACTGCACATTGCCACAGCAAAACAAGGGTTCATTCAGTACCTAACACTGGTTTCACAGGAATATGAGGAAGTCATTCAGCCCATTGACACTATTGGAGATGAACAGGGACAGCCCATTCAGTGCCTCCAGCCTATTACTCAGGAAGAGAAGGAGTCTAGTGTGATGGACCTCACCAGAGCCCCTCGAAAATATTTGACGGCAACATCCTAGACCTTTATGTTTTCTTATTTTAAAGGAAATGTAAAGTGTCTGTTCCAGATGCAATGTGACTGGTCAAACCCCTCGGTGTGAAGCAAAATACCATCTATTTCAACATGAAAGAAGAAATAACACCACAGAAAGAGGAATTTAGAATAACGTAATTCTATTGGACAGCTTAACAGAAGAATAGATCTAGGAACTATTACTAATGAACTGTTCCAATATAGGGAAATCCCATAAACACAGCCCTTGGCAAAAAGAAATATTCAGACACAGAATGTCACAAACATTTCTCCAATCCAGGAATTAAAAACAGCATCAAGAGAAAATTCAGATAGAGTAGCAGCCAGGAGACATTCACTGTAGCTTCCAACTCTGTGGAGACCCCATAGTTTCTGATGTTACTGAGAAACCAAAACCCAGAGATCCTAATTTGTGAGAGCTGGCCACACCCATTCACGCTGCATTAAAATAAACCCAAGGCCTCCCTAGCTGTTACTTAAGTGGTCTTAACTAACCAGCTTAGTAACGATCGTTCAATCTCTCTCATAAAAGAAACGCGGACAAAATAACCACTTAAAGCTGCAGCACCATCACACTTGTCAGTACAATGAGCTGTCAAAAAGAAACCAGGGATAACCCAGTCAGGCCTTTGGCCCTGTCCAATTGGACGAGGAAGAAGCCAGTCAGTCCCTTGAGTCACTTACACAGGAACAGCAGGAGGCCACTCCCACCTCAATGCACTTACACAGGGGCAGAATGAGGTAATTGATGCTGATTCCTGATGAATGCCTTATGCCCAATACGTCGATTCTCCTGCTTCAAGGATGCTGTCTGACCTGCTGTGCTTTTCCAGCAATCGACTCTCTACTCTGATCTCCAGCATCGGCAGTCTTACGTGTCTCCAGATTGATGCTCTAACATGATGATCAAGTGGATCAGAGGCTGCACAGACAGACTGTTCCACCTTGTTCCTCCTGGCTCCGTTGCTCATGATAAACATGTGGGACTTTAACATGGTTATCTAGTGGTGAGCAGGGAAGCCATATGTCTAGTGCAAAGTCTCAAGAAGGCATCTTTCATCTCCACGAAGACAGACTGGTGTTCTGTATGTAGGGCGGAAGCTGGTGGGAATGGCTACCTGTTTCAGACGGAGGTATTGTGGCTGCTGTTGGGGATTGTGAGCAACCTGACGTTCAGTCCAGGGTTCACACGCCGACTGCACAATAACATGGGGAGAGTTAATTTAGGCAAATAAACTATGAGGAAAGTCACGTTAGACTGATGAATGGACTCTCTAAGTTTAAATAATGGTGATCTTGTTCATGTTGACCTTGTCTAGTGCATGTCCTGTTTAGTGTATCCCGTGTGCCTTACTCTGTCCAAGTCTATTTCCACCCTATGATCTGTCTGGCCATGCTTACTATGACCTTAATCCACTGCTCATAAATAAAGTGTTTCCCTGTACTGAGATACACGTGACAATAAATCAAAACAATCAATCCTGGGTAAAGAATGGAATTTCTCACCCTATCAATGTCTCTTTTGGAAATAAGTGATCGCTGCCACTCCTCGTGTTTCAGCGTCACCATTTCTTTGTCTCTCACAGCTCTACAGATTAAACACTCAGCTTATTCACTCTATCCTCATGTTACCATCACCTGTGTCTGTGGTAAGGAGATCATTCCTTACAAAGAGCATCAAATCTGTAGAGACTGCCCCTAATGCTCTCTCAGCAAGGCTCTACAACAGCAGGAAGATGGCTTTACTTATGTACTCGGATCATCTTACAATGAAGGACAGCATACCATTGACTGCACCCATTACTTACACAGGGTTTGATTCGGAGCAGTCAGCATAGACTTGTGAGTGGGAGATCATGCTTCCCAAATTTCTTAGAGTCCTTTGGTGAAGTGACCAAGAAGGTTAATGAGGGCAGAGTGATAGACGTAGTCTCTTTGGATTTCACTATGGCCTATGATAAGTTTCCACATGGCAGGCTGCTCAGGAAGGTTCAATCACGTAGAATACTGGGGGAACTGGCCAATTGGATACACAGTTGGGTTGATGGTAGGAAGCTTGTTAGACTGGAGGTTGGGTCCATAGCTTTTTGTTATCTATGATTTGGATGAGAATATACAAGGCATGATTAGTAAGACACTAAAATAAATGGCAGCATGATCAGTGAGGACGTTTATCAGAAATTCCAGCAAGACCTTAATCAGGTGGGGAAGTGGGCTGAGAAATGACAAATGGAATTTAATATAGATGTGTGAGGTCTTGCAGTTTGGAATCTCAAATCAAGGTAGGAGTTTCACAGTGAATGGGCGGGCCTTATGGGGTGTAGTGGGCAGAGAGACCTTGGAATTCAGGTGCACGGTTCCCTGAGAGTGGAGTCACAGGTAGACAGGGCAGTGAAAAAGGCTTTTGGAACATTGTCCTTCATCAGGCAGGATATTGAGGATAGAAGTTGGGAATTTATGTTGCAGTTACACAGGACTTTGGTATGGCCGCAGTTGGAGGATTGTGTTCAGTTTTGTCAACTTGTTATAGGGAGGATAAAATGTAATTAGAAAGAGTGCAGAAGAAATTTACAAGGACATTGCCAGGACCCAATGGTCCAAGTTATAGGGAGAGGTTGGACAAGCTATGACCTTTTCTTTAGAGTGTAGGAGACTGAGGGAGTCCCTATAGAGCTGTATAAGATCATGAGGTATATGGATAGGGTGAATGCTCTCAGTCTTTTCCAAAGTTTAGAGAATCGAGGAGGAAAGGGGATCAGTTTCAGGTTAAAGGGAAAGGAATAAAAGGGAACCTGAGGGACCACTTATTTACATAAATGGCTGGTACGTGGATGAGCTGCCAGAAGATGTGCCTGAGGGGGATGCATTAACAACGTTTCAAAAGCATTTGGATAAATATGTGGATAGGAAAGGACGAGAAGGATATGGGCCAACTGCAGGGAAATGGGGTTAGAGTGGATGGACATTTACAAGGTGGAGTGGAACCACTTTGTTAATTAAACCCAAACACCCAGAAAAGCTCGCCTCACCTCGTAATCTGTTAACATATGAGTGATAGAGATCTCCTGCATTCCACTATTTAAACAAAAATTAGCAAGTTAGTTTCTTAACTTTAATAGTGAACACTAAACAAAAACTATTCGCAAATACAAGCCCCTCTTTTCTTAGCTACTTACTATCTGACTCCAACTCTGTAAAAAATATGCTGTTCCAACAGCCCACATATTAAACGTTACAATCTCAAGACCATACAGTCTCTATCTTCCCCGCTGTGTTCACTCTTTCAGCTACTGATCTCCCAGGTCATTTTTTTTAACTGCAAATCGGTTTACATGAACATGTGTCTTTGATAGAGAGTGTTTGAGATGGCCAGTTAGCACTCCTGCTCTACAGCAGTTACTCTGCTGTCGGATGGCAGCAGCTCTCCCTCTAGTGTTCAAATGCTGGGTTTATTTACTTCCCATGATACAATAATTCTCATAATTTGATTGATTTCCAGGTGTACGAACAATAATATTCAAATTCCATTGGCTTCGGATATTCAGAGTATTATTTAAAGTCTTTGATTGCATTTGATTGGCTGTCAAAACAGCAACCAAAATTCAGGCTTCCATTTCCCAGCTAATTGTTACATTTGGAACAGTCTGACCTTTAGCTGGCATCTGTGGCTGTACTTTCGATTCAGCAAAACCCGTCCTATCTTCAAGTGAACAGACATTGATTAGCTTCCAGGCAGTAACACACTCCGGGCTATCTGTTATTCTGTATAATAACCTCCTTGAACCGCTCGATTAGATTCCAGGCCGTAACTCACTCTGTGCTATCTGTTATTCTGTATATAATCCACGCTGAACACCTCGATTCGGTTCCAGACTGTAACTCACTCCGGCGTATCTGTTATTCTGCATATAAATCAGCCTGAACCCCTCAATTATATTCCAGGCTGTAACACACCCCAGAATATCTGTTATTCTGTATATAAACCACCCTGAACCCCGCGATTAGATAGCAGGCTGTAAATCACTCCGGGGTGTCTGCTGTTCTGTATATAACCCACCCTGAACCCCACGATTAGATTCCAGGCTGTAACTCACTTCGGGCTATCTGTTATTCTGGATATAACCCACCCTGAACACCTCTATTCGATTCCAGGCTGTACCTCACTGCTTGCTATCTGTTATTCTGTATATAACCCACCCTGAACCCCGCGATTAGATTAGAGGCTGTAACTCACTCCGGGCTATCAGTTATTCTGTATATAAACCACCATGAACACCTCGATTTGATTCCAGGCTGTAACTCACTCTGGGCTATCTGTTATTCTGTACATAAAGCACCCTGAACCCCGCGATTAGATTCCAGGCAGCAATCTCCTGTCAGGGTTGAAAGGGAAGGCTGGTAGTTATTGGGAATGCTGGCTGACTAAAGAAATTGAGGGTTTGATTCAGAAAAAGAAGGAAGCATATGTCAGGTATAGACAGGATAGATCGAGTGAATCCTTAGAAGAGTATAAAGGAAGTTGGAGTATACTTAAGAGGGAACTCAGGAGGGCAAAACGCGGACATGAGATTGCTTTGGCAAATAGAATTAAGGAGATTCCAAAGTGTTTTTATAAATATATTAAGGCCAAAGGGTAACTAGGGAGAGAATAGGGCCCCTCTAGGATCAGTAAGGCGGCCTTTGTGTGGAGCCACAGAAAATGGGGGAGATTTTAAATGAATATTTTGCAGCAGTATTTACTGTGGAAAAGGATATGGAAGATATAGACTGTAGGGAAATCGATGGTGACATCTTGCAAAATGTCCAGATTACAGAGGGGGAAGTGCTGGATTTCTTGAAATGGTTAAAGGTGGATAAATCCCCAGGACCTGATCAGGTGTACCCGAGAACTCTGTGGGAAGCTAGAGAAGTGATTGCTGGGCCTCTTGCTGAGATATTTGTATCATCGATAGTCACAGGTGAGATGCTGGAAGACTGGAAGTTGGCAAACGTGGTGCCACTGTTTAAGAAGGGCGGTAAAGACAAGCCAGGGAACTATAGACCGGTCAGCCTGACCTCGGTGGTAGGCAAGTTGTTGGAGGGAATCCTGAGGGACAGGATGTACATGAATTTGGAAATGCAAGGACTGATTCGGGATAGTCAACATGGCTTTGTGCGTGGGAAATCATGTCTCACAAACTTGATTGAGTGTTTTGAAGAAGTAACAAAGAAGATTGATGAGGGCAGTGCAGCAGATGTGATCCATATGAATTTCAGTAAGGCGTTCGACAAGGTTCCCCATGGGAGACTGATTAGCAAGGTTAGATCTCTTGGAATACAGGGAGAAGTAGCCATTTCGATACAGAACTGACTCAAAGGTAGAAGACAGAGGGTGGTGGTGGAGAGTTGTTTTTCAGACTGGAGGCCTGTGACCAGTGGAGTGCCACAAGGATCAGTGTTGGGCCCTCTACTTTTTGTCATATATATAAATGATTTGGATGCGAGCATAAGAGGTACAGTTAATAAGTTTGCAGATGACACCAAAATTGCAGGTGTAGTGGACAGCAAAGAGGGTTTCCTCAGTTTCCAAGAGGATCTGGACCAGATGGGCCAATGGGCTGAGAAGTGGCAGATGGAGTTTAATTCAGATAAATGTGAGGGGCTGCATTTTGGGAAACCAAATCTTACCAGGACTTCTACATTGAATGGTAAGGTCCTAGGGTGTGTTGCTGAACAAAGAGACCTTGGAGTGCAGGTTCATAGTTCCTTGAAAGTGGAGTCGCAGGTAGATAGGATAGTGAAGAAGGCGTTTGGTATGCTTTCCTTTATTGGTCAGAGTACCGAGTACAGGGGTTGGGAGGTCATGTTGTGGCTATACAGGACATTGGTTAGGTCACTCTTGGAATATTGCATGCAATTCTGGTCTCCTTCCTATTGGAAAGATGTTGTGAAACTTGAAAGGGTTCAGAAAACATTTACAAGGATGTTGCCAGGGTTGGAGGATTTGAGCTACAGGGAGAGGCTGAACAGGCTGGGACTGTTTTCCCAGGAGTGTCGGACGCTGAGGGGTGACATTATCGGGGTTTACCCTGGGATAAGGGAGTGCAGAACTAGAGGGCATAGGTTTAGTTTGAGAGGGGAAAGATATGAAAGAGATCTAAGGGACAACTTTTTCACGCAGGAGGTGGTACGTGTATAGAGTGAGCTGCCAGAGGAAGTGGGGTGGAGGCTGGTACAATTACAACTTTTAAGAGGAATTTGGATGAGTATATGAATAGGAAGGGTTTGGAGGGATATGGGCCGGGTGCTGGAAGGTGGGACTAGATTGGGTTAGGATATCTGGTTGGCATTGTCAGGTTGGACCAAAGGGTCTGTTTCCATGCTGTATATCTCGATGATTCTGTAACTCTGTAACTCACTCGGACTACCTGTTAATCTGTATAGAAACCACACTGAAACCCTCGATTAGATTCCAGTCTGTAACACACTCTGGGGTATCTGTTATTGTACACAAAATCATCCCGAATCCCCTTGATAAAATTCCAATCTGTAACTGACTTCCAATTTGAAGTGACTCTGTACATTAGCCACTTCAATCGTTTGATTAGATTCCAGTCTGTATCACACTCCTGGGTATCTGTTAGTTTGTATATTAATCATCCAGTCCAAACCCTGTTAAAATTGCCCATAGTGTTCAGGGAAGTGTAGGTGAGGTGCATTAATCAGGGGTATATGTGGGGAAATGGGTCTGGATGGGTTATCCTTCTGTGGGTCAGTGTGGTCTTGTTGGGCTGAAGGGCTTGTTTCCCCACGGTCGGGATTATATGAATCACCCGTAACCCTCTCGATTAGATTCCAACGTGTAACTCACTTCCATGTATGTGTGACTGGCATGTTTCAAAAACACCCCAAAACCTTCAATTCTATTCCACTTCGATAAACACGAGGCGCTGCCTTTTGGGAAAGCAAATTTGAGCAGGACTTATACACTTAATGGTCAGGTCCGAGGGAGAGTTGCTGAACAAAGAGACTTTGAAGTGCAGGTTCGTAGCTCCGTGAGAGTAGAGTGGCAGGTGGATAAGATAATGAAGGCAGCGTTTGGTATGCTTTCCTTTATTGGTCAGAGTTATGAGTATAGACATTGAGAGGTCATGTTGTGGCTGGACTGGACATGGGTTAGGCCACTGTTGGAATATGGCGTGCAATTCTGGTCTCCTTCCTATCGGAAGGATGTTGTGAAACTTGGAAGGGTTCAGAAAAGATTTACAAGGAGGTTGTCAGGGTTAGAGGATTTGAGCTGCAGGGAGAGGCTGAATAGGCTGGGGCTGTTTTCCCTGGAGCATCAGAGGCTGAGGGGTGACCTTATAGAGTTTTATAAAATCATGACGGGCATGGATAGGAAAAATAGACAAAGTCTTTTCCTTGGGGTGGGGAGTCCAGAACTAGAGGGCATAGGTTTAGTGTGAGAGGTAATATGAAAGAGACCTAAGGGGCAACTTGTTCACTCAGAGGGTGGTACATGAATGGAATGAACTGTCAGAGGGAGTGATGGGGGCTGGTACAATTGCAACATTTAAAATGCAGTTCGATGGGTATATGAATGGGAAGATTTGTAGGGAGATGGGCCAAGTGTTTGAAAAAGAGTCTAGGGTAGGTTAGGATATCTGGTCGGCATAGACGGGTTGCACCAAAGGGTCTGTTTCCATGCTGTACATCTCTATGACTGTATGACTCCGTGATTTTGTGACTCACTACTTGTTATCTGTTATTCTGTATGTAAACCACCTCAAACCTCTCGATTAGATCCCAGTCTGTAACTCACTCCTGGGTATCTCTTATGCTGTATGTAAACCCTAAACCCCTCTCTTAGATTCCAGTCTGGAACTCACTCCTGGGGATCTGTTATTGGATCTGTGTAGTGATCCTTGTTGGATGTTAGACCGAAGACAAGATAAACTAAATGGTCAAATGTTACATTGGAAGCAGGAACACAGAAAGCTGCTGGTTCATTTCTATCCTGTTACATATCTCCAAGTTTCAGATTGGGGCTGAATTTCTGTCACAATGGGGAAAGTCTCAAAAGCTGTTTACTGTCCTGCACGAATGCATCATCATAACATGAATTCTCTTGCAAGATAGGAAATGGAGACAGCTTCTGGAAGGTATCTGTATCCCTGTGTGTGTGATTCAGTGTGTCTGTGATTCTGTGTGCATGTTCAATGTTTTATATATTTTCAAACTGTATTGATGTTGCCAGTCTCTCTTGCTTTTCCTTATTTATAAACTCAATGTCATCGTTTTGCTGATATAAAATGGTGGCTGTGGACAAATCTAAAATGTCTGCCTGACTGATTTGTGTCAAGAATACTTTCAGCAAAGGAGAGGGGGCAATGTGTCAAAAGCCATTTCCATTCATTGATGCTAGCAGAGATAGGAAATGGAGACAGCTCTTTGAAGGTGCTTAAAATGCAAATCCCAGAACTTGTTTACAGTGAATGCGGAGAGACAATGTGACATTCCAGTAAGGTCTGCCTTACTTTCCAAGCTCCTAATATATGAGAGAAACATAATATGCAAAACCTGATAGAGCTCAGCCACTGAATTGTAGATTTGCAGCGTTGGATCAGAATTTTGCCTGGTTAGGTCTCATCCCAAATTGAAGGGTTTCTCAAATCCCACACTGACCTTCTGTGGGTTCAAAGTGTGTGTTGTCTACAAATAAAAGAAAATAATGCACCTGCAATTGAACAAAGCTCTTTCTGGAACTTTGTGCATCTGTTGGTTTAAGTATCTTTCAACAGGATTGAACATAAATGTGAGAGATAGGTTGCACTCTAACCAGAATGGCAGTGCAGTATAAAAGGTATATTAATAATTTCAGTGAAAGGGGAAAACAGAGGAGGATAGTCCTCAAACAAGGAAAGTTGGGAGTCAGTAAAGTTGTGTAGTTTGTGACTGTATTATGTTTATGTGAGTCAAGATTTGAAACCACTTGGCCAATAGTACACTTTGTGACTCACTCCCAGTTACAAGTTATTTCACATAAAAAGGTTAACATATCCCTCGATTAGATTCCAGGCTGTAACTCCCTCCGGGCTATCTGTTATTCTGTATCTAAAACTCCCTGGACCCCTCGATTAGATTCCAGGCTGTGAACTAACTCCAGGGTATCTGTTATTTTGTACATAAACCATCTTAAATCCCCCGATTAGTTTCCAATCTGCAACACACTCCAGACTATCTGTTATTCTGTAAATAAATCACCCTGAACCCCTCAATTAGATCCCAGGCTGTAACTCACTCTGGGCTATCTGTTAATCTGTATATAAACCACCCTGAAACCCTCGATTAGATGCTAGGCTAGGCTGTAACTCACTCCGGGGTATCTGTTAATCGTATATGAAGCACCATAAACCCCGCAATTAGATTCCAGATTGTAACTCACTCCGGGATATCTGTTATTCTCTATATAAACCACCCTGAACCCCTCAATTAGATTCCAGGCTGTAACTCACTCTGGGCTATCTGTTATTCTGTATATAAACCACCCTGAAACCCTCGAATGGATGCTAGGCTAGGCTGGAACTCACTCCGGGGTATCTGTTATTCGTATATAAAGCACCATGAACCCCTCAATTAGATTCCAGATTGTAACTCACTCCGGGGTATCTGGTATTCTGGATATTAACCATCCTGAACCCATTGATTTGATTTCCCTTCCTGACATGTTAAGCTCATGTTTCCAACACAATCTAATCTCAATAATGATCAATGTATCACTGGTCCTCCTATCTGCTGGCACTCCCATCATGTTAACTTTCTGATGTTAACATACATGATCAGCTGTAGCAGTGAGTCGCAGGTCGACAGAGTGGTGCTGAACACATTTGACACATTTGCCTTAATCAGTCAGAGCATTGAGTATAGGAGTTGTGGTGGTATGGTGCATCTGTACAGGATGTTGGTGAGACCACTTTAAGAATACTGCGTACAACTCGGTTTTCTGCCGAAATGTCTTACACGTATGTTCCAGGACTGGAGGCTTGAGCTATAGGGAGAGGCTGATTACGTTGAGGTGTTTCCCCCTGGAGTGTCAGAGGTTGAGAGGCAGCATTATAGAGGTTTATAAAATCATCAGGGGCATGGATATTCTGAACAGCCATGTTCTGCTCCAAAGGATAGGGGAGTCCAGAACAAGACAGCATAGGTTGGAGGGGAGAGGGCGAATGAGTTAGAAGGGACCTGAAGGTTAATATTTCACACAGAGAGTGGTGTGTGGACAGAAAGTGCAGTCAGAGGAAGTGGTCAAGGCGGGTACAATCACAGGAGGAATATTGGCCAAGTGCTGGCAAATGGGACTAAATCAGATTTGATATCTGATCGGAGTGAACAGATTGGACTAATGGGTCTGTTTCCATTCTGCATGACTCTCTGATTCTATAAGAGGGATGACGAATAATTCTGAATGGATCTTTCAAGTCGGAATTCTCTTCAGTGGAAGATTATCGTGTCTCTATGTTCACATTGATTGAAAGCTGCGTTAGTTAAATATCTGATAAAGAAGTGCACAATGGGACACAGACAGGAAAGTGGGGCTGAGACCACAAACTGTATATAATTTTAGTGCCTGGTGGAGAAGGCTCAAAGTATCTAATGACCCACTCCTGTTTCTCAGTCCCATGTTCCCGTGTTCCATTCAGCCCATCAAACCTGCTAGACAGGAGCAGTTGGAGGTTACTTACTCCTATAACCTGTTGCACAGAAACACAGGAGACCATTCAGCCCCTCAGTACTGTCCCACACGGTTTGAAGTGAATTGGGAAATGTAATTGGAAAACCCAGGCTGGGTACGAAAGAGGCCCCTCATCTCTCTTCACAGAGCTTCCCCTCTCTGCAACTTGTGCTTCATTTGTTGGTCATGTTGTACACCCAGATTCAATGTGAATACAGCCCCATACCTCACCCAGAGATTGCTCACAAAATCCTCTGGTCTCCCTGTCTGCAACATTCAACAACAGAACATCCATGAAAGTAACACCCACTAACTTTCCAATAACAGAATGGGAGAACATCAGAAACAGGGGCAGGTCGTTCACTCCCCAAACCTGCCTTGCCCTTCGTTATGATCATGACTGATCTGTTCTTCATCTCAAATCCTCTTTCATATCCAATTCTTCACAGCCCTCAACTCTCTGACAGGTCAATTTCCATACACCTCCTCTTCAATTATTTTCAGTCATCTAGCTCCCCGAACACGCTAGAGAAGAGACATCCTGACATTCAATGCCACCTGTTTGAAGAAAACACTTGCTGCTCCTATATCATGGCCTATGGATGTGAACAAAAGAGGTTGATACAAGGGTTCAGGTAACAATGACTGGCCACGATGTCAAGGCTGTGGTTGACTTCTGTTGACATTAAGGAGCTTAACAAAACTGAACTTAATGGGAATCAGAGTAACCTCTCCAGTGTTTGGGGTCAAACATGGCACAAAGGAAGATGTTCACCATCTCAGTCCTGGGTCACCTCTGTGGGAGATCCTCAGGGTAGCTTCCTCTTCACAAACATCTTCAGCTGCTTCATCAATGTCTCCCCGCCCCCACCTTCCCCACCATAAGATCAGAAGTGGGGATGGTCACTGAAGATTCCACAATGTTCAGAACGTTTTGTCCCCCGTCAGCTGCTGAACTGGTCTTTGTCTGTAACTAGCAGGATCCAGACTCCATTGAGGCTTGTGCTGTTAAAGTATCAGTAACATTCATGTAACAGCACTGCCTGACACTGCACATTGCCACAGTAAAACAAGGGTTCATTCAGTACCTCACGCTGGATTCACAGGAATATGAGGAAGTCATTCAGCCCATTGACACTATTGGAGAAGAACAGGGACAGCCCATTCAGTGCCTCCAGCCTATTACTCAGGAAGGGAAGGAGTCTAGTGTGATGGGCCACACCAGAGCGCCTGGAAAATATTTGAAGGCGGTAGCCTAGATTCTAATGTTTTCTTATTTTAAAGGAAATGTAAAGTGTCTGTTCCAGATGCAATGTGACTGGTCAAGCTACTCGGTGTGAAGCAAATCACCATCTACTTAAACACGAAAGAGAAAATGAAACCAAAGAAAGAGGAATTTAGAATAACGTAATTCTATTGGACAGCTTAACAGAATAATAGATCTAGGAACTATTACTGATGAACTGTTCCAATATAGGGAAATCCCATAAACACAGCCCTTGGCAAAAAGAAATATTCAGACACAGATTGTCACAAATATTTCTTCAATCCAAGAATTAAAAACAGTATCAAGAGAAATTTCAGAGAGGGTAGCAGCCAGAAGACTTTCACTGAAGTTTCCAACTCTGTGGAGACTCCAATAGTTTCTGATGTTACTGAGAAACCAAAACACAGAGATCATAATCTGTGAGAGCTGGCCACACCCATTCAGGCTGCATTAAAATAAACACAAGGCCTCCCTAGCTGTTACTCAAGTGGTCTTAACTGGCAAGCTTGGTAACGATCGTTCAATCTCTCTCATAAAAGAAACCCGGACAAAATAACCTCTTAAAGCTGCAGCATTGTTCCATGAGTCAGTACAATGAGCTGTCAAACAGGAACCAGGGTTAATCAGTCAGGCCCTTGGCCCTGTTCAATCGGACGAGGTTGAAGCCAATCACTCCCTTGAGTCACTTACACAGGAACAGCAGGAGGCCATTCCCACCTCAATACACTTACACGGGGGCAGAATGAGGTACTTTTTGGTGATTCCTGATGAATGTCTTATGCCCAAAACGTCGATTCACCTGGTCCTCGATTGCTGCCTGACCTGCTGTGCTTTTCCAGCAATTGATGGTCTATTCTCATCTCCAGCATCGGCAGTCCTCACTGTCTCCTAATTGATGCACGAAGATGATGAACAAGTGGGGCAGAGGCTCCACAGACAGACTGTTCCACATTGTTTCTCTTGGCTCCGTTGTTTATGATACACATGTGGGACTTTAACATGGTTTTCTAGAGGTGGGCAGGGAAGCCATATGTCTTGTGTGAAGTCTTAAGAAGACATCTTCCATCTCCACGAAGACAGACTGGTGTTCTCTATGTAGGGCGGAAGCTGATGGGAATGGCTACCTGTTTCAGACGGAGGGTATTGTGGCTGCTGTTGGGAATTGTGAGCAACCTGAAGTTCAGTACAGGGTTCACACGCCGACTGCACAATAACGTGGGGAGAGTTAATTTAGGCAAATAAACTATTGGGACAGTCACGTTAGACTGATGAATGGACTCTCTAAGTTCAAATAATGGTGATGTTGTTCATGTTGATCTTGTCTAGTGTATGTCCTGTGCAGTGTAACCTGTGTGCCTTACTCTGTCCAAGTCTATTTCCACCCTATGATCTGTCTGGCCATGCTTACTATGATCTTCCTCCACTGCTCATAAATAAAGTGTTTCCCTGTACTGAGGTACACGTGACAATAAATCAAACCAATCAATCCTGGGTAAAATATGGAATTTCTCTCCCTATCAATGTCTGTTTTGGAAATAAGTGATCTTTGCCACGCCTCGTGTTTCAGCGTCACCATTTCTTCATCTCTCACAGCTCTACAGATTAAACACTCAGCTTCTTCACTCTATCCCCATGTTACCATCACCCGTGTCTGTGGTAAGGGAATCATTTATTACAAAGGAGATCAAATCTGTAGAGAGTGCCCCTAATGCTCTCTCAGCAAGGCTCTACAACAGCAGGAAGATGGCTTTACTTATGTACTCGAATCATCTTACAATGAAGGACAGCCTACCATTGACTGCACCCATTACTTACACAGGGTTTGATTCAGAGCAGTCAGCATAGACTTGTGAGTGGGAGATCATGCCTCCCAAATTTCTTAGAGATCTTTGATGAAGTTACCAGGATGTTTGATGAGGGCAGAGTGATAGATGTAGTCTCTATGGATTTCAGTAAGGCCTTTGATAAGTTTCCAAATGGCAGGCTGCTCAGGAAGGTTACATCTCGTAGAATGCGGGGGGAACTGGGCAATTGGATACACAGTTGGCTTGATGGTCGGAAGCAGACGGTTTAGTGGAAAGATGTTTGTCAGACCGGAGGCTTGGTCCATTGCTGTTTGTTATCTATGATTTGGTTGAGAATGTAGAAGGTATGATTAGTAAGTTTGCAGATGACACTAAAATAAGTGGGAGCATAATCAGTGAGGATGTTTATCAAAAATTGCAGCAGGACCTTAATCAGGTGGGAAATGGGCCGAGAAATGGCAAATGGAATTTAATATAGAAGCGTGAGGTCTTGCATTTTGGGAACTCAAATCAAGGAAGGTGTTTTGTGGTGAATGGGAGGGTCTTAAGGGGTGCAGTGGGCAGAGGGACCTTGGTGTTCAGGTGCACTGTTCTGTGAGAGTGGAGTCACAGGTAGGCAGGCAAGTGAAGAAGGCTTTTGGCACATTGGCCTTCATCAGGCAGGATTTTGAGGATAGAAGTTGGGACCTTATGTTACAGTTACACAGGACTTTGGTAAGGCCGCACTTGGATTATTGTCTTCAGTTTTGTCACCTTGTCATGGGGAGGATGTTATTAAATTAGAAAGAGTGGAGAAGAAATTTACAAAGACGTTGCCAGGACCCAATGGTCTGAGTTATAGGGAGTGGTTGGACAAGCTAGGACCTTTTCTTTAGCGTGTAAGAGACTGAGGGAGTCCTTCTCGAGCTGTATAAAATCACAAGGGGTATGGATAGGGTTAATGCTCTCAGTCTTTTTCCAAGGTGTAGAGAATCGAGGATTAGCGGGGATCAGTTTAAGTTTAAAGGGGAAGGAATAAAAGGGAACCTGAGGGGCCACTTCTTTATACAGAGGGCCGGTACGTGGATGAGTTGCCAGCAGATATGCTGGAGGGGTGTACATTAACAACATTTCAAAAACATTTGGATAAATATGTGGATAGGAAAGGACTGGAAGCATATGGGCCAACTGCAGGGAAATGGGTTTAGCGTGGATGGACATTTTCAAGATGGACTCGAACCCCTCTGTTAATTAAACCCAAACACCCAGAAAAGCTCACCTCACATCGTAATCTGTTAAAATAAGAGTGACACAGATCTCCTACATTCCACTATTTAAACAAGAATTATCAAGTTAGTTTCTTAGATTTAACAGTGAACTCTAAACAACAACTATTCACTAATACAAGCCCCTCTTTTCTTACCTAATTACTATCTGACTCCAACTCTGTAAAAATATGCTGTTCCAACAACCCACATACGAAACATTAAAATCTCAAGACCATACAGTCTCTATCTTCCCCGCTGTGTTCACTCTTTCAGCTGCTGATCTCCCTTCGTCATTTTTTTTATTGCAAGTAGGTTTACATGAACATGTGTCTTTGATAGAGAGTGTTTGAGATGGCCAGTTAGCACTCCTGCTCTACAGCAGTTACTCTGCTGTTGGATGGCAGTGGCTGTCCCTCTATTTTCAAAATGCTGGGATTATATACTCCCCATGATATAATAATTCTCATAATTTGATTGCTGTCCAGGTGTCCAAACAATAATATTCAAATTCTGTTGGTTTCTGGTATCCTGAGCATTATTTAAACTCTTTGGTTGGATTTAAATTGCTGTCAAAACAGCAACCAAAACTCAGGTATCCATTTCTCAGCTAATGGTGACATGTGGAACAGTGTGACCTTTAGCTGGCATCTGTGGCTTTAATTTCTATTCAACAAAACCCGATCTGTCTTAAAGTGCCCATACATGTTTTTGTTTTCATAACATCTTCCCGCTTCAGAAAATAAAATGAACCAGCAGACTGAAAAGATGGCTATATTTCTTTTCCTCAAATTCTTAATCCGAACTATATGAAATATAAAAGTATTAATCTCAGTTATATCATTCATATTAATTCTGCACACCAATACAACACTGGAATAAGTCAAATCTTATCTCTACTGCTTTCCTTTAAATCCGCGAAAACCCATCTGCTATCACATTGTAGGGGCCACAGCATGTACATTTTGTAAGTTTAACGTCGGTAAGGTAAGACTCGAATGAAATAGTCTCATATTCTGGTCTTTAAATGTTCCAAAAATGCGAGAGATTTGTCATTGTCCACAACCATCTCCGACAATTTGTTTGTCATATACACATTAAAATATTGTCAGACCAGTGTGAAACTTAATCATTCTTGTTCAATAATGGAGATTTTTTTTTTCTGGTGGATATTGAGTTTTTTCAACAAGTAGCCAATTAGCCATTCAATTCCATCATCCTCTTTCTGTATCAAAATATCTCTGACCCCTATATCCCGAGCATCAAACACAATTTTCAAAGGGTTTCAGAATATTTGGTGTAGCTAAAGCTGGTGTGGTGATTAATCCTGCTTTAAAATTCTCAAATGCCTCCTGGCATTGTTCGGTCCACCACAATTCTGTGTTCATCTTTAGTAAATCCATCAGTGGTGCCAATACGCTGCTGAAGTTTGGAACAAACTTCCAATAGAATCCACTCAGTTCCAAAAATCGAAGCATCTTTTTCTTCGAGGACTGTCGTGGAAATTCCTCAATGCCATTCGTCTTTGTGGTCCATGGGGTCAACCTTCCATGTCCAAGGTAATGTCCCAAGAACACCACCTCTACCTTCGCGAATTCTGTTTTCTTTAAGTTTCTTGCCAAGTTTGCTTCTTGTAATCGTTCAGCATGCTCTGGCAACTGTAACACGTGAGCTTTCAATCACTTGCTAAAGGTCACTACATCATACAGATAAGCTGCACAATTTGTTCATATGGCCACAACTCTGTTTCTGAGTCTGAAATGTGGCTGGTGCATTATTCATCCATATGAAATACTCGATAAAGTTTTTTTGTCATCTCTGGTATCTTTACTAGATTGTTTAACTGACTCCACATTTTAAAAAATTTGAATGGGGCCACTAAACCTGGCTTTGAAGAGATTTCTTACCACTGGTGGCGATACTGATACGTCATCCCCACGGGAAATCTTCAAAGTTTCTGAGTTTTTATCTGCCACCTGCTTCACTCTATGCTGTTCTCTTCAGATACTATTTAGCAAACTCACCTACTCCATCTACTCTCTCCTTCACCGTACACACAGAATCCAGGTGTGAGATTTCCAACTTCGGTCCTGTCAATTTATATTTAATTAATTTCAAAGGACCTCTCACTTCATGTACGAATGTTAACTCAACAGACGTAAAGTGAGTAGATTTATTTGGGACATCTCTAATGGCAAACAATTTAATGGGACACCTTTATCACAATCATTTGGCCAACCCTGACAGTATGCTGTTAACATAGTCTTCAGCGTCTGATGCTAACTTTCCAAGGCTCCCTGGGATTCAGGATAGGACGCCCTTGATTTGAAGTGCTGTCTGCCTAAGCCATCCATGACTTCCTTAAACAGCTGAGTGGTAAAATGAGACCCTTGGTCTGACTGAATCTCTCTGGGCAGCCCACAGTGAGTAAAGAAAGCTACCAACTCCTCCACCTCCCTTTTTGCCTTGACACTCCAATAATGGAATTGCCTCTGGAAATCTGGTAGACACATCCAATATAGTCAGCAAATATTGGTTTCCACTTTTACTTTAGAAAGGGGAGCAACACAATTAATCATAACCCACGTGCAAGGTTCTTCGAATGCAGGAATTGGCAAGAAAGGTTCTGGTTTTATTACTGCCTGTTAATTACCTACCATTTGGGATGTATGTCATGTACAAGAAAAAATAACAGTATCCTTGTACATTCCAGGCCACTAGAAACGCTTCTGTACCTTAGCCTGAGTCTTCTGTACACCTAAGTGACTGTCTGTCGTTAGTTTATGAGCTACCCGTAACACTGTACGTTACTGCTAACACAATCTGGTGCACTTCGGCCCATTTCCCGTCTGCAGTAACCTATCGGGGTCTCTATTTTAATTTTATGATTCTATCTTTCAGTTAATAACGTTCAACCATATATTCTGATTCCTTTTCTGTATGTGTGCATGTGAATGTGTGTGTATATATCTGTTGTAAGTCCATTAGCCTTTCTGGACTAAACCCCTCTGCCTGACCCTCTGCCTGTTCAGGTTTTTCCTGCACCGTTACATCAAACAGGGGGTCAGTTCACTGAGCATCAATTCATTCGTCTTTTTCGTTCGTTTTTCCTTCCTGCTGTAACTTATGACAGTGGGATCTTGTTACTACACAGTCTGGAAAAATTCCTGGGTAATTTTCTTTTAACTCCCCAATTCCCTAGTCTTCCTTTGGCTTCTCCACCACAAGGGGTGCCTATCCCTCCTCACCTCCTGCTAAATCGTTCCCAAGAACAAACTGTATTCCTGGAACTGACACTCTGTTACTCACTGTCACTGTTACTTCCCTAATCTTGATTTGGCATTCCATCCTGATATTACACAAGGGAATGCTTAATTTCTGACCCCATTCCACAAATTATCACACTCTTGATTAACATGCCAGAAACAGTGAAAAAAACTTTCATCTCTTACTATTAGAGGGTGAGAGAGTGAGGGCTGCAGATGCTGGAGATGAGAGTTGAAAAGTGTGGGACTGGAAAAGCACAGCACGTCGTCAGCATCCAAGGGGCAGGGGCGTTGACGTTTCAGGCATAAATCCTTCATCAGGAAAGTGGGAGGTAAGGGAGGGGGAAGGAGGTTGAGAAATAAATGGGAGGGTGGGGGTGGAGCTGGGTGGAAGGGAGCTTGGAAGGCGATAGGTAGATGCAAGTGGGGTGTGATGGTGATAGGTCGGTGAGGAGGGTGATAGGACTCCTATCGGTGGTAGGACAGCTGGAACCCTCAAACTGTTCCGCATCAATGTTGACTTCACCAAATTTCAAATCTCCCCTCCACCAACCTCTCCCAGATCCAACCGTACAACCTAGCACTGCCCTCTTGGACTGCCCTAACTAGACATCTTCCTTTCCACCTATCGACTTCACCCTACACTCCGACATATCACTATCACTCCCACCTACATCATCTTATTGCCTTCCCAATGACCCTTCCACCAGCTCAGCTACTACCCTCGTATTTATCTTTCAGTCCCCTTTGCCCCCCCCCCCCCCCCCTCCACCATGTTCCTGACGATGGGTTTCTGCCTGATATTCGATTGTTCTGCTGTTCGGATGTTGCCTGATCTGTTGTGCTTTTCTAGCGCCTCACTTCTCAACTATTACAGACTGAGCAGATCCCATATCTCACAAAATTATAACTTCCTGTCGTTCTCCCCCTGTTCTTTCTGAGTAAACTTTATCTACAGAGGTGAATTCTTTTGAGAGATCAGGCACTGCCTCCATACCCAGCCCTTGCCTCGGCTGTGCAATTTCCTGCAGCTCCTCGGCGCCACTTGGGGTCTCCTTTATCAGTTTCACTAATGCCACTGGGCTTAGCCTCTTCGACCGCATCTTTCCCCAAAGTGTCTTCCTTTAACGCCCAGCACGGTGTGTCCCAGCTTACTGCAGTGAAAACAACTTTTACCCTGTGCCCTTCTGAAACCACCAGCACTGTAATTTTATGTGTTCCACTCCCTTATTGTGAGAGCACCTGAGGCCTTTCACCACCTTTCAACCCCCTTGTGCTTCTTTCTTCACCTGTGGTAAAATATTGTGAGCTACTGTTCGCTTTGTAATGTGTGATCGTCCCTTCTCCCAATTTCTATCCCTCACAGGATGAAATTCCTGCCAGAAGCTAAATTTCATCACATGCCCCAGTGCATATTTACCTGCCATTTCTGCCGCGCTTCTCACTTCTTGAACTTCCTATTCATTCACATGAATTCTTACTATCTCTGGAAGTGAGTCTTTTAACTTCTCCAGCAGATTAATCTCCCTTCAAGCCTCACAGGTCTTATCCATTTTTAAGGCCAGCACCCACCTGTCAAAATGACTGGTTAATTCTTTCAAACTCAATATAAGTCTCTATTTTTCTGAACTTCTGTCTATATGCTTCTAGTACCAATTCATAACCAATCAAAATAACCAATTTAACATCTTGATAATCTCTTGACCCCCTCATCTGTCAGCGCTGCACATACCTCACCAGCTGTGCCCATCAGCTTAGTCTGAACGAGCATTACCCACAAGTTCACTGGACATGTCATCTGCCTAGCCATTTTTTCAAATGAAATGAAAAAGGGTTTGACAATTTTCTCAACGAAATATGGCAAGTTACTAACCTAGTTGTATACATCCCTACGTTCTCCCTGCATCTCCATCCTGTTAATTTAAATTTCTTGTCTAATTCCCAACTTCTGAATTTCAAATCCCCTCTCTCTTTCTTTTTCCTCTCTTTCTCTTTCGTCTCTCTCTGTTTCCATCCCTTTATTTATCTTCTAACTCCAGTTGCCACATTTGCAATTTAAGTTTTTATAACTCGACTGCAGTTGCCTGTTTCTCTGATACATCAAAGTGCTGAACCAACTCCATTACAATTTTAGCTTCCCTTTTCTCCCTGGTTAAACCCAATTCCAACCTATTTGTTAATTCTAACAAATGTCCTCCTTCTGTCTTTCTAAACTTCCTTGGAAAATTTGGGAACCTCTTTAGTAATGTGAACAGCCATTTCCCTCACTTTTCATTTAACCAACCACAAGTAACAAAATTAAACGAATTTTCCCACTGGTTTTATTTGAAGATCAAAGTCACGAATTGCAATGAGTTGGAATTTGCTGCGACCTGTTGAATCTCAAATCTGTTCAGATCGGTCCAAGTGCCACACGGCAAGGCCCCAAACTGTTATGACATCAATGTCGAACCCCTCTGTTAATTAAAATCACACACCTAGAAAGGTTCACCTCACATCATAATCTGTCAAAACGTGAGCGACAGAGAACTCCTAAATTCCACTAATAAACAACAAATAACAATTTATATCTCTGCAAGTTAGCTCGCTGAGCTTGAAGGTATGTTTTCAGAAGTTTTGTCACCATGACTAGGTGACATCATCAGTGAGAGTATCTGCTGAAGTGCTAGTGGTATGTCCCACCTCTCTATTTATAGGTCTTGGTTTCTTAAAGTGGATGATGCCATTTCCGGTTATTTTTAACATGGGAATGTAGACAGGATCTAAATTGATGCGTTTATTGATGGACTTCTGGTTATAATACGATTCCTCTAAGAAGGTCCTTGCGTGTCTTAGTATGTGTGTTTGCTTTGTCCCAGTCAAAGTGGTGCCCTTCTTTGTCTGTATGTATGGAACATAGTGATAGTGGATCATGTCTTTTGGTGGCTAGTTGGTGTTCTGTTGTTTGTTTACAATGTGTTGTGCACATATCAAAAATGCGACTTATCTGCACACACACATTGATTAAACAGTGTATATAAAATCATTTTTCCACCATTGAAACTGTCCTGTTATTGTGTTACGAGGATAGATTAGATTAGATTAGATTACTTAGTGTGGAAACAGGCCCTTCCGCCCAACAAGTCCACACCGCCCCGCCGAAGCGCCACCCACCCATACCCCTAACATCTACCCCTTACCGACACTATGGGCAATTTAGGATGGTCAATTCACCTGACCTGCACATCTTTGGACTGTGGGAGGAAACCGGAGCACCCGGAGGAAACCCACGCAGACACGGGGAGAACGTGCAAACTCCACACAGTCAGTTGCCTGAGGCGGGGCGGTGTGGACTTGTTGGGCCGAAGGGCCTGTTTCCACACTAAGTAATCTAATCTAATCTAATCTATCCTCGTAACACAACAACAGGACAGTTTCAATGGTGGAAAAATGATTTTATATACACTGTTTAATCAATGTGTGTGTGCAGATAAGTCGCATTTTTCATATGTGCACAACACATTGTAAATAAACAACAGAGACACAGTTAACGAAAAATGATGCATATGATGTATAAAATTGATAAAACATTAAAACATGATTTGATCCTCTCAACGAACCCTCCTTTTCTGGGATTCCCAACGCTAATCTCTCATTCTTACCAGGATGTGTGCTCCAAATTCTTGATTCTGGTGTCCCAACTTATTTCAGTTAATCCCCTTTCTACCGGGACTTCAATATGTTGGCCTGGTGGGTTCTTTCCAAAGCTAGTGTCAGTCATATTATTGGAGATAAATATTCTGGCATCAGACTCAGCATTTGAACATATTACTCTGTTGTAGATGCACTGTACCAAGGACCACAGCACACAGGCATTGCCAAACCATTGGGGAATGTTCATCTACTTCTTTCGATAATGTAGCTTTCTCATTTTCCACATCTCCAGATCTCTATCCTCTCTCTCGTTCTCCCTTTGTATCTAGTTAAGAAATCCACTAATTATTCTTCGTGTCCCGTCTCCCAAAACTCCTCCTTTCGGTTTATATCTAACGCTCTCTTCAGGATGTAATGTGGTTATAATTGAGCAATGTAACTACAAGGACATGCGGGCGAAGCTGTCCAGAGTTAATTGGAAGGGGAGCTGAGCAGGAAAGACCATGGAGCAGCAATGGGAGGAGGGTCTGGGGATAATTCGGAAGATAATACCAGAAATGCAACCCAAAGAACTTGAAACATACTCAAGGGAGAACAAGGCAGCCATGAGTGATAAGGCATCAAACCAAAAGAGAAAATATACAATGTGGTGAAGATGATTGGGACTCCAGAGAATTCATTGGCTCTGAAACTACATAACGCTGGCATTACTGACACTACAGAGCTCTTAATCATGGTCAGGGAAAGAAATAGAGGAAACACATTCACTTTAAACACAGCAGATTGGTATTTCTCAATGAAAAATATTTCGGTGAATGAAATATTTGAATTAAGATCAGTTAAATGCTTTTGCGGAATGTGTCAGATTGGAAGCAAGACCCGGGGAGAGAGACCCTCAGCAGGATGAGAGTTTGAAAATGGAAGTATTTCCACATCAGAAACCAGGTTAGGTCACTGAGTGCAGGGCTGATGGGTGAATGGGTCACAGTGAGAATTGGGCAACAGACAGCAAAATTGCATTGCAGATATTGCAGCTCGAAACTGTGTATTCACGTAGTGCTGTAGATCACAGAAGCAGGAGAAGCAGATCTGCATTCAAACACAACCTGTAACTTTTTGCCAAGGTAACACCTCAGTCTGTCATTGGCATCAACACCATCTATGGCTCAGTGACGAGTGTGGGTGAAGATGTCAGGGTCAGAATCACGTGAACTTTACCTGATGCTAACTCATTAAAGCTACCAGACTTGACCAACAGATCTGTTCGAAGCAAACTACTCCGCGGTCTGAAAGGATGAAACCGGACAGAAAACCCAGCCTCAGCATCAATGTCGGAAAAGGGAATGGGAACACAGTCCTGTCGACCCTGCAGAAACCTCCTTCCTAACATCTGAGAGTTTGTGACAGCATTTACAGAGCTTTCCCACAGACTGCACAGAAACATTGGGAATGGAAAACACATTGAGCTTCCCCATTCTAGTTCATGGAAAAACTCTCCTCAATGCACTTACCCTAAATGATATACATATCCGTTAATGTGAGTAACCTTGGGAAGCTATAAAATAGGCGGTGCAGTAGTACCTTTGGTCCATCGAGTTTGCTAACCAATTCAATATAATAATGGTTGTCCCTTCATTTCCACATCGTACTCCTGCTCTCCCACTATCCCTTTACTGTCTCGAAATCCTTATTTATAATCAGTGTCTCGGTTTCCAGGTGCGAGAGAATTCCCCAGGTTCCCGAGTCATTGAGAGCAGACATTTATTATCATCTCAATGCAGAGTGACTGCCTGTATCTAATACTGTGGTCCCTTGTTTTACAAGTCCCAGCCAGGGGAATTATCATCTCTGCTTCCAATCTGTCTCACCCTGTCAGAGTTTTATATATCTCACTGAGATCTCCACTCATTTTCCTAAACCCCATGGAATACTTGCCCAGTCTCCCATACTCTGCTCCCATAACAAGCCCGTCATCCCAGAGAGCAGTCTGGTCATCCTTCACTGCTCTCCCTCAATGTCAGGTTTGTCCTTTATTAGGTATGGAGACCAAAACTCCCCACAATAGTGCACAATGTTCAAGATGATATCTCACCAAGGCCTTGTACAGCTGCAGTAAGACACCTTTTCTCCTGGACTCACATCCCCCTGAAATGAAGATCCACACACCATTTATCTTCCTCACTGCTTTCTGTTTCGGCAATATTACTTTCAGCGACTGATGTACAAGGAGATGCAGATCCTTTTCAGTGTTGCAGCTCCCCACTTGGTGGGTCTGTGTACACTGGGCAGCATGCCAATGCCATGCCCAGTATTGACTTCTGGTTACAGAACTCACTGCACTGCAGGGGCCTCAGAGGTTTATGCAGAAGGAAACAACAAACAGGAGCATACGTCCCTTTGTAGATCAACATGTTTCAACCAATCCCTTTCAAATGGTAGGCTGCCAATTTATCGTTTCCACCAAAGAGCACACCGTCACCTCTATCCACATTGTTCTCCATCTGTCATGTATTTACCCATTCACTCCACTTGTCTTCTCGGTGCTTTTTTATAACCTCCTCACCCATTCACAATCCCACATCCGTTAGTGCTGTCAGCAGGCTGGGATATATTGTATCTGATTCCAGTAACCAAATGTTTAAAGGGCATTGTGAAAAGCTGGGCCCCAAGCACCGATCCCTGCGACACCTCAGCAACCGTCCTCTGTTAATTTCTATTTATTTATTTCGTGAATCTCGGAGTCACTGTCTGGGCCAGCATTTATTGCCCGTCCCTAGTTGCCCTCGAGAAGGTGGTGGTGAGCTGCCTTGTTGAACGCTGCAGTCCACCTGCTTGGTTGACCTCAAATGCCATTATGGAGGGAATCCCAGGATTCTGACCCAGTGACTGTGAAGGAGCGGTGATAAAATTCCAAGTCAGGATGGTGAATGGCTTGGAGGGAACCTGAAGATGATGGTATTCCCATACATCTGTAGCCCTTGTCCTTCTAGATAGACATGGGAGTTGTGAAGATGGTCTCTGAGGATCTTTGGTGGATCATTTTATTGCAGCATGTAGATAGTAAAACACTGCTGCTGCTGCTGAGCGTTGATGGTGGAGTATTGTGGATGAAGGGACAGTCAAACTGGCTGCTTTGTCCTGGATGGTGTAAAGCTTCTTAAGTGTTATTGGGGCTGCACTCATCAAGACAAATTGGGAGTCTCCTATTACACTTCTGACTTATGCATTGTAGATGATGGACAGACTTTTGGAAGTCAGGATGTGAGTTACTCGCCGCAGTATACCTAGCTTCTGACCTGTTCTTACAGTTACTGTGTTCATGTGGCGAGACCAGTGAGTTTCTGAGCAATGATTACCCACCAGGAATTTGACACTGGGGGATTCAGTTATAGTAACACCATTGAATGCCAAGTGGCAGGTTAGATTGTACTTTACTGGTGATGGTCATGGCCTGGCATTTGTGGCCTGAATATTACTTGCCACTTGTCAGCCTGGATACTGTCAAGATCTTGTCTCATTTGAACATGGACTGCTTCAGTATCTGAGGAGCCACAAATGTTGCAGAACATTGTCCAATCATTGGCGAACATCCCCACTGCTGACCTTAAAATGGAGGGAAGGTCATTGATGAAGTAGCCCTGAAGACGTTTTCGGTCACTGCCCGAGGGACTCCTACAGACTTGGAGCTGACTTGACTGACCTTTATCAACCATGACCACCTTCCTACGTGTCAGGTATGATTCTAACCAGCGGGGAGGTTGCCCCTGATGCCCATTGATTTCTGTGTTGCTAAGGCCCCTTGATACCACACATAGTCGAATGCAGCCTTGATTTAAAGGGCTATCGCTCTCACCCCACCTCTGGAATTCAGCTCTTTTGTCCATGTTTGAATCACGGTAATGAGGTCAGGAGCTGAGTGGCCCTGGTGGAGCCCAAACTGGGCGTCATTGACCAGGGTATTGCTGAGCAAGTGCTACTTAAAAACACTGAGACCTTCCACCACTTTACTGATGATCGAGAGGAGACTGATGGGGTGGCAATTGGCCGGATTGGATTTGTTCTGCGTTTTACATACAGGAGCAATGATTACTTGGGGTAATTTTCCACGTCATCAGGAAAAGCCATTGTTGTAACAGTATTGAAATAGTTTGGCGAGGGGAGTGGCAAGTTATGGAGCACAAGTTGTCAGTACTATTGCCAGAATGTTGTCGGATTATGGACCCGATGGAGTATCCAGTATCTGCAATCGTTTCTGGATATCGAGTGGACTGAATCGAATTGGTTGATGACTGGTAACTGAATTGCTGAGGACCACTGGAGGGGGCTGAAAGGGATCATCCACTCAGCATTTCTGACTGAAGATTGTTGCGAATGCATCAGCCTTATCTTATACACTGAAGGGCTGGGCTCTTCCATCATGGAGGAAGGGGTTATTTGTGGAATCTCTTCCTCCAGTGAATTGTTTCATTGTCCCCAACGTTTCTCGGCTAGATGTGGAACAACTGCAGAGCTTAGATCTGTTCCTTTGCTTGTGGGATCACTTAGCTGTGTCTATTACTTACTGCTTATGCTGTTTGGCGCATAAGTAGTCCTGATTGGTGGCTTCACCAGGCTGACACCTCATTGTCAGGTATGGCTGGTGCAGTTCCTGCCATCCTGCACACTCCACTGAACCAATATTGATTCTCTAGATTGATGGCAATTGTGAGGGGGATATGCGGGAGGCCATGAGGTTATGCAGGTGTACAACTTGGCTGCTATTGATGACTCACGACACCTAATGGACATCCAGATTTGAGCTGCTAGATCTGTTCGAAGTCTGCTCTGTTTAGCAACGTGATAGTACCACCCAAAATGGTGGAGGTTATTCTCAATGTGAAGGTGTGATTTTGTCTCCACAATGACTATGCGGTGGTCTCTCTTACCGATAATATCATGGACAGATACTTCTGTAACTGACAGATTAGTAAGGCTGTGTTCAAGTTTGTATTTTCCTCATGTTGGTTCTTTCCCCACCTGCTGCAGAACCAGTCGAGCAGTTATATCCTTTGGGACCCGGCCAGCTCGATCAGTAATGCTGTCACTGAGATACTCTTGTTGGTGAACATTGAAATCCCCCACCCAGAGTAGATCTTGCGTCCGTGCTACCCTCAGTGCTTCCTCCAATTGTTGGTCTGCATGGAGGAGTATTGATTCATCAGTTCAGAGAGGCTGGTACATGGTAATCAGCAGGAGTTTTCCTTTCCCATGTGCAAAGTAATACCATGAGACTTCATGGGATACGGAGTCACTGTTGAGGACTCCAAGAGCAATTCCCTTCTAACTGTATCCCACTGTGCCGCCACTTCTGCTGTGTCCGTCCTGCTGATAAGACAGGAGATATTCGGGGTAGGTAATGGGGTGTCTGGTCATACTCACAGAATCATACCTTACAGACAATGTCAGGCTGTTGCTTGACGAGTCTGTTTATTTCTTTTCACTGTTTCCTGCCAGCTGCCCCATTCTGGAAACATAGCCATATATTAGCCCCCAGTTCACTCAGATTTGATTTTGCAAATTGGGCTTGGAGCTTTACCAAAATGTTTGTAAAAGTCCACATGTTTTGCATCCATTGTTTCTCTTTCATTTGTCTCCCATTCTGTTTCTCAAACATAATTCCCATTTCATAAATCTACGTCAGTGTTGCCTATGACCATTACTTTCAGCCACAATAATTTCTCCTCAACCATTTACTTACTATGTTCTATGTTCAATGTACTCTATCATTTTCCTCCACCAGACTTGGTTTTCCTTGTATTGTTTGAAAGTTCTGTGAAGACAGAACTGAAGTAGTGGCTTCATAGTTCTGCCATTTCCCTGTTTCCCATTCTCTATTCTCTGATTTCAAACTGTAAGGAAACTGCACTTGTTTTCTCATATTTCTCACATTGACATTATTTAACCAGCTATTACAGTTCACTCTTTTAACCCTTGTGAATATACTCTTCAGAAAGCCATCAATTCCTGCCTTAGACTGCTCAATAATTGACCTTACACACCATACACTCACAGGAGCACAGACTCTGTGCCAACAGAAATACAGCACAATCTATATTAATCCCACTTTCCTACACCAGGCCCATAGCCTGGAATGTTATGATACTTCCACGTGCTCGTCCAAATACTGTTTAATGATTGTGAGGTTACCCGTGATAATCCCCCTTCTCAGGAAGTAATCCCAGAACCCCACATCCTCAAGGTGAAAAAAATATTTAAATCCTCTCTGAACCTCAAACTTTCACTTTAAAAGTGTGCTCATTTGTTCTTGACCCTCTGACTAAAAGGAACAGCTGCTGTCTTTCCACCCTGTCCATGTCCCTCATAATCTTATCATCCTGAATCACAGAGCCCTCAGCTTTCTCTGCTCCAAAGAAAACAACCCGAGCTAATCCAGCCTATCTCCATAGCTGATATGCTCCATCCCAGGGAACATCCTGGTGAATCACCTCTGCACCCTCTCCAGTACAATCACATCTTTCCTGGAATGTGGCTCCCAGAGCTACATACAGTACTCCAAAGCCCTGTATTGCTCTTATAATCTACTCCTGATTAGGAAATGCTACACCCAAGGTCCAATTCTTAACTAGTCCATTAACCTGTCCAGTCACATTCAGGGATGTGTGGAGAAGCACACCCTGAGGTTCCCAATGTGCTGCCATTCATTGAGTCCTCCCCTGTAACTTAAGGCCTTCCTCCTCACTGCGAACCATCCAGTCAATCTTAATGTCAAACATACAGTTACTTATCACACCTCCCCCACTCTCCACCTAGCCCCCTCCACATTCACATCTTTTTTTATGAATAACACAAACAATAAGGGACACAGCACTGATCCCTGTGGTACACCAGGGGACACTGGTCTCCAATCACACAAACAGCCTTCTCCCACCACCCTCTGCCTGCTGCCATTAAGACATTTCTCCTTGTAACCTGTCAGGGTATCCTTCATATTGTGAGATTTTACATTATTTCTCAGTATCCCGGCTGGAAATTTGTCAGAGTCCTTCCTACAAAACTAAACAATCGACCTCCTCAAACTAATTCAATCAAATCCATTAGATGCGACTTCCTTCTGATAAAGTCACGATGATTATCTCTGATCAAACCTTGTGACTCTGATTGGAGTTCGATTTTCTCCTTCCCTATTTTATCCTGTAGTTTCCTTAACAGTGATCTAATACTCACTCGTCTATAGTTCCCTGGTCTATCTCTCCCACCCTTACTGTGAAGTGGAATCGTATTAGCAGTCCTCCAGTTCTCTGGCACCTCCCCTATGATCAGATTCTAATTAAAATATTCAATCAGGGTCATTCCTCCCTTGACCCCAACAGCCGCCTGTGATACAACTCTTTCAGACATGGAGATTGGTCCAAATTTGTACAGAACAAAGCCTCAAATCCCTACTCGTATTTTACATCAATCTGTTCAAGAGTTGTCCAGTCCATCTTCTTGAATTCTGTACCTGCATCCTCCTTCTCCCAAGTAAAATAGATGTGAAGGTCTCATGTTACAATCCATCAATATTCTCCCGCTTGACACACAGATTGCCCCTTTGGTTTCTAATGTACACTGACTGTTTGCTGATTATTCTGTTTGACTTGTCTGTGTAGAATATCGTGGGATTCTCCCAGATCTCGCCTACTTGTACTTCCTCATGTCCCTCTGTTATTCAGTCCTTTCGATGTTTCTAAGATTCACTACGATCACCTCTCATGTTTCGAAACTTGAGATTACAGGCTGAGTTACCCCGTCAGACAACCTTGCCAACTTAGGGGTTAATGTGGAGAATAGCTTTTGCAGTTCCTCTGTAGTCAGTATATTCTTTCTTAGATTGGGAATCCGAGCGATACACAATATTCGAAGTGTAGTCTCATTAACACTCGATGCAACTGGTGTACGACATCCTCTATCTTCCAATTACATTCACATGAATGTAAACCTAATTTTTCTTTCCCATTTGCATATGTTCTTCCTAATACCTCTCAGTTTAACTTTTCTTATGAGCTCAGTGTGTGAGTTCTTTTAAAAAGCTCATGAATATCCAACTATACATTATTCATTTGTTGTTCATTGCCTATGTCCACAAGAATCATCTTCAAACCATTCCAAAAAAATGTTTGCCACTGCTGGTTTTCCATTCATCGGTGCATTCTCACACTCCCCAGTTATGTTTTTACCTTCTAAATATCTAGTAGCATGTTCTTTGTAATCGAGTCCAAGAGATACCTGACTGCGGATGACAGGTTAATTGGTCTGTAGTTTACCATTCTCCAAATTCATCCTTTCTTAAACTGTTGGATAATATTTATAACCTTTACCTTATCCAGATGGGATAAATGCCTTTCGGGAATGTGTCGGAAAATAAAGTGATAATCCACGATGCAATCAACATGTCTATTGCTGCTTCCTCTGAAATTCTTGTATGAAGTACATCTAGTCTGTCAGATTTATAAATACTCAATCCAGCTTTCTTTTCAAAGATGACCTCATCACTGATAAGAATGATCTTAGACTTTACTTACACAAGTCCCATGGTCACTTGGTATTTCTGGGAGAATTTCTGGACATTCTTCCATGGAGATAGACACAAAGGAACTGTTTCTTTTCCCTGCGATTTCTCTGTAATCTGCAATAAATTATCCTGTCTGCACACCAACTGTTCCACATTTGACCCTGTTTTTATTTTTTTCATACATTGATAGACGCTTTTTAGCAGTCTTTATGTTTTTCTTCCGTTTGCATGCTTTTTCTCTTTCTAATTTTGGTCATCCTTTGCTGGGTCCTACATTTCTCTGAATCCACTGGTTTACTGCAACACTTGGCATTTTTCTAAGCTGCTTCCTTTCATCGAATAGGTCGATGAAGGTGGGGTTGAAAGTGATAGTCCGAGAGGAGGGTGCTCCAGATTGATAGGAAGGAAGGTGGACACATAGGAACATTCAAAAGGGCGGTGCTGACTTGGAAGGTTGGAGTAGGATAAGGTGGGATTAGGGGAAATGGGGAAATCAACTATGATCCCCTGTGGTTGGAGGGTCCCAAGGCAGAAGAGGAGGCTTTCTTACTCCAGGCTTCTGGTGGCTCCGGTTAGGCAATGGAGCAGGCCCAGGACTCTCATGTCCTTGGCAGAGTGGGAAGGGGAGTTAAAGTGCTCAGCCACCATGCGATGGAGTTGTTCAATGTGGTTGTCCTAGAGATGTTCCCTGAAATGATCTTCAAGTTGAACTCCTGCCTCGCCAATGAAGAGAAGACCACATTGTCTTTAATGGATGCAGTAGATGAGGCGTTCTGTCTCCCTTCATCACCTTTCACTTTCAACCCCACCTTCATCTACCTATCGTAATCCCAGCTACCTCCCTCCTGCCGCACCCTCTTGTCATTTATCTCTCAGCCCCCTAGGCCCATAAGCTTCATTCCTGATGAAAGGCTTATGCCTGAAACATCGATTTATCTGCTCTTAGTATGCTGCCTCACTGTGCTTGTCCAGCACCACACTCTTCGACTCTGATCTTCAGCATCTGTCATCCCCACTTTCTCCTCACACCTTCATGGTCTGCTTGACTCAGATTTCAAATGGTTACTTCAAATACAACAAAAACTGTCGTGTACTCAAACAGCATAAAAGAAAACCAATACATTGTGGTCACTGTTCCCAAAATGTCCTTTCCAGCAAAATTTTCAATTAGCTCTTCTGATCACTCAACACCAATTCCTAAATAACCTGATCTCGAGCTCAGTGCTCAACATAATGTTCATGTAAACCATCTCACACGCGGTCATGAAATCCATTTTCCCAGCATTAGCATTCGGTTGGGTTAACACAGTTTAGATATAATGTAAGCAGTATATTATTACTGCAGTACCCACAAATGTGTATATCTCATTTCCTGTTTTATCATATGTCCAGCATTTGTATTGCAGCTTTCACTTTGAGATATAACTCCCATCAATGTTTGCTCCATCTTACTAGATTCTGTGGAATCTGAGCGATGTGGGCTCTGGAGAGATTAATAGTAGAGATCATCTCGCCACATCATTTATGATCTTCTCTAACTTTACTTTCTCCAGATCTCCCGTTATGCTGATGGAGTAGAGAAGGGCAATGATTTTCCAACAATGCTCTATATTCCCCCAGAGAGCTGAGACAGCTCTAACCTGGTTGGGACCCTTACAACAGGCTGGTAAAATGTTGCTGCTGCTGTACAGGGTATTAGTGAGATCACATCTGGAGTAGTGTGTACAGATTTAATCTCTTCAGTGAAGAAATGATGTTGTTATATTGGAAGCAGCTCAGAGATGGTTCCCTCAACTGATTCCTGCAATGAAGGTGCTAGCTTATAACGAAAGGATGATCAGGTTGATCCAGTAGCTATTGGAGTTTGCAAAAAATAAGGTGACCTTATTTCAACATAGATGACAGATGTAGTCAACGAGTGAAGCGAATTACACAGATAGTGGAGGAACCATTCCGTTCTCCAGTGTGTTATGCAGGAACAACAGAAGGATAATCAAGCCTTCGACCCTGTTACACAAAAACAGGATGAGGCTATTCAGCCCCTGGAGCCTGATATACATTTACAGAAGGAGGTCAATTAGCCATTCAACCCTGTAGCAGTAGGCCATGCTGCACCAGTATCCTGTTAAACAGCAACAGGATCAGTCCATTCAGCCTCCTCAAGTCTGTAACATAGGAACTGGAAGAGGTCACACAATGACTGGAGATTGTTACACTGGGATACCAGGAGGCCATTCAGACCCACCGAGCCTATTGCAAGGGAATTGGATAAGGATAAAAACTATCTGAGACTTCTTTAATGAGAAAGGAAGAAGTAATTTCGACACGTGTCTGTTGTATGGGAACAAGAGAAGACCAATCAACCCCTCGGAACCATCTCCCGGATACATGAGGAGACCGTTCAATATTTCGATGGAGAAGTATGAGAAGACCCATCAGCCCATCAAAATGTTAGAGAGCAACAGTAAGATTCCATAATCTCCCAATCCTCTAAAGGATCAACAGGAGGAGGTCATTCTGGCCTTGGAGACGACAACATGGGAACACCAGAAAGACGTCAGCCCATCGAGTTTGTACACCAGCAGGATGGTGAGTCCATTCAGCCACACATGGCCCTTACACAGCAACTGGAGCAGATCTCTTAAAGCCTTGTGCCCATTAAATAGGAATTCAAAGAAAACGTGCAGGTTTTGGAAAGGGATGAACTTATAATAATGGTATACATTAGGGACTAAAGTGTAACAATAAACCATTGTAATTTAAGGCTAATTGTTAGAGTCCATTGTTCAGGACATTTGCAAAATTAAACCACAATCCGTCAGATTCAACATGGTTTTACAAAGGACAATCAAGTTTGAATTGTTTGCTTGAGTTATTTGAAGATGTCACAAAAAAGGTGGATCGTGGGAGATGGAACATCTCTGGCCTTCCTGAAGGCACTGGATGTGTCGCTTCTCCAAAGACTAAGTGGTAAGATCAGACAACATGGGTGTAGGAGTAATTTATTCGCTTGGATGGAGGATTGGTTAACCAATAAAATGCAGTCAGATGGAATAAATGTGTCATTTTATTTTGGCAAATGCAATTTGTGGGTGCCATTGATTTCAGTACTCATGCCTCAACCATTTGCGATCGATGGTGTTACTGTACTCGGTTGATGGGATAGAAAATACAATGCCACATTTTCAGATGACTCTCACATTGGTGGGAAATTACTTTGGAATGACGATGCAAGAGATTTTAAAACTATATGGATAGGTTGCGTGAATGGGCCAAAATTTAGCAAGGAAAATTAATGGGAATAAATATGGGGCTATTCATGTTTGCCAGGATAATGGAAAGACAAATTATTATCTAAATGGAGAGAAAGTTCAAAGTGCTTAAGTGCAGAGGGATCTGGGTGTCTGCTTACATATCACAGAAAACCTGCCTGCAGTTACTACAAGTAATGAGAAATGCAAGCATAATTTCAGTGTTTATTTATAAAAGGATAGAGTAGAAAGGTAGGGAGTGTTGGTGTAGCTACGCAAGGCATTAGTGAGGCTGCAACTGAAGTATAGTTTGGGGGTCCGGCAGAATGAGGTGTTTCCATTGGAGGCAATTCAGAAGAGCTTCATTAGATTGATTCCATATTCGAAGTTTTTGTCTTATGAAGAGTAATTGAGCAGTTTAAGCATATACTTTCGAGTTTATAAGAATGAAAGGAGATCTCATTGAGGTCTGTAACATTCTATAAATAATTGAATGTGTAGATATGGAGTGGATTTTTTTTTCATGTGGCGCAATCTACAATAATAGACTAGAATTTTAGGATGGAGAGATGGCAGGAAAGTAGAACAGAGGCCGTGTTGACATCAGTGTCATCGAGGGGTTGGATTCCTCACAGATGCTCCTTGTTCTTTTTCAACCCTTCGACAGTGTTTCACTGGAATGGGGGAGGACTGGGTATCATACAGGAGCAGGCACTCAGGATAAATCCGTCTCAATCAGTTAGACAGAACGTAACCAGTAGCGTCACACATTGACCAGCGCTGGGTTCTCAACTATTTACAGTCTATATGGATGATCAGGAGGATGGAACAGATATACAGATGCTGAGTTTGGTGATGTCGCTGTGGTAAGCAAGAGATTAAATTATCAAGAGAGGGTGGAGAGTCTGCAAATAGATTCAGAGAGATAAAGGCAATAGATAACAGTTTGGCAGGTGGAATTTAACATGATATAACCTGTCATTTCATTTACAGGAATAATGGAAGGCAGTATGTTACTGAAATGGAGAGGGATGACAGGGATTAAAGATACTGTGTACTGGGGGGCTCACTCAGACCCGGTCAGACATGGGAGGTTTTGCTCCATCCCTGATCGTCTATTCCCAGACACCCCAAGTGACCCCATTGCTCTCCGTACACATGGAATACTTTGATGTGGTTGATTGGTGGTGGGGATGGTGTTTTGAAACGTGCATCAAGGGGACGGCCTTTATCCAAAATATATTCATTCCTTTCTACGTGGAGACCGGATGACGATGGGACTGGCTGACTGCTTCTGAATGAAGAGACGATGACTGCTGACAGGACAGTGGGTATTCACCACATGATGTAGTGTGATGGGCACGCTGTGACATTAATGGAATGAGAGAGAGCTCCTTCAGTTCCTCTACATCTCCGCATTGACATGGATACTTTGCAGATGCCATAGACACCATCGGGAATCCCACTATCCAGTATAGATACAACCGGCAGCTCCCTGCTGAGGGAGAAACAATCTATTTACCTCATCCACCATATATATCCTCCATCACCGAATGGTAACATTGATGTTGAGATACTGGGAGATGATGGATATGTCACCTAGTCCTGCCTGGAAAGTTCTGGATCATAGAAGCTGAATGAAACAGTGACCCTCACAGCCCCTGGCAACACCATCCTCCCCCTGGTGTGAGGCTGCAGGTCGTGTTGAAGGAGGTGACACCGCTCTGTGACCAGCTCCTTGTTCAGGCAGGGTCCCCTCATACTTTGATCCTGGTTTAAGTGGAGTTTGAGAAATTGTTCCTGGAAAATCCGGGGTAGATACAGCAGATCCCTTTCCCCACACACACTCACTGCGTGGTTTCAGAGCTTCCCCTCTCTGCAGCCTCTGCTCCATTTCTTGTTCATGTTACAGACCCAGATGCTGTAGCTGCAGTCCCCATGCTCCATCCAGAGTTGGGTCACCAAATCCTCAGATCTCCCTGAATGTCTGAGGCAACTGACAGCACAACCTCCAGCAAAACATCCCCTGCCCCTCCACTAAATTTTCAATTGCAGAAGCCAGTCAGAAGCCCCTCGCTACAAGTGTTTTCGACCAGACCAGATTCCCTCAAAATATTTCCAGAAGGCCGTTTAGACCCAAACCTTTCCTTATTTTAAATATAGATGTGAAGTGTGTGTTCCAGTTATGTTGTGACTAGTCAAACCACTCAACATTGAGCAAAATATAATCTATTCAAATGCTTTAGTTCAAATACAATCAAAGAAAAGAACGTTTTGGGATAGCTTATATGTTGGAACACTTACACAAACAATAGATACCGTACCTGTTTGGTTTACACCGCTTGGCACAAAGATATATTCAGATTCAGATCCTTACAGCAGTTTTCCAATCCAGAGGGAAACAAGATGAACAGAGATCTCAGAGAGAAAGGCAGCTGGGGATCACGTATTGAAACATCCAACACTTCTGGGATCCCCAGCAGCTTCTGAATGCTGCAGCTAAAAGTAAAATGAGGAAATCTGGTCTGGGAGAGCTGGCCACTGCCCTTCCATTGTTATCACCGTTTTAATGAAACCTAAAATCTCAGTTATTTATTTAAACTGTTTTCAGACAGCAGTTCTGCACCTCTGCCTTTAACACCTCTCTTCAAAAGAAAACCCCAAGAGAAAATAACCTTTTTACAGTGATAGTGTCCTCACAACTCCATCTTTAATAAAATAATCCATCAATACACAAAGGTGGATTCATTTTAGACATCCTACTCTTCCTCTATTAGTAGACTGAAATGCATATATATTACATTGACTCTGAGCATACAAATATTCACATCTATTTCGATTTCAGTCATTTTACTCCTGCCACAGAATGCCTTTGTCTTTCTTCATCCAAGTCTCCACACTTAGGTTTTATCACCCTGTCGCCTGTATAGTTTCAAATTGAATGGCAGCAATAATAAGCTCAATCGAAACAGACTGGTATTTTTCTCCCTAAACTTAACCAAAAACTTTAAGGGGTTATGATCAGTGATAAAGATTTGTTTCAGGTATGTTATTGGCAATGTAAATCTGAAATGTTGCAACGCCAACACCAAGGCCTCCTTCCCCATTGTGGAATAAATCTGTTGATGTTTCCACTGGACACTCCAATCACACGTTACATAATGTAGCGCTTCTCATCTCTCCACTACTCCCTCTGAATGACATAGCTCCTCATGTCTCAGCATAAAAGAATTACATGCTTCTGTACCTCTTAATGCTCTAACCTCTTTACCTGCTACTCCTGGCCTATGCCTGTAAACCTTAACAAGACCTCGCACATTCTTCTCCATCTCTCACAGAAACCAAACTTTGATTTCTGAACTCAATCATCATCAGCAGCCATTTCAGCTTCTAATCTTGCCGTTTTAACTCTGCTCTTCCACACGAGTTTTCACGGCTGCAGGAAGTGAATTATTGACCTTCTCCAAAATAAGAATCTTTCTAAGAGTGTCATAGGTTTGCTCTGTTTTTAATACCCTTACCACCTTTCAAAATTACTTTGTTTGATCCTTTCAAACTCAATGTGCGTTTAACCAGGGACCCTCTTTTAGATTCCTGTAACGCTGTCTGTCAGTGTCTGGCCCAAGCTCATATACACTTCAGATGGCTTTCTACACACCTCATACTCCCCAGATACCTCCTCTGATAGGGATGCAAATACCTATCAGCTTTGGATCAAATAAATTCACATGGTCACTGGTGTCTGCATTTGTTTAGCCACTTTCTCAAATGAAATTCAAAAGGCTTCCCCATCCTTCTCATCAAATTTAGAGAATGCCTGGATGCATTTAAACGGAACCTCGTTAGGCCATTGGTTACAATAGGGTTGCTCAACCGCACTATCCTCCTCATCCCACCGACATTCTACCTTCATCTCCGCCTTCTATATCAACTTTCATCTCTAATTGCTAACTTTTTAAGTTGAAACTCTCTGCTTTTCTTCTACCCTTTTCTCTCTTTCTTCTTCGTTTCCCTTTCTTTTATTTCTACTTTTCATCATAATTCAAACTCTTTCAATTCCTTCTCAGGTTCAAAGACCATCATTTGAAATTGAATTCCAGCCATTTCCAAAGAGTCTGATGGCGGTTCTACTAAACGTAATTGCCGATCTATAGCTGTAATTATCTCTCATTTTCTCACAGACAATCGCAACCCTAACTCCAGGTTGTTTGTCAATTCCGAAAACTTTACCATCATTACCTTTTGTAAAATCGCCAACTTCACTTTTCCACACCCAGAGAACTCTTAAGGACTGAATCTTTTTACACAAAATACTGTTTAAACCAACCAAATTCAACATCCAGAAAAAAGACACTATCAACTACCATACACGACCTTTGAACCCAATAGCCTCCTGATGCATACTCTCCAGTGTCTGCATGAGCTTATTCTGGATGGTTTGGTTTCCTCCCACAATCCAAAGATGTGCATATCAGGTGTATTGTCCATGATAAATTGTTCATAGTTTTCAGGGATGTGTGGGTTAGTTGCCTTTGTCGGGGTAAATGTGTAATAATAGGGTAGAGGAATGGGTCTGGGTAGGTTACTCCTCGGAGGGTCGGTGTGGACTTGTTGGGGAGAATGGCCTGCTTGCACACAGTAGGGATTGTAATTCTAAACCCAATTTGGTATTATCGATATAGAACCGGACAAGAGTCCATAGTTTGCTATAGACGAACCAGACTGCCTCAAACTATTTTAAGAAGGTAGTTTGGATGCCAACCTTTCCTTATTTTAAAGGTAGATGTGAGTTGGGTGTTCCAGATGTCAAACTATTCAAACCACTCACCATTAAGCAAAACACAATATATTTAAACACTCTAATGAAAATCCAATTAGAAATGAAGATGAATTTAGAATAATTTTTCTATTGGCAATCTTAACCGAATAATGGATACAGTACCTTCTACTAATGAACTGTTCCAATATATCAACATCCCATAAACACACCTCTTGGCAAAAAGGACCATTCAGACATGCATTCTTGCATACAGTTTTCCAATCCAGGAGGAAACACCATCAAGTGAGGTTCCAGAGAGAATACTAGCTGGGGATAATTTACTGAAACTTACAACTCTTCTGGCACCCCAAGCACTTGGTGATTGTTATAGCTACAATATAAAAAAAAACCTAGAAATCCTGGTCTGTGCCAGCTGGCCATTGTATCTGCTATTTATTTTAAAAACCCTAAAAGCCCCATAAGTTATTTACTTGAGCCGTTTTCAGCAGGCAGTTTTGCCTTTAAGGTCTCTTACTAAAAAAAGGGAGAAAATAACCTCTTATTTAAAAAGTGACAGCATTGTTAGGCAATTTATATGCGTGGTCCTTTACTCAGTGGGCTTCCTTTTGTTACTAATCGCATGGTCACCTGAGAGCAACAGCCACAGGTACAGACCAAGTTACAAGGATGTTTCTCATAACTTCTGAAACACGCTTGTCCATGGACCATCACATGGGACATACCAGGAAGTGAACAACAGCTTGACACACCCCATTTCATTATTTCTGAGCTACACAATGCCAGCACTCGATACACTAGGGAGACAAAACCCAAGGCCAGGGAAAGAAAGAAAGGGACAAGAGATTCACATTAAAGACAGAAACAGACAGTTAATTAACTGAAAAGATGTTGTGGAAATATGTGGAAAACGTCAGGGCAGTGGGACTAACTGGCGAAGTGAGATCTTCGAGAGTAAAATTACAAGAATGAGAACAATGAATAAAGGCATTGTCAGATCAGCTGAAATGGTTGTTACATCAAGTTCTCAATCTGCTTCACAGAACACCACAAACAACATAAACTGGGACAAGATGACAGCCCAGCATGGAGAGCTGTGCAGACCATGCTAGTGTGTTGCTCAGTAAACTGCACTATCTGCACAGCATGAGAGTATTGCAAACTTTACTATCATATGCTAACTATACTCGCAACAGATTTACTGCTTACACTGGGAAAGTTTGCTCTCTCTGCGTGTGTGTGTGTGTGTGTTCATCAGAGACTGAGTGTGTGTGTGTGTGTTCATCAGAGACTGAGAGAGTGTGTGTGTGTGCACGCGATTGGTGTGGTTGAGTGCAAAACTCATTGTTTGAGAAGGTACGCACATGGAGGAAATTATTTTAAATACGAACAACAGGCAAGCTTTTTGTTAATCAGTAGAGAGAGTGAGAGAAGTTTCATGGACAGATAAGATAAAGTGTTTGAGAGTGTTAAAATAAAGGCATTGCCAGACACAACAGCAATATACATCGGCGTGCACATGAATGACAGATGGATGGGAGTTTGGTGTGAGGTTGAATCAGATTTGCTTCAGCAGGTTTGAAGCCCGGAGTGTCAGCAGCAGATTATTGACTTCATTAAGACTGTATTTCATAGCTCAAGGTTCAAACAACAGATGGAATAAACCAGTGAGATATATTCTGGAGTGGTGAGTATTTCAAGTTAGAAATGTTCAGGGTATGGTGTCAAGAATCAGCTCATAGTCAAAGGGATCTCCCACAGTTGTGATCTGATTGCTCCAGCTGCAGATATTGGCCAGGAATGGGATGGAAACAGTGGAAGGAAGTGGAGTTTGTAACCAGAACAGTAGACAGTGACCTCCATGCTCTTAACAGTAAAGGCAATGAGACAATGCATTTGGTTCTCCCCTGAAACTGAATAGATCAACATAGAGACCCATGAGTAACACAACCAGAACAGAGAGCGAGACAGTAATTGAACACCTTCATTAATGTAGTTCGTAGTGGTCTGTAGAGTGAATATCTGGATGGAGAGATTCAACAGGAACAATAATAGTGGCAGGAAGTGTAGACAATATGAAATAACAATAATAAACTCATGACTGGTTTATAGAAAACAAAATCTGGATAGTGACACTAACCAGGAACACCAACGATAGCCAGGAAGGGATAATAAAAGTATTGAATAATGAGAAGAGCGAAATAGATCCGCAATGATAATGACATCCAATCAAATTCAGAAAGATACCAAACATAATCGGATAAGCTCCTGTATATTGTTGGAATATTTCAGTCTAATGTTCTCAGATTCTGATCCATTGTTGGAATATTTCAGTCTAATGTTCTCTGATTCTGATCTCTCCTCACCCTCTCTCTGGATCTGCTAATCCCTATCAGTGTTGTCAGTGATGCTCCCGCTCATGTTATGGGTTGACACATTGAACGGAGCCCATTTATCATTAAAAGATGGAAAGCTTCCACTGAGATAATTAGAATCCATGGAGATTGGCATTAATCACAGTCACTGAACAAACAGGCCCAGTTAACAAATACATCACTTTTCATTTACTGGTTTTGGACGGAATGGATAAGGTTGCTGAGGGATGTACCATAAATCTTTCAATATTTTTAACCTTTTTTCCCCTTGTATATGAGAGTATTAACAGAACACTGCAGCGGTCTATATATGTTTAAATCTGTCTATGAAAATATGCAGTTATAAAATGACAGATCTGCTGCGTAAAAAAAAAACGTCTGGTGGGCAAGTTTCTAGATACCTGAAACAAAGTACGGTACTTATTGACCAGTGTGAGGCTACTCCTGGTTTTAATGTCCTGTTTTCAAATCCTTTCATAACCTTGAGACAGAGCATTGCGACTGCTGCTCAGTAACAGGCCAAAGCAATTCTGTCCCTATGGGCCCCTTACAGAAGGATAGGAGAAGGCCATTCAGCCCATATTAACCTGTTGCTACTTGAAAAGGTGGCAAGTTGGAATATTGGCACATTTTGCCAACAGAATCATTCAAAACAAAGAGATTTGTCACTGCAGCTGTATGAGGTGTCACTGAGAGGGCACCTGGAGTACATTGTGTTGTTTGTGTTTCTGTAACTGAAAAGGAATGGGTCTCCATTAGATACAGTTTACCGGCTGCTCGTAATCCACAGGTTGCTGTGTCTCGGATCTGTTACACAGGGACAGGAGGAGGCCATGCGTCCTCTCGAGTGTGTTTAGAAGAACTGGAGGAGGCCATTAAGCCTCTTGGGTCTATTACAGAGGGACAGCATTCCAGTGTAATACAGAGGGACAGGATGAGCCTATTCAGTCTCTCGAGCCCTTTATAGAGGCACAGGAAGTGTTTATTTAACTTTCAAGTTTGTTATGCATAAATATTAGTTTTAAATTAATTATGGAATCGGAAATACCTGATGTCAACATTAAAGTTCTAACTTTGAACAAGGCCAATTTTGAAAGTGTTAGGTGAGCCCTGTGAAAGGCTGATTGGAATACCCTATTCACAGGTAAAGGGATGGTTGGTAAATGCAAGACCATCAAAACTTGGTTTCAGAGAGTCCAGAGCAAACGTGTTCCTATTAGTGAGATGGGCAAGGCTGGTGGGTGCAGGGAGTGCTGGATGGCTAGATATATTGATGTTATGGTCAAGGTAAGGAAGGAGGCATATGTCAGGTAAACAGAGCTGAGATCATGTGAATCCCGAGAGGTGTATAAGGGCAGCAAGTGTATCATCAATCGGAAAATCGGGCCAGGAAAATGTGGACAAGAGATTGCTTTAGAAATTGGGTTAATGAGGCATTGAACAAATTCTACAAATCCTTCAATGGCAAAAGATTAACTAGGGAGACAATAGGGCCCCTTAAAGGTCAGTAAGGCTACCTATTTATGGAACCACAACAAATTTGAGGGATACTAAACAAGTATTTCTCCTCAGTATTTAATGTGGAGGAGGTTACAAGAGCGAGAGAATGAAGAAATATGCAATGATACCTTGAAAAGTGTCTATATTACAAGGAGGTGTTGGACATTTTAAAACACATAAAGGTGAACTAACCCCTGGGACCTGATCAGTTGTATCCCAGATGTTTGCGGGAAGCTAGGAAATAGATTGCTTATGCATTTTGCTGATATATTTGTAACATTGATTTTCACAGGTGAGGTGTCAAAAGACTGGAGGGTTGCTAACATAGTGAAATTATTTAAGAAAGCAAAGAAAAAACAGGTAACTCTAGATTGGTAAACATGGCGTCAATGGTGACTAAATTGTTGGAGGGGATTTCGAGGAAAAAGATCGATATGTATTTGGAAAGACAAGGACTGAAGAGGGCTTTGTACATTGGAGATCACGTCTCACTGACTCGGTGGAATTTTTTGAGGATGTGATGAAGATGATTGATGAAGGCAGGACAGTGGATGTTGTCTTTATGAAATTCAGTAAGAAAACCAAAATGGTCTACATGGTAGACTGGTTAGCAAGGTTAGACTGGCTGGGATCCAGGGAGAACTCGCCATTTAGGTCCAAACTTTTCTTGAATATTGGAGACAGGCGTGACAGTGACATTTGTTCATTAAACTTGGAGACCTGTGACCAGTGGCGTGCCGCAAAGATCAATAGTGGGTCCACTGCCTTTTGTCACTGATACAAATCATTTACATTTGAGTATATGAAGTATGGTCAGTAAGTTTGTAGATAATACCAGATTTGGTGGTGTCGTCGACAGTGAAGAATGATCTCTCAGACTATAATGGGACTTTGTTTAGGTGAACCGAGGAGTGGCAGATAGAGTTTATTTCAGTTAAATGTGAGGTGTAGCATTTTGGCAAGACATATCAAGGCAAGACATGTAGGTAGGGTCCTGTCGAAAGCTGCCAATCAAGGAGAATTCCATAGAAATTATCGAATCCCTACAGTGAGGAAACAGGCTTTTCGGCCCATCGAGGCCACACCGACCCTCTAAACAGTATCCCACTAGACAAACCCCCACCCTTTCCCTCTGAGCCTGCATTTTCCATAACTAATCCACCTCGCCTGCACATCCCTGGGTACTTTACTCAATTTAGCATGGCCGATCTACCCTTATCTATATATCTTTATACTGTCGGAGGAAAACATAACATCCGGAGGAGACTCATACAGACACGGCGAGAATGTGCAAACTCCACACAGACCGTCATTCAAGGATGGAGTTAAACCCAGATCGCTGCGCTCTGAAGCAGCAATGCTAGTCACTGAGCTACTGTGTCACCTTGTGGTGCAGGTTCTCCGTTCCTTGAAAGTGCTGTCACAGGTAGACAGCGCAGTGAAGAAGGCACTTGGTGATCTTCCCTTTATTGGTCCGTGCTTTGTGTCTAATCATTTTCACGAAGCGTTGCATCTGTACAGGACATTGGTTTGGCCACTTTTGTAATATTGCCTTTAATTCCAGTTTCCCTGCTGTCGGAAAGATGTTGTCAAACTTGAAAGGGTACAGAAGAGATTTAAAATAATGTTGCAGGTGTTGGAGGGTTACAGCTACAGGGAAAGTTTGAATAGGCTGGGGCTATTTTCAAGTGTTGAGGCTGAGGGGTGATCTTAAAGGGGTTTATAAAATCATGAGGGGAATAGATAAGGTAAACAGTCAACGTCTTTTCCCAGGATAGGCGAGTCCAAAATTAGAAGACAAAGGTTTAAGGTGAGAGGAGAAATATTTTAAAAAGGGACATGAGGGACAACATTTTCAAACAGAGACTGCTGTGTGTATGGATTGAACAGACAAAAGAGGTGGTGGAGGCAGGTAGAGTTACACCATTTAAAAGGCATTTGGATGGATACATGCATGGGAAGTATTTAGAGGGAGATGGGCCAAGTGCTGGCAAGGGGGACGAGATTTATTTAGGATATTTGGTTGGCATAGACTACAGGAGTGAAGGATCGTTTTCTGTACTGTACATCTCTGAGACTCTATTACCATTTGAGTGTATAACACAGGAACAGGAGGAGGCTACTCAGCTTCTGAATTCTGTCAGTCAGATTGTTTGCTCAATTACTGAGAGCAAAATACAAAAATACATCATTCAGATTTTGATGGTGATTTACAGAATCAGGAGAATTGCTTTTAGTCAACAGAAGCTGAAAGGAATGTGAAGAGGCTATTCAGTCCCTCAGTTCCATTCCACAGGGGCAGGAGGTGAGCACAGAGCTATTGGAGCCTGTTACACAGGAACAGGAGGAGGACATCCATTTTCACAGACTTGGGATCAGGAAGCATTCATTCAACTGCTTGAGACTGGGACACAGGAACAGCTGGGAGTCATTCAACTGCTCGAGGCTGGGACACGGGAACAGGAGGGAGTCACTCAAATGCTCGAGACGGGAACACAGGAACAGAAGGGTGTCATTCAACTGCTCGAGGCTGGGACATAGGAACAGGAGGGAGTCACTCAAATGCTCGAGACGGGAACACAGGAACAGAAGGGTGTCATTCAACTGCTCGAGGCTGGGACATAGGAACAGGAGGGAGTCACTCAACTGCTTGAGACTGGGACATGGGAGCGGGAGGGAGTCACTCAACTGCTTGAGACTGGGACATGGGAACAGGAGGGAGTCATTCAACTGCTTGAGACTGGGACACAGGAACAGGAGGCGGTCATTCAACTGCTTGAGACTGGGACACAGGAACAGGAGGGAGTCACTCAACTGCTTGAGACTGGGACACAGGAACAGAAGGGTGCCATTCAACTGCTCGAGCCTGGGACACAGGAACAGGAGGGAGTCACTCAACTGCTCGAGACTGGGACACAGGAACAGGAGGGAGTCACTCACCTGCTTGAGACTGGGACACAGAAACAGGAGGGAGTCATTCAACTGCTCGAGACTGGGACACAGGAACAGGAGGGAGTCACTCAACTGCTTGAGACTGGGACACAGGAACAGGAGGGAGTCATTCAACTGCTTGAGACTGGGACACAGGAACAGGAGGGTGTCATTCAACTGCTCGAGGCTGGAACACAGGAACAGGAGGGAGTCACTCAACTGCTTGAGACTGGGACACAGGAACAGGAGGGTGTCATTCAACTGCTCGAGACTGGGACACAGGGACAAGAGGGAGTCATTCAACTGCTCGAGACTGGGACACAGGAACAGGAGGGAGTCACTCAACTGCTTGAGACTGGGACACAGAAACAGAAGGGTGTCATTCAACTGCTTGAGACTGGGACACAGGAACACGAGGGAGTCATTCAACTGCTCGAGACTGGGACACAGGAACAGGAGGGAGTCATTCAACTGCTTGTGACTGGGACAGAGGAACAGGAGGGAGTCCCTCAACTGCTCGAGACTGGGACACAGGAACAGGAGGGTGTCATTCAACTGCTTGGGACTGGGACATGGGAACAGGAGGGAGTCATTCAACTGCTTGAGACTGGGATACAGGAACAGGAGGGAGTCACTCAACTGCTTGAGACTGGGACACAGGAACACGAGGGAGTCACTCAACTGCTTGAGACTGGGACATGGGAACAGGAGGGAGTCACTCAACTGCTCGAGACTGGGACACAGGAACAGGAGGGAGTCACTCAACTGCTCGAGACTGGGACACAGGAACAGGAGGGTGTCATTCAACTGCTTGAGACTGGGACACAGGAACAGGAGGGAGTCACTCAACTGCTTGAGACTGGGACACAGGAACAGAAGGGTGCCATTCAACTGCTCGAGACTGGGACACAGGAACAGGAGGCAGTCACTCAACTGTTCGAGACTGGGTCACAGGAACAGGAGGGAGTCGCTGAACTGCTTGAGACTGGGGCACAGGGACAGGAGGGAGTCACTCAACTGCTTGAGACTGGGACACAGGAACAGAAGGGTGCCATTCAACTGCTCGAGACTGGGACACAGGAACAGGAGGGAGTCACTCAACTGCTCGAGACTGGGTCACAGGAATAGGAGGGAGTCATTCAACTGCTCGAGACTGGGCACAGGGACAGGAGGGAGTCACTCAACTGCTTGAGACTGGGACATGGGAACAGTAGGGAGTCACTCAACCGCTCGAGACTGGGACAGAGGAACAGGAGGGTGCCATTCAACTGCTCGAGGCTGGAACACAGGAACAGGAGGGAGTCACTCAACTGCTTGAGACTGGGACACAGGGACAGGAGGGAGTCATTCAACTGCTCGAGACTGGGACACAGGAACAGGAGGGAGTCACTCAACTGCTTGAGACTGGGACACAGGAACAGGAGGGAGTCATTCAACTGCTTGAGACTTGGACACAGGAACAGGAGGGAGTCATTTAACGGCTTGAGACTGGGTCACAGAACAGGAGGGAGTCATTCAACTGCTTGAGACTGGGACACAGGAACAGGAGGAAGTCATTCAACTGCTCGAGGCTGGGACATAGGAACAGGAGGGAGTCACTCAAGTGCTTGAGACTGGGACAGAGGAACAGGAGGAAGTCACTCAACTGCTTGAGTCTGGGTCACAGGAACAGGAGGGAGTCCCTCAACTGCTAGAGACTGGGATACAGGAACAGGAGGGTGTCATTCAACTGCTTGGGACTGGGACATGGGAACAGGAGGGAGTCATTCAACTGCTTGAGACTGGGATACAGGAACAGGAGGGTGTCATTCAACTGCTTGAGACTGGGACACAGGAACAGGAGGGAGTCATTCAACTGCTTGAGGCTGGAACACAGGAACAGGAGGCGGTCATTCAACTGCTTGAGACTGGGACACAGGAACAGAAGGGTGTCATTCAACTACTCGAGACTGGGACACAGGGACAGGAGGGAGTCACTCAACTGCTCGAGCCTGGGACACAGGAACAGAAGGGAGTCACTCAACTGCTCGAAACTGGGACACAGGAACAGGAAGGAGTCACTTTACTGCTTGATACTGGGACATGGGAACAGGAGGGAGTCACTCAACTGCTCGAGATTGGGATACAGGAACAGGAGGGAGTCATTCAACTGCTTGAGACTGGGACACGGGAACAGGGAAAGGAACAGGAGGTCGTCACTCAACTGCTCGAAACTGGGCCACAGGGAAATCTGTAGGCTAGTGAGGCCCGAGGATCCTGTTACACAGGAACAGGATGAGCTGACTCACTTCCCACCAGTATGGGACATTGGGAGAGAAGAGGAGTTTGCTTGGAACAAACATAAATACATGAACAAGTTGCATTCGTGGTCCACACAATCCTGCCCCACCATTCACTAAGACCACGGCTGATCTGATTGTGATTTCCTCATTCCATTTTACGGAGACTGTCCTCTCTGCAGCCTCTGCTCCATTTGTTGGTCATGTTACAGACCCAGATGCTGTAACAACAGTCACCATCACTCATCCAGAGGGTCGGGTCTAAGGATGAGTCAGGATTTGAAGGATCCAATCACAAGAATGAAAACACAAAATAAAGGTATAGCCAGATGTTTAGTTCTCTCACATTCGCAATCAAACTCACATAAACAGCCATCCATAATACATTCGGGATGGAGTACTGTGTAGATATGGCTAGCGTACTGCTGAATGCAACCCAACAATATCCAGAATGGAACTTTGTGCAGCCCACACCAATACTTGATCTATATTCCTGGGATAAATGTCCAGCGTGGGGAGATGTGCAGACCTCACTGGTTTATTCATATATAAACACGGGTTGTTCCAGTTTTCGGAAACACTGTGTTAGATCAGTGTGGGGAAATTTGCTGGAAGTGACAGGATGTGCAGCTCCCAAACAGTTACAGCACCATGTCTCCACTGTACCTTGACAAGTTTTGATGCAGATGTGAAAATCATTGCAAGGGAGAGATGTAAATGGAAACAGTTGAAACACCAATAGTTCTGATTAAGGCGAGTATCCCACAAGTATTTAAAGATGAAATAACTGAGATATTATCCGATGAGGTTCTGTGAATGGTACAAGGAAGTAAGACGGGGTTAGTGATGTTATAGTGGTTGCACTATAAGCCTCCAAATCATCAATGGTAATTAGAGGAACAAATATGCAGGGAAGCTGGTGAGAGTAGCAGGAGCATTAGGATTGTTATAATAGGTGATTTAAATTTTTCTAACATAGACGGGGACATGCAGATGGTTAAGAACTTCGATGGAACGTAGTTTCTTAAGTTTGTTCAAGAAAGTTTCCCCAAGCAGTATATAAAGGGTCCTACACGGGAATGGACACACTCGACCTACTGTTGGGAAATAGGGATGAATAGGTGACGGTGGTAAAGTGGGGGAGATTTTTGGGAAAAGTGACTGGCGTTGTATTAATTTTAAAATAGTTATGGGAGGGACAAAATTGGTCCACAGATTCAAGTTCGAAATTGGGGCAAGGCGTATTTTGTTGGAATTAGACAGAGGATTGCAGGGGTTAATTGGAGTAGTTGGTTTTCAGGTAAAAGGATATTGGGCACGAGGGAGGGTTGTAAAAGTGAGATAGCTCGAGTTCAAGGTTTATATATTCCTGTGAGGGTGAAGGGAATGTGAGGGTGGAAGAGAAAACCCTGGATGACAAGAGATATTGAGGCTCTGACCAACAAAAAGGAGGCGTGGTTCAGGTACAGGCAGCTGGGATCAAGGGAATCTCTGGAGGTACACATGGAATACAGGAGTTTACTGAAGAAGGAAATCAGGAAGGCGAAAAGGGATAATGAAATAGCCTTGGCTGAGACGATTAGGGTGAACCCAAGTTCACTATAGTAAAGAAAAAGAACAACTAGAGAGAGAATAGGATGCCTTAAAAACCAAAATAGGCACGCATGTGTAAAACTACAAGAGATGGTTGAGGTCCTCAATTTCCCCTCTGTGTTTACCATGAAGAAAGACATGAAGACTTGTGACCTTTGGGAGGTTAAGTGTCGAAATCACAGTAGAGGTGCTGCTGGAAATATTAGAATGCACAAAGTCAGATAAATCTCTTGGTCCTGACCAGATATATCCAAGAGCACTGCAAGAGGTGAGAGAAGACAGGGGCCAAGGTCCTGGAAGACTAGGCAGTAACAAATATATAGTGCTCTTCTTCAAGAAGGGCTGCAAATAAATGCCTGGGAAATACAGACCAGTAAGCTTCACATCTGTTTGCGGTAAACTACTTGAGAAGGTTCTGAGATACAAGATATGCATGCATTTGGAAAGACAGTGTTTGACTTGGAGCAGTCAGCATAGCTTTGTGCGTGGCAGATCATGCCTTACAAATTTTATTAGGGTTTTTTAAGGAAGTGACCAGGAAAGTTGTCGAGGACAGGGCGGTCAACATAATCTATATGGATTTCAGTATGGCCTTTACTAAGATTCCACATGAAAGGCCGCTCTAGAAGGTTAGATCGCACAGACTCTAAGGTAAGCTGGCAATTTGGCGATGCAATTGGTTTGACATTATAAAGCAAATGGCTATGGTGGAGGTATGCTTGTCGGACTGGAGGCCTGTGACTACTGGAGTGCCTCAGGGGTCTGTACTGTCTCCATTGCTGTGTGTTATCTAGATCAATGATATAGACGAGAGTGCACAATGCAGGTTAGTAAGTTTGCAGATGGCACTAAAATAGGAGGTATTGTTTACAGTGAGGAACATTATCAGAAATTGCAGCACTACCTTGATCAGCTGGGGAAGTGGGCTGAGAAATAGCAAGTGGAGTTTAATACAGATAAATGCAACATCTTTCATTTTGGAAAGTCAAATTCAGGTGGGAGTTTAATGGTGAATGAGAGGGCCTTAAGGAGTGTAGTGGAACAAAAGGATGTTGGATATCAGGTGCATGGTTGTCTGAATTTAAGTCGCAGATATACAGGACAATGAAGAAGGCTGTTGGCACACTGGCCTACATCAGGACATTGAGTATAGAAGTTGGGACGTTCTGTTTCCGTTGTACAGGATGTTGGTAAGGCTGCAGTTGGAGTATTGTGTTCAGGTTTGTTCGCCTTGCCCTAGAAAGGATATTATTGAACGAGAAAGAATGTACAAGAAATTTACAAAGATGTTTCCTGAGCTAAAGGGTCTGCCTTTTGGGGAGAAGTTGGACAGGTTAGAACATATTTCTTTACAGCGTAGAAAACTGAGGGGGATTATATAGAAGTGTACCGCCTATCAAATCATGAGAACCATGCATAGGGTGAATATTTCAATTTTTTTTTTGCAAGGTTGGGAAGCCAAGGACTAGAGGACATCTGTTAATGTTTGGAGAGGACAAAAATAAAAAGGAACCTGAGGGTCAACGTTTTTACACAGACTGTGTTTTGCCTTTGGACTGAGCTGCCTGTGGAAGTGGTTGAGGTGGGTACAATAACAACATTAAAAAGGTATTTGGATAAATACATGGATAGGAAAGGAGCAAGGGCAGGAAATTGGGGTGAGTGGATGCACATTTTGGTCGGCATCTACCAGCTGGGCCGAAGGGCCTGTTTCCATGCAGTAGAAACGTATGACTGTAAATATGTGTGTTTCAGGATAGAGACAGAGAGGGACAGACTGAGAAAAAATGTCATGGAAAGATATGTTCACAGGTTTTAGAATGCTGATATGAAGACATTTCGATAGCATCATGCAACACGGGTCAGTATTATGAAGAATTATGAGTGAATGGAATAATGTTGTGAGTTCAGGTGATGGGGAGTTTTGAATGAGCAATTGTTCTGCAACTTTGTAACTGGGAGTGAGGACAGCATAGTGTTCGGCTCATTGAACTGTATAAAACAGTAATTTGTCTCAGTGTCATTTTCATTGAGTGTGACAGAGGGATTGTCTGTACGAAGCTCAGCGAGTTTCCTGGTGCTGTCCTATCGAACTCACCTCATTAAATACCACCCACCCCACCCACCTCTCATTGAATGCCAGCCCGATTCTCCCACCCATCACGATTGGAGGTACTCACAGTCGCCAGGATTTCCCTAGATATTCCGCGTTCCCTGTCACTGGTGCCATCTTTAACAGGCCAAGGGGCACACGGCTGAGCTTTCACAGTTTGGAGCTGCCCTGTACCGTTTACCCCGATCATGGCAGATAGTTTGTTGACGGTGCATGGTGTGCATAGTGGATGGGCTAGTGCAGAGCGGGGCCATTGCCTTCCCAGAGGGGGCCATACCACCAGACCCACCGAGCATGGTCTGTGCTCACCACCAAATTCAGTGCAGCATCTGCGGCCTGAAGAAATGTCCAGCAAAACAGGACAAGCATCAATAACCTTCTCCGCTCTGTCAGGGTAATTGGTCTCTCTACTCTCTCACACTCACTGTATATCTGTTATAGCACGACCAAGGCGCATGCTCCACCACTCTCACTGCCGCATGCAACAGCTTCGCTCTCTCTCTCTCACGCCTTTGCAATACCCCTCACACAGTTAGAGAATAGTCTGGAGAACACCGAATATGGAATGTTCCAGATAGTGTTCCAAATAATGCCCAGTTTCAGGAAAATTAGCAGTGCCCCAGTGTGTAACCACAAAAGAGGAAGGAGTAGAGATGCACGTTTTCCAAATCACACATATTTCAAACCATGTTGAGGCCATTCAGCCCTTCAAATGTGCTCTAGCATTTAATAAGTTCCCAGCTGATCTGGTGCTTTTCTCAGATACAGGAGCTTTCAGTCATTCAACCCTCTGCGTTCCTGTCACTGTCCAGACGGCATTCAGGCACTTTTCCCCCAATTTTCTTCAAGCGCCTGTTTGAGGGCATTTCCGATTGAACGCACTCTCCTAACAGTATATTCCATCAACTATATACTTTCATGCAACAGTCAGCATGCTTTACACAGACCAAACAAAAATATACTTTCATTTTATGGTTATAGATATCCAATCACACTGTGTAATTCTGGTTATTTCAGTTGACTCACCATAATGATATTAAACCAAAAACAACTTCTAAACACGTCTTGTTATAAAATACAATTTCGAGCAGAGAATGTTTTTACCCTTGCTGGGCCCAAGGGCTTTTATCCACACTGTAAGGATTCTACTAATTATAAATCACTCAAGTAAGACACACCCCTTGCTGCCCACAGTTTAGACCTGGAATCCATTATCCCAGGATGACAACCCGGTATGCTAATTATACGGGTAAGAAACATGGTTTTGACTGTATTGCCCACAATGTGACGAATTGTCATTCATGCTTTAACAGTATTGAAAGTTATTGGGTTATGACAATACTCCATAAATGTTATATCCGTTAACTGAACTGTACCACTTTCCTTGTTATGAGTGTTTCTCTTGCCCTTTGTGACTGTATTTGTGTGTAACAGTTGCACAGTCTCCCACTCAGTTGGCTGGACGGCACATTTATGATGTAGAGGGAGGCCAACAGCGCACATTCAGTTCCTCACACTGACAGAGGTTACCAAGAAGGGGACGCTCTCTCAACCTCACCCCATCACCCGAGATGTGGTGATCCTCAAGATAAACCACCATGAGTGGACTGTGTAATGAGAGTTCTTTGGGACTGTATTCTATCAATGTTAGCATTTTAATACTTTTAAAAATATCTTTATTGAAAAAGAGAATTTTAATATTATAATAAACCAATAACAACACAACTCAAGTAACTGATCTAAATTCCACCCATGTGCATGTACATACAAAACAAGTTAAAAACACTAAACGGACAGAAGAAAAATAAACAATAACAGTAAATAATGGATAAATAATACTGCTCAGTGTAACAAAATGATAGCTCTCGTTCTTCAAGAGCATTAGCTGATATCCCTTTTTATGTTCATTATTCTTCCTCTTTGGATATAAGATTCATTAGATAATATCTTCAGGGCTGTATAAAAGCCCTTCTGAGAGTGGCAGATAAGCCTGTATCACGGTAATTCAAAAAGGTCTGCCATGGTCTTATATAAATCTCTGTTTTTGGTGCACCATGCTGGTGAGAAAGGCCAAATGGATATTCTCCATGAAGAGCTTACGACGACCCAACAGACCCGGGCGGGGGGTGGGGGAGGAGGTTGTGGGTTTGCGGGGGGGGGGGGGGGGTGATTCAGACATCCAACACAACAGAATGCTTTTCCTAGCACAGAAACTAACGATATTTTTTCACTTGTGCATCTGTGTAAAGTACCCTGGGCAGGCCCAGGAAAAGAGAAACCAGGTCCATCTCCAATTCAGTCCCCTCGACTCACTCTATCACACCTGATACAGTGCTCCAATATATATGAAGCCTGCAGCAGGACCACATGCAATGAGTAAGAGTGCCTGTAGTCATTCTGCATTTCGGACATGCTGAAGATAATCCCATTTTGAATTTTGGGAGATAATCTAGGGTCTGATAGCCCATATGAAAAATTTCCAACTGCATGGAAAGGGTCCTATTACAGATGAAATTCTTCGAGCATTTTCACAAATATCCTCCTATGGCTCCGAAGTGTCCTGAACCCCCAACTCTCTCTCGCAGGCATCACAAAGCTGCACAGTCTCGTCTGAGGTGACAGTCTCCAACTAATGATGAAGGGTACTGAGGGAGAGTGTATTCTAAGCAATAAGCACCCTCTTCTCTCTATTGGATCTGTAAGAGTCTGGTAAAAGTGTGTTTTTTTAAATCAAATCTCTGATCTGGAAAAGAAAGAGAAGAGGTCTCTACTAGCCAGTCCATACATACGAGTTATTTGATCAAATGACATCATTGTTTCTCCCTCAAAAAAGCACGAGGTGCCTCAGTAGTGAGCATTGCTGCCTCACAGCACCAGGGTTCCGAATTTGGTTCCAGCATTGGGTGCCTGGCTATGTGGAGTTAACATATTCTAGGCCTGTCTGTGTGGGTTTCCTCCCACAGTCCAAAGATGTGTTGATTAGATGAATTGATTATTGATAAATCACCCACAGTATTCAGTGATGAGTAGGTTGGGTCATTAGTCAGGGGAAATATAGGATGGTACGGGAATGGGTCTGGGTGGGCTACTCTTCAAAGGGTCAAAGTGGACTTGCTGGGCCCAAGGGCTTTTATCCACACTGTAAGGATTCTATTAATTCTAAATCACTCAAGTAAGACACACCCCTTGTTGCCCACAGTTTAAACCTGGAATCCATTATCCCAGTATGACCACCCGGCATACCAATTATAGGCGTAAGAAACATGGTTTTGACTGTATTGCCCTCAATCTGACGCATTGTCATTCATGCTTTAACAGTATTGATAATTATTGGGTTATTACAATATTCCATAAATATTCTCATTTTGTCTATATCCAGCAGACCAATAAGGGTTCACTTTGTCTGAGAGGGTTCAATATCTAATCGTATTGACGCCGAGTCCTCAGCGGCCCAGGCACTAACATAGGATAAAAAAGACCTGAATTCATAGCTTTTAATCTGGGAGATCTACTCCCCACAATGTGGGGTAGTTAAAATTTGGTTAGCTTGATATAGAGTCGCTTATGGTTCCCAAATGTCTGTCTGGGAAACATCAAAGGAAGCTTTCACACGGGTTACAGTAAATGAGGAAGAACATTCATTTTAAGAACAGCTATCCAACCGAGCCAGGATATTGGAGGTGCCTCCCTTCTTTAAAGGTCTTGTTTAATTTTTCAAACAAATAGACATAGTTCCTGTTAAATAAATGATCAAAAACGGATGTAATGAATATACTGAAATAGAGAAGCCTCCCTCCCCCCACCCACCCCCGTCCATTTAAAAGGAAAACAGGATTTACCCTCAAAATCTGGTATTTCCCTGAGGCCTCCCATAGGCATGGCCTCCAACTTTGTAAAATTAATCTTAAAGCCCAAAAAGGTGACGAGCAAATTCATGCATTGCATCACGTGAGCTGCCGAAATTGCGGGATTTGACAAAAATATAAGACCTTCATCTACAAACAACATAATCTTATGTGACTTCTATCCCATTTCTGGAGCAAGTATGTTGGGGTAATATTCCCAATTGTGCAGGATGCCAGCGAACCTAAGATTGTTTCAGTGATGGGGAAGAGATCAACCCTCGTGTGCCACTTATGCGGGTTCAAGAAGAAAATAAAATCTCTACTTGTGAAGTAGAACTGCCTCCAGACCTCCACCAGCTCTGATTCTGCACACAAATCCACTAATTACGTACATTATAACGAGGGTATTGGGGACCTTTGGACATTCTGTCCACCGTTGAAATATCCTCTACAATAACGTGCAACGATGCAAGATAACTTAATTTGGGAAATGCATCTACCAGGATTTTAAGCGGGTGCACTGGGTGGCAAATCAAAACACTGTATTAATTCCCATAGTTCAAGGCTTTGAGGATTATGATCCTTCCATGAGCGTTTAATACAATCTAGTGATTTAAATGGAAGATTCTTACTATCCATTCTGACTTTTCCCCTATGCGTAGTATTAAAAGACGCGAAATAAACCCGATCAAAGCCGCCCTGCTGGAACATCAAATGTCCCTTGTCATCACAGTGCATCTCCTGCAATAGGCAACATCCACCCTCTTTGATTTTAAGACGAGAAATTACATTTTTCCTCTTGACTGGCAGATCACTGCCCTTAATGTTTCAGGTACACCATTTAACCACATAATAATCCATAACACATTGCAGCAACATTTTAATTCGAGAGAGTTTCACATCGAATTACACATCGCTGAGCATTAATGATAAAACACTCAGCGACCCTAAAAACGATACAAACTATTACTACTACAACTAACAAGCTCGCAAAACTTTCCAAAGCTAAACACATAAAAAAAACAATGAACAAAACAAAATCCCAAGTGCCAATGACACTTTATATGGAAATTTACCCCGCCCATTGGGGGCACTTACATATCCCAAAACTTTATCTTTCCCCCCTACCAATAAGGCATTCAGGGCAATTAATAACAAAAACCAGGCTTCAACTGTCCTTAGGTCAGCAGTTTGTCATCACAACTACTTTTGTAACTCCCTCCAGCTTGAGCCACACTTCCGACACAAGCAAAGGAAGAGAAAACAAGTAGTAATCCTAATGAAGAAGTTAAAAGTGTGCACTCTACCCATCCCCGACTATAATTTAACACTGGTTAATACCAGAAAAATCCAACAAAATTTTTTTAAGGGAGAAACATGATTATCTAAACATCCAGCTTTCTTTAAAATATCCACAAAGTTTTCCCTTTCTCTGGAGAATCAGACGAGTTCATTGACCCATTCAAAGCAATACCGAGCACCGCTGGGAACCTTAAGGAATACTGAATCCCGAGTTCCCTTAATCTTCTCTTGATATCATCAAAAGATTTTCTTTCCTGAATCACCGATGCTGAAAAGTCATAAAAGAACATAATCCTGGAGCTCTCGTGAATTAAAGCCATCAGAAACCACACTGAGCTTCCATCAGTCTTTGTTTATCCCTGTAACTATGTAGCCGCACAAGGATAGGGCAAAGGCGTTGGTCTGAGTCTTACCACCGTGCCGTAACCCAACGAACTTCAGCTTCGAAGTGAAGGAATCACAGCTTCTACAGCTTCATAAACTTCTATAATGTCAGCCCACAACCTTCTAGACTCCATCTGATACTAACTTCAAGAACAAGCATTTAAAGATAAGCGCTGCAAATTTGAAACTATATTAAACATGACAGTAAAATAATACTCAGTCAAAACTTCATACTATTATTTGTTTTTCTCCTTATTACAATACTGAGGCAGCATGAAACGCTTATTTAGTGCCAATAACAAGTCACGCACCTGAATTTATTTGTCTAACGGGGGTGATGATCTCGACAATGAAAACGTATCTATGGCCAGATCGATATAATAAAACATAGTCAACATTCCCCCTCCTGGCCTCCCAATGACCTTGTGTGCTTGTGTCTTCCTTATCTTGCACTCAATAGAGAGAACCCCTTTCCCCATCGCATCTTAATTTAAACTCATTTCACAGAATCTTCTTTTATCTTTTGCCACACCCTCTTTCCCCTGTCACCCATTCCCCATCTCTGGCTAGGGATTTAAAGCACATTTTCCAATCATTTTGAGTTCTGAAGTAGTGTCACACTAGACTTGAAACACTAATTCTGTTTCTCTGTCCCTGCAGATGCTGACAGACCTGCTGAGTTTCTCCAGAAATGAATAGCGGCACAGAACATATTTTCAATTACAAAATAACGATCGATACTGGAAATAAAAATATCAAAAATTGATAGAGAAACCGGGAGCTTTTTAGAAGGTTCACTGGACCTGAAAGTTTATATCTGCATGTACTTCATAAAATGTTGCAACATCTTCAGCAATTTCTTCAGCAATTTCTGTTTTTGAACAATTTCCAACGACATATTGTCAAAGATGCTCAAACATCCTGTCCAACATGGAGCGCCGTACACTGGGAACTGAACGATAACACATGGTGACAAGTTCCTTAACTCTGGAACTGCATAAGGCTGGCATCACTGACACGGCAGTGCTCTGAATTATGGTCAGGGAGAAAAACAGAAGGAAACACATTCACTTCAAATACAGAAGATGGCATTACTGAAAGGAAAATATTTAGATTAGTACCTAAAATTGATTGAGTTAAAGTAACAAATTGGAGGCGTGACACCAAAAAAAAGAATTTCAGCAGAATGAGAATATGAAAATGGAAGGGTTGCCGCATCAGAAACCAGAGTAGGTCACTGAATACAGGGCTGATGGGTGAATGGGTCTCGGTGTGAACTGGGGGACAGTCAGTAGAATTGAATTGTAGATATTGCAGCTAAAACTGGGTTATCATCTGATGCTGTAGGTCACAGCAGCAACAGCAGAAGCAGAATTGTATTCAATGACAATCTGTAACCTTACCCCCAGGATAATGTCTCAGTCCACCATTACCCTCAAGCCGATCTATAGTTCAGTGACGAGTGTGGGTGAACATGCCAGGGTCAGTACCATGTGTACCTTTATATGATGAAAACCCATTAAAGCTACCGCAATTGGCTAGTTTCTCTCAAAACAGCAGAACTAACATCTGGTACAGAGGCAGAAATTATACCACGAGTAACAAATCAGATCGAAGCACTGTCATCCTGCCAAATCCAAGCATAAATATCGATGGACCATTAAACAACTTACTGGGGGAGAGGACTCCACAAATATCCCCATCCTAAATAATGGAACAGTCCTGTACATCAGTGTAAAAGTCAAGTATGTGGTTTCTGCACTATCCTCAGCCAGATGTGTTGAGTGGATGATCCAACTTACCCTATCATGATGCCCACAGAATCACAGATGGCAGTCTTCAACCAATTCGATCCGCTGCACGTGACATGAAGAAACCGCTGAACACAGTAGATACAACAAAGGCAATGGGCCCTGACCCCATTCCTGCAATGGGACTGAAGACTTGTGCGGTACAATAAGCCGTGTCACTGGGGAAGCTGTTTCATTCCAGCTCCAACTCTGACATCTCCCTGGCAACGTGGAAAATTACTCTGCTATGTCCAGTTTCCTAAGAGGGGAATAAATACAATCTGACCAATTACCACCCCATCAGTCCCATCACGACAGTCAAATTGGTGGGACTTCGATTTGACAGAGCTGTCAAGTAGCACAGAAATAACCAGCTCAGTGTGGTTTCAGATAGGTCTCCATGTGGAGATGATGCGGTCTTGGAATTGTCATTGGATTACTAATACAGACCAGGCTCATGCTTGGGCAGCTGGTGGAAGATAAAAACAATTATTAACATATCAAGATCTAAAATCTGGTGTCAGTAATAGTGATCTTGTGTCCAATGTTGATTGTAAACATCGATTTCCTTCCCCAATGTACTTTCAGGAAGTGAATCTCCCGTGTTTTCCTGGTCTGGCCTAAAAGTGACTCCAGACACACAGCCATGTGATAAACTCTTCAATAGTCCCTGAAACGGCCAAGCAAGACACTCAATTGTATCAACTGCTCCGAACTCTTAAAGAATATACCCGGAGAGAACACCTGGCTCCAACTTTGGTGTCGGAAAAGGGAACGGGAAACATTGTCCTGTTGACCCTGCAGAGACCTCCTTCCTAATGTCTGACGGTTTGTGACAACACTTACTGAGCTTTCCCACAAACTGTACAGGAACTTCGGGAAATGAGCACGTCACACAACACATCGAGCTTTCTCTGTGCAAGTTAATGTCCGAACATCTCCTTAATGCAGTTTTACCCATACAATATTCATATCCCTTAATATGTTTATACATTGTGAAATATAAAGTGAGAACTGCTGTAGTCCCTTCAGCCCATCAATTTTGCTCCTCTATTCAATATACAGGCAGTTCTCAGATAACGCGTGCTGATTAAATACAATTTGGCTGCAATGTGATTCATGAACCTTTTTCCATAAAGTGAACTCCCGTTCACTGTGACGCAATTCCTTGCCGGGAACCAACTGAACAGCAAAGCCCAGCCTCAGGATCCTCTGTCTGCAAAATGTACAATCAATGTGTTCAGCTAAAACAGGAATGTAATCCGCTCTGGAAGCCTTGAAACTGAGCCTGAAACGGGGAATTGTAGTATCCATTTAGAAACAACTTTATTTCAAACTGTGGGGAGATTCTTGAGGAGAACTGGAATCTCCCCATCGACATCACGTGGTCAGTCAGCCTCACGCGCTTTCTGGTGAAGAGTGTGGTGAAAGGTACACTGCTGTAGTCAGTGACCTGTATTTTGAAAGTGTTACATTTACAGCACTGGTTTATTACAATATGGGACTTAAAGATTTATTTAGACTGTGCTAGTATGTGTGTTAGCCTAAATTAAATTTTTGGCTTTACTAATATTTTGGGGGTTCGCCCCTTACCCTCTTTTTCCCATAGACCCCATGATTAATATTGCATGATTTTGCACAACATGCTGTTGCACAGGAACACAGCGACTGAGTTATTGGAGAACAACCTGGATTGATAGCTGATCTTCTATCTTCACAAGATACTCCGCTCTCTCGCTATCCTTTTAATTTCCAGAAATCCTTATTTATATTCAGTGCCTAGGTTTCCACAGCCCGAGCTGGGAGATAGTACTCCTGGTTCGCCAGTCTCTGAGTGAAGACATATATTCTCATCTCAATGCAAAGTGACCTCTCTGTACTTAATGCTGTGGCCCCTTGTTTCAGGCGTCCAAGCCAACTTCCAATCTGTCTCGCCCTGTCAGAGTTTTATATATTTCACCCTGATCACCACTCATTTTCCTAAATCCCATGGAATACAGGTCCAGTCGCCCAAAACTCTGCTCCCACAACAAGCCTGTCATCCCAGAGATCAGTCTGGTCATCCTTCCCTGCTCTCCCTCAATGTCAGGTTTGTCCTTTACTGGGTAAGGAGACCAAAACTGCACACAAGACTGTACAATGTTCGAGATGGGGTCTCACTAAGGCCCTGTACAACTGCAGTAAGATACTCTTACTCCTGCACTCACTTCCCCTGAAATGAAGGTGAATACATCATTTATCTGTCTACCTGCTTTCTGCTCCTACAATATTGCTTTAGTGACTGGTGTACAAGGTGATCATGATTCTTTTCAATGTTTCAGCTACCCACTTGCTGGGTCTATGTACACTGGTCAGAGTGCCAATGCCATTCCCAGTATTGACTTCTGGCTTCAGATTCACTGTCACATGTACTCAGAGGGCTGCACAGAAATACACGAAAATGCAGCTTAAGTTCCTTTATAGAACAACTCGTTTCAAACATCCCCTTTTCAAATTATAGGCTGCCAAATCAATTGTTCCTATCAAAGTACACAACATCTCATCTCTGCCATTACTCTTCATCTGCCACATATTTTCCCAGTAATTTCACTTGTCTCAGTCAATTTGGAGCTTTTTTACATCTTCCTCACAACTCACATGCTGATATCGTTTAGTGCTGTCAGCAGACTTGGGAATATTGCATTTGAGCCCGTCAACCAAATATATGATGGGTATTGGGAATAGCTGGGGCCCAAGACACGATCCTTGCTATATTCTCCTAGACTTCCAATTTGAAAAAAATGTTGTTTTATTCCTGCGCACTGTTTCCTGCCAGCTCTCCCATTCTAAAACCATGACCATACGTTAGACCAAGTCCCTCAGGATTCGAATTCGCACAATATGCTTGGGGCTTTATCAAAAATCTTTCTGAGATTCCCCTCGTATTACATTGCTACCTTCTCCATAATGTTGCTAAAAACCACTTTAACAAATATGATTCCCATTTCATAAATCTCTGTTGACTTTGTCTATGTCTATTAATTTCATTCCGATACTTTCTCTAAACTGTTTAGTTGCTAATTTCATTCTATTCCATTTTTCTCACCAGACTAAAGATCCCTAGTATTGCTAGGAAGTTTTCTTTTTTATTTTGTTTTCCTCTGTGAAGGCATAACTGAAACTTTTGTTCCATAGTTCTACCATTACCCGGTCCTCAATTATCTGACATCAAACTGTAAGAAAGCTGTACATTTCTTTCTCTTAATTTTGCCATTAACATATTTTCAGAAAATATCACAAGTTCTCTCTTATAAACTTTGTTAAGACATTCTTCAGAATCCTATCAATTCCAATTTTAAGGTACTCACTGATTGACCTTCTACAGTCATACAATCACAGAAGCAAAAACTCTGTACGATCAGAAATACAGCATGGTCTACATAAGGCCCACTTTCCGACACAATACGCCTAGCTGTGAATCTTAAGGCATTTCAAGTGCACAACCGCGTATCTTTTAATAGTTTTGACTTTGCCATGATATCTCCCCTCTCAAGAAGTGTACTTCAGACCCCAATACACACTGGCTGAAAAGCAATCCTCAAATCCTCACTAAACCGCAAACCCTTCACTTTAAAAGTGTGCCCCCTTGACTAAAAGGAACAACTGCTGCCCATCCACCCTGTCCTTGCTCCTCGTCATCCTATCCTTCAGAATCACGTCCCCCTCAGCCTCCTCTCCTCCAAACTAAACAACTCAAGCTTATCCAGCCTCTCTCCATAGCTGATATGCTCCATCCCAGGGAACATTCTGGTGAATCCCCTCTGCAAACCCTCCCATGCAGTCACATCCTTCCTGTAATATGTTCCCCGGAACTATACACAGTATTCCATCTTGGCCTCACCAAAGTTCCGCATAGCTCTTATAATCTGCGCCTCAATGTTTCCAGTCCCTTATACTTTCCCAAATTGTGTATGAACCTGTCCACTCACATTCAGAGATGTGTGGAGAAGCACCCTCTGACCTTCCTAGTGTGCTACCATTCATTGAGTCCTCTCCTGTCTGGTTCCTTCTTCCAAAGTGTATTCCCTCCTATTTATCAGGGTTACATTCCATCTGTCATTGATCTTCCCAGATGACCATTCCATCTGTATCTTCCCGTAACTTAAGGCCTTCCTCCTCAATGCCAGCCAACAGCCAATCTGTGTATCAAACACAAACTTACTTCTCACACTCCCCACCTCTCATCCATATTCACAGCTTCATCATTTATGATTACCACAAATATTCAAGTTGAACATCACACAACATCAGGTTACAGTCCAACAGGTTTATTCAGAGGCACTCGCTTTTGAAGCACTACTTCTTCATCAGGTGATTGTGCGCTTTGATGAAGAAGCAGCACTTCGAAAGCTAGTGTCGCTGAATAAACCTGTTGGATTTAACCTGGTGTTATGAGATTTACAGGATTGTCCACCCAGTCCAACACCAGCACCTCCGAATCACAAACAATAAGAGATACAGCACTGATCCCTGTGATATACCATTGGACACTGGCCTCCAGTCACACAAGCAGTAAACCACCACCTTGTGTCTCCTACCACTAAACTTCATTTGGATGCAATTTGGCAAGTCACGAATGAGACCTACCTGTTCCCTGGTTATTCTGTTCCGCTGGACACACTTGTATATTATCTGGGAATTCTCCCTAATCTTACCCTGTCAGCAGGTTTCCATGCCCCGTGTTAGTTAGTCCCCTACCCGTGCAGAATTTACTCCTTATTGAAGTCTTAAATGGTCTGTCCTTTATCCTGCCATTATTTCCCTTGATTGTGTATTAGGCAGCCGGAAAAACATCCTGTTAATTTCCAACTTGTCACATGTTTTGTGAATTTTTTGCATTTCACAGTGACCCACCTCTCATTCTTTGATCTCTAGAGAACACAGGCGAAGATTCCTCATCACACAATCTCGCCAATTGAGGGATTAATCTGGAGAATGTCCATTCAACTTCCTCTGGGGTCGGTATATTCTTTCTCAGATTTGGTGACCAAAACTGTACTCAATATTCCAGGTACAGAACTCACCAACACGCTGTTAAACTGCTTCAAAATGTCTTTACATCTATATTCTGACTCCCTTAAAGCAAGGCAATCCAAACTTTAATTTACCACTTGCATATATTCCTGCAAATACCTTTCACATTCATTGCATTTATGAACTCATTGCGTGAGTTCGTATAGAAAGCCTTCTGATAATCTAAAATATGCCAATTGTAATGGCTCCCCATTATCTATGCTGTAAGAATCAACTTCAAACAATTCCAAAGCTTGTCAAGTATGATTTCCCTTTCAGAAATACATACTGATTCTCTCCAATGTTGCTGTTAATTTCTAAATAACGAATATCACATCCTATATAATAGACTCCAACAGTATCCCCACAAATGTCAAGTTAATTGGTCGGCAGTTCCCCACACTATCTCTTCTTTCCTTTGTAGATGCTTGAATCACTACCGTTCATCTGTAGTGCTTGGATCACGTTTACTAATGTCTATTTATCTGCAATGGCTTCTATGCAGAATTCACTGGGTCATAGAACACAGTCATCGACAGTGCAACTAATACTTCTATTAGTGGTTTATTTCTGAAGATTTTGGTATGAGCGACATCTGGTTTGTCAAGGTTAGCAATGCTCAATCCAGCTGCATGTTCAAGTAGAGCCTTGTTACTGATATAAATTGACTTTTTGTCTTTTGATCCATAAGTCCTAAATAATGACAACGTAATTCTGGGTGATTTTCTGGATCGTCCTCCATGAAGACAGATGCGAGGTAACTGGTTATTTGCTTGGCCATTTCCCAGTTATCCATAATAAGCTCGTCTCTCCTGATTGCAGATTTCTACATTTGACTATGTTTCTCTCTTTCCTTTGAAATATAGACCATAGATTTATGTAGTCATTGTGTTCCTGTTTGTTTGCATGCATGTGCCCTTTTTGATTTCCTTACCCGTTTCATGGCCCTGCTTTTCTGGATCGTAAATTTCTGAGAATTCTCAGGATTTCACAATGTGTGGAATTCTTCTGAAGTCACTTCCTGTGATTAATATAATCTTAATTTATTATGCTAATCATTGTTAACTCACTTTCTCACTCTTGGGTGTTTTACCTGAAATACATAAAGATATTTTTCAGACTTTGTAGTATTTCTATAAATATCCTGGTACTGAGCAGATATATTCAGGAACACTGCAGGAGGACAGGAAAGAAATAGCGGGGGCCGTGGATGGTACTTTTGCATCATCAGTAGCCAACGGGTGAAATCCTGGAGGACTGGAAGGTAGTAAATGCTGTGCCCTTATTCAAGAAGGTCTACAAAGAAAAAACCGGGGAACTTTCGACCAGTAAACCTAAAATCTGTAGCAGGTAAGCTACTTGAGGAGATTCTGAGGGAGAAGATATACATGCATTTGGAAAGACAGGGCCTTGTGAATGGGGGATTATGGTTCACACATTTGCTGGAGTGCTTTGATGAAGTGACCAGTAACTTTGGTAAGGGCATGGTTGTATATATAGTCTATATGGATTGCAGTAAAGCCTTTAATAAGGTTCCCCATGGTACGCTGCTCTGGAAGGTTAGATCATATGGAATTGAGGGGGAGCTGGCAAATTAGGTTGAAAATTAGATTGATGATAGGAGGAAGAGGGTAATCATGGAAGGATGCTTGTCAGACTGGAGGTCTGTGATAAGTGGAATGCCTCAGGGGTCGGTGCTGCGACCATATATTCATATATTACATATATCTATGATTTAGATGAGAATGTACAGGCATGATTTGTAAGTTTCAAGGCGACACTAAAATAGGTGGTATCGTGGACAGTGAGGAAGGTTATCAGAAATTTCAGAAATTACAGCAGTACCTTGATCAGGTGGGGAATTGGGCCGAGAAATGGCAAATGGAATTTAATTCAGATAAGTGTAAGTTCTCGCATTTTAGAAAATCAAATCAAGGCAGGAGTTTCATGGTGAATGGCAGGGCCTTAAGGAGTGCAGGGGAACAGAGTGACGTTGGAATTCAGGTGCACGGTTCTCTGTAAGTGGAGTCCCCAGTAGACAAGGCACTGAAAAAGGCTTTTGACTCACTGGCCTTTATCAGTTAGAGCACTGAGTATCGAAATTAGGGAGTTATGTTGCAGTTATACAAGATGTTGGCGAGTCCACACTTGTAGCGTCATGTTCAGTTTTGTTCACTTTGCTCGAGGAAGGATGTTATTAAACTGGAAAGAGTGCAGAAGAAATTTACAAGGATGTTGCCAAGACTCAATGGTCTGAGTTATAGTGAGAGGTTGAACAAGCTAGGAGTTTGTACTTTAGAATGTATGAGGCTGAGGGGGATCTGATAGTAGTGTATAAGATTATGGGTGGCATCGATTCACTCAGTCTTTTTTTCCCTCGGATTGGGCAATCACGGTCTAGAGGGCATCAATTTAACGTCAGAGGGGAAAGAGTAAAAGGGAAACTGAGGGGCAATTTCTTTTAAACAAAGGGTGGTATGCATATGGGATGAGCTGCCAGCAGAAGTGTTTGAGACGGGTACATTCACAAAATTTAAAATACATTTGGACAAATACAGAGGTAGGAAAGGATTAGAAGGATACAGGGAAATGGCAGGGAAATGGGGTCAGTGTGAATGGACATTTTGTTCGGAATGGACCAGTTTGGGCCGAATGGCCTGTCTCTGTGCTGTAAGACTACATGGGTCTAACAACCATTGTTCTCCTACTGAATGTGATATTGTACTTTCCCAATTCACTGAGTGAACTTGACCCTCTAACCTCTGGGCTTCCATGGTGTTTGACCAGAATGTTCAAACATTCCACATTGAATACAGACGCCGTGTAAAATACAACATATTAATGTCACTATTCCTCCAAAGCTGCGTCAGAGCAAGGTTAGTAATTAGTCCTTCCGACCACACAATAGACAAGAGACAATTGGTGCAGGAGTAGGCCATTCTGGCCTTCGAGCTTGCACCACCATTCAATATGATCATGGCTGATCATCCTTAATCAGTATCACACACCACCAAATCCGAAATGATCTGCTCTCTAGTTTGGTTCACAACATACTCTTCAACCTATCTGATATACACTTATGGAATTTATTTTTCACAACATTAGCAGTCACTTAGTTAACTCAGTTTCGATGCAACTTGACACCATCCATTATTACTGCAGATCCCACGAGTATTTGTTACACATTCACAGGATGGGGACTTAGCTGGATAACCAGCATTTACTGGCCATTCCAGACGGCAGTTAAGAGTCAACAGCGTTGCCTTGGATCTGGAGTGACATGCAGGCCAGATCACATAAGAACAGCCGTTTCCTTCCCTAAAGGACATGAGTGAACCAGATGAGTTTTTCCAGCAATCAGGAATGGATTCCTGATCATCATAAACCCTTGATTCCAGATACATATTGAATTCAAATTCCACAATCTGCCATAGCAGGATTTGAGACCATGTCCCCAGAACATTACCTGGGTCTCTGGGTTTTGAACCCAGCGATAATATCACTATGTCATAGCTTCCCTTTGAGTATAGTTGCATATATAATTTCCAGAGCATATGATGCAAAATATTTGCGCGACAGTTTTGGTTCAGATATATAACACAACAAGTTTGTTTCTCCTTGCTATTTGTAAGACCCACTCAAACTCATTCTGTGGAATCTGAGGGACAGAGCCTGTGTCGTTATTAGTGATAAACTTGGATAAGACATTCGGGGAGGCTCACATCGATGTTGAGATGATCTGAAGACATGACCAGCAATACAGGACAAGCATCAATATCCATTCTGCTCTGTCAGGATAAGTGTCTCCGTATATTCTCACTGCTCCCTCACACTCACTGTATGTCTCTTATAGCACCTCCCCTCGACCAAGGCTCACACTCTATCTCCAAATAAGGCTCAAGCATGACCACTCTCACTGATGAATTCATCACCTTCCCTCCCCCACATTTTCTGTCCCTGATGCAATAGCCCCACACACTAATAGCACGACCATGGATACAACACTATGGACAGACTCCCTCCGGCCACCTCACCAGATCACACCTCACCTAGTCCAGCACTAACAGCAGGACCATCCACTTCCACCCACACTCCTTCCTTCCCTTTGTCCCATTCCAGGAGAAACAGCCTGGAATAGGATAGAACGTGCCACGCCGGGTGGTGGATTGTCAGATATCCGTTCCCCCATACCCCTACCCTGATATGTGGGGAGGATCCTGGAGAGAGCCGGAGAGGATCAGGAGGCCTTGTGTGGAGATTCGGAAACATCCACGTCCCACCAACCGAATAAGGAGCAGTGTTTAGTAAAGAGAAATTCTCAATTCAAACCTCCTGTCAGTTCCAACCTCATCTCTCTCACTCGAAGAAGAACAGATACCCCATTGCACAGAGATGCAGGCATTGAAATACACAGACGCATTGTTAAATACCCCAATATAATAACATGCACAATACATACAAGGAGATAAGCATGCACACACGGAGAAGCACACAAAGACATAAACAGTCACACACAATTGGACACAAACACAGATAGAAACACACAGGCTGATACAAAGACAGACAGACATAGTCACACAAATACAAAAGTAACAAGCACATGGACACACACACACAAAAATACACATTAAGACACAGACGCGAGTGTCATGAAGACTCAAATAAATAAGTTTTTTATTTTCTAAGGAGATCAAGGATTCTAGGGAGAAGGTAGGAGAATGATGTTGAGGAAAATATTAGAAATGACTGAAAGGTATATCAGACTCGATGAACCAAATGGTCTAATTCTGCTCCTTTTTTTAATGCCCGTATGGTGTTATGCTATCAGGTATTCTCTTCCTGAGACACCAACAGCAACATATTTGATTGGAAACAGTCAGTGATAACGTGGGAAAAGATAGGAGGGCAGAATGGTTAATGTCTATTCCTAGTTAATGTACCACTTTATCCGAAAAGGGGCAGTGATTTGATATGAGGTTAACACGGTTTTTTAAAAAACTGTGTCCCACAATGAAAGAAGGATGTCCCTTTCCCTTTACTGTTGTGCTGTCTGTGGTGCCCTCATCCTCAGGGAGCAGTGGAGACTCGGTTAATTTAGGTATTTTAGTTTGAGCTTGACTGATCTTTGCCGGGCAGGAGACACAATATTTATTGGGAACAGACAGGAGACGGATGGTCAGACACACCCGGATCAGCCATGAGCATTCTGGATGGTGCCGCTAAATGGCCAACTGCTGCCACTTTCCAATCTGTTGTTCCCTCAATCCACGCTCCCGACCGTTACAGAGATATACTGCTGACCATACCCCATGTGTTGTTCCCTCAATCCACCACTGAGTGCGATTACAGGGTAGAGGACCATCCCATTCAGCCTGACTGGATCGTTACAATGAGACGGGAGGAGACCATTCTGCTCCTCCAAAGAATTTCACAGGAATATAGAATGAAGTAATTCAGCTCGTTGAGTACATTACACAGCCCAGGATGAGGCCATTCAACCCGCCTGAACTGCTGCACAGGAACAGGGATGTTGTCACTAACAGGAAATAGACAGTAGAGATATATGATTTTTTAAACAAAACTGTAACTAGTTTTGACTCAGAGATCACTGTAGGGTCATCAATGATCAATAATCTATGTAAAATATCTGGATGAAGGGACTTAATGGATCAAAGCTGAAGTACCTTGTACTCCAAAATGATCATTCAATAGATCTTCAAATGGAGGGAGTGAATCTGCATTATGATGTAGACAGGGAAGGTTAGTGAGCAAATCCTCAGTCGAAATAATATAATGTGAGTTGTTTATTGCAGTCGGGAGCAATTTAAATGCAGAGAGATTGCAGAACTCTGTGATGCAGATGTTTTTCATATTCTTGTTACATGACTGATACGAAGTTTGTCTGCAGATGCAGCAAGTGATTCGGAAGGTAAGTGGAATGATGCTGTTTTTAGCAACGGGTATTGGGTTTAATGAGGAATATTTCACTGTATCTGTACAGGGCATTGCTGAGACCACATCAGATACTCTGGTTGAAGTTCTGATCCTCTAAACTAAAAATACAACCGGATACAATTCCTTTCAAAAATGTTCAAAGATGTTTCCCTTTACTCATTCCTGAAATGAAGGCCTTTTGTTATCAGGGATTATCTGTTTTGATCTTAGATGAGAAATCTTATTAAACCACGATTTTCAGGGAAGTTTTTCAGCTGGATACACATTTTCCCTTGTTAAGAAGACTAAAGATCGAGAATAATTTTTTGAATGAGATGCATTGGTATTAACACAAATACTATGAAGATATCAACCCATTTTTTTTAAAATTACGCAGATGTATATAAACATCTCATCAAATCATCAAACGGGCACATTACTTTCTTTGTAGAGACGCTGATAGGGGAGGAGAGGGAAATAAATCCCTGGTGGTGGGGTCCGTTTGGAGGTGGGGGAAATGGCGGCGGATCATATGCTGTACATGGAGGTTGGTGGGGTGGTCGGTGCGGACATTATTTTCTTTTGCTAATGAACAAACATTGTGCACAACAACAGCAATGATGCTGCATACAGCATACAGTTTATTATCATCCATTCCAGAGAATGTACATGGAGAGCGCACATGGTCCAGTTTTGTTTACAGTTGACATTCTTGTATTTTTCCACACAAAGACGGAGAAAAATATTATTTGCTTCAGAAGCAGCAGCCAATTGGTCTCTCTCTCTTACTTACTTCTGCCTGAAAACAAGGCATGAGAGCAGAAAAATCCTGAGTCATCTTTACCACTCGTGGAGGATTCCTGATGAGGATTCATAGGAATCTCTGTACAGCTCGAAGCAAAGGGAATTCAGCCAAATGCAACTGTACCGGGAAGAAATCCGCATTCCCAGACATTTGTGTGAGCAGAATAAGTTGAAAGTCAGAAAAAAACATTTGGGACACTATCATTTTACCATTTGTTCACAGTTCAACTTTCTGTATCTCAGATTTTTGAAGAAAAATTACCCAGTCCGATACTATATTATTGGACACAGCACTCAACTGGTTACATTTAAAATTTGCTTTCACCAATAGAGGAGTGGGAAAAGACATGTGTGACCCTCCAACACTGGTCAGAACACGAACAAGAGATTCTCATAGGGTTGTCAAGGTGTGAATTCCCTTCCACAGAAGATTGTGATATTTCCTAGATATTTCCATTTGTTCAAAATTGTCTATGTAAGACATTTGAAAGACAAATGAATGTAGGAAAATGGTACACTGACAGAAAAGTGCTGAGACCTTAATCAGATCATAGTGCATGGTAGAGCCTCACTCAGAGATGACTCAAAAGTGCTTTGCTCTCTCTGATTGCAACATGCAATAACAGTACATCCAGGAAAATTACAGCGATTTACTTTGAAATTACAGAAAATGAAAACATAAGGAACAGGAATAGGTAATTCGGATGGTCAAGCCATTGTATACGATCATAGCTAATCTACTGTTCGCACTAACTCCTCCTTAATGCCCAGTTATTCAAACTCCTCAGCTCTCTGACAGGTCAACGATTCATGTACCACCCCATTAAATACTTTCAGTGATGTAGCTCCCCTAACTTTCTAGTCCAGATAATTCCTGACATTGATTACCCTCTGTGAGAGGAAAACACTCTCTACACATACACCGTTACCGTGTTGATGTGAACAAGAGGTGAACACAGGGGCTCAGGAAAGAGTGAATGGCCTTGATATCAAGGCAGTAGTTGACTGAGGATGTCATCAAGACCACCTACTTATCTGAGCTTAATGAGAGTCAGGTCTAACGTCCTCACTGGTTGGGGTCTTTCAGAGCACAAAGGAAGATGTTTGTGGTCGTTGGCTGACAATCCTCTCAGTCCAGGGACATCTCTTCAGGAGATCCTCAGAGTAACTTCCTCAGCACAAACATCTTCAGCTCCTTCCTCAACGTCTATGTGCCCCCATTCCCGGCGCCCCCCACCTATCCCAAGATCAGTAGCGGAGTGATCACTGAAGATCACACAATATTCAGAACATTTTGTCCCCACTCAGCTCCTGAACCGGTATGTGTCCATATTCAGCAAGACCCAAACAACATTCACATTTGTGCTGTTAAAGTGTCAGTAACATTCATGTAACAGAACGGCCAGGCACTGCACATTTCCACAGTTAAAAGCGGAGCTCATTCAGCACCTCAAGCTGGTTACACCCGGATATGTGGAAACTATTCAGCCCATCGAAATGACTGAACAAGAAGAGGACAACCCATTCAATCCTTCTGCCTGTTCCACAGGAAGAGGAGGTGTCTGGTCAGTACATTGAGCTGTTAAACAGGAACAGGCAGAGTTCAGTAAGACCCCTAAACCTATTCTATGGAACCAGGAGGAGACCATTCACCCCTCGAGACACTTATACAGGAATAGGAGGGTGTCATTGATGCTCCAACCTGGAAAACGAATGGAGCAGAGACTGCACTCATAGACTGCTCACATTGCTCCTCGTGGCTCCATTGCCTGTGGAACAGATGATTCTTTAACGTGTTTTGCTGGCAATGAGGAAGGAGTCAAATGTTTTGTGCCAAGCCTCAAGGAGGCATCTTCCATCTCCAAGAAGACAGACCCATGTTCTCCGTGGGGGTCAGAAGCTGGTGGGGATAGTTAACTGTTTTAGAATGAAGGTGTTGTGGCTCCTGTCGCGATGGAGGATAACGTGAAGTTCTATGTATGATCACACACCAAATGCACTGGATTAATGTTGGAAGAGTTTATCGAAATGGGGAGTGGCGTGGACTGAGAGGGACATTCTCAGAGTCTTTTAAGCCATTGAGAATTATGTAAACCATGTTAAACAAACATGGAATTTATCACCGTATTAGTTCTGTTTGGGATATAATGAGTGACTGTCCATTACCTTAAGTTTCAATGCAATCACCTCTTATTCTTCAAAGCGCTACAGATCCTCATGCACTCCCGATGGTACAATCATCCCAATAATTAGTCTGGTGAAACTCCTTTATACTGTTTCTGCAAAGAGGATTATTCCTTATAAAGGAGAGAAAATCTGTGCACAATACTCCAAATACTATCTCAACAACACTCTAAGGTTGATCACTACAATTCTGTTCCCTCACTTAGCTGTCTCAGCTTCTTTCCTGTTGTATAAAAAGCCATTCCTTCTCTCTGCACTGCGAATGTTGTGGAAATTTGAAGTTTCTTACATCTGTGCGTCAGTCATCACCAGAGGTGTAGATGGAGATGTATATCACGTTCAGAGGGAGACTCAATCAGAAAGAATTCACTTGAAACAGGGAATGGTCACCGACCTGAATGGAAATGACTTGCAGGAAAATGGAAATCAGGCAGAGAAAGGGAGCTATCTTTCCTTCTGTTCTTCCCTCACGGGATGTGTGCAGCCCTGGTCAGGCCAGAATGTTATGCTGATCCTGAACTGAGTGGCTGATTCAGCTGTTGTACAGGATAATAAAGAGTAAACCACATTGCTGTCGGTTTGCAGTCACACAGAGACCTGAACATGAAAGGATGACCCATTGCCTTCTCTAAAGGACATGAGCAAACAGATATGCTCCTGTTTAAAACTAGTGGTGATGATTTCATTTGCATTCCATCAACTTCCTTCATGAGATACCAACAGATTATTATTCTGTGCCGCTTGATTATGAGTAAATGACTTGACATAATACAATAAGCTTCAATCTGCAATTTGAGAGGGAGTGGGTACAATCTGAAGTGACAATATTTCAGTTGAATAAAGGGAAATATGGAGCTATGAGGGAGCAACTGGCCAAAGTTCAATGGTTTAATACCTTAACAGGGAAGACCGTGGAGGAACAATGGCAGATATTTCTGTGTATAATGCAGAAGATGCAGGATCAGTTCATTCCTAAAAGGAAGAAAGATCCCAGGAGGAGACATGGGCGGCCGTGGCTGACAAGGGAAGTAAAGAAACATATAAGGTTAAAAGAGAAAAAGTATAACTTAGCGAAGATAAGCGGGAAAACGGAGGACTGGGAAGCTTTTAAAGAACAACAGAGGATTAGTAAGAAGGAAATACGCAGAGAAAAAATGAGGTACGAAGGTAAACTGGCCAAGAATATAAAGGAGGATAGTAAAAGCTTTTTTAGGTATGTCCAAGGCAAAAAAATGGTTAGGACAAAAATTGGGCCCTTGAAGACAGAAGCAGGGGAATATATTACTGGGAACGAAGAAATGGCAGAGGAATTAAATGGGTACTTCAGATCTGTGTTCACTGGGGAAGACACAAGCAATCTCCCTGAGGTAACAGTGGCTGAAGGACCTGAACTTAAGGGAATTTCTATTTGCCAGGATTTGGTGTTGGAGAGACTGTTAGGTCTGAAGGTTGATAAGTCTCCGGGACCTGATGGCCTGCATCCCAGGGTACTGAAGGAGGTGGCTCGGGAAATCGTGGATGCGCTGGTGATTATTTTCCAGAGTTCAATAGAATCGGGGTTGGTTCCTGAGGATTGGAGGGCGGCTAATGTTGTGCCACTTTTTAAGAAGGGTGGGCGGGAGAAAGCAGGAAATTATAGACCAGTTAGTCTGACCTCAGTGGTGGGAAAGATGCTGGAGTCTATTATAAAGGATGAAATTACGGCACATCTGGATAATAGTAACAGGATAGGACAGAGTCAGCATGGATTTATGAAGGGGAAATCATGCTTGACTAATCTTCTTGTATTTTTTGAGGATGTAACTCGGAAGATGGACGAGGGAGATCCAGTGGATGTAGTGTACCTGGACTTTCAGAAAGCTTTTGATAAAGTCCCACACAAGAGGTTAGTGAGTAAAATTAGGGCGCACGGGATTGGGGGCAAAGTACTAGATTGGATAGAGAATTGGTTGGCTAATAGGAAACAAAGGGTAGTGATTAACGGCTCCATTTCGAAATGGCAGGCAGTGACCAGTGGGGTACCGCAGGGATCCGTGCTGGGACCGCAGCTTTTTACAATATATGTAAATGATATAGAAGATGGTATCAGCAATAACATTAGCAAATTTGCTGATGACACAAAGCTAGGTGGTAGGGTGAAATGTGATGAGGATGTTAGGGGATTACAGGGTGACCTGGACAAGTTAGGTGAGTGGGCAGATGCATGGCAGATGCAGTTTAATGTGGATAAATGTCTGGTTATCCACTTTGGTGGCAAGAACAGGAAGGCAGATTACTACCTCAATGGTATCAAATTAGGTAAAGGGGCTGTTCAGAGAGATCTGGGTGTTCTTGTACACCAGTCAATGAAGGCAAGCATGCAGGTACAGCAGGTCGTGAAGAAGGCTAATAGCATGCTGGCCTTCGTAACAAGAGGGATTGAGTATAGAAGCAAAGAGGTGCTTCTGCAGCTGTACAGGGCCCTGGTGAGACCACACCTGGAGTACTGTGTACAGTTCTGGTCTCCAAATTTGAGGAAAGACATTCTGGCTATTGAGGGAGTGCAGCGTAGGTTCACGAGGTCAATTCCTGGAATGGCAGGATTGCCTTACACGGAAAGACTGAAGCGACTGGGCTTGTATACCCTTGAGTTTAGAAGACTGAGAGGGGATCTGATTGAAACGTATAGGCTTATGAAAGGATTGGACACTCTGGCAGGAGGGAACATATTTCCGTTGATGGGGGAGTGCCGAACCAGAGGACACAACTTAAAAATACGGGGTAGACCATTTAGGACAGAGATGAGGAGAAACTACTTCACACAGAGAGTGGTGGCTGTGTGGAATGCTCTGCCCCAGAGGGCAGTGGAGGCCCAGTCTCTGGATTCTTTTAAGAAAGAATTGGATAGAGCTCTTAAAGATAGTGGAGTCAAGGGGTATGGAGATAAGGCTGGAACAGGATACTAATTAGGAATGATCAGCCATGATCATATTGAATGGCGGTGCAGGCTCGAAGGGCAGAATGGCCTACTCCTGCATCTATTGTCTATTGTCTATTGTCTATTGTCTATTGACCACCATGCACTGTCTGTCCATCTGACAGATTCTGTGGAGAGGACAAATTAACCAGCTCAAGTGACGTAAGCATAGTTAGAAGGGACTTTAGATTAGATTACTTACAGTGTGGAAGCAGACACTTCTGCCCAACAAGTCCACACCGACCCGCCGAAGCGCAACCCACCCATACCCCTACATTTACCCCTTACCTAACACTACAGGCAATTTAGCATGGCCAATTCACCCTGACCTGCACATCTTTGGACTGTGGGAGGAAACCGGAGCACCCGGAGGAAACCCATGCAGACATGGGCAGAACGTGCAAACTCCACACAGTCAGTCGCCTGAGGCGGGAAATGAACCCGGGTCTCTGGCGCTGTGAGGCAGCAGTGCTAACCACTGTGCCACCGTGCCGCCCACCACGGTTATATCTGGATCTACCAAAGGCACAAACGATGGATTATTCAGCAACAGCAGCATTGAGGCTGAGAAGGTGACTGAAATATCCTGATAGTGGTCTTGGGCAGGATTGGTGAGTGGGGAGAATAAGTATAAATGTAAATATGAATGAAGAAAAAAGATCATGGAAATTAGGAACAGTGTGGTTTCTCCTCGTGTATTGTTGAGTAAGCTGTGAATAGTAATTTGCTAGTTATAATCAGTAAGGAATAAAATTTTTGACTGGACCTGAAAATGATGACTTGCAAATTTTAAAATTTGAATATGAACAACAATTCAGTACAACTCAGTTTAATGGTCAGATGGAATGACTTACCAGGAACACCAACTATAGCGAGGATGGGATAGTAACCACCTTGAATAATCCAAAGGATATCTTCGATCCGTGAGGCTAATGATATCCAAGGCTGAGAAAGGTAGTAAAGACCCTCGGATAAACTCCTGTCTGTTGTAATATTCCAGTCTAAGGTTCTCAGATTCTGATCCATTAAGGGAACATCCCAGTCTAATGTTCTCAGATTCTGATCTCTCCTCCCCCTGTCTCTCAAGCTACTGATCCCTGTTCGTCCAGTCATTGATGCTCCCGCCCATACTGGGATAACACATTGAACCGAGTCCTTAATTAATAGAAGAGGAAAACCCTCCAGTGACACATCTCGGATCCACGGAGACTGACATCAATCACAGTCACTGAACAAATAGCTCCAGCCAACGCCTTTAAATTCAATATTGTTTTATTCATATTCAAAACAATGATTCAAACTGTCATTTTCTGGATGGGCTATGTGAGGGTGACTGATGGAACAAATCTTGAGGACAGTTGATCAATTGAGTGTAACCATTCAATCTGTCTTGGATGCAGGAGTAATGCCATAAGTTTATCAGAACGTAAACACGTGTCTCTGATTATAAATGGAAACATACATCCTGGAACTATTGATCAAGCATCATAATTTCAATTAAACATTGAGACAACTTTTATAATTCATGATCTGAGGTGAATGCGTGTCTGAGAAACGTGGGGTTGTCACAGACAAATAGCATGGATATGTTAACAGAGAATTGAACGTGGCGAATACAATTCAGATTGTTATTCCAGGTTTAGAGAGAGGCAGATGAGGCCTGTGCTATTGATGTTATCGATGTTAGTGAACTGTGATGAAATGTTATTTACTGGACTTCAATTACAGTGTGATTATGGAATTGTGGAGGAGACAGGAAACAGAGAGAATAGTGAGACATGGCAGTTCAGACTGGTGGGAGGGACAATGATATTCCTCAGTCACAGTATTGGAATGTTATTCTTTATAAATCATATGAAGAACAGATTCAAGGATACATCTAAAGTGAGGAATGAGGAGTAAAATTTGTTTATTGAACACAAAATACGGGGACAAAATAATTTTCTGTCCGTACTAAACTATGGGTAGTACAAAGAAATAAGATACACTCATGACATTGAGCCTCATAAATTGAAATGTGCATTACAAAACCACGGAAGTTGTGTGTAATCTTTGTCAATCATTTTTTGGCCCACAGCTGAGATGCTGATTTCCCTCTGTCAGTGATCCCCCTCATTGAGATTCGCTGGCGCAATATCTCAGTATCGAGCACGATTCTCAGTTCCTGCTGCTGTTCATCCAGTCTATTTAAATTAAATACCCTTCTCACTGTAGAGAAAAAAAAATCACTTGGCCTTTTGGACTCTGCTTAACTGTCAGCAACTCAGCTCTGTGATATTATTGGCGATAAATGCTCTGGGACCACAGCCAGTATCCGCACAGTGCTCAAACGGTATGGCAATAGATAAAGACCTTGCCATCCGTGAGAATTTCTGAATAAAACTTCCATTTTCTGTCCGTTCCTGTCTATCACCCCTCATGCTGTCTTCTGATCTATCCAACTCACCCTCTTTTAGCATCCCTCCAATCACTCCCTGTTTCCAAATTGTGCAGTTGTACAGCTTGATGTTTTGGCCAGTTTGGAGAAATGGATCGAACAGGGACAGGACTGATCGTTGGAGGGTCCGGGTTTAGATGCTTCAATAAGAACAAGGAAGGTACTAAAAGTGGGGCGGGGGTGGTGGTTGGGGTGGGGGAGGGTGAGGTGCCATTGAAAATCAAAGACAGCATTACGTTGGTAGAAAGGATGCTTGATAAGGACTCGTCTAGTGAGGATGTATGGGAAGAGAGTAGTTGTCATGGAAGAGTTTAACTTTCCAAATATTGACTCGAAATGCTGCAGTTCAATTACTTTATATGGGTCAGTTTTTGTCCAATGTGCGCAGAATGGTTTACTGACACAGTATGGAGATAGGCCAACAAGGGCCGAGGCCAAATTGGGTTTGGTACTGAGTAATGAACCAGACCAGGTGTTAGAATTTGAGGTAGGTGAATACTTTACTGATAGTGACCACAATTTTGTTATGTTTACCTTAGCAATGGAAAGGGACAGGCGTATACCGCAGGACAAGAGTTATAGCTGGGGGAAAGGCAATTATGATGCAATTAGGAAAGGATTTCGGATGCATAGGATGGGGAAGGAAATTGCAGAGGATGGGTACAATTTAAGAGTGGAGCTTTTTCAAACAACAGCTACTGTGTGTCCTTGATAAGTTTATACCTGTCAGGAAAGGAGGAAGTGGTCGAGTGAGGCTGCTGTGGTTTACTGAAGCAGTTGAATCTCTTGTCAAGAGGAAGAAGGAGTCTTATTTTATGATGAAACGTGAAGGCTCAGTTCAGATGCTTGAGAGTTACAAGTCAGCCTGGAAGGACTTAAAGAAAGAGTTAAGAATAGCCAGGAGATAACATGAGAAGTCTTTGGCAAGTAGGATCGCGGAAAACCCTCAACATTTCTATCAGTTCGTCAGGAATAATAGAATGAACAAATGAAGATTAATGGCAATCAAACACAGTAGTGTTAAGTTGTGTGTGGAGTCTGAGGAGATAGGACAGGCTGTAAATTAATATTTGAATCAGTATTCACAATGGAAAAAGAAAATGCTGTTGAGGCCAATACTGAGACACAGGCTATTAGACAAGACAGGATTGAAGTTTGTAATTGATGTTAGCTGTTCTGGACAGTGTGAAAATAGATAAGTCCCCTGGGCCAGATGGGATTTATCCTAGGATTCTCTGAGAAGCTAGGGAGGAGTTTACACAACCATCTGTTCGGATTTTTACATCGCCATTATCTACAGGAATAGTGCCAGAAGACTGGAGGACAGCAAACGGTGTCCCCTTGCTCAAGAAATGGAGAAGAGACAACCCTGGTAATTAGATACCTGTCTTACTTTGGTTGTGGGTAAGGTGTTGGAAAGTATTATAAGAGATAGGATTTACTATCATCTAGAAAGGAATCATTTGATTAGGAATAGTCAACAAGGTTTTGTGAAGGGTATGTCATGCCTCACAAATCTTACCGAGTTCAATGAGAAGGTGACCAAACAGGTGGATGATGGTCAAGTGAGGTATGTGGATTTCAGTGAAGCGTTTGATAAGGTCCCTCATGGTAGGCTATTGAAGAAAATATGGAGAGCATGGTGTTGGAAAAGCAGAACAGATGAGGCAGCGTCCAAGATGCATGCAAGTTGATGTTTCTCTTGTAAGCCTTTCATCAGGAATCAGTTTTCTGGTCTGCAGCATCTGCAGTCTTCATTTTCTCCTCGCTCCTCGGATGTTGCCTCACCTGCTGTGCGTTTCCAGCGCCACAATCTCGACTCTGATCTCAAACATTTGCAGTCTTTACTTTCTCCCAGAAAATATGGAGACGTGGAATTGTGGGTGATTTAGCGTTTGGATCACAAATCGGCTAGCTGAAAGCAGACTGAAGGTGGTAGTTGATGGGGAATGTTCATCCTGGAGTTTAGTTACTCGTGGTATACTGCAAGGATCTGCTTTGGAGTGACTGTTGTTTGTCCTTTTGAAAATGACCTTAATGAGGGTATAGAAGGATGAGTTAGTAAATTTACGGTTGATGGTAAGGTCGGTGGATCTGTCGGCAGTGCTGAAGGATGTTGTAGGTACTGAGCAGTAATGTTCTGTGTGCATGGACCTACAATGGGCTAAGTAGCGTTCTTCTCTGATGTAACGATTCTGAGGTACTCTGACCCACAATAAAAGCTTTAGGTGCCTGGAGAGACAAGCTGGTCCACTAAAGGACACACACTGCACAATCATCCATCATCTCTTCCTGTTCTCTGATATACAGCGGCCTCAAAATATCAGTTCAAAACAAAATAGATTGATTCAAATTCAAACAGTCAGCAGGACGTTCACCCGAGGGGATTACCGTCAGAGGATTCAATGAATTTTAAGGTTTCAGAATGACTCAAAAAATAAAGCAATATCACAGCAGCATAATAATTGGCAGCAGAGTAAAACTTACAGTTCCAAATATTTCCCAGTGCAGCATTGTGTTCAGTTTTGGTCACCTTGCTGTAGGAAGGATGGTATTAAACTGAAACTTTACGTGGATTTTGCCAGGATTCAAGGGTCTGAGTCATACGGAGAGGTTGGATAAGCTGGGACATATCTCTTTAGAGCGCAGGAGACTGAGGGGAGTGAAGTGCTTAGAGAAGCTCGTCATGGTCCACATCAGTTCCAGTCTCCCAGCCTGCCTCGATCCCCTACAATTTTCCTACCAGTGGAATGGGTCCATAGCGGGTGCCATATCCCTGGAACATCTGGACAACAAGGACACCCACGTCAGATTCCTGCTCATTGACTCTAGGTTCACCTTCAACACCATTATTCCCTTCAGACTGATCACAAAACTCCCTGACCTTAGTCTTGGCTCCGCCCTCTGAATTTGGATCCTCAGCTTTCTGATCTACAGTACACAGTGAGTGAAAATAGGTAAGTGTGTCTCTTCCATGAAAACATTCTATCCTGAAATCCCAAAGGATGTGTCCTCAGCCCCCTAGTATACTCCCTTTTCACCCACGATTGTATTGCCAAATTTTGAACAAATGCCATCTCCGTGTTCACTGGTGACACCATCATAGTAGGGCAGGTATGTGATGATGGCAAGTCAAAATACAGAACGGAAATAGAGGACTTGGTGATGTGCTGCACTGAGACCAACCTCTCTTTCAACGTCGGCAGAACTAACCAACTGATCAATGACTTCAGAAAGAAATGAGGAGAACATGCCCCCATCTGCATCAATGGAACTGAAGTTGAAAGAGTGGAAAGCATTAAGTTGCTTGGAGTGACGATAACAGACCTCCCATGTAGATGTGACAGTCAAGATGGCACAACAACGCCCCTTCTTTCTCTGGCTGCTCATGACATTTGACATGTCCACAAGGACCATCACCAATGTCTACAAATGCACCACTGACAGCAAACTATCTGTGTGCATAATGACCTGGTGTGGCACAGCCGTGCCCAGGACAGTAAGAGAAATGACAGAAGGTTGTGTGCACAGCCCATGCCATCACGGAAACCAACGTCCTATCCATTGTCTCCATTTACACAGCTCACTGCCGTGGAAAGGCTGATAACATTATCAAAGACCCATCGAACCCTGGATCTCCTACAATCTCTTCCATCATGGAGACAATACAGAAGCTTGAACACACAAACCAGCGGCTCATGAACAGCATCTTCCCAGCCCATTATTAAACTGAGGAATGGACTCTCTAACTTCAAATAATGCTGATCTTGCTCACATTGATGTTGCCTATTGCCTGCCCTTTCTGGTGTAGCCTGTATGCCTCAGTACAAATTTTTCCTTTACCCTATGATCTGTATGTCCTTGCTTATTGTAGGAGCGAGATTCCCCAGCCAGGGACAAAGACTCTGGAGGCAGACAGGACACAGGCACGAAATGGACTTTAATTCAAGCAAAACCTGGTTAATGCTGGGAGAATACCAAAGGATCTTCCTCGAATCTGACTTTGACATGAGAAGACAATCGTTCCCTTAATCTTTAGCTCAGATCAGACGGCAAGTCAATGACACACTTCGAGTTTACAGTAAAAGGACAGTATTTTTATACTTTCTGTGTTGCAATGATCATACACAACTTTGTCAGTGTCCCCTCCACTCCCCTTCTGCAGAACCAATCTTGTAAAACAACTGATCAATGATGGACACTCCCAGGGACAGCTCGAGGTTCTTATTTGTTTCGGAAGTTTAACAATTGTTATCTCTAGGCCTTGGGATCTTTCTATAATGCATTCCCAAAGTTAGTGGCTGTGCTCTTTTTAGTCATAGCCCTCATTGTTTATCTTGAAGGATTGCATAAATTCTATTCTCCAATGGGAAGGCTATCTCTTATCAAATTCGGAGATCACATTTTACATTAAAAAGTTGATTCTGTTACAAAATTCGTATTGTTATTATTATTTCTACTGTTAAACCTTTTCTTAATGAATTAGACAAGACATGGCAGGCATCTCTTTAAGCTTTTAGAATTACGTTGAAATCTGTGTCCATGATTATTTACCAAATATTTAACTCGGACCTATTACTGTTGTAAATAGTTTCAAAGGCACAGCGAGCTTCTGAAAGATAACTTGAGTTGCTGTTTTTGTGGATGAAAAGAATCCTTACTGAGATCAGAATAAGTTACCTTTTGTAATGATTCTTCAAAGTTTTTGTGCTACAATTTCATTATTTCTTCTGTGTTCTGTTAAAAATAATCGATTCTTTAAAAAAGAACTTTCTTTATCACTCTGTTGGCATATTTCTGAATCTTACGAATCAGATTATCATTTATTTTGCTTTGGAATAATTCCCTTTTCAAAGGCCCTTTTTTCACTAATGCTGAAGCAATCTATTTTAATTTCTGTCTATTTTGTGGCTCTTCAAAAACAGACAGTTGAAGTAGACTTTTATATTTTGGCCACTCCATGTCTCTAAAAAAAAGGCAGCTCCAACTCTCACTATGATCTGCCAGAACTGTGTATAAACAAAGAGTTACACTCCACTTAGATACATGCGACAATGACTCCTATCAAATCAAATGAAACCAAATCTAATGATAGAGAGAGAGAAATTGTCACAAGGTCAATACACCCAGATCGAACTCTGCAGTCTGCCACATCCGGCCAAAAATCGTGATAGACGATTAAACAACTGACTGATGGAGAGGGCTCCACAATTATTCCCATTCTATCAATGGATAAGCTCTGCACATCAGTGTAAAAAACAAGGAAATAGTATCTGTACCATCCTAGCCAGGGGTGTTGAGTCGATGATTCAACTCACCGTCATCATGATGCCCACAGAATCACAGATCAGTCTTCAACCAATTCGATTCGCTGCACGTGACATGAGGAAACAGCTGAACACAGTAGAGACGGCAAAGGCAATGAGCCCTGACCCCATTCCTGTAATAGGACTGAAGACTTGTGCTGTACAACAAGCCGTGCCCCTGGGGAAGCGGTTTCCTTCCAGCTCCAACTCTGACATCTCCCTGGCAATGTGGAAAATTACTCAGTGTCGGGGAATAATTACAATCTGACCAATTACAACCCTCTCAGTCTCATCACGATAGTCAAATTGGGAGTTCGTTTTGATAGAGCTGTCAAGCAGCACAGACATAAACTTGTTCATTTTGGTTTCTGATCGGTCCCCATGTGGAGATGGTGCTGTTTTGGAAAAGTCACTGGATGAATAATCCAGACCAGGCTAATGCTCTGGCAGCTGGTGGAAATTAAAAACAATTAATAAAATATCGAGATCTCAAATCTGGTGTCAGTAACAGCGGCCTTGAAGTCAACGTTGATTGTAAACACCAATTTGCTTTTCCAATGAACTTTCAGGAAGTGAATCTCCCGTGCTTTCCTGGTTTGGCCTGAATCTGACTCCAGATACACAGACATGTGATCCACTCTTCAATGGTCTCTGAAAAGGCCAAGCAAAACACTCTATTGTATCAAACTGCTCTGAAGTCTTAAAGGATAAAACCTGACAGAACACCCAGCCCCAGCCTCAGTATGGAAAAGGGAACTGGAAAGACAGTCCTGTTGACCCTGCAGAGACCTCCTTCCTAATATCTGTGAACTTGTGACAACATTTACAGAGCTTTCCTACATACCGCACAGAAACATCGGGAATGTAATAGGCCATACAGCACATTGAGCCTGCCCCATTCTAGTTCATGTCTGAACATCTCCTCAATGCACTTTCCCCACACACTGTACACATGCCTTAATGTGATTAACCGCGTGAAGCTATAAAATAGGAACTACAGTCGTCCCCTTGGTCTGTCGAGTTTGCTATCCAATTCAATACAATGACATATATATATATAACCCTTTATTTCTACACCACACTCCTGCTCTCTACCCCATCCTTTGGTGTCTAGACATCCTTATTAGTCTTTAGTGCCTTGTCTTCCACAGCCTTATGTGAGAGAGAATTCCCAGGTTCACCAGTCTCTGAGTGCAGACATTTATTCGTATCTAAATGCAATGTGACCCATCTGTATTTAATACTGTGGCCTCTTGTTTTAGACTTCCCAGCCAGGGGAATTATCATCACTGCTTCCAATCTAACTCACCCTGTCAGTGTTTTATATATCTCACTGAGATCTCCACTCATTTTCCTAAACCCCATGGGATACAGGCTCAGTTGCCCCAAACTCTGCTCCACAAAAAGTCTGTCATCCCAGAGATCAGTCTGGTCATCCTTCGCTGCACTCCCTCAATGTCAGGTTTGTCCTTTATGAGGGACGGAGACCAAACCTGCACACAACACTGCACAATGTTCGAGTTGAGGTCTCACCAAGGGCCTGTAAAGCTGCACTGAGACACCCTTACTCCTGGACTCAAGTCCACCAGAAATGAGGGTCAACACCCCATTTATCTTCCTGACTGCTTTCTGCTCCTGCAATCTTGCTTTCAGTGACTGATGTACAGGGAGATCCGAGATCATTTTCAATGTTACAGCTCCCCACTTGGTGGGTCTGCGTAAACTGGTCTGTGTGCCAATGTATTCCCAGTATTGGCTTCTGTCTTCAGTACTCATTGCCCTGCATGGAACTCAGATGTCTGTCCAAACAATAACAGGAGAAATGTACAGTTCCCTTCATAGATTGACATTTCTCAAACACTCCCTTTTCCAATGGTTGGCTGGCATTTTAGTGTTTCCCAACAAAGTGGACAAAATCACATCTATCCAAATGCTCTTCATCTGCGACATATTTATTCATTCACTCTATTTGTTTCAATCACCTTAAAGTTTTTTTCACATCCTCCTCACTTTCAAAATCCTAGTTCCGTCAGCAGACTTGGAAACTTTGCATTTGATTCCCTCAATGAGATGTTTGAGATGTATTGTGAATATCTGGTGCCCCAGCACCAATCATTGCGATGCCTCATGAGCCTTCCAAACTGAAAACCATCCATTTATTCCTACTCATTGTTTCCTGTCAACACTCCCATTTTAACACCATGTTCATATATTACCCCCTATCCCATGTGTTTTTACTTTGCACACTAGGCTTGGGATGCTATTAAAATTCTTGCTGAAAATCCAAGTTCAGTGCCTCTATTGTTATTTTTCTGTAATTAATCTACTAGTCAGTTTCTCAAATATGTTTCCAATTTCATCAATGTGTGTTGATTTTTTTCTATGCCCATTATTTTCAGTTCCAATAATTTCTCCAAATTAGTTTGATTACAAATTTCATTCCACATCATTTTCTCATCAGACTCAGGTTTTCTCCTATTGCTGGGAAGGCTTTGTTTATGTATTTTTCTGTGAAGACAGAAATGAAGTAGTTGTGTCATGTTTCTCTGTTCTCCATTCTCCATTCCCTGGATTCAGACTGAAAGGAATCTGAAACTTCGACTAAAAAGAACAGCTGTTGTCTATTCACCCTGTCCATGCCCCTTGTAATCTTAAACCTGAATTACTTATCCGCTCAACTTCCTCTGCTCCAAAATAAATAACTCGAGCTTACCCAGCCTCTCTCCATAGCTCATATGCTCCATCCCAGGGAACATCCTGGTGAATCTCCTCTGAACCTCATCCAGTACAATCATATCCTTCCGATAATGTGGCTCCCAGAACTGCACACAATATCTCATTTGGCCTAACCAAAGTTGCCATATAAAACTCGTATGGCATTGGGTCAATGAATAAAAGCTTTATCTACAGTCATGCTGAACTCATCAATTATCATATCCAGTCACATTCAGGGATGCGTGGAGAGGCACGCTCTGAACTTCCTAGTGTGCTGCCATTCTTTGAGTACTCCCCTGTCTGGTTCCTTCATCCAAACTGTATCACCTCATATTTATCAGGGTTACATTCCATCTGCCATTGATCTGACCATCTGACCATACCATCTGTATCTTCCTGTAACATAAGACCTTCCTCCTCACTGCCAACCACCCGGCTAATCTTTGTGTCAAACACAATCTTACTTATCACACTCCCCCACCCACTTCACATTCACTTCTCTTATGAATACCACAAATAATAAGGGACACAGCACTGATCTCTGTGGTACACCTGGGGAAATTGGGCTCCAGTCACACAAACAGCCTTCTATCATGAAGTTGAGTTTGGATGCAACTTGCCAAGTCACTAATAGGCCCTACATGTTCCCTGGTTGTTCTGTTCCACTTGATATACGTGAGGAATATCTGGGGATTCTCCTTAATCTTGCCCTTCCCTGCCCCTGTGTTAGTCAGTCCCCGCTGAGGGAAGGATTTCCTCCTTATTACGGTTTTAAATGACATATCCCTTATCCGGTCATTATTTACCTTAAGTATAGAGTAGACAGCTAGAGAAACATCCTATGCATTTCCACCACATCACATGTAGCATAGAGTTTTGAAATTTCACTGCGATAACCTCTCATGCTTTGAAACTGGAGAGGTCGCAGGACAAATCTCCCCATCAGAAAATCTTGTCATCTCAGGAATTAATCTGGGGAATGTCCATTGCACGTCCTCTGTGATCAGTGTAATCTTTCTTAGATTAGGTCACCAACACTGCACTCAATACCTCAGGTACATTCTCACCAACACTCTATGCAACTGCTTCATGATGTCTTTACCTCTCTATTCCGAGTCCCTTCAACAAACTCCAACCTAACTTTAACTTTCAAATTACATGTATTGCACCAAATACCATTCACACCAATTGCATTTACGAACTCACTCTGTGAGTTATAGAGTCATAGAGATGTACAGTATGGAAACAGACCCTTTAGTCCAATCCGTCCATGTCAAGCAGATATCCCAACCCAATCTAGTCCCACCTGACCGCACCTGGCCAATATCCCTCGAAACCTTCCTATTCATATAACCATCCAAATGCCTTTTAAATGCTGCAATTGTACAAGCCTCCACCACATCCTCTGGCACGAAATTCCATACATGTACCACCATCAGTATGAAAAAGTTGCCCTTTCGGTCTCTTTTACGTTTAGATTTTTTAAAGAGTGGAAACAAGTCCACACCAACCCACCAAAACCCCTACATTTACCCCTTAACCTAATACTACTGGCAATTTAGCATAGCCAATTCACCTAGCCTGCCCATTTTTGGATTTTGGGAGGAAACCCACGCAGACATAGGGAGAATGCGCAAACTCCACATAGAAAGTCCACACAGCCTGAAGCAGGAATTGAAGCGGAGTCTCTGGCGTTGTGAGGGAGCATTGCTAACCACTGTGCCACTGTGCCGTTCAACATCTTTCTCCTCTCACCCTAAACCTATGCCCTTTAGTTCTGGACTCCCCGACAACAGGGAATAGACTTTATCCCTTTATCCTGTCCTTGCCCTTAACAATTTTTTACATCTCGAGAAGGTCACCCTTCAGCCTCCAATACTCAAGGGAAAACAGCCCCAGCCTGTACTGCCTCTCCTTAGACCTTAAATTCTCCAACCCTGTCATCATCCTTGTAAATCTTTCCTGAACCCTTTCAATTTTTATAACATATTTCTGATAGGAAGGAAACCAGAATTCCACGCAATATTCCAACAGTGGCCTAACCAGTTTCCCGTACAGCTGCAACATGACCTCCCAACTCCAATACTCAATACTCTAACTAAAGGAAAGGATACCAAACACCGCCTTAACTATCCTATCTACCTGCGACTCCACTTTCAAGGAGCCATGAACCTGCACTCAAAGGTCTCTTTGTTCAGCAACACTCCCCAGGACCTTACCATTAAGTGCATAAGTCCTGCTAAAATTTGCTTTCCCAAAATGCATCACCTCACATTTATCTGAATTAAACTCCATCTGCCACTTCTCAGCCCATTGGCCCATCTGATCATGATCCTATTGTACTCTGAGGTAACCCTTTTCGCTGACCATTACACCTCCACTTTTGTTGTCATCTGCAAACTTACTAACGATACTTCTTATGCTCGCATCCAAAGTATTTATGTAAATGGTAAAAAATAGAGGACCCAGCACTGATCCTTGTGGTACTCCACTGGTCACAGGCCTCCAGTCTGAAAAGCAACCCTCCACCTCCACTCTCTGTCTTCAACCTTTGAGCCAATTCTGTATCCAAATGGCTAGTTGCCCCTGTATTCCGTGAGATCTAAACTTGCTAACAAATCTCCCATGGAGAATCTTGTTGAACGCGTTACTGAAGTCCATATAGATCACATCTACTGCTCCGCCATCTTCGTTACTTCTTCAAAAAACTCAATCAAGATTGTGAGATATGATTTCCCATGCACAAAGCCATGTTGACTATCCCTAATCAGTCTTTGTCTTTCCAAATGCATGTACATCCTGTCCTTCAGGATTCCCTTCAACAACTTGCTCACCACCGACATCAGGCTCACTAGTCTATAGTTCCATGGCTTGTCAGTACCACCCTTCTTAAAACAGTGGCACCACGTTTGCCAAACTCCAGTCTTCTGTCACCTCTCCTGTGACTATCAACAGTACAAATATCTCAGCAAGAAGCCCAGCAATCACTTCTCAAGCTTCCCACAGATTTCTATGGTACACCTGTTCGGGTCCTGGGGATTTATCCACGTTTACACGTTTCAAGACATCCAGCACTTCCTCCTCTGTAATATATACATTTTTCAACGTGTAACCATTTATTTCCTGACATTCTATATCTTCCATATCCATTTCCACTGTAAATACTGATGCAAAATACTCGTTTAGTATCTCCCCCATTTCCTGTAGCTCCACACAAGGGCTGTATTGCTGATCTTTGAGGGGCTCTATTCTCTCCCTAGTTATGATTTTGTCCTTAATGTTTTTGTTAAAAACCCTTTGGATTCTCCTTAATTCTACATGCTAAAGCTATCTCATGTCCCCTTTTTGCCCTCCTGATTTCCCTCTTAAGTATACTCCTACTGCCTTTATACTCTTCTAAGGATTTGTTCGATCTATCCTGTCTATACCTGACATATGCTTCCTTCTTTTTATTAATCAAACCCTTTAGTTAGCCAGCAATCCCTATACTACCAGCCTTTCTTTTCATCCTAACAGTAATATACTTTCTCTTGTTATCACATTTCTGAAGGCTCTCCATTATCCAGCCGTCCGTTTTCCTGTGAACATCTGCCCCCAATCAGGTTTTGAAAGTTCTTGCCAAATACTGTCAAAATTGGCCTTTCTCCAATTTAGAACTTCAACTTTAAGATCTGGTCTATCCTTTTCCATAATCATTTTAAATCTAATATAATTATGGTCGCTGGCCCCAAAGTGCACCTCCACTGACTCCTCAGTCACGTGCCCTGCCTTATTTCCCCAGAGTGGGTCAAATTTTACACCGTCTCTAGTAGGTTCGTCCACATACTGAATCAGAAAATTTTCTTGTACACACTTATTAAATTCCTCTCCATCTAGACTCTTAATGCTATGGCAGTCCCAGTCTATGTTTGGAAAGTTAAAATCTGCTACCATAATCAACCTACTTTCTTACAGATAGCTGAGATCTCCTTATAAGTATGTTTCTCAGTTTCCCTCTGACTATTAGGTAGTCTATAATACATTCCCAATAAGGTGATCATCGCGTTCTTACTTCTCAGTTCGACCCAAATAACTTCCCTGGATGTATTTCCACGAATATCCTCCCTCAGTACAGCTGTAATGCTATCCCTAATCAAAAACTCCACTCCCCCTCCTGTCCTGCCTCCCTTTCTATCTTTCCTGTAACAGTTGTAAACTGGAACATTTAGCTGCCAGCCTTGCCCATCCCTGAACCATGTTTCTGTAACTGCTATGATATCCCTGTCCCATGTTCCTAACCATGCCCTGAGTTCATCTGCCTTCCCTGTTCGGCCCCTTTGCATTGAAATAAATGCGGTTTACTTTATTAGTCCTACCTTGTCCCTGCCCGTCCTGACTGTTTGACTCGTTTCTGTTCTCAATTGTACCAATCTCAGATTGATCTATTTACTCACTATCTCCCTGCCCCCAGCACCCCTCCTCCCTTACTAGTTTAAATCCTCCCGAGCAGCTCTCGCAAAACTCCCTGCCAGTATATTCGTCCCCTTTCAATTTAGGTGCAATCCGTCCTTCTGGTACAGGTTCCTTCTACCTCAAAAGAGATTCCAGTGATCCAAAAATGTGAATACTTCTCACATACACCAGCTCCACAGCCATGCATTCATCTGGTCTATCCCTCTATTTCTGCCCTCACTAGCTTGTAGCGCCGGCAGTAATCCAGATATTACTACTCTCAAGAAACTCCTTTTTAAATTTCTGCCTATCACCCTGCAATCTCCGTCCATAATCTCAAACATTTCCCTTCCTATGTCGTTGGTTCCAATTTGGACAATGACCTCTTGCTGGACCCTCTCCCCTGTGAGAACATTCCGCACCCTTTCTGAGACATCCTTGTTCCTGGCACCAGGGAAGCAACACACTAATCTGCTTATTTCTCTGCTGTCCACAGAACCGTCTGTCTGTACCTCAAACTAGCGAGTCCCCTAACACAATTGACCTCGTGGAATCTGACGTATCCCTTTTTGCATTAGAGCCAGTCTCCATACCACAAACTTGTCTGTTTGTGCTACGTTCCGTGTGAATCCATCAACCGCTACATTTTCCAAAACAGCATATTTGTTTGAAACGGGGACAGCCACAGAAGACTCCTGCACTAGCTACTTCATTATCTTGCCTTTCTTGGAGTTAACCCATCTATGTAACTGTATCTGAGACTTCCCCCCTTCCTATAACTGCCGTCCATCACATACTGTTGCTGTTACCAATTCTTCATTGTCTTATACTGTCTCTCCAACCGATCCATACAATCTGATAGGATTCGCAAGCAGAAGCATTTATTGCAGATATAATCCGCAGTAACCCTTAAATCCTCCTTAAACTCCCACATCTGACAAGAAGCACATATGATTCTACTAATACCATTTGTGCTCCTTCACAATCTAAGGAAAAACAAAACTGTCTTATTCCTCTACAAAACAATGCCCAAGGTTATATTAATATTTATGGCTTATATTTTAAGATTAATCAAAAGACATATCTCAAAAATATATAATTAAGGAATAACCCACTCTACTTACTTCTGCAGACTTTCTGTAGGACACATTTAAAACAATCCCAATCTGGCTGGGAACTTTGCTCAAACAGTTCCTCCAAACCAGTTTAAAATTTCACTGTTTGTTAATTTTCCTAGAGGCACTCCGATATCCAGCGATACATGAATTCAAACAGCAAAAGGCAGTAACTGTGCAGGTACGCTGTCCTGTCAGTTTCTTCCCCTCACCATGTGCTTCCTTTGTCCGTTCTTTTCCCTGTTAAAACTGCTGTTTCTTTGACTTTCTTTTTCCCAAAGTTCCAAATCAATGCAAGTGCATACAAAACAGTAATTGCTGCTTTCTGGAATTCGAGGAAATCACCTCTAACACCTAAAATACCTCAAAAAGAGGAGCAGCTGTTACAGCCAGAAATTTTTCCCGCCCGCCCAGACATCTGAAAATCCAAATACACTACTCCCACTGGTTGTCTGTGGTCTATGCTGCAAGAAACAACTTCAAACAATTCCGAAGTTTGTCAGGCATGATTTCTCTGTCAGAAATGCATTCTGATTCTCTGCAATTTTGCTGTTCATCTCTACGTACACAAAATCACATCTTATATAATGGATTCCAACTCTTTCCATACATATGTCAAATTAATTTTTCTGCAGTCCTCCACATTATCACTTCTTCCCTGTGTATATAGATGGGACATGTTTACTCCCTTTCAGTTACCTACAATGGCTGGATCTGCAAGAAAATAAAACACAGTCACCGGCAGTTCAATAAATATGCTGTTTTATTTCTGACATTTTGATATGAAGTATATCTGGCCCATCAGACTTAGCAATGATTAATCTAGCTCAATTTTCAAGTACTACCTTTTTGCTGATATGAATGGACTTCATGTCTTTAGTTCCACAAGTCCCATGTGCTCACTTGCTTTACACAGAGATTGTCTGGCGCTTTCTCAATGAAGACAGATGCAAAGTAGCTGGTTAGTTTCTATGCCATTTCCTTGTTCCCCACAGTAAATTCTCCTATACCTTACAAATTTCCACATTTGGCCTTACTTTTGTTTTCTTTGGTATATGGATCGGAGATTTAAGCAGGATTTTTTTTATTTCCTGTTTGTTCGTATTCATGTTCTTTTTGATTTCCTTAACACTTTCTTCGTCCTTATTTTCAGAAAAGTAAATCTCCCAGAATGTTCAGGTTTGCACAATACCTGGAATTCTTCTGAAGCTGCTTCAATTTAATGCAATCATTAATTTCTTACGTAAACCATTAATGAGTCACCTTCCCTTTCGCTGGTGTTTGTAACTTAGTTATATGTACGTATTTTTCAGACTTTACAGTATTTCTATCACAAACAGCCAATGCCTGTCTCACACTAAATGTCATATTGTATTTTTCCAATTGACTTGACCCTCTAGCCTTCGGGTTTCCATGATATTTGAGTGTAATGTTCAAACATTCTATATTGCTTGCAGGCGCCGTGTAAAATGCAACATATTAATGTCACGATTGGCCAATAGCTGCCTCAGAGCACGGTCAGTCATCAGTCCTTCTGACCACACAACACCACGCCCAAAATAACCTGCTCTCTACTTTAGTTCACAACATACTCTTCAACCTACCTCATATACACATGAAATTGATTTTTCACAGCATTAGCAATCATTTAGTTAACACAGTTTAGATGCAATTTTAGATAATCCAATATTACTGCAGCACCCACGATATTTGCATATCTAATTTCCAGAGAATCGGATGCACAAAGTTGCACAACAGTTTTGGTTTAGATATGTAAGGCACCAATGTGTGTTCCTCCTTGTTGTTTGCACGATCCATACAAACTGATTCTGAAGAAGCTGTGGGATGTGGTGTGTGGTGTTATTAGTGATAGACATGGACAGGACATTGGGGAGGCTCACCCCGATGCTGAGATGATCTGAAGAAATGCACATCGATACAGGACAAGCATCAATAACCTTCCCCGCTCGGCCAGGACAAATGTCTCCCTGTTCTCTCTACTCCCTCACATTCTCTGTATATCTGTTACAGCACCTACCCCCGAACAAGGCTCTTGCTACACCACTCTCACCTTCGCATGCAACACTCTCTTTCCTTCACTCTGTCACTGAAAGCAAATCGAGATTGAATTTATTGTTTTGCCAACATTGAACCAGTGAGACAATTGGATGCTGGGGACATAAAAATGCGAACATTTTGAAAATTATGGAGAGAGCAGATGCCATCGAGACGGAAGAAGCCTGGGGATCAACCATCTTGCTTTGCAAGAAATTAGGAAATACTCACTAATCATATGTATTTTTTCATATGAAACCTATTCACAGTAAACAGAAATACGACGACCCAGGGAATTCAGCAGCCAGTAGAGTAACCTCACAGAGGACGGCAGTGGCTGTGTGGTTTTGAAATTAAGTTGATGTAATCTTCATAAGTGTCTTATTGAAACAGCATATTGTTAGAGATTTGGGGGCAGTTGTGGTGGGTGGGTTGGTTAAAGTTGTAAATAGTTGTGGCGTAATGTTCACTTTTACAGTTAAAAATAAATTGGCGTTATTTTCTTTAAATAGTGGAATTTGGGAGTTCTCTGTCACTCATATTCTAATAGATGACGGGTTAGGTGAGCTTTCCTGGGTGTTTGGTTTAATTAAGAGTCGTTCACCCCCATATCGTAACACTTGCAAAGACCAACAGAGAGCAAAAAAATGATATAAGGAGTGAGAAAGTTAAATATGAGGTAAGCAAGCCAGTCATGTAAAGAAAGACTGTCAGAGCTTCTTTCGATACATAAAGGGCAAACGAGAGTCAAAAATGGGCATCTGATCGCTAGAAATTGACACAGGAGAGATAGTAATGTGGAACAAGGAAATGGCTGAGGAGCTGAAAAATTACTTTTTGTCAGTCTTCATCGTTGAAAACACGAGTAATATCCCAAACATTGAAAAGACTTAGTGGACAGTAAGGTGAGTAAGGTGGCCATCACCTCGGAGAAGGTGTTGGAAAAACTGAATGGCCTGAAGGTAAGTAAATCACCTGGACCAGATGGACTGCACTCCAGATTTCTAAGGCAGATAGTTGATGAGACGGGGGAGGCGTTGGTGGTGATCTTTCAGGAATCTCTCGAATCAGGGAGATTCCCAGAGGACTGGAAAATCGCTAACGTGATGCCCCCGTTTAAAAAAGTAAAGAAAAACATGGAAAATTACAGACTGATTAATCTAAACTTGGCTGTGGGTAAGATCCTGGATTCCATTGTGAAGGATGAGATTTCTGAATACTTGGATGTGGATGGTAAAGTAGGACAAAGTTACCATGGTTTCATCAAGGGGAGGTAATGCCTGGAAAATCTGCTAGAAAACCTTGAGGACGTAATGATCAGCTTAGAACAAGGAGAGCCAAACGATGTCATCCACCTGGACATCCAGAAAGTCTTTGACAATGTGCCGACAGGAGGCTACTGAGTAAGTCAAGGGCGCATGGTGTTAGAGGCAAGGTGCTAGCATGGATAGAAGTTTGGGTGTCTGGCAGGAAGCAAAGAATATCGATAAACGTGTCCCTCTCAGGTTGACAGTCGGTGACAAGTGGCGTTCCTTAAGGCTCAGTGTTGGGACCACAACATTTCACTTTATACATTAACGATCCAGATGAACGATCTGTAGGCATTCGATCTACGTTTGAAGATAAAACAAAAATTGGTATAGGGACAGGTAACATTGAAGAGGCAAGGAGGCTCACGAAGAATTTGGATAGGTTAGGAATATGAGCAAAGAAATGGCAGATGGAGTACAAAGTGGGAAATTGTGGGAATATGCACTTTGTTAGGAAGAATAAAAACATGGACTACCGAGAAAATTCAGATGTCTGAAGGGCAAAGGGACTTGGGAGTTCTACTCCAGGATTTTCTCAATGTAAAATTGCACATTGAGTCAGTAATTAGGAAGGCAAATGCAGTGATGGAATTTATTTGGAAAGGATTTGAATATAAAAGCAGGGATGTATTTCTGAGGGCTTATAAGGCTCTTGTCAGACCATATTTGGAGTATTGTGCGCTGTTTATATCCCCACAACTCTGGAAGGATGTGCTGACCTTGGAATGGGTTCACAGGAGGTACATGGGAATGGTCTCAGGAATGAAAAGCTTAACATATGAGAACGTTTGAGGACTCTGGGTCTGTTCTTGATGGGGTTCAGAGGGATGTGGGGGAATCTAATTGAAACATACAGAATACTAAATGGCCTGGACAGTGCGGATGGTGGGAAGACTTCCATTGGTAGGAGACTTTCGGACCCAAGGATATAGCCTTAGAGTAAAGGAAAATCCTTTAAGAATGGAGGTAAGGAGAAACGTCTTCAGCCAGAGAGTGGAGAATCTATGGAATTCATTTTCACAGAAGGCAGTGGAGGTCAGGTCATTGTGTATAATTAAGATAGAGGTAGTTAGCTTACATAGAACATAGAACATAGAACATAGAACAATACAGCACAGAACAGGCCCTTCGGCCCACGATGTTGTGCCGAACTTCTATCCTAGATTAAGCACCCATCCATGTACCTATCCAAATGCCGCTTAAAGGTCGCCAATGAATCTGACTCTACCACTCCCACGGGCAGCGCATTCCATGCCCCCACCACTCTCTGGGTGAAGAACCCACCCCTGACATCTCCCCTATACCTTCCACCCTTCACCTTAAATTTATGTCCCCTTGTAACACTCTGTTGTACCCGGGGAAAAAGTTTCTGACTGTCTACTCTATCTATTCCTCTGATCATCTTATAAACCTCTATCAAGTCACCCCTCATCCTTCGCCGTTCCAACGAGAAAAGGCCGAGAACTCTCAACCTATCCTCGTACGACCTACTCTCCATTCCAGGCAACATCCTGGTAAATCTTCTCTGCACCCTCTCCAAAGCTTCCACATCTTTCCTAAAGTGAGGCGACCAGAACTGCACACAGTACTCCAAATGTGGCCTAACCAAAGTCCTGTACAGCTGCAACATCACCTCACGACTCTTGAATTCAATCCCTCTGCTAATGAACGATAATACTCCATAGGCCTTCTTACAAACTCTATCCACCTGATTGGCAACCTTCAAAGATCTATGTACATAGACCCCAAGATCCCTCTGTTCCTCCACCTGACCAAGAACCCTACCATTAACCCTGTATTCCGCATTCTTATTTGTTCTTCCAAAATGGACAACTTCACACTTGGCAGGGTTGAACTCCATCTGCCACTCCTCAGCCCAGCTCTGCATCATATCTAAGTCCCTCTGCAGCCGACAACAGCCCTCCTCACTGTCCACAACTCCACCTATCTTTGTATCATCTGCAAATTTACTGACCCACCCTTCGACTCCCTCATCTAAGTCATTAATAAAAATTACAAACAGCAGAGGACCCAGAACTGATCCCTGCGGAACTCCACTTGTAACTGGACTCCATGCTGAATATTTACCATCTACTACCACTCTCTGACTTCGACCGGTTAGCCAGTTTTCTATCCAATTGGCCAAATTTCCCTCTATCCCATGCCTCCTGACTTTCCGCATAAGCCTACCATGGGGAACCTTATCAAATGCCTTACTAAAATCCATGTACACTACATCCACTGCTCTACCCTCATCCACATGCTTGGTCACCTCCTCGAATAATTCAATAAGACTTGTAAGGCAAGACCTACCCTTCACAAATCCGTGCTGGCTGTCCCTAATCAAGCAGTGCCGTTCCAGATACTCGTAAATCCTATCCCTCAGTACCCTTTCCATTACTTTGCCTACCACAGAAGTAAGACTAACTGGCCTGTAATTCCCGGGGTTATCCCTATTCCCTTTTTTGAACAGGGGCACAACATTCGCTACTCTCCAGTCCCCTGAGCTTCTTGAGGGATCAAGGGTTACAGGGAGAAGACAGGAGAATGGTTTTGAGAAACATGTCAGCCATAATTAAAGAGTGGATCAGACTCGATGGGCTGAATGGTCTAATTTCTGTTCCTATATCCGATGATCTTATGGTCGTAAGCGACAGTCTATTGCCCCCTCTCTCTCACTTTGTCCCTTCTGACAGCGAAATGTGAGAGGAAAAAATCCCTGAGTCATCTTCACCAAACTTGGAGCATTCCTGTTGAGGATTAATGGGAATCGCTCCACTGCTTGAAGGAAAGGAAATCCAACTATTCCAGGTAGAAGTCTCATACCAGCAGCTTGTTTGAGTAGAATAACGTCGGAGACAGAATATCAGTTGGGACGCATCATTTCTTTTATATTTGAAATGAGTTCACCTACTATGAAACTCTGGAAACCTTTTCCTATTCTTTTTCATCTTCAGACAATGCGATTGTGTATGTGTCTGTACGTGTGTGACTCTGTGTCTCACATTTTTCGAGAGACTGGGCTAGGTTACACTTCAAACCTGTTGTAACCAGTGGAGAAGTGGGGCTGCAAAAGTTCACAGCGATCCTCCAACGTTTGTCGGAGCAGGAATGAGAAATTTGCACGGGTTGTTCAAATGGGAATTCTCTTCCCCAGAAGTTTCAGCTCAAGGTGGCAGCTAAACACCACCACTTCCAGCGTAATTAGACATGGTCCATAAATGTTGGCCTATCAACAACACCCACATTCCATGAACAAATCTAAAATGATAAACTGCAGCAGAATTAATTGAATGGGAACAAGACTGATAGATAAATGTCTGTTTCCTTCCAGAATTGTGCTGCCTGTGTACTTTGACTTTGTGAAGTTCCCTAGTATTGTGCCTGGGTGCCTGCATTTATTCAAAGTTGTGTTTTACAACACTTGATAGACATGTGAATGGAGGAAAATTGTGGACAGACTGAAAAGTGCTGCGCAGACCACAATCAGATCAGCCATGATCTTATTGTCTGGTCGAGCAATGACAAAGTGTCTAATGACCCACTCCTGCTCCTCAGTTCTCTGTTCCTATCTTCCATTCAGTCCTTCAAACCACTTGTATAGGAGCAGATGGAGACGACTTGCTCCAAATACCTGGTCCGCAGTATTACAGGATATCATTCAGTCCCTCAACACTGTGTGGTTTGCTGTGGGTTGGAAAATGTGATGGGAAATCCAAACTGTGTATGAAAGTGGTCTCCCACCTCTTTAAAGAGTGTCTCCTCTCTGCAAATGGTGTTTCGCATGTTGGTCATGTTGTAGACCCAGATTCATGTGAATATCGGGCCCATACCTCTCCCAGAAATGGCTCACAAAATGCTTTTCTCTCACTGTCCTCAACATTCAATAACAACACTTCCAGGAAAATTAAAACCATTAACTTTCCAGAGAACATAAAAACAGGAGTAGTAATTTGGATGCTCACACCATTGTATGCCAACATGGCTGACCTACTGTTGGCATTAACACTTCTTTCATGCGCAATTCTTCACACCCCTCAGCTCTCTGACAGGTCAAAAAATCCATCTACCTCCTCTTGGAGTAATATCGCCCCCCCCCCCCAACTTTCTAGACGTGAGAATTCCTGACATTCACTGCCCTCTATGAGAAGAAAATACTCTCCACACAGACACCATCACATATTAACATTAACAAAAGTGTTTAACTGACCTGCTTAGGTAAGAGGGATTGACCCTGATATCAAGGCAGGATTTGACTGAAGATGTTATCCACAGAGGCACTTAAATATCAAGAATCATGCATCCCGATTAAAAATAAAAATGCAAATCATGGAATTTATCACCTTCTCGGTGACTGTATAGAACATAACGAGTGATTGTCCATCACCATCAAGTTTCAATGCAATGACCTCTTATTCTCTGGCAGTGTTACAGATTAACCTTTACTCACTCCTCTTTTACCATCAGACCAGGGATTAGTCTCATGAAATTCCTTTACACAGCCTCTATTGTAGTGAGATAATTCCTTCTAAAGGAGAAAAATCTGTCCATAATACCCCAAATACTACCTCAACTACACTCTTAGTGATGATCACAATAATTCCTTTCCCTCACTTATTGGTCTCCGTATCTTTATTATGACATAAAAACCCATTCCTTCTCTATGCACTGCCACTGTTGTGGAATTTAAACGTTCCTTACATCTGCATGTCAGCATCAGTAAAGCCAGTACCAGAGGTGCCTGTGGAGATGAACATCACTCTTGGGGAGAGACTCAGTCAGAAAGATTGCACTTGAAATAGGGAATGGACACCTACCTGAATGGAAATGAAGTGTAGAAATAAGGAAAACAGGCAGAGGAAGGGAGCTAACTTTACTTTTGTTCTTCTCTCACGGGATGTGTGCAGTCATGGTCAGGCCAGCATGTTATGCTGAGCTTGAACTGAGTGACTGGTTCAGCTGTTCCACAGGACAGTCAAGAGTAAAACACATTGCTGTGGGTTTGCACAGACATGACTGGGGAAGGATAACGCATTGGCTTCTCTGAAGAACATGGAGCAAGCAGATGGGCCTTTTCTCACAAATGATGATAGTTTCAGTCCAAAAACATCAATTTCGTTCATGAGATATCAACAGATTATTATTCTGTGCCTCTCGATTATGTGTCAATGATTTAAGCAGCATGCAGCATCTGCCCATCTGACAGAATCTGTGCAGTAAACAAGTTCAACAAAGTCAAGAGCAATTATTCTGTTATTGACGTGTGGTTACAAGGGACTTGATAAATTGTATCCAGATTTAACAAAGACACAATTGATGGTTTATTCAGAAGATGCACTGAGGCAGACGAGGAGTCGGGGATATCATGATTTTGGTATTGGACAGGATGAGTGAGTGGGAGGATATAGAAATGTAGAATCTGTGCAGGGCTAGAAGGATTATGGAGTTTGAGAACAGTCCGGTTCTCCTCAAAATTTGGTGAGTAACTTGTCATGAGTAATTTTCTCGATACAAATTGTGAGGAAAGAAATAGTTCATTGGATTTGAAAATGTTGACATCCACCTTTCTAAATTTTAAATAATACGTGTAGCAATTCAGTCCAACCTGGCTTTCTGAACAGATAGCATAAATTACCAGGAACACCAACTTAGCGAGGATGGGATAGTAACCAGCTTGAACAACCATCAGTACATCATAGATCTGCAAAACTAATGAGATCCAACGCCGAGACAGACAGTAAAGAACCTCGGATAAACTCCTGTCCATTGTTGGAACATTCCAGTCTAATGTTCTCAGATTCTGATCTCTCCTCCCCCTCTCTCTAAACCTGCTGATGCCTGATAGTGCTGTCAGTGATGCTCCCGCTGATACTATGAGATAACACATTGAACCGAGTCCCTAATTAATAGAAGAGGAAAGCCCTCCAGCGACGTATTTAGGATGCATGGAGACTGACATCAATCACAGTCGCTGAACAAATACCTCCCGTTAACCCATTTCAATTCAATACTTTTTATTAAAATTCAAAATTTTGATTAAAATTTACATATTCTGGGTGGGATATGTGAGGGTGACTGAGGGACAGTATACGTTATGTTCGGTCTGGTAGATCAGTCATGTGTAAGAATTCAATCTCCCTTGGATCTGGGAGCAATGCCAGGGGTTTATCAGAATATAAGCATGCTTCTCCGTTTATAAATTGAAACATACGTTCTGCATCTACTGGTCAGGCACTGCAATATCAGGAAGACATTGAGAGAACTTTTATTGTCCATGATCTGATAAGAAAAATCCCGAAGACTACATGCGGTTATAACAGACTGCGACATGGCTATGTTGAAAGGGAATTGTATCTAAGAGATAATGGGGACTGCAGATAATGGATAATTCAGTGCAGGTAAAGCATGGAGGTGGACAAGGCACAGTAAGCCAGGCAACATCCAAGGAGCAAGAGAGTAACGTTTCAGGCAGGACCTTTTTTCAGGACTGGGGAGGGAGAAGGGGCTAAGAGAAAATGGGTGATGGGGTGATGCTGGGTGAAAGATCAGTGATAGGTGAGTGAAGGTAGGAGGTGATCGTGATAGATCGGTGGGGAGTGTGGAGGAGATGGTGGGAAGGAAGATGGACATTAAGTCTTCTCAAGAGGGCAGATGTGAGTCCGGGGGTTGGATCTGGGATCTGGGTTGGCCAGGGGAGATTTGTAAATCAGTGAATCCAATGCTCATGCCGTGTGTTTGTGTCTTCCGAGGCAGAAGATGAGGTGTTACTGGTAACATCCTGGTAATCTCTTCTCAAACATCTCCAGATTAATAATCTCCTTCCTATAACAGAACTGCACACAGGACTTCAGAAGAGGCTTTATCAATATCCTGCACAATCTCAGCATGACTTCCCAACTTCTAACCTCAAAAGTATGAGCAATGAAGTAACCTTAAACACCCTGCGCCACAAACTTCAAAGAATTATACCTGCATCCCTGGGTCCCTCTTTACTATATAACTACCAAAGCCCACCATTAATTGTATAAGCCCTCCTCTTGTTTATTTTATCAAAATACAATGCCTCAGATGCATCCATGTTAAACTCCATCTGCCACACCTTAGCCCAGTGAATGATATTACTGCCCCCTCACACTCCCCCTTCGGATTAAACGACAATCCCGTGTCCAGAAGGCCAACAAACACCAGCCTTGAGTTTCCCAAAGACCCAGAACTTGGTTTGCCTTGCGCAGGCAGAGGGAGGAGTCGGAAAGCAAAAGCTGGAAAGGAAACAGTTGCCTTGTCTCAATGAATGATTTTAGGAAGAGGGAAGCCACGGGATTTGAAATAGTGACCGGTGTTTTTGGGCCCAGAATTGTGCTCCTTTCTCGTCTCTGATGTTCAGTATTGATATCCATCGAGAGCCTTCATAGTGTAGAGTGTGTCTGCAGGATTTCTTTCCCTAATATAGCAGACTGCTGGTAATAGCTATTTAAACCGGAAATCATAGCCAAGCAATTGAAGATGTTCATTGGCTATCTCAATGGCATAGCGAATGCACTCAACATCCTTTAGTTGAGGCTAATAACTTGTACTTTTTTTTTCAAATAGAAATGTCCCCTGTATAATTTTGTAATGTTAACCAGAATTTAATAAATCCATACACTTCAAATATGACCCGAAATCTGGGCATGATTTAGGCCTTGTTTAATGGATGGGTGCCCAAATTTCTGAGCCGGAGCTCTGGATTCAATTCCAGTCCATGACTGTCTGATAGTGCCCCTATCTCTGGAGAAGGTGGAGTGGAGTCATGTCCTGTGCAGGTGTGTCACAGCATGTTACAACAGGCTGAAGAACAAACACACCGGAGCATCATGTTGCAGCTTTAGGGGCTAATGCTGAATGATGGTAGTGTCCCTATCACTGCGCCGCAAATTCTAGTTCCGAATCCCACAGAGCTGTTTCACATGTCTGAACAAGTTGATTAAACTTTTTTGGAATCGTGCCTTGATGGAGAAGGAAGAGGTACGACGACTGAATTTGAGACTATAGACCCAGGATGACTGAAAGCGCAGCCAACCGTCTTGATTGGAGTCACATTTACACTTTCTAGAGGTTTATAAAATTATGAAGGGCATGGATACGGTGAGTGGTCAAGGTTCCTTCCCCCCAAGGGAGGAGAGTCTAAAACTAGAAGGCATAGGTTTAAGGTGGGAAGAGAAATATTTGAAAGACAATGAAGAACAACTTTTTTTTCCTGCAGAGGATGGTGCTTGTATGGAATAAGCTGCCAGAGAAACTGGTGGAGGCTGGAACAATTCCAGCATTTCAGAGGCAACTGGATGGCTTTATGATTAGTGGGACATGGGCCAAATGCTGGCAAATGGGAGTGGATTAATTTAGAATAATCGGATGGCATGAACAAGTTGAAGGGTCTGTTTCCCTGTTGTACATCTCTATGAATCATTGATTTAATTAATGAAGGTCTCTTTGTAATCTTCAGTTGTTCACCATTATACAAACACTGTCCACTGTACACCCAAACTTGATGTTATCCGCAAATTTGCGAAATATACCTTCTATAACTCTCATCTACATCATTTATATAAATGATAAACAAAAGTGGACCCAACAATTTTGCCTCTGGGTTATCGATGCCCACAGGCTTCCATTTCAAAAAACAACCATCCACCACCACCCTGTCTCCTGCCATTAAACAGATATACACAGAAACACACACGCAATCACACACACATACCGACACACTGACGTAACCATGTCTTTAAGACAAATGTTAGATTAAAACAACGATCGAGAGTTACAGTGATAAGGTGGGAAAGTTGTGTGAGAAACACACACCCGACAGGATCAAATAGCAAAGTGGACGTGTTGGGCCAAATGGCCTAATTCCAATTTCTTATGCTTTGTGGCCTTAAGGTGTCAGGATTATTTTCCAAGGGTGCAGTAGAAGCTAAGTTTGATAAATACTTGACTGAACAGTCAATGGGACTGTGGGATACGTTTGAGGGGCTGAATGGTATATGTTTGTTCCTATTTGCTGTGCCCTTGTTCCTGAAAAGAGGAGGTGACTTGCTGTGAAGTTAACACGCTTTAATATAAAAGGTTTCTCCTATTTCCATTTGAGATAACGTTGGTCCTTTCTCCTTTGGATTATGCGATCTGTGGTGTTCTCATCCCCCGAGAACAGTGAAGTCTGTGTCACTGAGGATGTTCAAGGTTGACCTTGCCTGACCTTTGATGGACAGGAGGGTCAATGTTTATTGGGAACTGACAGGAAAGGGGTATTCAGTTACATTCAGACCAACCATAATGTTTCTAAACTGAGCAGCAAGTTGGAGGGGACGAATGAGCAACTGCTGTTCCTACTTCATCCGTTGTTCTGTCAATTCACCCACAAGGCTGTTACAGAGGGAGAGAAAGATCCCATTCAGCCAGTCAGCATCGTGATAATACAGCAAGATCAGGCCATAATGTACCTCCATGGGGTTAGACAGGAATAGAATGAAGTATTCAAATCATTTCAGTAAATTACACAGCACAGGAGGACGCCATATAACCATCCCAGGCTGTTACGCAGGAGCAGGGGCACCTTGGGCAGCATCAGGAAATACAGACAAGAGATCATTACTCACTTTATTTTTGGCAAGCTGTATCTAGTGGAATTCTTCAGGGATTGTGTGAGGTCATCAACAAATTACAATCCATACCAATGAATTGGATGGAGGGGATAGAGCTCAGTTTGCTCATACATCAGGATAGTCAATCAATAAGATGTCAAATGAAGACAGACCGTCTGCAATGGGACACAGATGGGGGGAGGGCTGCGCATCTGCAATGGGATACAGACAGGGGAGGGGCAGAGCATCTGCAGTGGGACACAGACAAGGGAGGGCTGCGCGTCTGCAATGGGATACGGACGGGGAAGGCATAGCGCCTACAGTGGAATACAGACGGGGGAGGGCAGACCGCCTACAATATGATACAGACAGGGGGAGGGAAGAGCGTCTGCAATGGGACACTAACTGGGGAGGGTCAGAGCTTCTGCAATGGGATACGGACAGGGGAGGGCTGCGTGTCCGCAGTGGGATACAGACGGGGGAAGGCATAGCGTCTACTGTGGAATACAGATGGGGAGGGCAGACCGTCTACAATATGATACAGACAGGGGAGGGCAGAGCGTATGCAATGGGATACTAACAGGAGAGGGGAAGAGCTTCTGCAATGAGATACAGACAGGGGGAGGGAAGAGCGTCTGCAATGGGATACAGACAGGGGAGGGAAGAGCATCTGCAATGGGATACAGACAGAGGGAGGGCAGAGCATCTGCAGTGGGCTACAGACAGGGGGAGAGAAGAGCATCTGCAATGAGATACAGACAGGGGAGGGCTGTGCGTCTGCAATGAGATACAGACAGGGGAGGGCTGCGCGTCTGCACTGGGATACAGATAGGGGAGGGCTGCGCGTCTGCAATGGGATACAGACGGAGGACAGTTTTGAGCAAACCTTCAGCAGAAAACAAAGTACAACATTTCTGTGATGGGAATTTTCTGTTTTGGGCAATAGACAAAACAGCAGAAAATTATTTAAATGCAAGGAGAATGCAGAACTGAGTGGTACAGAGGGATCTGTGTGTCCTTGTACATGAATCACATCATATTACTCTGAAGAGGCAGCTGGTGATTTGATAATAAATGGAATTATTCTGTTCCGTGTAAGGGGTGTTGTGTTTGATCTTAGCGATGATTTTTTGCATCAGTACAGGGCATTGCTGAGATCACATCTGATGTATTATGTGTCGTTATAATTGCCTTAACTGATAAAAACAAAATTGCTTTCGAAACGTTTCAAAGATCTTTCTCTTTACTCATTCTTGTTATGAAGGCATTACGTTACGAAGAAGGAACAGTTCGACCTGAGAATGTTTTATTGACCGTATAACATCTTGAGAAGAGTGTAGTTGGTGAATACTGGATGGATAGTTCTTCTTATGTGGGAGAATAAAATTGGGGAAATAATTTAAGAATAAGTAAGGTTCAAAGGAAAAGTCATTGGACGGAAACATTGAACTCTGATTTCTCTTCATATCTGATGCCAGACAGGCTGAGCTTTTCCAGCAATTTCTCTATTTGTTTAAGAATAAAACATATTCATCTTAACACAGATATTGCGAAGTCATCAAACGCTTATGTTTTCATTATGCAGGCACATATTAACACATCTTCAAAACAAGTAGGACCATTTATTGTTAATGATTTGATTCTGTGTATGACAACAGCGTTAATGCACTGGCCTGGAGACGAGAATGTGATGGAGTCATATAATTCGGACAATATTCAAGGAGAGCTCACATGGTCCAGTCTGGGGCCTGATAACGTGAATGATTTAACTCACAGATAGGAAAATGTAGTCTATCTGTGAAGGAACAGCCTATTGCTCCCTTTCTGTTTCCCTGCCATTCAACACAGCAATGTGTGGGAGTGAGAAAAAGCCTAGTCGTCTTTTCCACTCATGGAGGATTCCTGATGATGATTCATTGGAATCTCACCACTGCCTGAAGCAAAGCAATTCAGCCAAATACAACTATTTCAGGAAGAAATCCCATTGTCAGAAGGTTATGCGAGATGAATAACTTCAGAAGTAATTATTCAGACTCGCTATGTGAGGGGATCAGGCATGAGATTCTATGGCTGCAAATGGGAATCCAAGATGATGTATAGCCTCCTACGTGCCAGGGTCCAGGATGTCTCAGAGCGGCTGCAGAACGTTCTCACCGGGGGGGGGGGGGGGGGGGGGGGGGGGAGCAGCCAGAAGTCATTGTGCACATTGGTACAAATGACACAGGTAGAAGTAGTGATGAGGTCATGCAGAGTCATTATAGAGAGTGAGGAAAAAGGGTAAAAGACAGGACCACGACAGTGGTAATATCCGGTTTACTTCCAGTGTTCCGTGCTAGTGAGGGTAAGAACAGGCTGACATGGCAGATGAATACGTGGCGAAATAATTGGTACAGGAGGTAGGGATTCAGAGTTTTAGATCACTCGGATCTTTTGTGGGGCAGAGGTGAAGTGTTCAGGAAAGACAGGTTTTACCTGAATTGGAAGGGGACTAATCTCCTGGATGACAGGTTTGCTAGTGCTACAAGGGAGGGTTTCAACTAGATTTTTGGCGTGGGGGACGGCGTAGGATCCTCAACAGCAGGGAGGCAAGTGCGAGGCTGGAAGGAGATACCGTAATCACAAACAGTAAAGTGCAGAGACAGGTTAGGCAGGAACACGACAGGCAGCAAGGAATGCCTGTTGGATTAAATTGCATCTGTTTCAATGTAAGATGGCTGACAGGTAAGGCCGATGAACTCAGTGCGTGGATAGGTGCGTGGGACTGGGATATTGTAGCCATTACAGAAACATGGCTAAGGGAGGGACAGGACTGGCAGCTTAATGTACCAAGGTACAGGTGCTTTATGCGAGACAGAGATGGTGGAAGGAGGTGCGGGGGTTTCATTTTTGATTAAGGCGAGTACCACAGCAGTAATCAGAGATAAAATAACTGATGGATGGATCATCCAGTGAGGATTTGTGGGGGAAGCTAAGAAATAAAAAGGGAATGATGATATTATTTGGGTTGTACTATAGGCCCCCAAATAGTAAACGGGGAATTACAATAATTAAAATGTGTAGAGAGATTGGGGAGACTTGCAGGGCCAATAGGATTGCCATAGTCGGAGGTTTCAATTTTCCTAACATTGACTGAGAATGTAATTGAGATGGTGTGTTCAGCAACGTTTCCTCAAGCAGTATGTAGAGGGAGCAATTCGGGAAGAGGTAAAACTTGACCTACTCTAAGAAATAGGGCAAGACAGGTGACTGAGGTGACAGTGGGGGAGCACGCTAGGACCAGTGACCATAGATTTAAAATACTTATGGAGAAGGACAAAACTGGCCCGCATGTTCAAGTTCTAAATTCGGGGCAAGGCGAATTTTGATGGAATTAAATAGGAGCTTGTAGGGGTTGGTTGGAGGAGTTTGTTTGCAGGAGAAGGAACCTCCGGCAAATGGCTGGAGTTCAAGGTCTGTATGTTCCTGTGAGGATAAAAGGCAAGGTTGGTAGGAAGAGGGAACCCTGGATGTCAGGAGATATTGAGGCTTTGACAGGCAAAAAGGAGGTGTGGATGAGGTCCATGCAGCTGGGATCAAGGGAATCCCTGGTGGTGTACAAAGAATACAGGAGTTTACCGATAAAGGAAATCAGAAGGGCGAAAAGAGCGCACGCGATAGCCTTGTCTGAGAAGATTAGGAAGAAGCCAAAGAGGTTCTTTAAGTACATTAAAGTTAAAAGAATAACTACATGAGAATATGACCCCTCAAGGTCCCAAGTTGACATGCATGTCTGGAACCATAGGAGATGTGTGAGATTCTCAATGAATAGTTCTCCTCTCTCTTTACCGTGGAGAAATACATGAAGACTTGGGAGATTAACAAAGGTAGTGATGATATCTTGGGGTTAGTCAATATCACAGGAGAGGACGTGTTGGATGCATTAGAATGTATGAAGGTGGATAAATCTCCTGGTCCTAAACAGATGCATCCAAGAATACTGCAAGAGGCTACAGAAGAAACTACGGGGACATGCGTGATATTTTTGCATCATCGTTAGCCGCAGGTTAGGTTCCAGAATATTGAAGTGTAGCAAACGTTGTGCCATTTTTCAAGAAGGGAAGCAAAGAAAAAATATGGGAACTATAGACCGGGAAGCCTAACATCTGTAGTAGGTAGGTTACTTGAGAATATTCTGAGGGATAAGATATACACACGTTTGGAAAGACAGGGTTTGATTAGAAATATTTTTTTTCAATTTCCTACAGTATAGAAACAGGCCATTTGGCCCAACAAGGCCACAACGACCCTCTGAATAGCAACCCACCCAGTCCCATGCCTCTAATCTATATTTACCCCTAACTAATGCACATAAGGCGGTGGCCAATTCACCTGACCTGTACATCTTTGGATTGTGTAAGGAAAATGAAGCTCCCAGAGCAAACCCACACAAACACAGTGAGAATGTGCAAACTCCACATGAGAGTCACCCGAGGCTGAAATCAAACGCGGATCCATGGCACTATGAGGAAGCAGTGCTAACCACTGAGCCACCATGCCACCCTTGCTTTTTCTCAACGCAGTTCAATGACACAGGTACAATATCTGTTCTGTGTTGCTGGAAAAGCGCAGCAGGTCAGGCAGCATCCAAGGAGCAGGAGAATCGACGTTTTGGCATGAGCCCTTCTTCAGGAATCAATCTGAAGCCCTTCCTGAAGAAGGGCTCATGCCCGAAACGTCGATGCTCCTGCTCCTTGGATGATGCCTGACCTGCTTCGCTTTTCCAGCAACACATTTTCAGCTCTAAACTCCAGCATCTGCAGTCCTCACTCTCTCCACAAAATCTATTCTGCCCTTCACCAATGATGCACGTTCCAATGCCACAAACCATGGATAATTTATTGTCCATTGAAAATGTCATCTTACTATTATTTATTATTGTTTGTTGTTATTTATTTTAATAATTATTATTAATAGTTGTTTTTATACTGGAACGATTGCATGACTTTGTGAGTGGGAGATCATGCCTCACAAATTTGTTTGAGTTCTTTGATGAAGCGACCAGGAATGTTGATGAGGGTAGCGCAGTAGACATAGTCTGTATGGTTTTCAGTAAGGCCTTTGACAAGATTACTCTTGATAGGCTGGTCTGGAAGGTTAGATTCGCATGGAATCCAGAGGGATCTGACAAATTGTCTGCACAATTGGCTTGATGGTAGTAAACAGAGGGTTATAGGGAATGATGCTCTCCGACTGGAGGCCTGTAACACATGAAATGCCTCAAGGGTCAGTGCTGGGCCCATTGTTGCTTATTATCTATTTCAATGATATTCTTCAGAATGTATAAGGCATGATTAGTAAAATTGAAGGTGACACTAAAATTGGTGGTATTATGGACCAGCAGCGCATTTTCAATTCCCCACACAGACAGAGGTTGTCATGAAGGGTACACCCTCTCAACATCATCCTGTCACCCAAAGTGTGATGACCCTTAAGATAAACCATAATTTGTGGTCTCACTAACGAGAAAGTGGTCCTTTGGGACTCTATTCTATCCATGTTAATATTTTAATTTTTTCAAAAACATTTTTATTCAGAGAAAATCTTTTTAATGCTTCGATGAACCAATAAGTACCCAACTCAAAAAGCAATGCAAATGGAATACAATTACACCCACTTGAATGTACATAAAGAAAAGGTAAATCAACGGACCGAAAAAAAAATTAAAAATTTAAAAAACGAACAGTAGGACTCAGTGTAACAAACTATAGCTCTCAGCGTTCAAGAGCATTAACTAATACACGTTCATTCCTCCTCTCTGGACATTAGATTCATTAGTCAAGTTCGTCATAGCTATATAAAAGTCCTTATTAGAATGGCAGATCAGCCTGTACCTTGGTAATTCAAAAAGGGCTGCCATGTCTTATAAAAATCCTCTATTTTATGGTGCAACATACCTTTAAAAAAGTCCAAAGGGCTATGCTACATGACGAGGTTATGACAAACCAATAGACCCAAGGGTTTTTCAGACACCGAATGCAACAGACCTTTTTTTCTGAACTCAGAGAGTGAGGGTATTGAAGTATTTTTTCTTATGCACATCTGAGTAAGGTAGACTGGGCAGGCCCAGGAAAAGGGATACCTGATCCATCTCCAATTCGGTCCGCAAGATCCTCTCCATCCCAGCGAGCACACCGCTCCTATAGCGCCGGTGGGAGGTCAACAAGCAATGAGTAAGAGTGTCCATAAATATTTTGTATTTAAGACAGACTCCCATCTTGAATTTTGAGAGAGTGTCTGGGGCCAGATAGACTCTATGAAGAATCTTCAACTACATGGCAAGAGTCTTCTTGCAGATTGAAATCCTTCTTGCATTTACACAAATATCCTCCCCTATGTTCAAAGAGATCTGAATCCCCAACTCTCTTTGTAGACCTCAGAAAGTCACAATGTCTCGTCTGAGAGGTCACTCTCCAACAAAAGATAAAGGGTACTGACAGAGAGAGTGTTCTTAGCAATAAACACACTCTTCTCTTTATCGGATCTGTACGGGTCTGTTAAAAGCGTGGTTCTTTTCTGAATAACATCTCTGATCTGATAAAAAGAAAACAGAAGAGATCTCTACTCGGTAGTCTATAGTTAACACTTATTTGATCAAAGGACATCCTTGTTTCTCCCTCAGAAAAACCATCAAAGCAAGATACACGCACGAGTTGTCCATAGTTTAAGCATGGAATCCAGTATTCCCCGTCGGAAACATGGTACACTACGCTTTGGGGTAAGAAATGAGATTTGGCTATGTTGCCCTCTATCGGACACATTGCCCTCCCTACTTTAAAATTATTGATATTTATTGGGAAATGGTAATAATTCATAACTGTCCTCATTTTGTCTATGAGTAGCAGACTAATAAGGGAGCACTTTGCCTGAGAAGCTTCAATATCTAACCATATTGACACTGAGGCCTCACTAACATCGTGTAAAGAAGAGCTTAATTGATAGCTTTTAATATCCGGGAGATCTACTCCCCACAAATTGTGGGGTCGTTTTAATTTGGTTAACTTGATAAGGGGTCACTTATGGTGACAAGTCAGAGCTACACCATCCATTTAGTCTCCTAAATATCTGTCTGGGAAACCTCAAAGAAAGCATTCACATGGGGTATAGCAAATAAGGGAGGGAATTCATGTTAATAAGAGCTATCTGACCTAGCCAGGATATTGGAAGTGTCTCCCATCTTCAAAGATCTTGTTTAATTTTGTCAAACAAATGGACAAATCCCACTTAAATATAAGTCCAAAGATAGGATTGATGAATACACCAAAATAGGGAACATCCCCATTACCCCCTGGGACCATTGAAAAGGAAATCAGGATTCTCCCACGGCATCAGGTATTTCCCTGAGTTCGCCCAGAGGCGAACTGATGCATTGCATGAGGTGAGGTACCAAAACTGTGGGATTTAACAAAAAATTAAAACATCATCTGTAAACAATGTAATCTTACGTGACTTCTATCCCACTTCTGGGGCAGATATGTTGGGGTCCCTGCAGATGGCCTTCGCCTGTGGCTCCATCACCATCGTAAACAACATTGGCATTAACAACCTTGTCGACTGACTCTAGAAATATTAATTTTACAGGATCGCACACATAGGGGGTCATTTTCAAGGACCCTCACCCACTTGATAAAACCTTTGCTGAGACCAAACCATTCTAACGTATAGAAGAGATACAGCTACTCAACCCAAGCAAATGTCTTCTCTGCATCTAAAGAGATCATTAATAGCTGCATAATTTGCTGTTGACACGCTTGGATCATATTGAGTAATCTCCTAACATTGTTGGAATATCTGCAGCCTTTTATAAGCCGGTTTGTTATACTTTGACAATGGAAGGATAAATAGTTTCCATCCTCAATGTAAGGGACTCAGACAGAATTTTGAAATCAACATTTAGATGTGAGATGGGCCTATAGGGAGCACAATCTTTCGGTGTCTTCCTTTTCTTCAGAATAAGAGAGATATGAGCCTCTCTTAAGGATGGTGGGACACAGTCGTAACTGTGTGAGTGACGAACATAGTAAGCATCGGCTCTGACAACAGGTTTATAAATTCCTCATAAAACTCACGTGGACATCTGTCAGGACCGGGTGCCTTTCCGCCTGGAAGCTGCTTTACACCCTCCACCACTGACAATGGTGCATTAAGGCAAGATGTTTATTTGGGGGTTACCCCTGGAAGGTCCAAGTTCTTGAAGAAAGATTCCATCTTAATCCATCTATCCCCATAATGTTTAGTCTGATATAATTCGGAGTAAAATCTCCGAAATGCTGCTTTAATCTTTATGGAATCGCACGAAAGGGTCCCAGTACCTTCCCTAGTTGAGGTAATGGCTTTGGGGTTCTCTTTTTCATCGCAAGATAGGCTAACTACTTGCCCGGTTTATCACCACGCTCAAACAGCCTTTGTTTTGCAAAATTAAGTTTTTCCTTGGCTATCTGTGTGAGCATAGAATTCACTACAGACCGAGGCATTGTGATCCTCTGCACCCTAGCCACCGAGGGTCTATCACAGTATGCCCTCCCAGCTGCCTTCAAACGTGCCTGGAGCAAGCTTTCCTGCTCAAGCTTCTGCCGCATCCTAAGGAATAATTATTCCTTTGGCATAAATCTTAGCAATTTTCCATAGATTGGATGGGTTACTGGTTGAATCTTAATTAATGGTTAAGAAAGATCTGAATTCATTACAGAAATACTCAATGTACTTACTATCCTTAAGAATAAAGGGATTCTCCAGTGTCTCCAACCTGCTATATTGCCCTTAATCTTAACCTGTAAGTATGCTGCTGCATGGTCACAAATGGTAATATTCCCAATTTTACAGAAAACCACTGAATCGAAGATTGCTGCAAGTTGAGGAAGAGATCAACCCTAGTGTTGCATTTCTGCGGGTTAAAGAAGAAAGTAAAATCCCTATTTATGATGTGGATCTGCCTCCAAACATCCACCAGCCCCAGTTCCACACAAAAATCCACTAATTGCTTAGATTGGAAAGATGGTACTGGGGGCCTTTGGGCATACTGTCCACCGTGGGTGCAAAAGACAATTGAAATCTCCTCCTACGATAATGTACTACGAAGAAAGCTTACTTAATTTGGAAAATGCATCTATCAGGAATTTACGGCAGTGAGCCAGGGAGCAATAAACATTCAAACTATTGCTTTCTTCCCCATATATCTTCGAGGATTATGATCCTCCCGTGGGTGTCCAATACAATCTACTAATTTAAATGAAAGAGTCGTCCTCACCAGTATGGCTTCTCTCCAATTCCTAGTGTTAAAAGACAAGAAATAAACCCGATCAAATCCACCCTGCTGTAATGTTGAATGTTCCTTGTTATCAAAGTGCATTTCGGCAATACGACAATATCCACCCTCTCCTTTTTCTTAACTGGCGAATGGCTCCTCTTAATGTTCCAGATACGCCATTTAAGCACGACATTAGCCATTACACACTGAAAGAATATTTGAAATCCAGAGAGGAAGAACTCAAATTACAAATCACTGAGCACCAATGAAAAAAGAATCATAGAACCTAAAAAAAATACACAAAAAAGCTACTACAACTAACAAGCTCTCAAAACGTTCCAAAACTAAATACATACGAAAACAAAAAAAAAGATACAAAGTGCCAATGGCTCTCAGGAGGGGTATTTACCCGCCGCCGACTGGGGGCATTTGCACGTCACAAATCTCTATCTTCTGCCCCATTATCAATACTGCATCCAGGGCAATTAATCACAAACATCGGGACTGAACTGCCCTTTGGTCGGCATTCAGTCATCACGATCACCTTCATAACTTCCTTAGCTTGAGCCGAACCCGACACACAAACTAAGCAAGAGAAAAACCAGTAGTATTACTAATGAAGAAGTTAAAAGTGTGTACTCGACTCATCCCCGACTATAATTTAACACTGCTTAATACCAGAAACGGTCAACAAACTTTCTTTTAAAAACGATAAACAAGGTTATCGCTTTCCATTAACGCACCCACCCTACTTTAAAGTGTCCACAAAGTTTTCTCATCCTCTGGAGAGAGTGGATCTATTGAAAGATCCACTAGTGCATACGGAGTACCGCTGAGTCCATTAAGGAATACTGAATCTCAAGTTCCCTTAATCTTCTCTTGATATCATCAAAAGATTTTCTTTTCTGAATCACTGCCGCTGAAAAGACCTGGAAGAACATAATCCTGGAGCCCTCTTCGGGTCTCTTCCCTGTGTTCTGGAAGCTTCCCTAAATATTTGTTTGTCCCTGCAACAATGTAATAGCACAAGGACAGGGTGAGGGCGTTGGTCTGAGTATGACCTGAGCACCGTAACCCAATGAACTGTCTCACTCTTCACCCGTCCCTCGTCAGCTTCGAAGTGAAGGAATCTCTGCAGCCAGTTCTCGCAGAAAAGCTCACCGGCTGATCACCTTATGTCCGGTCCAGCAGACGGATGATATGAACACTCTTCATCCTGCCCCTGCTCTCGAGGTCGTCACCTTGTTTAGTTAAGGTACGGATCTGTTTTTCAAGGGTGAGGATCCGCTCCTTACAGGAATCGATCACAGTCTCTGCACCTACAGTTTGGCTCTTGACCTCATCTGTTCTGTTTCCAAGCCTTTCAAGTTGCTGTTCATGTTTTTGGAGCACTGCTGAGAGTGGTGCTATCTTCATGCTGAATTTTTCTTCAATCATGGTTTCAGTCATTTCCCGTAACTTGGTGAACTCGGTGACCAGTCCTGGTGAGTAACTCCGTCCATTGAATGAGCAGAGGGTGTTACAGGTGCGGCCACAGACATACTGAAAGCTTCTGACGAGTGCGCTGCGTGTTGGGACTTACTCGATCCTTTCCAATGTTTTGTCCTTTCCACTTGACAAAATGGCATTAGTGAGGATTCTGTAGCTCTTTTAGTGTTCAATTGTAAGTAAATGACTGTGGTGGGGTGGGGGTAGAGCATTATTGTGGTACAGAGATCAGCAAAGCTGACCTTTCAGATCGCTGCCATCTTGTTTCCCCATTCAACCTTTATCGATGTTATCATTTCGTTTAATTCCTGGATACTCTGGAGCCGTGTCATTCAGTACCACTGACTACATATTCACCACAAGGCACATTGCTGCCCACTCCTTGATAATCCTTGACTCATCTGTGATTCGTGAACCTTACCTCAAAAATACTCAATATCTCTGCCTCGAATGGTCTGCAGGGAAGAGTGTTCCAAAGACTCACTACACCCTGAGAAAACAAAAATAAACAGACTAATCGGTAATTTAGCATGGCCAATCAAACTAAGCTGCACGTCTTCGAACTGTGGGAGAAAACTGGAGAACTGGGAAGAAACCCACAGAGACACCGGAAGAATGTTCAAACTCCACATAGAGGGTCAGACGAGGTTGGAATTGAGTTCAGCTCCTTGCTGATATGAGGTAGCAGTGCTAACCACAAATCTAACATGCTGCTCCATTAGCCCTATTTGTTACCTGCGGCTGACGAAAGAAATCTGCCTGACTTGTTCCTGTCACTGAACCTGACCCCGTCTGAGACCTTTATCATCGGTCATATCACCGACCCGGTTACATTTAACATTTGTTGTGAGCAGTGGAGTAGTGGGACTAGAAAAGGAAACAGTGACACCCTCCATCCTCAGTCAGAACCGGAGTGAGGAAAAATTCACAAAGTAGGATTTCACTCAAGTGGGAATTCCCTTCCCCAGAAGTTTAGGATGGCTGAATCATTATATTATATCGACGCTGGCTTTGTCTGCTTTTCCATAGACAGGTGAATCAGGGATAAAGGTGCATGGAGAGAAAAGTGCAGCTGGGACCACAAGGAGATGAGCCATGACCTTATTTACTGGTGGGGTAGTGTCAAAGGGCCGTTTAGCCCACTCGTGTCCCTCAGCCCTATGTTCTGATGTTCCATTCAGCCCTTCGGACCTGCTACAAACAGGAAGATGGAAGCTACGCAGATGGTTAGGTGTAGTTTCGGAAATGCACTTAGAAATTCCAGGCTTGGTCAGTAAGTGGCCCCCAGCCGCAATCCCTTTTTCCATGCTTCCCCACTCTGTAACTTCTGCTCTGGAATTGCTTTGAATGCAGATCCCATATCCCATCCAGGATTAACTCAGGCAAATTTTCTCCTCTCCCGAATACAACATTGTACAACACGACTTCCAGGAAAATAACCAATTACTTTCCAAAAGCATGACATAAAAGACTAAGAAGTAGGAACATGAGACGGCTAATCGGCCCCTCAAGACTGAACTCTCATTCAATAAGAACATGGCTGATCTACTTCCAGGCTCAACTCCACTTTCCTACCCAATTCCTTGTATCCCTCCACAACTCTCTGGGTTAGGGAATTCCAGACATTCACTACCTTCTGAGAGAGTTCATCATTTTTCACCTCAGATTGAAATCGATGTCCCTTATTCAGTATCTACCGCCTCGAGTTCGAGACTCAGGGGAAACACCTTCTCAGCATCTACCTTGTCAAGCCCCCTCTGTATCTTGTACATTTCAGTAATATCACTCTCATTCATTTCAACCACAATGAATAATCTCCTCACCATTTTAAATGTATTCAATAATTCAACCCTTTCATCCCAGGAAGCCGCCTCATGAACCAACCCAGTTACTTGCTGCATCAGCATGCATACTCAGGAACACTCCAATCCCTTTGTACTACTATTTTTTTGGGAGTCCTCTTCATCAAATAGCAGCCTGCATTTTGGTTCTTAGTGTCATCCACAAGCTCGGATGTATATTGCACTCAGCTCCGGCCGTCAGGCTATCAGTATAGATGATACATAACTGATGCCATCGGCCTGATATTTGTGGTAATCCAGTAGATACGTCTTTATCATAAAGATCCATTAATCCTGACTCTCCGATTTTTATGTGTTAAGCAACCATTATCCCATGCAAATATATTATTCATCACACTACAAGCCTCTGTCTTGTGTCAGAACGTTTATTGTGTGATACCTTGTGAAAACTTTCTGGAAAGCCTCATGTTGACCAGTGCCCTTTATCAAATCTGCTTGTCACTATCTCAGGGATTCCTGATGAATGGCTCCTGCCTGAAACATTGATTTTCCTGCTCCTCAGATGCTGCCTGACATGCTGTGATTTTCGAGCATGACTCTAATGTTGACATTCTCAGGCATCTCCAAAACAGAATTTTTATGGTTTTACAGAGCAAAAATAGTTTCCCGTTCACAAAACCATGCCAGCTCTGCATTAAGCTTTTCTAACTGCCCTGCAATGCCTTCCTTAATAACAGGCTCTAGCAGATTACCACCAATAATGGTTAGGCTAAATTGTTCCTGCGTTCTGTCTCATTCCTTTCTTGAAGACAGGCACCACATTGGAGATTCTCCAGTTTCACTGGAACACTCCTGTAATCCAAAGAGTTATGGAATATTTCACACAATGCCGCTAGTCACTCTGTGACCACTTCTTTTAAAATTAACTATGAATTACTGCTGACCCGCCTACCCTTATTCTTATCTGTTAGGTAAATACCTTGTTCCTTTTGTTAGAGACAGTTCAATAACTTCCCTCCTGTTACCACTTTGTTTATACTATTGACATTCTTACACTACTTTCCTCATGGGGAGTGATTTAAATTACTAGTGTAAATTATCTGCCTGTTTGATTAGATTACTTACAGTGTGGAAACAGGCTCTTCGGCCCAACAAGTCCACAGCGCCCCGCCGAAGCGTCGCCTACGCCTACGCCTACGCCTACGCCTACGCCTACGCCTACGCCTACGGGCAATGTAGCATGGCCAATTCACCTGACCTGCACATCTTTGGAGTGTGGGAGGAAACCGGAGCACCCGGAGGAAACCCACGCAGACACGGGGAGAACGTGCAAACTCCACACAGTCAGTCGCCTGAGGTGGGAATTGAACCCGGGTCTCTGGCGCTGTGAGGCAGCAGTGCTAACCACTGTGCCACTGTGCCACCGTGCCGCCCATAAGGGCACTGGCAACATGAGGCTTTCCAGAAAGTTTTCACAAGGTATCACAAAATAAACATTCTGACACAAGACAGAGGCTTGTAGTGTGATGAATAATATATTTGCATGGGATAATGGTTGCTTAACACATAAAAATCTGAGAATCAGGATTAATGGATCTTTATGATCTTTATGGCCAGTTCTCCAGTCACACCCTCCTAATGGCCTCAATGTACTTTCCTCACTTCACTTCCCCCTCAGCTCACACACAAATCTTCAAGGTTTTTTATGTTGACAGAAAAGCTCATGATGCTTGTTTTTATATTTCTTACCAATTTATTACATCATATCTTTTCGTACATTTTCCTCAATTTCTACATCCATCCAGTAATATCGTGCTCAAACAGACCCTTTGGTCCAACTTGTCCATGCTGACCAGGTTTTCTAAATTAAACTAATCCCATCTGCTTGCACTTGGCCCAAATGCCTCGAAACGTTTCCCATTCATATGTTGGTCCAAAAACCTTTCTGAAAATGCAATCATATTTCATTGATTGCTTCTCTATAATTATGCTAAACGTCACTTTCTCAAATATGATTCCCATTTGATAAATCTCTGTTGACTTTGTCTGTGCTCAATCCTCTTAGTCCCAATACTTCCCCTAAAATTGTTTGGTTGCTAATTTTGTTATATTCCCTTTTTCTCAGCAGACTAATGTTCATTAGTATTGTTGGGAAGTTATCTTTTCTGTTTTGTTTTCTTCTGTGAAGACATAACTAAAATATTTGTTCCGTAGTTCTGCTTTTTCCCTGCCCTCAATTCTCTGGATTCAGACTGTAAGAAAGCTGCACCTTTTTCCACTTAATTTTGCCATTGACATATTTTCAGAAGATATTACAAGTTCAATCTTAAAACACTTGTTAATATACTCTTCAAAAACCCATCAATTCCTATCTTAAGCTACACAATGATTGACCTTCCACAGCCATATAGACACAGAAGCACAGACTTTGTACCATCAGAAATACAGCACGGTCTACATTAGTCCCACTTTCCAACACAAGGCTTGTAGCCATGAATCTTATGGCATTTCAAGTTCACAGCCATATATTTTCCAAAGGTTGTGAAGTACCATGAGAACTCCTCTCTCAGGAAGGGCATTCCTGACCCCAACACCCTCTGGGTGACAAACAAAGCTCAATTCCCTCCAAATCTCAAATCCTTCACTTTAAAATGCGCTCCATTGTTCTTGGCCCTTTGACTAAAAGGAACAGCTGCTGTCTATCCACCCTGTCCATGTCCCTCGGAATCTTATCCTCCTAAATCACATCCCGCTCAGCCTTCTCTGCTCCAAAGTAAACAACCCGAGCTTATTCAGCCTATCTCCATAGCTGATATGGTCCATCCCAGGGAACATCCTGGTGAATCTCCTCTGAGACCCCTCCACGACAATCAGATCCTTCCTGTAATGTAGTTCCAAGGACTACACACAGTATTCCAACTTGGCCAAACCAAAGTTCTGCATAGCTCTTATAATCTATGCCTTGATGAATAAAGATTATGTTTACATCCCCGATGTTTTCTCAAATTGTGTATTAACCCGTTTAGTCACATTCAGGGATGTGTGGAGAAGCACCCTCTGAGCTCCCGAGTGTGCTGCCAATCATTGTGTCCTCTCCTGTCTGGTTCCTTCTTCCAACGTGCATCACCTCATATTTATCAGGGTTACATTCCATCTGCCATTGATCTGTCCATCTGACCATTCCATCAGTATCTTCCTGTAACATAAGACCTTCCTCCTCACTGCGAACCACCCGGCCACTCTTTGTATCAAACAAAAACATAGTTGTCACATTCCCGCCACCCCCGTCTGTATTTACAACTGCATCATTTATGAGTACCACAAATAATAAGGTTATAGTTCACACAACACCTGGTTATAGTCCAACAGGTTTATTCAGAGGCACTAGCTTGGAAATGCTACTTCTTCATCAGGTGTTGTGCACTTTGAAAGCACGTGCCTCTGAATACACCAGCTGGACTATAACCTGGTGTTATGTGATTTTTAGGATTGCCCACCCCAGTATAACACCAGCACCTCCGAATCACAAATAATTAGGGATACAGCACTGATCCCTATGATACACCATTGGACACCGTTCTCCAGACACACCGGTCTTCAGCCTTCAACAACTATCCTTTGTCTCCTAACACTAAGTTAATTTGGATGCAACTTGGCAAGTCACTAATGACAAGTCACCTGTTCCCTTGTTATACTTTTCTGCTTGACACACTTGCAGAATATCTGGAGATCCTCCCTCATCCTACCCTACCAGCAGGTTTGTATGCCCCTGTTTTAGGCAGTTCTCACCGAGTGATGAATTTCCTCATTATTACCGTATTACGTGGCCAATCCCTTATCTTGCCATTATTTGCCCTGAATGTGGATAAGACAGCCAGGGAAGCGTCCTGTTAATTTCCAAACTGTCATATGTTTTGTGAATTTTCTAAATTTCACTGTGACACATCTCGCTTCGAAACTCTGGAGAACATGGACTGAGTTTCCTCATCAGGCAACCTCGCCATCTGTGGGACTCATCTGCAGAATGTCCACTGCACTTTTTTTTGTGGTCAGTATATTCTTTCTCCGATTGTGTCACTAAAACTGTACACAATGGATGCAGGAGAAAGTGAGGACTGCAGATGCTGGAGATCAGAGTTGAAAATGTGTTGCTGGAAAAGCGCAGCAGGTCAGGCAGCATCCAAGGAGCAGGAGAATCGACGCTTCAGGCGTGAGCTTTTCCAGCAACACATTTTCACCAATGGATGCAGGTTTTCTCGCTGAGCTGGAAGGTTCATTTCCAGACATTTCATTACCTTACTAGGTAACATCTTCAGAGGACCTCATGCGAAGCAATGTTGAAAATTCATGCTTTCTATTCGTATGTTTGGGTTTCTTTGGGATGTTGATGTCATTTCCTGTGGTGATGTTATTTCCTGTGGTGAAGTCACTTCCTGTTCTTTTTCTCAGGGGGTAGTAGATGGGGTCTAACAATTAAAAGCGCGTCTAGTTAGATGTCTGTCAGAAATACATACGGACCCTCTCCATTCTTGCTGTTAATTTCTATTTATCCAATATCACACGCTGTATAATAGATTCCAACAGTTTCCCTGCAGTTGTCAAGTTAATTGATTGGCAGGTCTCCCAACTATGTCCTCTTCCCTTTTATAGATGCTTAGCTCCCTTCCATTAATCTATTGTGCTTGGACCACGTTCACTAACTTGTATTGATCTGCAATGGCTTCCGGCCTCTTCAGAATGCACAGGAAAATAAAACAGTCAGTCATCGACAGTGCAATTAATACTTCTATTACTGATTTATGTCTGAAATTTTAATATGAAGTACATCAGGATTGTCAGACTTAGCCATGCTCAATCCAGTCACTTTTTCAAATACTACCTTGTTACTGATATAAATTGACTTTATGACTCTCGTTGCACAAGCCCTACATGATCACTTGGTATTACTGGGTGATTTTGTGGATCGTAATCCATGAAGACAGATGCATAGTAACTGATTATTTTCTTGGCCATTTCCCTGTTCTTCACAATAAACACTCCTCTCCCGATTACAAATTTCCATATTTGACCTTGCTTTTATTTTGTTTCCTTTGAAATACAGATTGTAGATTTATGCAGTGTTTTTGTTCCTGTTTGTTAGCATTCATGTTCTCTTTCTGATTTCCTTATCAGTTTCGTTGCCGTTGTTTCTGGATTGTGAATTTCTGAAAATTCTCAAGTTCCCAAAATGACTGAAATTCTTCTGAAGCCACTTCCTATGATTAATACATTTTCGATTTTGTTATGTAAAAAATCATTTTGTCACTTTCCCTTTCTTTGGTGTTTGTAGCTGAAATAAATAGACGTATTTTTCAGACTTTGTATTTCTTTAAATCTCTTGGTCCTGACCAGATATATTCAGGAACACTGCAGGAGGAGAGGGAAGGAATTGCGGGGTCCCTGGCTGATATTTTTGCATCATACTTCGCCAACAGGTGTGGTCCCGGAGGACTGGAGGGTAGCGAATGCTGTGTCCTTTCTCAAGAAGGGCTACGAAGAAAAACCTGGGAACTATAGACCAGGAAACTTAAAATCTGTAGTAGGTAACTTACTAGAAAAGGTTCTGAGAGATAAGACAGGGTGTGATTAGGAGTAAGATTAGAGTAGTGCTAGAAAATCACAGCAGGTCAAGCAGCATCCGAGGAACAGGAAAATCAATGTTTCAGGCAAAAGCCCATCATCAAATTCAGCACAGCTTTGTGCATGGGAGATCATGGCTCACAAATTTGTTTGAATTCTTTGATGATGTGAGCAGCAACGTTGAGGAGGTCCGGGTTGTATACGTAGTCTATATGGATTCCAGTAAGGCCTTCAAAAAGGTTACACATGGTACGCTGTTCTGGAAGGTTAGATCACATGAAATTGAGGAGGAGCTGCCAAATTAGATACAAAATTGTCTTGAAGGTAGGAAGCAGGGGGGTAATAGTAGAAGGATGTTTGTCAGCCTGGAGGCCTGTGACTAGTGGAATGCCTCACGGTTTAGTGCTGTGACCACTCCATATTACATATATCTATGATGTAGATGAGAATGTACAGGCATGATTTGTAAGTTTGAAGATGACAAGAGTGGAGTTGAAATGCCCATCAGCCATGATTGAATGGCGGAGTGGACTCGATGGGCCGAATGTCCTTAATTCCACTCCTATATCTTCTGCTCTTATGATCTTATGGTCTTATGAGCTTGACTGATCTTTGATGGACAGGAGAGTAAATGTTTATTGGGAACAGACAGGAGACGGTTGGACAGACAAACTCAGATCAGTCATGAGCATTCTGAATGGTGCAGCCAAATGGCCAACTGCTGCCCCTCAGCCATGTGTTTTTCCTCAATTCATCCCTCAAGGCTGTTACGGAGATATACTGCTGCCCCTAACCCATGTGTACAGGAGCAGACATGTAACCAATTCATTGAGTTGTGTAAATCCAGTAATAGGATCATTGTATTCAGGCATTTCAATTCCAAACATTCATGAGGGCAGTGAATATTTTTAAGAGGGAAAATATGTCTTGACATTTATTCCAGAGAACTTCGTATAACAATACGTTTCAGATACAAAAATACGTGCCAGAAGAGCAGTGAACATGTAGGGCTAATCTCATGAAAGTTAGTGGAAGAATTAAAATGGGGTTAAAAAAGCATTAGCGGGCAATAGCTTCAATAATCCAAAGACATTTTATTGGTTTATTAAGGACAAGCGAAACAATAGGGAGTATTAGGACCCGAGGATGCAGCCTGAGGACAGAGCCAGAGAATATGTTAAACACGTGCTTCACTTTGGAGAAGCAGTTCCTGGATTCACTCAGGCCCTAATAGAGTGCTTTAAGCAAAGTGACACACAAGCTGAGGAAGAATTGGACGTTTATGCAGGATAAAAAGTGGCAAATCCCTAGATCCGGATGAACTGTACCCTAGGCTGATGTGGAAGATGAGGGAAGAGTTTGCAGACTCCTAAAATCATTGTGTTTTTTTTTATTTGGGATCTGGCCACAGAGTTGGTGTGATTGAATTTAATGTAGTTTCAAATTCCACACAGTGTGAGAAAAAAAAAGGTAATGGGTTTAAAGACCACCAAGTCTCACATCAGTGGGAGGAAAACAACTGTAGAAAATTGTGAAGGCTGATGAGGCTCGATCACTAAATATCTTCAAGGCTGAGATGGACAGATTTTTAAACAAGTGTTATGGGGAAAATGTAGGAAAGTGGAATGGAGGGTTGTCAGAATAAATATATGCAAATTGAAAGGAAAAAACAGACAGTGAGCGGATCGGCATACTGTCGCTCATATGTCCAAAGGTAAACTTTTTTTCCCAATAGCCTGTATTCAGTGAAATTTCAACCTCTTTCCCTAGGGAGTGAGACGCAGTTTGGAATGCAATCAGTAGATTCAAGGTATTCAGAAATGCAGTACTAATAGTCAGAAAAGACCAGAGGAATGCAAAAACGCGGTTTGGATGTCGGTGGAATACTTGCATCAGCGCAGTCACCACTACTAGAAGGAAGACCTCAGTAAGACACCTTCCAAGGTCAAGCGGTGACCTGCACTGACGAAGAGGTCATTATGTGCCTGGTGTCAAGGAGTGCTTCAGACCCTAACACTTTTTCCCTGCAGTGTCTCCCTCCTTCCCTCGCCAAAACTAAATGTGGATTTGTCCATAGATATGCTGCCAGTAGCAGAGTAGGTAGTCGTGCTTTGATTTGATTGGTTTCAGTGAGCAGCAGCTCAACAAAAGGTGCAGATAAGCTCAGGTAAACTCCTTTGAACTCTAGTCTTACAGCAGTCGAGATGGCAGTTAGGGCAGTCGCATGTTCCTCCTGCAGGATGTGGCAGTTCAGGGAGGCTTCAACTTCGTGATGAATACACGTGTTTGGGAAGTGCACCCAGCTCCAGGTGCTGGGAGACACGTTCGGGAGATGGAGCTGGATGTACTCCGAATCATCTGAGTTACTGAGAACTACATAGAAAAGGTTGAAGATGCTAAAGAGATGTGAATGCAAGTCTGGAGATGTCACAGAGGTAGGAACGCAAGGCTGGAGATGTTACACAGAGAGGAAAGCAAGGCTGGAGATGATACAGAGATAGGAAAGCAAGGCTGGAGATGTTACAGAGAAAAGCAAAGCTAGAGATGTTACAGAGATAGGAAAGCCAGGCTGGAGATGTTATAGAGACAGGAAAGCAAATCTGGCGACAATATAGAGATAGGAAAGCAAGGCCGGAAATGATACAGAGATAGGAAAGCAAGGCTGGAGATGTTGCAGAGATAGGAAAGCAAGGCTGGAGATGTTACAGAGAAAGGAAAGCAATGCTTGAGATGTTACAGAGATAGGAAAGCAAGGCAGGAGATGTTGCAGAGATAGGAAAGCAAGGCTGGAGATGTTACAAAGACAGGAAAGCAAGGCTGGAGATGTTACAGAGATAGGAAAGCAAGGCTGGAGATGTTACAGAGAAAGGAAAGCAATGCTTGAGATGTTACAAAGACAGGAAAGCAAGGCTGGAAATGTTACAGAGATAGGAAAGCAATGCTTGAGATGTTACAGAGAAAGGAACGCAAGGCTGGAGATGTTACAAAGACAGGAAAGCAAGGCTGGAAATGTTACAGAGATAGGAAAGCAAGGCTGGAGATTTTACAGAGAGAGAGGAAAGCAAGTCTGGAGATTTTGTAAAGACAGGAAAGCAAGGCTGGAGATGGTACAGTCATAGGAAAGCAAGGCTAGATATGTTACAGAAAAAGGAAAGCAAGGCCAGAGATGATACAGAGATAAGAAATCATGATTGGATATGTTACAGAGAAAGGAATGCAAGGCTAGAGATGTTGCGGAGAGATAGGAAAGCAAGGCTGGAGACGTTACAGAGATAGGAAGGAAAGGCAGGAGATTTTACAGAGATACAAAAGCAAGGTTGGAGATGTTGCGGAGAGAGAGGAAAGCAAGGATGGAGATGTTACAGTGATAGGAAAGCAAGGCTAGAGATGTTACAGAGATAGGAAAGGATGGCAGGACATTTTTCAGAGATAGGAAAGCAAGGCTGGAGATGTTACAGTGATAGGAAAGAAAGGCTGGAGATGTTACAGTGATAGGAAAGAAAGGCTAGAAATTTTACAAAAAGGAAAGCAAGGCTGGAGATGTTACAGAGATAGGAAAGCAATGCTTGAGATTTTACAGAAAATGGAAAGCAATGCTTGAGATGTTACAGAGATATGAAAACAAGGCCAGAGATGATACAGAGATACAAACACAAGGCTAGAGATGTTACAGAGCTGGGAAAGCAAGTCTGAAGATTTTACAGAGACAGGAAAGCAATGCTGGAGATGTTACTGAGATAGGAACGCAAGGCTGGAGATGTTACAGAGAGAGAGGAAAGCAAGTCTGGAGTTGTTGCACAGACAGGAATGCAAGGTTGCAGATGTTTCAGTGATCGGAAAGCAAGGCGAGATATGTTACAGAAAAAGGAAAGCAAGGCCAGAGATGATACAGAGTAAGGAAGGGAAGGCAGGAGATTTGACCGAGATAGGAAAGCAAGGCTAGAGATATTACAGAGAGAGGCAAGCAAGGCTGGAGATGTTACAGAGAAAAGAAAGGAAGGCATGACATTTAAAGAGATAGGAAAGCAAGGCTAGAGATGCTACAGAGAGAGGAAATCAAGGCTGGAGATGTTACAGAGAAAGGATATGAAGGCAGGAGATTTTACAGAGATAGGAAAGCAAGGCTGGAGAAGTTACAGTGATAGGAAAGCAAGGCTAGAGATTTTACAGAAAAAGGAAAGCAGGGCTGGAGACGTTACAGAGATAGGAAAGCAATGCTTGAGATGTTACAGAAAATGGAGAGCAATGCTGGAGATGTTACAGAGATATGAAAGCAAGGCCGGAGACGATACAGAGATACAAACACAAGGCTAGAGATGTTACAGAGTTTGGAAAGCAAGTCTGGAGCGGTTACAGAGATGTGAAAACAAGGCTGGAGATGTTACAGGGGTAGGAAAGCATTCTGGAGACGATACAGATATAGGAAAGCAAGGCTTGAGATGCTGCAGAGATTGGAAAGTAAGGCTGGTGATCGTACAGAGCTGGGAAAGCAAATCTGGAGATGTTACAGAGATAGGAAAGCAAGGCTGGAGATGTTACAGAGATACAAAAGCAAGGTTGGAGATATTGGGGAGAGATAGGAAAGCAAGGCTGGAGATGTTACAGAGTAAGGAAGAGAAGGCAGGAGATTTTACAGAGATAGGAAAGCAAGGCTGGAGACGTTGTGGAGAGAGAGGACAGCAAGGCTGGAGATGTTACAAAGAGAGGAATGCAAATCTGGAGATGTTACAGAGATGTGAAAGCAAGGCTGGAGATGTTACGGAGAGAGAGGAAAATCTGCAGATGATACAGAGATAGGAAGGCAACGCTGGAGATGTTACAGAGAGAGGAAAGCAAGGCTGGAGATGTTACAGTGATAGGAAAACAAGGCTGGAGATGTTACAGAGATACAAAAGCAAGGTTGGAGATATTGGGGAGAGATAGGAAAGCAAGGCTGGAGATGTTACAGAGTAAGGAAGAGAATGCAGGAGATTTTACAGAGATAGGAAAGCAAGGCTGGAGATGTTACAGAGTAAGGAAGAGAAGGCAGGAGATTTTACAGAGATAGGAAAGCAAGGCCGGAGATGTTGTGGAGAGATAGGAAAGCAAGGCTGGAGATTTTACAGTGTAAGGAAGGGAAGGCAGGAGATTTTACAGAGATAGGAAAGCAAGGCTAGCGATATTACAGACAGAGGAAAGCAATGCTTGAGATGTTACAGAGATATGAAAGCAAGGCCGGAGATGATACAGAGATACAAACACAAGGCTAGAGATGTTACAGAATTGGGAAAGCAAGTCTGGAGCGGTTACATAGATGTGAAAACAAGGCTGGAGATGTTACAGAGATAAGAAAGCAAGGTTGGAGATGTTGCATTAGGGAAAGCAAGTCTGGAGATTTTACAGAGACAGGAAAGCAAGGCTGGAGACGTTACAGAGAAACAAAAGCAAAGGCTGGAGATGTTACAGAGAGAGGAAAGCAAGTCTGGAGATGGTGCAGAGATAGGAAAGCATGATCAGATATGTTACAGAGAAAGGAATGCAAGGCTGGAGATGTCACAGAGAGAGGAAAACAACTCTGGATACGACACAGTGATAGGAAAGCAAGGCTAGAGATGTTACAGAGATAGGAAAGCAAGGCGAAAGACATTACAGAAAAAGGAAAGCAAGGCTGGAGATGTTACTGAGAAAGGAAACAGGGCCGGACATTTTACAGAGTAAGGAAGGTAAGGCAGGAGATTTTACAAAGATAGAAAAGCAAGGCGAGAGATATTACAGAGAGAGGAAAGCAATGCTGGAGATGTTACAGAGAGAGGAAAGCAAGACTAGAGATTTTTCAGAAAAAGGAAAGCAATGCTGGAGAGTTTACAGAGATAGAAAAGCAAGGCTGGAGATGTTACAGAGAGAGGAAAGCAAGGCTGGAGAGTTTACAGAGATAGGAAAGCAAGGCTGGAGATGTTACAGAGAGAGGAAAGGAAGGCAACAGATTTTACAGAGATCGGAAAGCAAGGCTAGAGGTGTTACAGAGATACAAAAGCAAGGCTGGAGATATTACATAGAGAGGAATGCAAATCAGATGTTACAAAGAGAGGAATGCAAATCTGGAGATGTTACAGAGATGTGAAAGCAAGGCTGGAGATATTACGGAGAGAGAGGAAAATCTGGAGATGATTCAGAAATAGGAAGGCAACGCTGGAGATGTTACAGTGATAGGAAAGCAAAACTGGAGACGTTACAGTGATAGGAAGGCAAGGCGAGAGATTTTACAGAAAAAGGAAAGCAAGGCTGGAGATGTCACCCAGACAGGAAAACAATGCTGGAGATGTTGCAGAGATAGGAAAGCAAGGCTGGAGATGTTACAGTGATAGGAAAGCAACGCTAGAGATGTTACAGAGATAGGAAAGAAAGGCTGGAGATGTTACAGAGATAGGAAATCAAGGCTGGAGATGTTACAGTGATAGGAAAGCAAGACCGGAGACGATACAGAGATAGGAAAGCAAGGATGGAGATGTTACAGAGAGAGGAAAACAATGCTGGAGATGTTGCAGAGATAGTAAAGCAAGGCTAGAGATGTCACAGAGAGAGGAAAGCAAGGCTGGAGATGTTACAGAGAAAGGAAAGGAAGGCAGGAGATTTTACAGAGATACAAATGCAAGGCTAGAGATGTTGCGGAGAGAGAGAGGAAAGCAAGGATAGAGATTTTACAGAAAAAGGAAAGCAGGGCTGAAGATGTTACAGAGAGAGAGGAAAGCAAGACTAGAGATATTACAGAGAGAGGAAAGCAAGGCTGGAGATGTTCCAGAGAAAGGAAAGGAAGGCAGGAGATTTTACAGAGATACGAAAGCAAGACAAGAGATGTTACAGAGATACAAATGCAAGGCTAGAGCTGTTGCAGAGAGAGAGGAAAGCAAGGCTAGAGATTTTACAGAAAAAGGAAAGCAGGGCTGGAGATGTTACAGAGATAGGAAATCAAGGCTGGAGATGTTCCAGAGTTAGGAAAGCAAGGGTAGGGATGTTACAGAGAGAGGAAAGCAAGACTGGAGATGTTACAGTGATAGGAAAGCAAGGCTGGAGACTTTACAGAAAAAGGAAAGCAAGGCTTTGAATGTTACAGACAGAGGAAAGCAAGGCTGGAGACGTTACAGAGATAGGAAAGCATGACTGGAGATGTTACAGAGATAGAAAAGCAGTGCTTGAGATGTTACAGAAAATGGAGAGCAATGCTGGAGATGTTACAGAGATATGAAAGCAAGGCCGGAGATCATACAGAGATACAAACACAAGGCTAGAGATGTTACAGAGTTGGGAAAGCCAGTCTGGAGCGGTTCCAGAGATGTGATAACAAGGCTGGAGATGTTACAGAGATAGGAAAGCATTCTGGAGACGATACAGATATAGGAAAGCAAGGCTGGAAATGTTGCAGAGATTGGAAAGCAAGGCTGGTGATCGTACAGAGCTGGGAAAGCAAGTCTGGAGATTTTACAGAGATAGGAAAGCAAGGCTGGAGATGTTACAGAGATAGGAAAGCATGATTGGATATGTTACAGAGAAAGGAATGCAAGGCTGGAGATGTTACAGAGATAGGAAAGCATGATTGGATATGTTACAGAGAAAGGAATGCAAGGCTGGAGATGTTACAGAGATAGGAAAGCATGATTGGATATGTTACAGAGAAAGGAATGCAAGGCTGGAGATGTTACAGAGATAGGAAAGCATGATTGGAAATGTTGTGGAGAGAGAGGAAAGCAAGACTAGAGATTTTACAGAAATAGGAAAGCAAGGCTGGAGAGGTTACAGAGAGAGAGGAAAGCAAGTCTGGAGATGTTGCATTGATAGGAAAGCAAGGCTGGAGATGTTACAGAGATAGGAAAGCAAGGCTGGAGATGTCACAGAGAGAGGAAAGGATGGCAGGAGATTTTACAGAGACAGAAAAACAAGGCTAGAGATATTACAGAGATACAAAAGCAAGGCTGGAGATGTTACAGAGAGAGGAAAGCAAGGCTGGAGATGTTACAGAGATAGGAAAGCAATGCTGGAGGTGTTGCAGAGAACGAAGGAACGAGATTGTACAGAGATATGAAAGCAAGACTAGAGATGTTACAGAGATACAGAGATACAAATGCAAGGCTGGAGATGTTACATAGATAGGAAAGCAAGGCTGGAGATGTTACATAGATAGGAAAGCAAGGCTGGAGATGTTACAGAGATAGGAAAGCAAGGCTGGAGATGTTACAGAGATAGGAAAGAAAGGCTGGATATGTTACAGAGATAGGAAAGCAAGGCTGGAGATGTTACAGAGATAGGAAAGAAAGGCTGGATATGTTACAGTGATAGGAAAGCAAGGCCGGAGACGATACAGAGATAGGAAAGAAAGGCTGGATATGTTACAGTGATAGGAAAGCAAGGCCGGAGATGTTACAGAGATAGGAAAGAAAGGCTGGATATGTTACAGTGATAGGAAAGCAAGGCGAGAGATGTTACAGTGATAGGAAAGCACGACCGGAGATGTTACAGAGAGAGGAAAGCAAGTCTGGAGACGATACAGAGATAGGAAAGCAAGGATGGAGATGTTACAGAGATAGGAAAACAATGCTGGAGATGTTGCAGAGATCGGAAAGCAAGGCTGAAGATGTTACAGTTAGGAATGCAAGGCTAGGGATGTTACAGAGAGAGGAAAGCAAGGCTGAAGATGTTACAGAGATAGGAAAGCCAGGTTAGAAATGTTGCAGAGATCGGAAAGCATGACTGGAGATGTTACAGAGAGAGGAAAGCAAGTCTGGAGACGATAAAGAGATAGGAAAGCAAGGCTGCATATGTTACTTTGATAGGAAAGCACGGCTGGAGATGTTACAGTGATTGGAAAGCAAGGATCAAGATGTTACAGAGTTAGGAATGCAAGGCTAGAGATGTTACAGAAAACGGTAAGCAAGGCTGGAGATGTTACTGAGAAAGGAAAGGAAGGCAGAAGATTTTACAGAGATCGGAAAGCAAGGCTAGAGGTGTAACAGAGATACAAAAGCAAGGCTGGAGACGTTGTGGAGAGAGAGGACAGCAAGGCTGGAGATGTTACATAGAGAGGAATGCAAATCTGGAGATGTTACAGAGATGTGAAAGCAAGGCTAGAGATGTTACAGTGATCGGCAGGCAAGGCGAGAGATTTTACAGAAAAAGGAAAGCAAGACTGGAGATGTTACAGAGATAGGCAAGCAAGGCTGGAGATGTTACAGAGAGAGGAAAGGATGGCAGGAGATTTTACAGAGATAGAAGAACAAGGCTAGAGATATTACAGAGATACAAAAGCAAGACTAGAGATGTTACAGAGATAGGAAAGCACGACCGGAGATGTTACAGAGAGAGGAAAGCAAGTCTGGAGACGATACAGAGATAGGAAAGCAAGGATGAAGATGTTACAGTGATACAAAAGCAAGACTGGAGATGTTACAGAGATAGGAAAACAATCCTGGAGATTTTGCAGAGATAGGAAAGCAAGGCTGGAGATGTTACAGAGAGAGGAAAGCAAGGCTGGAGATGTTACAGAGATAGGAAAGCATGACTGGAGAAGTTACAGAGAGAGGAAAGCAAGGCTGGAAATGTTACAAAGAAAGGAAAGGAAGGCAGGAGATTTTACAGAGATAGGAAAGCAAGGCTGGAGATGTTACAGAGAGAGGAAAGCAAGGCTAGAGATGTTACAGAGATACAAAAGCAAGTTTGGAGATGTTGCGTAGAGATAGGAGAGCAAGGCTGGAGATGTTACAGTGATTGGAAAGCAAGGCTGGAGATGTTACAGAGATAGGAAAGCAAGGCTGGAGATGTTACAGACAGACGAAAGCAAGGCTGGAGATGTTGCAGAGATAGGAAAGCATGACTGCATAGGTTGCAGAGATATAAAATCAATGATTGAGATGTTACAGAAAATGGAAAGCAATGCTGGAGATGTTACAGAGATATGAAAGCAAGGCCGGAGATCATACAGAGATACAAACACAAGGCTAGAGATGTTACAGAGTTGGGAAAGCCAGTCTGGAGCGGTTCCAGAGATGTGATAACAAGGCTGGAGATGTTACAGAGACAGGAAAGCATTCTGGAGACGATACAGATGTAGGAAAGCAAGGCTGGAGATGTTGCAGAGATTGGAAAGCAAGGCTGGTGATCGTACAGAGCTGGGAATGCAAGTCTGGAGATTTTACAGAGATAGGAAAGCATGACTGGAGATGTTCCAGAGGTAGGAAAGCAAGGCTGGAGATTTTAGAGAGAGAGGAATCCAGTCTTGGCGATGTTACAGAGATCGGAAAGCAAGTCTGGAGAATCCATACTGAGTGGGCCACTTTAAAACCACCACCCTGAAGGGCTCAGCCGCAGCATTGCTGATTGATGTGGTTGGGTTCAAACGGTTATAGCTGCTTGACTGGGTCTGCACTGGGTCAGGAAGGAACGACTGACAGGGAGAAACATACTTTACCTCATCTTCACCAATCTACCAGCTGCAGACACATTGCATGATGACCATATTGGGAACAGTGACTACCGCACACAGTATTTCCGGAGATAAAGCCCCACTTTTATGTTGTGAAGTGTGTGTGTGTGTGATACGCATGAGCGCACATGTGAGAAATACTATCACCATTCTAAACGGAACAGATTTCAAAAAGATCTAGAACTCGGCACTGGCCTATGTGAAGTGATGTGAGTCATAACTTACAGAAGCAGATTTTTTTACTCTGCATAATTTTCACTGTCCATGCCTGGCATACGCTCCACTTTACCCTTACCATCAGGCCAGAGGATAAACCCTTGTGTGTCCGGGTATGTCCTGTACACACACAGACAAAACATCAGACAATTCAATGATTGCCCCATTGCTCTAATCCCTGTCATTAATAAATTGATGAAGATGTCATCTACAGTGGGATCAAGCAGCACTTCCTCAACACCAACCTGATCACTGAAGCTCAGTTTGGGCACTCATCCCTTGGGCTCATTGCACCCTGGGTTTAATGATGTACAACATGAAAACACACAGCTGAAATCTCGAGGGTTGGCGACAATGACTGCACTGAACAGCATCATAACTGCATTTGACCAAATGTCGTAACCAGGATTAACAGCAAAACTGGAGCAAATAGGAATCGTCTGCACTGGCTGAAGTTATATCTGAAAGGAAGGTGGCTGGGGTTGGTGGGGAGCAGACATCTCAGCTCCAGGACAGGCCTGCAGCAGTTCCTCGGAGAGGGGTTTCTGAGTAAACCTGAAGATCAAAATTGGAAAGGTAGGGCACCATACCCCGACAGGGTGATAGGGCTGCTCTCTCGTTAGACAGAGATGACTGGTGGCAGTTTAACTGCACAGTCATCATGCCTCAAGTAAGGGAGAGGACAGTACTTTAGTCACCCGAGTCAGTGCAGGAATTGAACCAACGCTGTAGGCATTAATATCTAGCTGTACAACTGATTGAGCTAACCAAGTCCTCCCTCAGCTCCGTGGGGAAGATCCTGTAACATTATTCTGCTTAGATATGTTGTTCGACAAATCTGGACCAGGTAGAACTAGAAACAAGTTTCCTAGCTTAGAGAGAGGGACAGCATCGATGAGCCATAAGAGTGCTCTTTGCCCATGGCCCAATCATAAATGACCATTCCTACACTGTAAATTCACAAGTGGGAATGTTTGCCAATGATTGGACAATGTTCAACACCATTCGTGATTTACTCAGATCCTGAAGCAGTCCTTGTCCAAATGCAACAGGACCTGGACATATGCAGGTGTGTGCATAACAGTGACAATACCATTTGCATTACACACGTGCCAGGCAATGATTACCTCTAACAATAGAAAATTGAACCATATCTTCCAACGTTCAATGCCACCACCATAACTGAACACCCACCTAGCAGTATCCCAGAGATTCCCGTTATCCAGAACTGGACTGACCATATAATTTCATTACCATTCCTGTGAAGGGATTATACTAAAACGTCGATTCTCCTGTACCTCAGATGCTGTCTGACCGGTTGTGCTTTTGCCAGTGCCACGCTTTGATACATTTAAATTGATTGGCAGCAAGAATATGTCAGGAGCTAGGAATCCTGCAGAAATAACTTACCTCATGGTTTCTGAAAGCCTGCACACCATCTATAAGACACATATTGAATGTGTGTGTGATGAAATACCCCCATTTGCCTGTGTGAATGCAGCTTCATCCCTCACCCACTGACACTCAGTAGCAGCAAAGTCTGCCATCTACACGGTGCTCTGCAGAAATTTACCAAGGCTCCTTACAACATACCTCCGAAACCACGACAATCAAGAAGGACAAGGGAAGCAGACACATGGGATCATCACCAAATTCACGTTCCATTTCAAGCCACCCACGAAATTGCTGTTCTGTCAGTGTCACTGTTTCAACATCCCTCCGGAATGCACATCTACAGCACATGGACGGCAGCGGGTCAATATGGCAGCTCACCCCCACCTTCTCAAGGACAATATGGGATGGGCAATAAATACCATCCCAATCATATTCTATGAATAAATTAAAATGAAAAATATTCATGCCCATAGCTGGACACTGTGCTTTGGGTTTTGTGTGCTCAGGCTGGTGGGGTCCAAGCGGTACCTTGCTTTTTGTGAACAGCTGAAGGGAAATGATGTTTGAAACAATCTGTCCATCCCTCAGATGCATGGCCTACATATTCAACATCACACAGACACTGCCATTCACATCCCACATTACTGAGCTCTGAGATAGAAAGAAGCAATTCAAAATGTACTCATGTCTGACTGTAACATGTTTAAATACACAGTGATATTGTTGCTGTGAAAATTATTATGAGTGAATATTAGCCGGGAGAAAGTGAGGACTGCAGATGCTGGAGATCAGAGTCAAAAAGTGTGGTTCTGAAAAAAAAACACAACCGTTCAGGCAGCATCTGAGGAACAGGAGAGTTGACTATTCGTTCACAATACTAATACAAGGGAAAATAGTTGCATATTTTCAAAGACCTTGTACTTAATAATCTTCTAGTCTTGGTAGTGGCAATGAGGCTCATCATTTCAATGCTCCTTCCTGTGAATTGGGCACTGTTTACATCATATTATTGTTATAAAAGTGAACTAAATAAAGGGGCGATATAATGCTTATTGGACAATCTAAAAGTTGGTATTATGAAAGGCTATCGAAACTTCAGCAAAGAGACTTGGCTGTTCATGGTTAGAACAATGCTGTAAACATTTACACAGACATTTCCAGCTCAAGTCGCACACAAGGTTGTTGGGCTGGGATCATACTGGCCATCAATGGAGCTGCACAATTCTGTTTGGATACTGACATTGTGGGGCTAACATACACTGGATATGGTTTATGAGGGATTCAGTGTAAGATGCCATGTGCTGCAGGAGCCCATCACCTTTATAAACACTTCATTCAGGATCGGGTCTAAGGAGCAGAATTACAGAGTTCAGGTGGCAAACAGAAGAGATATATTTGCAAGACAGGGTTGTTGACAGGTCATTGTTACAAATGTTGGACTGCATCTGGACCAGTGCTATGTTCTAGTCCAATGACCAATCTGCAACAACACACATCTCCCCGTTGTTCAGGTATGTCTCTAACCAGAGCTGAAAAATGTTTTGCTGGAAAAGTGCAGCAGGTCAGGCAGCATCCAAGGAGCAGGAGAATTGACGTTTCAGGCATACGCCTTTCTTCAGGTTTGCTTCACACCCCGACATACCTCCCACTGTACAGTAGCCATCATGGCCCGACATACCTCCCACTGTACAGTAACCATCACACCCCGACATACCTCCCACTGTACAGTAACCATCACACCCCGACATACCTCCCACTGTACAGTAACCATCGCACCCTGACATACCTCCCACTGTACAGTAACCATCACACCTCGACATACCTCCCACTGTACAGTAACCATCACACCCCGACATACCTCCCACTGTACAGTAACCATCACACCCCGACATACCTCCCACTGTACAGTAACCATCACGGTCCGACATACCTCCCACTGTACAGTAACCATCACACCCCGACATACCTCCCATTGTACAGTAACCATCACACCCCAACATACCTCCCTCTGTACAGTAACCGTACCGGCCCGAAATACCTCCCACTGTACAGTAACTATCACACCCCGACATACCTCCCATTGTACAGTAACCATCACACCCCGACATACCTCCCTCTGTACAGTAACCGTCACGGCCTGACATACCTCCCACTGTACAGTAACCATCACACCCCGACATACCTCCCACTCTACAGTAACCATCACACCCCGACATACCTCCGACTGTACAGTAACCATCACACCCCGACATACCTCCCACTGTACAGTAACAATCAAACCCCCACATACCTCCCACTGCACAGTAACCATCACACCCCGACATACCTCCCTCTGTACAGTAACCGTCACGGCCTGACATACCTCCCACTGTACAGTAACGATCAGAGACCGACATACCTCCCACTGTACAATTACCATCACACCCCGACATACCCCCCACTGTACAGTAACTATCACACCCCGACATACCTCCCATTGTACAGTAACCATCACGGCCCGACATACCTCCCTCTGTACAGTAACCGTCACGTCCTGCCATACCTCCCACTGGACAGTAACCATCACGGTCTGACAGACCTCCCACTGTACAGTAACCATCACACCCCGACATACCTCCCACTGTACAGTAACCGTCACGGCCTGCCATACCTCCCACTGTACAGTAACCATCACACCCCGACATACCTCCCACTGTACAGTAACCACCACACCCCGACATACCTCCCTCTGTACAGTAACCGTCACGGCCTGCCATACCTCCCACTGTACAGTAACCACCACACCCCGACATACCTCCCACTGTACAATAACCATCACGGCCCGACATACCTCCCACTGGACAGTAACCATCACGGTCTGACAGACCTCCCACTGTACAGTAACGATCACAGCCCGACATACCTCCCACTGTACAGTAACCGTCACGGCCTGCCATACCTCCCACTGTACAGTAACCATCACACCCCGACATACCTCCCACTGTACAGTAACCACCACACCCCGACATACCTCCCTCTGTACAGTAACCGTCACGGCCTGCCATACCTCCCACTGTACAGTAACCACCACACCCCGACATACCTCCCACTGTACAATAACCATCACGGCCCGACATACCTCCCACTGTACAGTAACCATCACAGCCCGACATACCTCCCACTGTCCAGTAACCATCACACCCCGACATACCTCCCACTGTACAGTAACCATCACGGCCCGAGATCCCTCCCACTGTACAGTAACCACCACGGCCCGATATAACTCCCACTGTACTGTAACCATCCCGAGCAGCACGGTTGCTCAGTGGATTGCACTGCTAGCTCACAGCACCAAGGTCCTGGGGTGACTGTCTGTGTGGAGTTTGCACGTTCACCCTGTGTCTGTGTGGGTTTCCTCCCACAGTCCAACGATGTGCAGATCAGGTGAATTGGCCATAATTAATTTCCCGTAGTGTTAGGTGCTTTAGCCAGAGGGAAATGGGTCTGGGTGGATTACTCCACTGAGGGTTGGTGTGGACTATTCGGGCTGATGGGCCTGTTTCCACACTGTAGGGAATCTAGTCTCCTCTCCAAGGTTCAATTCAGGAATATGATGGAATAATCATTTGTCTGAATGAGTGCAGCTCCAACAGTACTCTAATAGGGACTTATTCGTGATAGGCAGTTGTGTGGGGAACATCATGTCTCACAAACTTAATTGAACATTTTGAGGAAGTGACAAAGTTGATTGATGAGGGCATGGGGCTGGATGTTGCCATTTGGACGTTAGCAAGGCCTTTGATATGGTTCCTTATGCAGGGAGGTGAAATGAAAAGGGATCAGCGGTCAGTTAGTAAGATGGATAGAGAACTGCTTGGTCATAGAATAAAGAGTAATGGTGGAACAGTGTTTTGTGATTGGAGACCTGTAAATAGATTAGCGGAGTTGCAGATTGTGAGGATCATTGCCAGAGAATACAGTAGGATATAGGTGGGCTGCAGACTTGGACAGAGAAAATACAGATGTAACTTTATCTGGACAACTGTGACGTGATGTGTTTTAGAAGGTCTAATGCAGGAGGGAAGTGTACAGTGGATGGAAAAACTACTGATTGCATCAGCATCCGAAGGGATCTTGGTGTACAGCTCCACAGTTCCCTGAAAGTGGTAACACGGGTGGAGAGGGTGATCAAGAAGACTGACGGCAAACTTGCAGACAGGCATCAGAGCATACAGTATGAAAATTAGCAGGTCATATTGCAGCTGTAGAGAAGCTTAGTTCGGGCACATTTAGAATATTGTGTACGGTACTGGTTGCCACACCAGCAGAACGATGTGAAAGTGTTGGAGAGGGTATGGAAAAGGTTTCCCAGGATGTTGCCTGGTTTGGAGGGTATTAGTCAGAAGGAGAAATTGAACAAACATGGTTTGTTTGCACCTGGGCATCATTGACTATGGGGCTACCTGATAAATATTTGCAAAATTATCAGAGGCAGAGATAGAAGGACAGTTAGAGGCTTTTTTTCCCCAGAGTAGAAATATCAATTACTCAAGACCGTAGGTTTTTGATAAAAGGGAGAAAGTTTAGGAGATATGATCGGTAAGGTTTATTTTGCTTTTCCAGACAGAATGTGCAAGTGCCTGGAATGCACTGATAGAGGAGAAGGAGCCAATATAGCAAGGTTTAAGAGGGATCTTGGCACAAGTATGAGTAAGTAGGAAACAGAATGACATAGAGGGTGTCGGAGCAAAAGCGTTCTTTTTAACTTTAGAACGGCATCATGTGTCAGTGTGGTCTTGCTGGGATGAAGGGCCTGTTCCTGTGCTGGACTGATCTCGAAAACAAGGGAGTGGCGAGATGTTGACTGAATGATTACTGATGATCAACAGCCACATTCAGTGAGTCTCTCCTCAACAACTTGCAGTTTCATACCCTCCCTCCCACAGTAGGGAAACTCAATATGGAGAATTTGACGTGAAAGTCCGAGCTGGTAACTGGTGACTCCATCTCGCCCTGCGCTCCTACGGCCTTCTATCTTGGACATCAACGTCTCGGTGGACACTGCACTGAGAGAAGCTGCATGTAATCCACACTCACCAATGCTGACATCTGACACGTCAGCCTCACCACGCCATCCCAGAATATCTCCGTCCCACTGACAGTATACATTTGTACTTCAATGCTGCAGCTCAGGGTCCACTGACAACTCTCATTGCAATGCCGCTGCAAGGCCACTGTGCTCAGGGACACACCCAGCTCATGGACTATCCCTCTGGGCTGCTCACTCCGTGTTTGTACACACTCAATGATGCTGCAAGGACACTGAGCTTAGGCACACACCCAGTTCATGGACCGTCCGTCTGGGCTACTGACTCTGTGTTTGTACACATTCACTTTGAGCTGATTTGAATGGTGACAGAATTATTGCTTTGCCTTACCCTGTCTTTAGTAGTGTTACCCCTCAGCCAGAGCGACCAGGCTCACCCTCCTGCTGTATTGTTTTGGTGTTTAGCACAGACACAAACCCAGGAAGCTTGATATCATTGTCACGGTGCCCAGTAGTGAGACAAGGGGACTCAGATCCCAATCCGGGAGCTTGTATGTGGTCAGTCAGGCTCCTTCCCCTGTGAGGGGGATGAGGAGCTGAATGTTGGGGAGAGCCATGCCTCGTTTGGCTCTTTCTCTCCGATTGCGGAATGGATCCTTCTGGAATGTGAAAATTAACAAATGTTATAAAGGGAGATGGAAAAGGTTGGTACAGCTGTTAGTGCTGGGACAGCTGGGGGAAGGTGGCAAGGTATCCTGAGTGAGTGAGTGGGCAGCACAAACACCAACGCAGAGTGACAGAGAAGCGGTTCGAGAAAGACTGAGAGAAGATGCTGCATTCAGTGAGAGTGGGAGACCATAGGCCTTGGTGGGAGGTGGGTGCAGTAACAGAGAGAGCATGAGGGCGAGGTCATTAAGTGCAGATGGTGGCACTTACCATGGTGGAGGGGAGACGGTCACTGACCTGCTTCCTACACTGCTGGGCATTCACCAAGAAGGCTGACACCGTACTGACCAGGGAACCCCCTCGTACCAAGCTGGCAGGGTATAATGTCATGGCCTCCCCTGCCAGTCCTGGAGGAAGATAATGTTCCTCTCCTGCACCATGTCATACACCAGAAACTCTGAGGCTTGGCCACAAAGTGAAGCTCCAGTTTTACCCTCTCTGCCATGTCCAGGGCAGTTTCAGAGTGATAATCCAAGTGTGCAATGATTTTTTAAAGATGGCCACTGGAACAGGGAGGCTGGTGCATTCTGGGAAATCCAGGCAGTGGGTGGTTGTTATGACAAAAGGAAAAATCATCACCTTAGTGTCAGATGAGCGGAAGAGCACACGGTCAGGAAGGGTAGTTAATGAAGCAGATTGTGGATGGCATCATGAGAAAATGCACTTCACCTTGTGGAGAGAAACCCTCCAGGAAACCCGACTAAAATCGGACTTGACCAAATCAAAAGATGGTTTAGACCCCTGTCTGTCTGAACCAAAATAGGGATGCAGTGTGAAATATTGGGAGCAACAAACTTGGAGCGGAGAATCATAAGGAGATTCAAATCCTCAAAAAGGGGTAACACAATGTTCCAAACTGTTAAATAAAGCCGAGGAAAATGCCCTGCCTTATAGTTACCCACATTATCCAATCCTCACTGGATGCAGGGATGGTGCCGGAAGCCTGGAGAATGGCTAACACTGCAGCTTTGTTTAATGTCGAGCAAGGGACTGACAATAGGTCGCGGCTGGAATTCTGAGACAGTGGATGAACGGTCACTGAGAAAGTCCCGGGATTTGTTCAAGGAAGATTCTGTGTAATTAATCTGACTGTGTCGGTTTGAGGCAGTAACTTGTAACTGCATGTGACTTACATGGATTTGACGAGAGATCCCATCGGAGCCTATTTAAAAACAGCAACTATGGGGTCCAGGTGAATGGAGCAAACAACCCAGAGAAGTGCAAGGCAGTGCATTTGGGGACATCAACAAAAGAGAGGAATGGACAATAAATGAGAGAATAGTCTGTGGTGGGCGGATAAATGAAGGTAGCTGGAAACATCAATCATCTCGTTAATGCAACAATTGGCATTATTTCCTCTATCAGACAAAATACGGAACTTCAGAGTAGGAAGCTTATCCTGGAACTGTATAACTAATGAGCTCAGTCACAGCTTGGAGACTGTGTACATTTCTGGTCATCCCATCACATGGAAGGGTGGAATTGGACTGGAGAGGGTCCAGAGGAGATTCTCCTCCCTGTGACAGTGGAAGTGCAGTTATGGGGAACGATTGGAACGGAGGATGCTCAGAGGAGATTTGATTGGGGTGCACATATTGTCAGGAGCCTGGGTACAAAGGGAGAGAATACCTTGTTCCTGTTGGAGAGCTCAGTTACCAGTGGTGTATATTTAATGTAATTGGTTGAAATATTTGCGAGTTTGTGAGGAAAGTTGTTATTTCACCCAGAGTATGGTCGGGATCTGGGAGTCACACATGGAAGTGGAGTAGAGGCAGAAACTCTCAAACCATTTTAAAAAGGTGCCGGGATCTACAGCTCAAGTCCGACACTGTCTGGGGAGACAGAACTGGGGCTTCAAACAACAATGTTACATCTTGTCCAATGCAGACAGTGGACAGAGTAATCTCCTCTGTACTGTGCTATTTACTGAAATTTTCAAAGGTTACCAACATCTGATAGGATCAATACACAGGGATGAGGGGTGAGGGCAGGGGGTAGCAGTGTGCGAATTGATTAGCATCACAATAATACTGATCCCATTCTTTTACACAATGCTACTTCACTGTGTTGGCCTGCTTATCCTTCCTGTAGAAATGGGGAAAACCTTTGATTATCCAGTTCTCAGTCGTGGGCACACTACAGCCACATCTCCACAATCCCAGCTCCATCTGATCTAGCTATTTAAAGCTACCATTTCACTGGCCTTGTTGAAAGGTTCCCAGCTCCATTCTTGCCCTATTGAAGGTATTGAAGGCTGATCGCAGTCAACTAATGTTTCTCACTCTCAATTATTGTATATCATTCTCTACCATCATTCTGAACTTTACAATAAAATGATCGCTGCACCCCAAAACGTTCCCCTACTGACACTGCATCCACTTGCCCCATCTCTTTCCCAAGGACCAGGTCCAACAGTGCATACTCTCTTAGGCTGGACACATACTCCTGAAGTGAGCTCTCCTCCATATAATCCAGGGATACTGGCCCCTCATGACCCTGCACCACCAATAACCCAGTCAATATCTGGATAAATTAAGTTTCTCAGTATAACTAATCTGTAGTATTATCATCGCTCGCAAATGCCCCTGCATATTTATTCTCTCCATCCTTTCCAATGGTGGCTGGCTGATAGACTGTACCTCAGTGTAATTGTACACTTTTTGTTCTGTAGCTCCAGCCAAATTCATTCCGTCCTTGGATGGATCCTCATTCCCTTGGACCCCTTAACTAACGCTAATCTCAACCAGTACTTCTACCTTCATCTATTCCTTTCCCTACTATTATTTTGGAATCCTTTATACCTGGCAATATTTAACACAAAGGCCTGCCATTGCCTGAGCCAGCTATCGGTGATCAGTTCATCAGATTTCCACACACCAATCTGCATCTGGGACGCCCCACATCCCGAGTATTTATGTCCATGTCCATGAGGCTTTCTTTCTCATTCCATCTTGCACTGATAAACTTGTTGTTGTAAATTAGTACCAACTATATCTCCCATTATTTTGAGATTCCTGGTAGTCTCCTCTACTATTCCTTTTTGGATCCTAAGCACACGCCAAGTTATTTTCAATCACTCCCAAACACCCCGTAAGAGATTTAGTCCTGGTTCTGTCACGTTAGCTCATCCAGCTTGTACAGCTGCTGCCTTCCCCAGAATCAGTCCCAATGTCCCAGGAATCTGAAGCCCTTCCTGCTGCACCATCGTTCCAGTCACACTCTCATCTACCTAAAACTCCGAGTTCTGTTCTCACTTAGACACGGCACTGGCAGTAACCAAGGGATTGCTACATTTGAGGTCCTGCTTGCTTACCATCCACCAAGCTCCCTAAATTCTGATTTCCAGACCACTTCAACCTTCCCTCCCAGGTCATTCCTACCAACATGGCTGCTCACTGTCCATCAGACGAATGTCCTGCAGACACCGTGACATTCTTCACTCCACTATCCTGGAATTACAGGAATACTGACACCTTCTTCAATTTCCTGACTCCCCTGTGCCTAGTACTCCACCTTCCTTATCCCCCACAGCACCCCCCCTCCTGTACAGTCAGGCTGCTTGTGGTGCAGCAGACATGGCGCCGACTGCCCTCCCTGAGCATCCAGCACCTTCATCAGCTTCCAAACCAGGAAACTGAATTGGGACGGAGAAATCAGGATATTATCCCATTCCTTGAATGTTTCTCTTCGATTGTCTATTCCCCTGTTCCCTTTCTTCTTCTCAGGTGTCATGTCTGCAGGGTGATCTGCTCTGTGTATGTGCTATCCCCTAATTCTCAGCATCACAGATGTCCCATTGAGTCTCTCGTCACTGTCTGAGCTCCAACACCCAGTGTCCAACTAGGACACGAGCAGGGGCTATAACAGCCCAATGTAACAGAACACATTTTCCATCTGACAAACATGTCTTGTCATGTCTTAAAATGCAACATGTCTAGAGTAACTTCATTCTTAGTAATTAATTAAGTTAATATCAGGGAAATAACAATATGGTTAACTCTCTAATTCCACTATGGCTTACTGAGGTTAATTTATTATATTGGCTCAGAATTTCACTTCTTCCTCTTAGTTGTGAGTTCAACTCTTATTTCAAAAGTTGACAAAATACATTTGCTGACTTACAGCAGTTAACTGACAGTCGCTAATAACGGCGTCATTATAAGCCAATGAAACTTATAACCTTTTCTGTGATGGCTCGAGCCCTTCTGTCAAACCCGGTGCAGGCAGGTCCAAGTAGCAGAAAGTTATCTATCTGACTCCCAGGTACGTGTAATCCTCCAGCTCCCACTCCACTCTGCTCCCTCACTGGGTCACCGTCTCTGTGATTCCCAGGCCCGTGTAATCCTCCAGCTCCCACTCCACTCTGCTCCCTCACTGGGTCACCGTCTCTGTGATTCCCAGGTATGTGTAATCCTCCAGCTCCCAATCCACTCTGCTCCCTCACAGGGTCACTGTCTCTGTGACTCCCAGGTACATGTAATCCTCCAGCTCCCACTCCACTCTGCTCCCTCACAGGGTCACCATGTCTGTGACTCCCAGGCACGATTAGGCCTTGACCCTCAGTGCTGATTTATATCCTCCCTCTTTGGTGCTTCTGTAACACACAGGTGAGTGTGAGCCTCATGTTCCTGCTTCAAGTTGCTCCCTCACGTGGTCACTCCCTTGTGACTTGGTGCTGGTTTAGAGCCTCCTGCTCTGCTGTTTCTCCAACGCCAAGTCCCAGTCGGCCCCGATCCTCGCTGCTGATTTATATTCTCCAGCTTTGTGCTGCTCAAGGTCAGGTTTTCTCCCTTTGTCATTCCCAGCTAATGGTAGGCCTCAAGCCTCAGCTGAGATGTATAATATCCCACTCCACACTGCTCCCACATAGGATCGCCGCTGTGCCTTGGAGGACAGAGGAAAAGAGGAGGTTGAGAGTATACAGAGGGTGTTACAGTGACTGAGCGAGCTGTCGGGGATGGAACAGGTTATCTGGAGAGGTAGGCAGACCTGCAGTGTCTAAAGCAGGTTACTGGAAGATACAGGGAGGATTGTAGGCACTGAGGGAGGCAAAAGAAATAGAGAGATGGTGGTTTGTTGGTTACGGAGCCTTGTAGACTCTAAAGGGCTTTTTATGAGCTACTTACTGAGATGTGTTGACTTCAACAAATTCAAATTGACAGCCAGTAAGTGTTGTACGGTACTGGAGACTGTTGGATGTTACAGAGTTAGAAGACTCGCAGTAACTGGGGGGGGTTACAGATGTTTGAAGCACTCGTGATATTCAAGGACCCTCAGGACATAAGGAGGTACAGAGAATGGGAGCATTGCAAATTAGTGGGATTGCAGCGGCTGGAAGAGCTAAGATGGATAAGGGGGATGAAAAGTACCAATTTAGCACAACCAGCTGCTGTAATTCACAGTGATTTAAGGAAGGGAACCTATGCTGTCATTGATTACAGTTATATGGAGAGTTGCAGATACCGAGGGGTTACAAATTTAGAAAGGAAGAGGTTATAGATGATCAGAAGTTTAAACAAGAATAAAAAAAATTGAGAGATCATGAGTGTAGATGGGAATGGAGGTGGTGAGACATTCTGATGAACAATAAGTGTTGTCGGTAGAGGAAGATGTCACATATACAGGAAGAGCTGCATTGTCTGTATGCATTTACAGACATGAGGAGTGTTGTGGCCTGCTGGAGGGGATACAGATAACAGCATTTCCATCGGCTGGTGCAGTGGCTCAGGAAGGCAGCTCACCACCACCTTCTCAGGGACAACTCCAAATCAACAATACATCCAGCAATGCTCATGACCACGAGTGAATAAATAAATAAAAGATCTTCAAGCAGCACGGAGGTCACTCAGGAAGGCTCTTTCAACAGTCCTTCACAAACCCGGAACCACTATACCCTGGAAGTACATTAGTTCCAGGTGCACGGGAACACCAGCATTTCCAAAGTGACTGCCAAGCCACACTCCATCCTCCCAGCGCTGTATCTGTCCCTGCACCTAAAAGGACTGCAGTGCGTCAGGAATGCAGGTTACCATCACCTTCTCCAGGGAAGTACAAATGGGAAGGTAATGATGGCCGAGCAAGTGATGGCCACATCCCATCAATGAATTTGAACAAGGGAAACTCATGGACTGTTCATGTCCCCTTTGCTTCCTCCACACAACCCACATTCCTATCGAGTTCCATGTCAGCAACAAACATGGAATCAGTCGATTTTGTCCACCATCAAATGTATCGAATCCCTTTGTGAATAGTTAGGGGTCAAGCACTAATCCATTTATGCCCGCTTAGTTTTCAGTTAAAGAATTCCCATACCATGCCAGTACATTCCCTCCAACCCCACACATGTTAATTTTGCTTATCCTCCTCTTCATTGGGACCTTGTTGAAATATTTATAAAATTCCCGACAAACCGTTCCTCCCTTTTATCTACTCTGCTGTTTACAGCCAGACAGGAAATCAAATCCGGCAGGGTTTATGAAATGGAATTTCAGGTTCAGAACAACATGCTTGGCATGGATAGAGGATTGGCTGATTGACAGAAGACAGGGAGTGAGTATAAAGGAGTTGTTTTCACGATGGGATCTGGTGATGAGGGGAACTCCGCAGGGGTCAGTGTTGGGACCACGCTGTACATGTCATGCATTAACAGTCTGGAAAAAAATGTGAAGGGGTACAAGAACTAGTTTTCCAAGAATGAGCCCAGAATGAAATGCTTGTCATATGAGGAGCAGGTGAAGTCTCTGGATCTGTACTCGATGAGGTTTAGGAGGCAGTGGCTGAAACTCATTCAAACTTACACAATACTGAGGGGCCTAAATGGAGATGATGTGGGGAAGATGTTTCCACTAGGCAGAGAGACTAGGGGCCAAGGGCACATCTTCCGTGTGAAGGTACGACCCTTTAGAATGGAGATGTGAAGGAGTTTATTCAGCCAGAGGGTGATGGATCAGTGGAACTCACTACCTCATGGGACTATGGAAGTAAGTAATTCAGTGCATTTAACTCAGAGATAGATAGGCTGTTCATGAACGAAGAGATCAATGGTTACAGGGAGTAGCTGAGAGAATGGGGCTCACACAAAATACAGCCATATTTGAATGGTGTGGCAGATTCGATAGACTGAATGGCCTAATTCTATTCTTGTATCCGATGGTCTTGTGGACAGTGCTTATTCCATAGGTTTCTAAGTGTGCATTTGTCCTTTCTGCCATATCGTTTACCATGCACTCGGGCATTTTCCTAATTTTTGCAGTCACCTCTTGGTTTCAGACAGACTGCAGAAAGCTGCACCACAGAGTAAGTTGGGGAGCCTTGTGTATAAACCTCAGAAAGGTGGTATACAAGGTCAGCAGGTCATAAAGAAGGCAAGTGGAATGCTGGGATTGATTCCAAAGGGAATGGAGAATAACAGTAGGGAAAGCCTGTAACAATTATAGAGAGTTCCAGTCAGCTCACACTGAGAATACTGTGAACAGGTTCGGTCCCCTATCTTGAGGGGGAATGTTCTTGCATTGGAGGCAGCCCAGAGAAGGTTCAACAGACTGTTGCTCAAAATGGAAGGTTATTGATTGAGTAGGTGGAGAAGGTTGAACTTGAACTCATTAGAATTTAGAAAATGAGGCAAAATTATTCATACACCGAATATCCTTGTGTTCTTACAGGTTCGGTACTGAGACGTTGTTCCCCTGAGCAAGAATCTGTAACCGGAGATAATGGGGAATGCAGGCACTAGGGAAGCTTACATAGAAAAGCAGGGAGACTGGAGGATGTTATAGAGTTCGGATGGTTTGAGATCACTGTTGGTGGTTAGAGATCAAATAGGTTGTCGGTATGAAAGATATCTCATAGAGGTAGAAGATTATCAGTCCAGAAGAAGTTACAGCGATAGGGAGGAATATAGGGACTAGAGATTACACAGATAGGGCTGGTAGGTGGAGCTCCAGGAGATACAGAGACTGGAAGGTGGTCGGGACTGGAGATTACACAGATATGGATGGTAGTTGGAGCGACAGGAGGTTTTGGAGAAAAGGAGGGGCGTAGGCACTGGAAATTACAGAGATAGTGGTGGTGGTCGGAGCTGCAGGAGTTTTTAGAGAAAGGGAAGATTTGAGGGACTGGAGATTGCACAGAAAAGGGTGACAATTGGAGATGCAGGACTTACAGAAATGGGGACGGTTGTAGGTCTGGAGTGTACGCAGATAGGGATGGTGGTTGGAGCTTATGGAGTTTATAGGATAGGGAGGATTGTTAGTGCTGGGGATTACACTAACAAGGACAGTACTTGGATCTGCAGGGATCAGTGAGATAGGGAGGTTCAAAGTGGCTGGATAAGTTCACAGAGCCAGAGAGAATTTTTGCGATTGAAGAAGTCAGAGATACTGAGGATTGTAAGGCCACAGGAGTTCAGAGAGTTAGTGGGGTCTATGAAGGCAGGATTGCAGCATTCCCATCAGTTACAGAGATGTGGAGTGCTGCGATGGAGGAGGTTACAGAAATCAAGAGGGTTGGAGATGCTGGAAGATGTTACAAAGACAGTGAGCTGTAGTATTTGAGGAGGTTACAGCGACAGGGTGCATTGAGGAGTTGGAGGCTGCTACAGGTGTTAAACATGCTGCAAGGGATCAATAACCTTACATCAATCAGGGGAGTTGGAATGTCTGGAGATAGAGAACGAGAATTGCATGGAATGAAGAATATCATTGTATTCAAAGGAGTCAGGGAAGATACAGGGAGATCTGAACGGACCACAGGTGATCAAAAGGACAGTGAGGCTTCTCACTGTAGGATGGGGCAGTTTACGCAGACAGTGAGTATTTTATGGAATGGTACTAGTTACTGAGATTACAAAGTTGTATAGAATTGAGGAACGAACAGAGATGTGAAAGGCTGTAGTTAATGAAGACATTTGTCAATGTCGGCTACTAAGGTTCTGGAAATTAAATGGATGTGAGAGCTGGACAGTCTGTTAGAGCTTACAGAGACAGGAACATCAATAGAGCTTGGTGACAATAACACATATTAGGAAGCATTACACACACTGGAGGAGGTTCCTGCGGTAGAGAGGGTTCTGGGCGAGGGTGACGTTTACACAGATAGAGGTGTAAGAGCTGGAGAAGATTATGGACATGATTAGAAAGATAAAGAGACAGCAGGAGCTTACATTGACAGGGCGGGTGAAGTGACGGGAGGAGGTTACATAGATAGAGAGTTTTGTAGGAACTGGATTGAGAGAGTCACAGGCATTGGAGTGGGTTCCACAGGTTGCGAGTGGTGCAGCAACCTTACGCAGAGGATGACGCAGATAGGGAGGATGGTAAGATCTCCACATTATCAGAGGGTTTTAGGACTGGAAGAGTTTACATAGAAAAGGATGAATGTTGGAGCTGTCGGAGTTTACAGAGACTGGGCGGTTTGGAGGGTTTGGGGTTATTTGTGGATAGAGATATATTTTTAGGGACTTTAATATGGAACGCAGAGGTAGAGTTTAGATTAGACTAAATCCCCTACAGTACTGAAACAGGCACTTCGGCCCAACAAGTCCACACTGACCTAACACGATGGACAAATTAGAATGGCCAATTCACGTAATCTGAATATCTTTGGACTGTGGGAGGAAACCAGAGCACCTGAAGGAAATCCACGGAGGCATGGGGAGAATATCCAAGTTCCACACAGACAGTCACCCAAGCCTGTAATTAAATCTCGGTCCCTGCCACTGTCAGGCATCAGTGTTCATCACGGAGCCATCATGATGCCCCAAATTGCAGAGTTACACAAACAGAGAGTTTGAGATGGTGGGAGGGTTGTAGGATGTGGAGGAGCAAATAGAGGTATATGGTGTTGTTTCAGCTGGAAAAGGTTCTGTAGCTGTTTATATAGATAAGGAGGTCTTTAGGGATGGGAGATTGTTACTGAGGTCGTGTGGTGCTATAGGCCAGGAGGCAGGAATATGATCGAGCCTGCAGAAGGTTACAGTGATATCATGGTCTCTTGGGGCTTGAGAAAGATACACAGGTCGGTATTTTGGTCCGGGCTGGAGGACTTTACAGAGACAGGGTGGACTGTAGTTGTTTTGCAAGACTACAGGAATAGGGATTATTGTACTGAGTCCAGGATGAGGTTATTGAGATTGGGCATGTTATTGAGACTGGAGCAATTTACAAATTGAGAGAGTCGTCAGCATTGGAGTAGGTTTCAAATATATAGCAGGATTATGGGAGGGGTGGAGGTTACAGAAATAAGACATTTCCTGGGAATTACAAGCATTCAAGACACTAGTGCAGATGAGTTGGACCAAAAGGTGTGTTTCCTTGCTGTATGACGCTTTCACACGACAAGAGACAGTGTGAGAGGGGAACCTAGAACAGAAAGATCCCAGGTTTCAATACCACCTTCCTAAGGGAGGCCTGCTTTCCCCTCTGTTGTACTGATCCTCACTAAGACAGCACAGGCCTGGATTGATAACTGTGAACTTCCGATATTGTCAGAGGAAGGCTCAGTACAGCAGAGATGAAAGTAAACAAGAGGGTGGGGATTGAGCCTGGGATCTTCATGCTCTGTGTTCACCCTTCAACACTGTATCTGTATTGTGTCTTCTGTATCAAACATCAATCCCTTAAATACGCTCTGCTCTGTTCACTGTGAGTGACCGTACCTCATTGCAGTATTTACTGAAGGTTCCAGATCTCACAATTCATCTCTCTCTGGCTGACTAACCATCCTCAATGAGGTGATTGACGAGATAGGGGTTGAGAATTCTGCTGAGTCAGGAATATCCTGAGTACAGACAGAAGACAGAGAAATAGACAGAATGGGAAATTAGACTGATGCATTGAGGGTTACACATGGAGAATGACACTGAGTCCCAGAGATCTGAAATATCCCAGTCTCCATCCCTGGCCTGTGCTGCCTCGACTCTCTGAAGTGGAGAATTCTGTTGGCTCAGGATCTGGAGTAGCTGCAAAAGGTGGAATCAGAGACAGCAATTAGACCCTGACAGTGACAGATACCAAATGGACAGATACTGAGTGATATCACCAGAGTGCAGGAAGGCATCAGGATCAAACCACAGTCAGGAAGAAGAGTGTTTGATTCATGGTGAACTGGGATCAGTACTCAGGGATGAGGGAGCTATCAGTGAGCCAGGCAATGGTCTGGTGTTACTCTCACTAGACTGTTCATCCAGAATTTAATGCCGGTGTCAGGCATACCCATGTGAATACTCAATAGCCTTTATGGAAGGAAATCTGTTGTAGGCAGCTGGTCTGGCCTACATATGAATTCAGACCCACAACAATGGGACTGACACTCAACTGCCCTCTGACATGATCTAACAAGCCACTCAGCTCAAGGGCAGCTCGGGGTGGGCATGTCGTGCTGGCCAGCCAAAGACAGCAACATCCCATGAATGCTTTAAAACTAACCCTGCTGATAGCAGTATCCTGGCCAGTCATATCAGTAGGTTTATTTACAGAGAGGATTCGGGGATAGGGTTCAGGTGAAAGGAGCTTTCCAAATTCAGAGACGAAAGGTGAAGCATCGGAACAGCATGGGGAATGGGGCTGAAGACAAGCAGAAAGGAACGGGAAGGGACAGAGTTGAACTAAAACTGTACATCAGTGAATAGGTTTGTGACAGGACATTGTGGGAAAGAGTAAATTATAATGTTCTTTTCTGGAATTGCCAAAGTATCTGCAATAAGGTAATAGATTAGTGACATAGAGATAGCTGAGATTTAGTCACCAGACAGTCATAATTACAGTGTGAACAAAAGGTGGAACATAAATATTTAATGGTAAACAACCTTAATGGATCTCAGGCCGAATAGGAGCGCAGGAGCATAACCCTGACAGTGATGTGGTACAAAGGCAGTACAGAGATGATGTGGCTTAATCAGCCTGAATGTGAATTCTATGTCCTATGAGAGAAAAGCACAACAGAAGAACTTTTATTTTTAAGGCTCCCTAGCAGCATTTCGTTGTTCATCACTGCAATAAACAGGAATTTGTTGGAATTTGTAACAAAGGTGGTGTGATAATTTTGAGAGACTTCAATATTTGCATGATCTGGGACAGTCGCACTGGCAAGAATGATATTCTGCAAGCTCCTGTTTGAATGTTTTTGTCAGTGTTTCTTTGAGTAACATATTGTGCAAATGGCTAGGGATGTCACTATCTCAGATCAACCGTTGAGTGATGAAGCTGACTGAAGGAGTGATGTAACACAGAGATCCTCCAGGAGATTGCAATATGGTGGAATTCAAAGAGATTATCAAGTTTTCAAGTGACCATAAAGCACACACGAGCATCAGAAACAAAGCCAATTACATGAGTGCGAGTGGAGAACTGACCAAGGTAAACAGGGGAAACCGACTAAAATACATGGTTGTAAGTGAACAGTGGAAAACAATTAGGGTCATACAGTCATAGAGATATACAGCTGAGAAATAAGCCCCTCAGTCCAATTCATCCACGCCGACCAGATGTCATAACCATTCTTGTCCCATTTACCGGCATTTAGCCCATATCCCACTAAACCCTTCCTATTCATATCGCCATCCAGGTGCCTTTTAAATGTTGCAACTATACTAGCCTCCACCACTTCCTCTGGCAGTTGATTCTGTACATACAACTCCCTCTGCATGAAATATTTGCCCCTTAGGTCCCTTTTAAATCTTTCACCTCTCACTTGAACTTATGCCTTCTGTTCTGGACTCCCCTACCCCAGGGATAAGACCTTGTCTGTTTATTCTAACCATGCTCCACATGATATTATAAACCTCGATAAGGCCAGCCCCTCAGCCTCTGACACTCGACTGCTTTCCCTCGAGTCTTTGTTACAAATTCCAACAAATTCCTGTTTATTGCAGTGATGAACAATGAAATGCTGCTCGGGAGCCTTATAAATAAACGTTCTTCTGTTGTGCCTTTCTCTCCAGCTGACACGCTTCACTCCATTGGCTCATCTGATAAAGAGGAGACAGTGAGGTCTACAAATGTTGGAGATCAGAGTTGAGTGTGTATTGCTGGAAAAGCACAAGTCAGGCACCATCTGAGTAGCAGGATAGTCGATGTTTTGGGCTGGAGCCCTTCCTCAGGAATGAGGCTAGGAGCCTCGGGGGTGGAGAGATAAATGGGAAGGGGAGTTGGGGGAAAGGTCACTGAGAGTGCAATAGGTGGTTGTTGATGGGGATAAGATTGTTAGGTCAGAGAGGACGGTGGAGTGGATAGGTGGGAAGGAAGATTGACAGGTGGGACAGGTCATGAGGGTAGCGCTGAGCTGGATGGTTGGAACTCGGGTAAGGGGGGAGGGGAAATGAGGAAACTGGTGACGTCCACATTGATGTCATGGGGTTGAAGGGTCCCAAGGCAGAAGATAAGACGTTCTTCTCTCTTCCTTCCTCAGGTGGTGAGGGAGTGGCGAAGTTCTTGGCAGAGTGGGAGGGGGAGTTCAAATGTTTGGCCACAGGGCGGTGAGTTGATTTTCAGGTGTCGTGGAGATGTTCTGTGAAGCAAGATGTGAGAAGGCATCAGTTTCCTCATCTCCTCGCAGACCACTTTAGAGAACATCTCCTAACACCTGCACCAATCAACCCCACCGCCCTGTTGGCCAGGATTCAAACCTGTGTGGGCAAGCCCCAATGGATTTCTAACCCATCGCCTAAACCACACGTCTACCACCACATGCTTACAGAGGATACAGAGCTAAGGAGGATTGTAGGGACTGGAAGATGTTTCACAGTTTAAGAGTGTAGTGGGGACTGGAGGAAAATACCAAAATCTGGAGGGTTTAAGATTGAAGGATTCTGCAGAGAAATGTTACAAGGTTAAAGCCAGGATTCTTGACAGTGAGGAGTAACAGAAAATTCTTGGGGTCAACGTCCAGAGATTCTTCAAAGTTGCCAACCAAGTTGTTAAGGGTTGTTAAGAAAGCCAATGATGTGTCAGCTTTCCTTAGTAGGGGATTGAGTTTAAGAGCTGTGAGGTTATGCTGCAGCTTGATACAGCCTGTGGTTAGACCACAATTGGAATATTGTGCTTAGTTTTGGTTGCCTCATTTCAGGAAAAACGTGGAAGCTTTGGAGATGGTGCAGAGGAGATTTATCAACATTCAGCCTGGACTGGAGGGGAGGACTTATGAAGAAAGGTTGAGGAGCCAGGGCTTTTCTGTTTGGAATAAAAAAGGATGATAAGTGACTTGATAGAGGTGTATGAGATGATGAGAGGCATACATAGAGTGGGTGGCCTGAGTTTTTTTTTTCCAATTGCGAAAATGGCTATATCTTGGAGGCAAAATTGTCAGGTAATTGGAGGAAGGTTGAGGGGTGATGTCAGAGGGAGGTACTTTAGACAGAGTGTGGTGGATGAGTGGAATGTATTGCCAGTATTGGTGGTAGAGTCAGTTACATTAGGACATTTAAATACATTTTGGAAAGGCACATGAATGACAGCAAAATTAATTTCTCAAAATGGAGACCTGTGACCAGTGGAGCAGTCCCAGCACGGACCACAGGGATCCGTGCTGGGACCACTGTTGCTTTCGATACATATCAATGATTTGGAAGAAGGTATCGGTTCCTTGATTAGTTTGCAGATGACACTAAGATTCGTGGAGTAGCAGACAGTGAACGGAACTGTCAGAGAATACTACAGAATATAAATGGATTGGAGAGGCGGGCAGAGAAACGGCAGATGGAGTTCAATCTTGGCAAATGCAAGGTGATGCATGTCGGAAGATCCAATTCAAAAGTGAACCCACAGTAAATGGAAAAGTCCTGGGGAAAATTGATGTACAGAGATGTCTGGGTATTCAGGTCTATTATTCCTTGAAGGTGGTAACGCAGGTCAGTAAAGTGGTCAAGGTGTCATACGGCATACTTTCCTTCATTGGACGGGTTATTGAGTACAAGAGTTGGCAGGTCATGTTACAGTTGCTTAGGAGTTTGGTTTAGAATATTACGTACAGTTCTGGTCTCCACATTACCAAAAGGATGTGCATGCTTTGGAGAGGGTGCAGAGGAGGTTCAGCAGAATGTTGCCTGGCATAGAGGGCGCTAGCAATATGGAGAGATTGAATAGTTTTGGATTATTTTCATTAGAAATACAAAGTTTGATTGGGGACCTGATTGAGGTCTGCAAAATCATGGGATTTATAGACAAGGTGAATAGCAAGAAGCTTTTTTCCCCAGAGTGCGAAACTCAATTACTAGGGGCCACGAGTTCACAGTAAGAGAGGAAAGATTTAGGGCAGATATGCGTGGCAGGCCCCCATACGCAGAGAGTGATGGGGTCCTGGAACACTTTGCCAGCGGAGGAGGAACAGGCAGGAATGATAACGTCAGTTAAGATGTATCCAGACAGATGCCTGAATGGGCAGGGAGCAGATCCTCACAAAATAGGTGAAGGGTTTAGACAGAGAATCTGGATCAGCGGAGTCTTAGTGGGCTGAAGAGCCTGTTCCTGTGCTGTGATTTTCTTTGTTCTTTCAATGGTCTGCAGGTTAAATTGATCTTAGAGTAGGATAAAAGATTGGCACAACACTGAGGGCTGAAGGGCTTGTACTGTGCTGTACTGTTCCTTGTTTTAAATAGGGAGAGTTACGATGGCAGAAAGAGGTTTCAGGAGGCTGGAGAGGATGGGATCTGAATGAATAGACACATTAGGAAGGGTTTACTAGGATTGTCGGAGGTAACAGAGACAGCAATAATCTGATCTGGAGAAGACGACCCAGACTGGGAGGGTTGTGGGGAGTGGAGGTGGTTTCACAGGGAGCACATAGAGCCCCAGGATGTTACAGAAATGTGGAGAGCTGTACTGTCTACATGTGTTCATGAAGATGGAGAGGTTGGGAGGGATGGAGCAGTTTACAGGGAGAAGGATGTTAGTAGGATGGAGCGGTTTACACAGACAGGGAGGATTTTCGGTGAATGGAGGAGATTACAGAGATAAAGTGGATTGTATAAACTGGAGGACCAAACAGAGATATGGAGGGTAGTCGTGACTGAAGATGTTTACAGATATAGGACGTTTAACTTTGCAGATTATTTAGATATGAAGAGTGTGGAGTCTGACAGATTTTCCAGAAGGGCAGTAATTTTGGTTGGAGACAGTTTCACAGATTAGGGAACATTAGTAACCTCCTCCAGAATGGTCAAAGTGGGAAGGGTTGTAGGGGAGGGTGACATTTACACAAGTAGGGGCGTAAATGCTGGAGAAGGTTGTAGAGATGAGTAAATGGATGGAGATACAGGAGGGGCTTACATTGAAAAGGTGGGTGTTAGCGATGGGATGATGTTACACAGACAGTGAGTCTTGTCCGAACTGGTTCGCGAGAGTCACAGGCTTTCAGTGGGTTCGACAGATCGGGAGTGCTGCAGGGACCTGAGGGGGTTGTTGTGTCTCCACCGAGTGATCGGGTCTTTAGGACTGGAAGAGGTTACGTAGATACGGAAACATCAAAGACAATGTGTGCCGCCTTCTTTTTCTTGAACAGAGCCTCAATATCCCCCATCAGCCATGGATCCCTAAACCTGCCAGCTTTTCCCTTCACTCTAACAGAGATCACACTTTTAAAATCCTCCCATTTGCCAGTCATTCCATTTCCTTCAAACAGACTCACCCAGTTGACAGTAGCATGATGTGGAGGAGCCGGTGTTGGACTGGGATGGACAACGTTAAAAACCACCCAACCCCAGCTTACAGTCCAGCGGGTTTATTTGGAGGCACTGGGTTTCATCGCGCTGCTCCTTCAGCAGGTGGTTGTGGAGCACAATAATCAGGCACAGAATTTATAGCAACAGAATTGCAGTGTCATGGAATGTAATACCAAACATATTTAGTTGAAGTTTTCATCTTTCAGAATGATCACCTGGATTTCGAAAGCTGGTGCTTTGAATTAAACCTGTTCGACTATAACCTGGTGTTGTGTGATTTTTAATTCACCCAATCGACCTCTGCTCAATCTGCCAAATAGCCCCAAAATTGGCCCTGCTGCAGATTAAGACCTTAATCTGTGGACCTGCCTGATCTTTTTCCATAACTATGTTAAAACGAGGACAGTTGTGGTCATTGGACCCAAAGTGCTCTCCGACTGACACTTCAGTAAATGACTGAACTCTTTTTCTGAGGGGAGGGCTCGTTTTCAGCTGCCTGAGTAGAGTGGGGCCCTCTCCATTTTGATCGAGGAAACTTTCTTGGACACATTTGACAAATTCCACCCCATACAGGACTTTTTACACTCCGGGTGGTCCAAGCAATCCAGGGGAAGGTAAAATCTCCAACCAATACTATTCTATTATTTCTATAGGTACCTGCAATCTCTCTACACATTTTCTCCTCTAGTACCCGCTGGCTATTTGTGGGTCCAGAACACAATCCCAGCAGACTGACTATCCCCTTTTTGATTCTAAATTCTAACCATATGACCTCATTTGATCACCCCGAAAGAGTATCCTCTCTCAGCACTGTTGTTATGTCCTCCCTTACCAAAAGGTACAACTCCCCCTCCTCACTTACTTGCCCTTCGATCACGCCCGAAGCTTCCGTGTCCTGGAACACTGAGTTGCCAGTCCTGGCCTTCTCCCAGCGATGTTTCTGTTATGGTTATAATATCCTAGTCCCCAGAGCCAATCCATGCTCTGATCTCGTCTGCCTTACCTGTCAGGTCTCATGTCTCAAAATAAATGTCCTTTAAACCAGAAGTCTTTTCCCCCCCTTTACTGTGCCCCTAGATATCCTGGATAGAAAACATGCTCTCGATGGCTGATGCATTTTTCCCTTGACTGATCAATGGGCCGTCTCTTACTTAGAATCCAAAACCCTGCCAAACTAGTTTAAACCCTCTGGGGTAAGACAAACAAATCTCCCCCCATGGATACTGGTGCACCTCTGGTTCAAGTCTAACCTGCTCCCCTTTTTCAGGTCACCTCTACCCCAGAAGAGATCCCAATGATCCAAGAACTGAAAACCCTGCCCCCTCCACCAGCTCCTCAGCCACGTATCCATCTAGCCAATCTTTCTATTTCTACCCTTATTGGCATGTGGCACTGGGAGTATTCTGGAGATCACAACCCTTGAGGTATTGCTTTTTAACTTCTTTCCGCACTCCCTGTACGTATTTCACAGGAGACTATCCCTTTGACTAACTGTGTCATGTGGACCGATGTGAACATTAACCTCTGAATATTTATCCTGCCACTTCAGAATGTTCTGTAACTGCTCAGAGACATCCTTGACCCTCATACCAGGGAGGCAGCACACCATCCTGGGGTCTCTTCTGCAGCCACACAACCTCCTGTCTGTCCCCCTCACAACTGAACCTCCTATCAGTATCACTATCAATAGAGAGGATCTGACAAACAGAGATTGGGAGGACTGTCTGCAGTTGGGTCTATATTTGGAAAGTGAGAGTACGTTAAAGCAATGCAGTGAGTGTTCAGGGCCAGTGTGTTCCTGACGAGGGAATAGTAAAGGCAGCAAGTCCAGCAAATACTAATCAAGTGATATCGTGAGTTTGATAAAGAAAATACAGTGCAATAAACACAGGTGAAGCCATTCAAAAGTATAGGGAGTGCAAGTTGGGCTCCAGAAAAATGAATGTATTTTAGCAGTATAGTAAGAATAGGAAAATTACTGAGGGAAGAGTTAGAAACTAAAAGACCAATCTGTGCATGGAGCCAGAGGAAGTAGGTGAGGTCTTCAATGAATACTTCCCATCTGTATTAACACAGGAGAAAGGCATTGTACCCGGGGATTTCAGTTGGGATGGCAAGTTTCTCGAACATGTTAAGATCAATAAGGCGGAAGTGTTCCATTTTTTCACATGCATAAAGTTGGAGGAATCCCCAGTGCCCAATGAAATGTATTCCAGCCTGCTATGGGAGGTAAGGAAGGAGATTGCTGGGGCCCTGATGGATATGTTTAATACTTTGTTGGCCACAGGTGAAGTGCTGAATGACTGGAGAATCGAAAATGTGGTTCCTTTATTCAAGAAGGGCAGCAGGGATAGGCCAGGTAATTACAGAGCAGATAGTCTGACGGCAGGGGCAGGGAAATCATTGGAAACAATACTGATTGACAGAATGAATCAACATTTGGAAAGGCAGAGATCGATTATGGATACTCATCACGAATTTGATAGAGAAAGATCCTGTCCCAAATTCAGCTGAGATTTTTGTTTGAAATTACGATTGAGGATTAGATGAGGGCAGTGCAGAAGATGTAGGTTACATGGAGTTCATTAAGGAGCTTGACAACGTCCCTCATGGAACGCAGGCCTAACAGACCAATGGGATCCAAGGCAATTTGGCAACCTGGATCCACAACGGTGGAGGGTAAGTTTTGTGTTTGAAATACTTTCACCAGCGGGTGTACCACAGGGATCTGTGCAGCAACCATTGCTGTTTATTATAGAAAATAGAACATCGAAAAGTACGGCACAGAACAGGCCCATAGGCCCACGAAGTTGTGCTGAGATTTAATCCTAATGTAAAATATAGTAACTTAACCTACGGACCCCTCAACTCACTGCTATCCATGTGCATGTCCAGCAGTCGCTTAAATGTCCCCAATGACTTCGTTTCCACCAGCACTGCTGGCAACGCATTCCATGCATTCACAACTCTCTGCGTAAAGAACCTACCACTGATGTCTCCATTATACCTTCCTCCTAATATCTTCAAAGTATGACTTCTCGTAACAGTCAATCCTGCCCTGGGGAAAAAGGTCTCTGGCTATTTACTCTATGCATTCCTCTCATTATTTTGTACAGTATTATATGCATTTATGAGTTGGATGTGAAAGCAGAAGGTATCATTAGTAAGTTTGCAGCTGACGTGAAGGTGAGGGTGTTGTCCACAGTGAGGGAGATGGTCTCAGGCTACAGTCTGAAGGTTGAGGCTGGGACAGAATTTCAAGACAGGAATTTAAATAGAGGGAAAACTGATTAATTAAAGTGCATTTATTCGAAAGTAAAAAGCCTAACAGTTAAGGCAGATGAACTCAGTGCATGGACGGGAACATGGGACCGGGGTTCCATGGTATGACAGAATCACAGCTGAGGGAGGGGCAGGACTGGGAGCTCAATGTTCCAGGGTACAGATTCTACAGGATGGAGAGAACAGGTGGTGAGAGAGAAGGGGGAGTGGAGTTTTTGATCAATGAAAACATTACAGCAGGACTTCGAGAGGATATTCCAGAGAACGCCCAGTGAAGCCATAATGGTGCAACTGAGAAATGAGAATGGGTTATCAGTTTGATATGACTGTACTACAGGCCCCCAACAGTCAGTGGGAATTTGAGCAGCAAATATGTCGGGAGATCTCAGAGATCTGTAAGAACGATCGGATTGTAATGGTCGGGGAGTTTAACTTTCCAAACCAAGACTCGGACTGCTAGAGTGTTCAGAGCTTGGGAGCGAAGAATTTGTTAGTCATATTTAAGAAAACTGTCTCACTCAGAATGTAAATGGTCAGACTGCAGAAAGGGGTAAAACCTGACCTCCCCTTGGGAAACAAGGAAAGGAAAGGGACTGAGTCATTAGTGGGGCAACACTTTCGCAAAGTTCTCACGATTCTATTAGTTTGAAAATAGCGATGGAAAAGGATAAGCCTGGTCCACAAGTTAAAGATCAAAACTGGCCTTGCTTCAAGAGCTTTTAACAATTGATTGTGGAGGATATTTGCAGGTAAAGGGACGTCAGGCAGGTGGGAAACTTTCAAAAGAGAGATAAAATGAAAGGTCAGGGCCAGCATATTCCTGTTAGTGTGAATGACAATGCTGACACAAGTAGGAAACATTGGATAAGGGGGGGGGGGGGATTTAGGCTTTGGTCAACAAAAGGGGGCACATGTCACATATAGCCAGCTGGATTAAGGGAATTCATTGAAGAACATTGCGGGTGGAGTAATACATTTAAGAGGGAAATCACGAGGGCCCAAAGGGGACCTGAGAAAGCTTTGGCAAATGAGGCTGAGGAAAATCCAAAGAGATTCTACAATTATATTAACAACACAAGATGAACTAGGGGGAGAATACGGCTCCTTGAAGATGAATGGAGCCAGCCACAGGAGATGGGTGAAATACTAAACGAAAATGTCACGTTTGAACTTACTGTGGAGGAAGACTGGTGAAGTCAGGGGGAAAAATGTGATGTCTTCAAAAGACTCCAGATAACAGGAGGTACTAGAGGTATTAAAATGCATATAAGGGAGACAAGTCCTTGGGAACTAATGCAGTATATTTCAGGATATTGTGAGAAGCTCAGGAAGAAATTGCGGAGTCCCAAAAAGAGATTTTTCTATCACTGATAGCCGGAAGTTATCAGTGTCTCCAAGGAGCCAGGAGGGGGGCTAATGTTGTGCCAGTGCTTAGGAAAGGCTCCGAGGGAAATCCAAGGGACATCAACACCAATTGGCTTGATGTTAGTGGTGCATACATTGTTGGAAGCAAGTCCGCAGGACAGGAGTTATATGCATTCCAAAGACAAGGATTGATTAGGGATAGTCAGCACAGCTTTGGAGTACTGCATAGAATTCTGATCATCCTGATTTAGGAAGCATTTTCTGAAACTGTAAATGCTGCAAGGATTGATGAAGATGTTACTGATACTGGAGGGTGTGACAGAAACAGAGAGGATGGATAAGCTGGAAAGTAACATGGGGGTGGGGGGGATGAGATAGTTTTGGCAGATAAGGTAAAGGAGAATGCAACGGGTTTTCTACAGCACAAAAGTACAAAAAAGCAACTGGAGAGACACTAGGGCCCCTCAAAGATCAGTGAGGCCATCAATGTGTGGAACCACAGGAGATGGGCAAGAGCCAAAATGAGCATTTCATGTCAGAACGTACTGTGAACAAAAACTAGGAAACAAAGGAAAGAAACAGTGATGGCTTGTAAAGAGTCCCTATTACAGAAGAGGTGGCACTGGAGGTCTTAGAACACAAAGGGAGAGAAAACCCTAGGTCCTAAACAAGTGTATCCCAGAACATTGTGACAGCGTAGTGGCAGGGACATGAGCAGGGATATTTATATCATTGTCTTTCTCATTTCTATTGGGTGTAGGTGGCTGAGGGGTGACCTTATCAAAGTTTAGAAAACCATGATGGGTACAGGAAAGTTGATTAGCCAACGTCTTTACCCCAGGGTAGTGGGGTCCATAACTAGATGGGATTGAACTGCAGAAGGAGAAGGTGTTAGCAATTCTGGAAAGTGTTAAAATTGGTAAGTCCCTTGCGCTAGATAGGATTGATCCTTGGATTCTCTGGTAAGCCAGGAAGGAGATTGCCGAGCCTTTGGCTTTGATCTTTATGCCATCATTGTGTACAAGAATAGGGCCAGATGGCCGGAGGATAGCAAATGTTGACCCCTTGACCAAGAAGGGAAGTAGAGACAACCCTGGGTAATGATAGACCTGTGAGCCTTACTCCGATTCTGGGTAAAGTGTTGGAAAGGCTTGTAAAAGAGGCTAGGATTTATAATCATCTGGAGGTGAATACGTTGATGAGGGATAGTCAGCACGGTTTTGTGAAGGGTAGGTCATGCCTCACAAACCTTATTGACGTATTTGAGAAGGTGACCTAACAGGTGGATGTGGGTAAAGCAGATATTGGTAATGCAGATCAACAGAGAGATCAGTGTGTCTATGGACATGGATTCATTGAAAGTCGCCACCCAGGTTGAAAGAGTTATTAAGAAGGCATTCAGCGTGTGAGCTTTTATTGGTACAGGGATTGACTGTCAGAACCATGAGATAATGCTGCAGCTGTTCAAAACTCTGGTGCGGCCGCATTTGGAGTTAGACCATAAGACATAGGAGTGGAAGTAAGGCCATTCGGCCCATCGAGTCCACTCCGCCATTCAATCATGGCTGATGCGCATTTCAGCTCCACTTACCAGCATTCTCCCCGTAGCCCTTAATTCCTCTAGACAACAAGAACCTATCAATCTCGGCCTTGAAGACATTTAGCGTCCCGGCTTCCACTGCACTCCGTGGCAATGAATTCCACAGGCCCACCACTCTCTGGCGGAAGAAATGTCTCCCCATTTCTGTTCTGAAATGACCCCCTCAAATTCTAAGGCTGTGTCCACGGGTCCTAGTCTCCTCGCCTAACAGAAACAATTTTCTAGCATCCACCTTTTCAAAGCCATGTATTATTTTGTACGTCTCTATTAGATCTCCCCTTAATCTTCTAAACTCCAATGAATACAATCCCAGTATCCTCAGCCGTTCCTCATATGCTAGACCTGTCATTCCAGGGATCATCCGTGTGAATCTCCACTGGACACGTTCCAGAGCCAGTATGTCCTTCCTGAGGTGTGGGGACCAGAACTGGACACAGTACTCCAAATGGGGCCTAACCAGAGCTTTATAAATTCTTAGTAGTACATCTCTGCTTTTATATTCCAACCCTCTTGAGATAAGAGACAACATTGCATTCGCTTTCTTAATCACAGACTCAACCTGCATGTTTACCTTTAGAGAAACCTCGACTAGCACTCCCAGATCCCTTTATGCTTTGGCTTTAATAATTTTCTCACCATTTAGAAAGTAGACCATGCTTTTATTCTTTTTGCCAAAGTGCAAGACCTCGCACTTGCTCACGTTAAATTCCATCAGCCATTTCCTGGACCACTCTCCCAACCTGTCTAGATCCTTCTGTAGCCTCCCCACTTCCTCAGTACTACCTGCCTGTCCACCTAACTTCGTATCATCGGCAAACTTCGCTAGAATGCCCCCGGTTCCCTCATCCAAATCATTAATATATAATGCGAACAGCTGTGGCCCCAGAACCGAACCCTGCGGGACACCGCTCGTCACCGCCTGCCATTCTGAAAAAGAACCTTTTATCCCAACTCTCTGCCTTCTGTTAGATAGCCAATCCTCAATCCATCCCAGCAGCTCACCTCGAACACCATGGGCCCTCACCTTGCTCAGCAGCCTCTCGTGTGGCACCTTATCAAAGGCCTTTTGAAAGTCCAGATAGACCACATCCACTGGGTTTCCCTGGTCTAACGTACTTGTTACCTCTTCAAAAAATTCCAACAGGTTTGTCAGGCATGACCTCCCTTTACTAAATCCATGTTGACTTGTTCTAATCAGACTCTGCTCTTCCAAGAATTTAGAAACCTCATTCTTAATGATGGATTCTAGAATTTTACCAACAACCGAGGTTAAGTTAATTGGCCTATAGTTTTCCATCTTTTGCCTTGATCCTTTCTTGAACAAGGGGGTTACTACAGCCATCTTCCAATCATCCGGGACCTTTCCTGACTCCAGTGACTCTTGAAAGATCTTAACCAATGCCTCTGCTATTTCCTCAGCAACCTCTCTCAGAACTCTAGGGTGTATCCCATCGGGGCCAGGAGATTTATCAATTTTAAGACTTTTTAACTTTTCTAGCACTATCTCTTTCGTAATGGCAACATACTCAACTCAGCCCCGTGACACCCTTTAATTTTTGGGATATTACTCAGGTCTTCCACTGTGAAAACTGACGCAAAGTACTTGTTAAGTTCTCCTGCTATTTCCTTATCTCCCATCACTAGGCTCCCTGCATCAGTTTGAAGTGTCCCAATGTCTACTTTTGCCTGTCGTTTGTTTCTTATGTACTGAAAGAAACTTTTACGATTATTTCTAATATTACTGGCTAGCCTACCTTCATATTTGATCCTCTCATTTCTTATTACACTCTTTGTTATCCTCTGTTGGCTTTTGTATCCTTCCCAATCTTCTGATTTCCCACTGTTCTTAGCCACTTTATAGGATCTCTCTTTTTCTTTAATACATTTCCTGACTTCCTTTGTCAGCCAAGGTTGTCTAATCCCTCCCCGGTTAATCTTTCTTTTCTTGGGAATGAACCTCTGTAGTGTCCTCAATTATACCTACAAACTCCTGCCATTTTTGCTCTAGTGTCTTTTCGGTTAGCCTCTTCTTCCAGTCTATTTTAGTCAGTTCCTCTCTCATGCCTTCATAATTACCTTTATTCAACTGTAACACCATTACATCAGATTTTGCCTTCTCCCTTTCAAACTCCAGACTGAACTCTACCATATTATGGTCGCTACTTCCTAATGGTTCCCTTACTTTAAGATCTTTTATAGAGTCTGGTTCATTGCAAAGCACGAGGTCCAGAATAGCCTGCTCTCTTGTGGGCTCCATGACAAGCTGTTCCAAAAAGCCATCCTGTAAGCATTCCATGAATTCCCTTTCTTTAGATCCTTCCAGACTTATATACTCACTTTTCCTTCCCGGCTGCCCCTCTGCTCGCCGTCACTTCCTCTGCAGCTCCCGCTCTTTCTGTGGAGAGAGAGAGAAAAAAAAAACACACCGCTGCCCGCTACAGGTAAGCAATTTTAAAACGAACTGTCTTACCTTTGCTGTAGTCTCCCGGGTTCGCTTTTACTTCGACGCTGCTCCCGCTCAAATTTTGACTATGGTTCATAGTCATAGTTTTGACTATGGTTCAGACCAACGCATTACAGGAAGGATGTTGAAGATTTGGATAGGGTTCAGAGGAGACTTACTAAGATTTTACCGAGTCTGGAGTGAAGGACTTATGAGTAATGCTGAGAGACTTGAATCTGTTTCTGGTCGTGAGAAGACATTTGAGGCCTATTAATTGAGACATATAACATAAACAGAGTTAGATGAGTTGGACAGTGAGAGCCTTTTGTCTTGGATCGCGATGCCTAATGCGAGGGGAGACAGTAAATTGAGGTAGATACTAATACTAATAAATAGATATGGGACAGATGCCAGAGGTAGGTTCTTTACTCAGAGTAGTCGGGCCATGGAATGCATTGCCGGCAACAGTGGTAGACTCGTCAACTTTAAGGGCATTTAAATGGTCATTGGATAGGCATATGGACAAGAATGGACTAGTGTTAGTTACTTGGGCTTCAGATTATTTCCACAGGTCAGTGCAACATCGAGAGCTGAAAGGCCAGTACTGCACTGTCATGATCTGTGTTCTAGAGGGCATAAATATGAGATGGGAGAGGAAAGACTTAGATGGGATTGGAGGAGAACATTTTTCACACAGAGGATGGTGCAGGCATGGAATGGGTTCCCAGGGGAAGTGGTAGAGAAAAGTACAATAACAACATGTAAAAAACATTTGGGCAGGTACATGGAGAGGAGAAGGTTTGAAGGGATATGGGTCAAGTGCAGGGAAACATGACTTGTTCAGGGACTCTGGTCAGCATGGACTAGTTGGATCCAAGGAACCCTTTTATGCTGCATGGCTCTGTCTCCAGTTATTGGAGGAGGAGATAAGGCATGTGATAGACACTGTAGCAAGTCACAGTGATAGTGATTGTAGTCTGGAATGCAGTACATTTCAAATATGTGGAGGGGCTATCGGGAAGTGAGGAGGTTACAGAGACAGGAACTGTTATAGGAGTTACAAATTATTGAAGACACTGGTGCACAAGACATGCCACAGATACAGTGTTGCAGAGTAATGAGTCTTAGTACAACAGAACTTACAGTAGGGGTGGGGATTGAGCCTGAGGGGTGTGTGTACTGTGCTCCCCCTCCAGCACTGTATCTATGTCATGTCTTGTTAGCTGATGTTTGGAGCCCACTCTTGCTCTCTGCTCTGTGCGCTGTGAGTGATCTTACCTCATGCAGGATTTATTGAAGACTCCAGATCTCCCTTCCCTTTGTCTTTCTGGCTGACCAACTATATTCAATGTGGTGATGGACGAGACACCCAGCAGATGGGAAGTCTATTTAGTCATGAACCTACTGGAGACAGAGAAATAGACAGAATGGGATGTTAGACGGATGAACTGAGGGTTACACATACAGAATGGCACTAAGTCACACAGAGATCTGGAAAATCCCAGTCTGCATCCTTGGCCTGTTCTGCCTCATCTCTCTGGAGTGGAGAATTCTGTTGGCTGAGGATCTGGAGTAGCTGCAAGAGTGAGAGACACTGACAGCGGCAGCAGTTAGACCCCCACAGTGAGGGATACCACGTGGAGAGAGACTGAGTGATATCACCAGACTGCTTGAAGATGTCAGAATCAAATAATTGTGTAGGAAGAACGGGTTTTGCTTCAGTATGCACTGGCATAAACGATCAGGAATGAGCAACCTGTGAGCAGGTGAAGTGATGGCCGAGTGGTATTATTGCTAGAGCATGTATCCCAAACCTCAGCTAATGGTCAGGGGAGACAGGTTTGAATCCCACCAACAGAAATGGGGGAAGTTTAAATCAATAATTAAAAACAACTTGCAATTACAAATTCATGAATAAGTATGAAACCATTGCTGATGTCCAAAATAATCTTTGTTCATCAAAAAGACACTGGTCCTTAAGAGAAGAACATCTGCCTATCCTCACGTGGTCTGCACGACATACCCACAGTAAAGTGTTTGTCTCTCAATTTACCTCTGAAATGGCCGAGCAAGTTACTCAACTCAAAGGCAGCTCAGGCTGGGCAGCCAGAGACACCCATATCCCACAAGTAAATAAAAACAATCCCATTGCACTGGGATCCAGTGGAACCATGATGAGAACGGAGTATTGGTAATTATGTTGGCAGGTTTATGGACAGAGCTTTAAATTGATAGAGAGGATGCAGGGACAGGGTTCAAGTGAAAGGAGCTTTCCAAATCCAAAGATAAAAAGTGAAGCATCAGAACAGCATGGGAATGTGACTGAAGTCAAGCAGACAGGAACAGGATGGAAAAACTTTAACTAAAACTGTACATCAGGTTTGTGACAGGAGATTATGGGAAAGAGTAAATTATGTTTTATTTTGGAATGGACAAAGTATTTTCAATAAGGTAGATGGATTTGTGACACAGAGATAAATGGGATTTAGACACTAGAGAGACATGGTTACAGGACGAACAAAAGGTGGAACATAAATATTCAATGGTTCACAATCTTGCGGGGTCTAAGGCAGAATGGGAAAGGACGGTTGGGTAACGCTGACAGACATGGGTAACAAAGGCATTACAGAGAAAGTATTTGGCCACAGATCATGAAGTAGAATCTGTCTGAATGTAAATTCTGGCTACTACTTGCCAAGGTCACAAGCAGCAGAACAGTTTTAGCCACCGAACAGGATTTCCTTGCTCATCATTGCATTAAACAGGAACTCATTGGAATTTTTAACAAAGGCATTGAGATAATTTTGGGAAACTTCAATATTCGCATAATCTAGCACAATCACACTGACAAGAGTGATATTCGAAGAGGAGAACTTTTTTTTCCCATCAGTGTTTCTTTGAATATCACATTGTGCAACTGGCGAGGGACGCAGCTATCTCAGAGCGACTGTTGTCTGATGAAGCTGAGTGAATGAGTAATGGCACACAGGGAGATCCTCTGGGAAACTGGGATAAAGTGAAATTTAATTAATTCTAAAGCTTTAACATGAATCACAGAATGGACAAGACACAATGTGAAACAAAATAGCCCATTTACATGGGTTTGAGAGGAGAACTGACCAAGGGTGAACAGGATGAACAGACTAGAATGTGTGTCTGTAAGCAAACAGTTGAAAACACTTGAAGAATGATGTAAAACACTCAACAAAAGGACATTCCATTGAAACAGTCAAAATCTCAGCAAGAAATTTCCTGCTGTCCCTCACTCAGGACAAATGGATCTTATTAGATTATCAGGCTTAGAAGATCACCAAAAAGTACTAACAATTCTAAAGTGAGAGAGTGTTTAGGCAGTAAGTGTTAGAGGGATTGTGAACTGTTTGCTTGCAGGAGGGGGGCAGTGAGAAGGGAAATCATTGTCAGGGTTTGATGACACGTCAGGAACAGGGAGAGGTGAAGGTGCTGGAGGTGGTGAGAGTGTTACAGAGAGTGGTCAGGGCCTGAATGGTGTTACAAAGCCAGGACGGATTGTTGCAGCTGGAGGGGTTCACAGAGGAATGGAGGGACATATGTATTTAACTTATTCATTCATGGGATGTGGGTGTCACTACCAGAACCAGCATTCTTTGCCCCAATGCTAATTACCCAGAGGGCAGCTCCGAATCAACCATATTGCTGTGGGTCTGGAGTAACATGACAGCCAGACCAGGTTAGAATGTCAGATGTCCTTCCCTAAAGGATGTAAGTGAACCAGATGTATTTCTCCTACTGATCAACAATGCTTTTATGGTGACCTCACCAGTGTCCACCACAACATGACATCCCAACTCCTACTCTCAATGCTGTGACCAATGAAGGTAACCATCCCAAACACCTGCTTCACCAACCTGTCTCCCTGAGACACCACTTTCAAAGAGCTGTGTACCTGCATCTCTGGCTCGCTGACTGACAACACTACCCAGGGCCCGAACATTAACTGTACAAGTCCCGCCATGGCTTGGTTTACCAAAATAGAACACTTCACATTATTTAATTAAACTCCATCTGCTATTCTTCAGCCCACTATCCCAGCAGTACTGTTCATCCTGTTTTATCATAGTTAACCTTCTTCACTGTCCAGTATATCACTAATCTTAGTGCCACCTACAAACGTATTTACCAGGAAAGTAATATTCTCAGCCAAATCAATTATCCAAATGACAAACACCCCCAGTCAGAAAAACAAAATGTCTCCAATGACCCTCTGTCTCCTACCATGTGGTAAATTGTATATACAGTTGACTAGCTCCTCCTGGATGCCGTATCCTTTTACTTTGATCAGAACATATTACCCAGTTTTCCATACGGAACGTAGAACATAAAACAGTACAGTATAAGGCCCTTGGGCCCTCAATGTTCTGCCGACCTTTTATCCTCCTCTAAGATCAAACCTACATACATTTCATTTTGCACTATCATCCATGTGCCTTTCCAAGACTCTTATTAAATGCCCTTAACGCACCTAACTACTACCACCACTGCAGTACATTCGACACACCCACCACTCTGTGGAGAACCAAACTCTGAAATCTCCCCTTAACCTTCTTCCAGTCACCTTAATATTATACTCCCTTCTGATAGACATTTCTGCCATGGGGGAAAAAATCACTGTTCACTGTGTCTGCACCTCTTATTATCTTGTTCTCCTCGATCAAGACGTCCCTCATCCTTCTTCACTCCAATGAGGAAAGCCTTACCTCCCTCAACCTTTCTTCATAAGACATATTCTTCAGTCCAGGCAGCATCCTTATAAATCTTCTCTTTACCATCTCTTAAGCTTTCACATCCTTCCTGTAATGAGAGAATCAAAACTGAATATAATATCTAAGTGTGGTCTAAGCAGAGCTCCATAGAACTGCAGCATAGCCTCACGGCTCTGAAACTCAATCCCTCAGCTAATGAAAGCCAACACAACGTATTCCTTCTTAACAACCCTATCAGCTTGGGTAGCAACTTTGAGGGATCTATGGACATGGAACCAAACATCCAACTGTTACTCCACACTGCCAAGAATCCTACTTTTAACCCAATATTCCAAATTCAAGTAACGCCTTCCAAAACGAATCACTTCACACTTTTCCAGGTTGAACTCTTTCTGCCACCTCTCAGCCTAGCTCCCCATCATGTCAATACCCCGTTGCAACCAGCAACAGATCTCCACACTACCCACCACTCCAACAATCTTTGTGTCATTGGCAAACTTACTAACCCAATCTTCCACTCCCACATCCAAGTCATTTATAAAAATCACAAAGAGCATGGTTCCGGGAACTGATCCCTGCAGAACACGACTGGTCACTGAACTCCAGGCTGAAGGTTTTGTATCTATCATCGTCCTCTGTCTTCTAGAGGCCAGGAATTCTGTATCCAGACAGATAGGTTTCCCTGTATCCCATGCCTCCGTACTCTCTGAATAGTTCGAGGTAATGAGGTGCTGTATGAAAGGATGGAGAAGTGCTGTGGGGACCGGAGAAGTTTGCAGTGATATCATGTGCTGGAGAGGCTGGAGGGTAGATCAGTAAGGGCTGGGTGTTACCGACAGAGTAGGTTGTAGATGCTGGACAGGATGATAGACAGAAGGATAAGGATTTTTGTAGGGTTTTTGGGATAGTGGACACAACACTAAGTGTCAAAGTCATTTTGGAAAGAGATAAGGAGAGTGCAGAAGTGAAGGTGCCAAAATTTGGAGAAGCCCCCTAATCATTAGAATATTACTGTCACTGAGCATTATCATTATCACGGGACAGGATCTGGCAAACACAGACTGGGAGGAACTATTTACAGTTGGGTTCATATTCGGATTAAGGAAGAAGGTTAAAGTGATACAGGGAGAATTCTGGGCCAGTGTGCTCCCAGAAGAGAAGAGTGAAAGACAACGGCAGTAACTGCAGTGAATACTGGTCACGCGATATCGTGACCTGGATAAAGTAAGTACAGTGCAATGAAAACAGGCGAAGCACTTCAAAAGTATAGAGAGTGCAAGGGGTCCTTAAAAATGAGGAGCAAAGAATGGGCTTGAAATACCCTTGGGAGATACCGTTAAGAAAAGGCCACAAGGTATTTTATCAATACAGTTCGAGGAAGAAGATTACTAGTTAAATAGTTGTGCCTGTTAGAAACCAAAGGGATAATCTGTGCATGGAGCCAGAGGAAGTAGGTGAGGTCTCCAATGAATACTTCCCATCGTATTCACACAGGAGAAAGACATTGTAGCCGGGGATTTCAGTTGGGATGGTGAGTTTCTACAACATGTTAAGATCAATAAGGAGCAAGTATTAAATGTCTTCACAGGCATAAAGGTGGGGAAATCCCCAAAGCCCAAAGAAATATATCCCAGGCTGCTATGGGAGGTAAGGGAGGAGATTGCTGGGGCACAGGTGTATATATTTAATACTTTGCTGGCCACAGGTGAAGTGCTGAATGACTGGAGGATCGCTAAGGTGGTTCCTTTGTTCAAGAAGGGCAGCAAGAATAGGCCAGGTAATTACAGAGCAGATAGTCTGACAACAGGGGGAGGGACATTTCTGGGAACAATTCTGAGGATGAATAAACACTTGAAAAGGCAGGGATCAACTTGGCTGAGTCATCGCGGATTTGGCAGAGGAAGATACTGTCTGAGGAATTCAGTTGCGTTTTTTTTTAAATGATCTCTCAAAATATTGATGAGGGCAGTGCAGATGATGTGGTTTACATGGACCTGAATAAGGCCTTTGACAAGGTCCCACATGGAAGGCTGGTCCGAAAGGGAAGAGCCACTGGGATTCAAGGCAAGTTGGTAAATTGGATACAAAATTCGTGGATAAACCTCTTCGTGTTTGAAATTCTTTCACCAGCGGGTGTACCACAGGGATCTGTGCAGGAACCAGCACTGGTTAATCTATTGAATAATAACTTCGATGTGAAAGCAAAAGTTATCATTCATAGGTTTGCAGTCGACATGAAAGATGAAGATGTTCTCAGTGAAGGGGATGGTCTCTCGTTACAGTCTGATGACGATCAGATGATAATCTGAGCAGAGTTTAGTTCTGATCAATGTGAGGTCATACCCTGTGGGAGGTATGATAAGCAAAGGGCAGACATAATGAATGGTTGGTTCTTGCCGACTACTGAGGAACGCAGGGACCTGACCAAATATCCCTAAAGGTGTCAGAACAGGTGGACTGGGTGGGGAAGGCACCTGAACTGGGAGCAGGAGGGGGACCCATATCCTGGTGGGGCGAATTGTGAGAGCTGCTTGAGAGGATATAATCCAATCTGGCAGGGTGTTGGACCGTAAACAGTCATAAGGTCAGAAAGAAGATTGAGGTTGGTGCACAAGTTAAAGACAGCAATTTCAACAGACAAGGCAGGCAAGAACATAGCAGGGAATAGTGGAAAACCGATGATTAAACTGCATTTATTTCATTGCAAGGGGCCTGACAGCTAAGGAAGATGAACTCAGGACATGGATTGGGACATGGGACTGGGATATTATAGTTATTACAGAAACACAGCTGAGGGAGGGGCAGGACTGGCAGCTCATTGTTTCAAGGTAGAGATGCTACAGGAAGGGGAGGCAAGAGAGGACGCGTGGTGGTGGGTTTTGATTGCATGAATCATCACAGCAGTACTTAGAGAGGATATTCCTGTGGGATCGCCCAGTGAAGCTATGTTAGTGGAACTGAGAATTAAGAATGGGTCATCACTCTGACACGATTGTCCTATTGACCCCGAATAATCCGTGGCAGACTGAGGAACAAATATGTCAGGAGATCTCAAATATCGATCACAATAATAGGGTTGTTATGGCAGGGGTTTTTAAACTTTCCAAACTGAGACTGGGACTGCCAGTGTTCAGCATTTGCAAGGGAGGAATTTGGTAATTGCGTTCCAGAAAACTCCCAATCAATATGTAAATGGACTGAAAAGAGAAATGGGCAAAACCTGACCTCCACTTGGGAAACAAGGTAGGGAAAGGGACTGAGGCAGTTGTATGAGTTTGAAAATGGCTATGGAAAAGGACAGGCCTGGTCCACAAGTTCAAATTGTAAAATGGGGCCAGACTAATATTGATCGTATCAGCCAAGGAACTTTGAAAAGGTGATTGGAGAGTCCATTTACAGGGAAAGTGAAATCTGGCAAGTGAGATAAATTGAGCGTTCAGTGCCAGCATGTTCCTGTTTGTGTGCAGGTCAATGCTGACAGCATTCGGAAACACTGGCTGTCTGTTAAGAGTCCGGTCAAGGAAAAGGGGAACATGTCAGCTGGATGAAGGGAATCCACGAGGATCACAGGGGCTGGAGAAATACACTTTGGGTGGAAATCAGGAATGCAGAAAGGGTACATGAAATAGCCTCTGCAGAGAAGCATAAGGAGAATCCAAAAGTGGTTGTATAAATATATTAAGCGTAATAGAGTAACTCGAGACAAAATAAGGGCCCTTAAAGATGAATGAGGCAATTGATGTGCAGAAGTGCTGGATATTTCCTAAGACCCTAAACAATGTTTTCACTCCAGAACTTACTGTGGAGAAAGACTGGGGAACTCAGGGAACAAGAGCAATATGTTAGACCACAATTGAGTTCTCGGCAATTCCAGTCACCCTGCTATAGGAATGACGTTGTGAAATCTGAAAGTGCTCAGAAAAGATTAACAAGATATTGCCCGGGTTGTTGCTGAATAAGCTGGGGTTACTGTCACTGGAGAATCGGAGACTGAGGGGTGACCTTACAGAGGTTTATATAAACATGAGGGGTATGGATTGGGTAAACATTGAAGGTCTTTTCCCAGGGGTTGGGAGTCCAAAACTAGAGGGCATAGGTTTAAGGTTAGAGGGGAAAGATTTCAAAGGGACTGAAGGGACAGCTTTTTCATGCACATGGTGATGCGTGTATGGAATGAGCTGAGAGAGAAAGTAACATAGACTAATACAATTACAACATTTAAAAGGTATCTGGTTGGGTATATCAATAACAAGTGTTTTGAGGTACTTGGGCCAAATGCTGGTAAATGGGATGGATGCATTTAGATCTTCTGGTCAGCATAGATAAGTTGGACCGAAGGCTCTGCTTCCATGGTATCCATCTCTATGACTTGAAAAGAGTGCACATTATAGAAGAGGTGGTGCTGGAGGTTTTAAAACACAAAGGTATGGACAGCCCCACGACTTCATTAAGTGTATCATAGGACATTGTGGGATGCTAGGCAAGAAATTGTGGAGCACTGAGCAAAGGTATTTGTACAATTGACAGCCAAGTGTGAGGTGCTGGAAGACTGGAGGGTGGAATCGTGGACTGTGAAGGAGGTTTGCTAAAATGGATCTTGATAATATGGCTGAAATGGCTGAGAAACCGTAGATGGAATTCAATCTGAATAAATGCGAGGTAGTGCACTTGGTAAAACAAACAAGAGTAGAGCTTATACAATTAATGTTCGGGCCTCGGTTAGTGTTTTAGAGCAGAGGGCCCTCCGGATTCAGGTACATAAATCTTGAAGCTTACATCACAGGATGGATAAGACAGTGCTTGGCATGCCTGACTATTGCTCAGTCCATTGAGTGGAGGATTTGGGACGTCATGTTGAGATTGTACAGACACTGGTGAGGCCTGTTCTGCAATACTCTGTCCAGTTCTGGTCGCCCAGTTATTGTGAGGATATTATTAAGCTGCAGGGCGTTCAGAAGAGATTTACCAGGATGTGGCTGGGTATGGAAGGCTTGAGTTTTGAAAAAAAGCCCATCCAGCCAGTCTTTTTTCACTGGAGCCTGGAGGATGAGAGATGGCCTGATGGAAGTTTATGAAAAAGATGAGGGATATAGATAGAGTTAATGGCAGTTACCTTTTCCTCAGGATGGGGGAGTCTCAAGTGGAAGGGCCACATTTTTAGGGTGAGAAGAGGGACATGTTAAAAAAAAAACATGGGGGCTAATTGTTACACAGAGGGTGGTTTGAGAGTGGAATAAACTTCCTGAGGAAGTGGGGGGGGGGGGGAATGTGGGTACAAATACAATGTTTAAAACACATTTGATTAAGTACAGGAATAGGGAGGGGTAAGAGGGATATGGGCCAGCAACAGGCAGCTGGGATGTGTTTAGTTTTAGGTAATGTTTGATACCAACTGAAGGGTCAGTTTCCATGCTGTATGGCTCTATGGCAAGAATATAGTTTTATTCCATTATTTATGAAAGGCTGCAATGGAAAGCCAGGGAACTTAAGGCCAATTAGCCCAACGTCAGTGGTGGGTAAGTTGTGAAAGTGATTCTGCCAGATAGGAGTCACATTCGTTTGGAAAAGCAAAGATTGATCAAAGATCGTCAGCAGGGCATTGTGCAGACAAAGTCAGGGCTCACTAACTTGATTGCTTTCGTTGAAGTTGTGACCAGATATTGTCTACACCAATGTCAGCAGGGCCTTTGACAGGGTTTAGCATGATACACTGGTTAGTAAGGTTAGATCACATGGGATCAGGGAGAGATCGCCAACTGGATAGAAAATTGGCTTCACATTAGGAGACAGAGGGAGGTGGGAGAGGGTTGTTGTTCAGACTGGAGGCCTGTGACCAGCGGTGTGCCATAAGGATCAGGGATGGGCCCACTGATGTATATCATCTACATAAACGATTTGGTTGAGAATAAAGGAGCCATTGTTTGTAATTTTATGGATGATCAAATTAATGGTGTAGTGGACAGTGAATACGGTTATCAAAGGGGATCTCGACCGACTGGTGCTGCATGCCTCTGTCTCCAGTTATTGAAGGAGGAGACTTCCGAGATAAGGCATGTTGTAGATACTGAAGCAAGTTACAGAGACAGGGATGGTAGGCTGGAATGCAGTACATTTCAAATATGTAGAGGGACGAAAGGGAAGGGAGGAGGTTACAGGGACTGGAACTGATGTAGGGGTTACACACTGTTGAAGACACTGGTCAAGGAGACATGACATAGACACAGTGTTGGAGAGGGAGCGCAGAACAGAAAGATCCCAGGCAGCAGTCCCACCCTCTCGTGGGAGGCCTGCTTTCCCCTTTGTTGTACTGATACTCACTAAGACAGCACAGACCTGGATCGATAACTGTGACACTCCCGATGCTGACTCAGTACAAAGTAAGTTAAAGTTGGGGCGGTGATTGAGCCTGGGGTGTGTCTGTACTGTGCTCCCCCTCCAGCACGGTATCTATGTCATGTCTTGTTAGCCGATGTTTGGACCCCTCTCATTGCTCCTTGCTCTGTGCACTGTGAGTGATCTTACCTCACTGCAGGATTTATTGAAGGCTCCAGATCTCCCTGCACTTTGTCTCTCTGGCTGACCAAACATCTTCAATGTGGTGATGGACGAAACACCCAGCAGCTGGGACTTCCACTGAGTCAGTAACTTCCTGAGTACCTATAGGAGACTGAAAGATAGATAGATTAGGAAATTAGACAGCAGCAGTGAGGGTTACACAGGGAGAATCATACTGTGTCCCACAGATATCTGGAAAATCCCAGTCTCCATCCCTGGCCTGTGCTGCTGTATCTCTCTGGAGTGGACAATTCTATTGGCTCAGGATTTGGAGTTGCTGCAAGAGTGAGAGACACTGACAGAGGCAGCAATTAGATCCAGACAGTGAGGGATACCACTTAGAGAGAGACTGAGTGATATCACCAGAATTCAGGATGATTTTAGGATCAAAAAGTGTGTAGGAAGAACGAGTTTAGCTTCATGATGTATCAGTGCTCAGGGTTGAGCAATCTGTGCACAGGTGAAGTGCTGACCTGGTATTATTGCTAGAGCATGTATGCCAAACCTCAGTGAATGTTCTGTGGAGGCTGGTTTAAATCCCACCATCAGAAATGGAGAAATTTGAAATCAATAACTAAAACAAATGGTAATTAACAATCCATAATTACGTATGAAAACATTGCTGATGTACAAAGAAAAAGCCCAAACACGTGTCTTTTAGAGAAGGACATCTGCCCATCCTCATGTGGTCTGCACGACACACACACAGAAAAATGTTTGCCTCTCAATGACCCTCTGAACTGGCCGAGCAAGTTAATCAGCTCAAGGGCAGCTAGGTCTGAGCAAGAAAGGCTGGTCAGCCAGAGACACCCATATCCCATACCTGATTTAAAATAATCCATTCGGATGGTCCCACTGGAACTGTGCAGGGACCAGTATCTTGGCCAATCATGTCGGTAGGTTTATGGACAGGGCTTCAAACTGACAGAGAGGATGCTGGGACTGGATTCAGGTAAAAGGAGCTTTCCAAATCCACAGAGAAAAGGTGAAGTATAGGAACAGTGTGGGAATGTGACTGAAGACAAGCAGAAAGGAACAGGATGGGACAGAGTTTAACTAAACCTGTACATCAGGGAATCGATTTGTGAGAGGAAATTGTGGGAAAGAGTAAATTATGTTTATTTTGGAATGGATAATGTCTCTTCAATAAGGTAGATTCATTTGTGACACAGAGATAAAAGAGACTTAGACACCAGAGACACGTGTTTACAGGGCAAACAAAAGGTGGACATAAGTTTTCAATGGATCACAACCTTGCGGAAACTCAGGCAAAATGGGTAACACTAACAATAATGGATAACATAGGCATTACAGAGAAAGCATTTGGTCTCAGATCATGAAGTAGAGTCAGTCTGAATGTAAATTCTGGCTACTACTTGCCAAGGACACAAGCAGCAGAACAGTTTTAGCCACTGAACAGCATTTCATTGCTCATCACTGTATTAAACATTGTTAAAAAATTCCAAACACATTATGATAATTTTGGGAAACTTCAATATTCCCATAATCTGAGACAGTCACACTGACAACAGGAATATTGGAAGAGGAGTTCAGAGAACTTCTTTCAGTGTTGCTTTGAATAACAAATTGTGCAACTGGCTATTGATATAACTATCTCAGTGCGATCGTTGTATGATGAAACTTAGTGAATAAGTAATATCACCTGGAGAGATCCTCTGGGAAATTGTGATAAAGTGCAGTTTAAAGAAATATAAAGTTTTAAAGTGAATCACAGTAGGACATGCGACAACTAGAAACAAAAATAACCAATTACATGGGTTTGAGAGGAGAAATGACCAAGGTAAACAGGCTAAACAGACTGAAATGTGTGCCTGTAAATGAACAGTGGAAACCATTTGAAGGAACAGTGTAAATCACTCAATGAAAGAACATTCCATTGAAGCAGACAGCACGAAATTCCCACCGGCCCCTCACTCAGGACAAAATGTATCATATTCGATTATGAGGATGAGAAGATCATCACAAAGTACTTAAAATGAGAGTGTGTTGAAGGAGTAGGTGTTAAAGGCATTGCAAAGGGTCTGCTAGCAGGGGGAAGGCAATGGGAAGGGGAATCATTGTCAGGATTTAATGTCACAAAAGGAACAGAAAGAGGTGAAGGTGCTGGAGGTGGTAAGAGTGTTACAGAGAGTGGCCAGAGCATGAACAGTGTTACAAAGCCACACCGATTTGCTGCAGCTGGATGTGTTTGCAGAGGTAGGGACGGACGTATGTATTTTTATTTATCCATTCATGGGATGTGGGTGCCACTGCTAATTACCCAGAGGACAGCTCAGAGTCAGACATATTGCAGTGGGTCTGGAGTCACATGTTAGCCAGACCATGTTAGAATGTCAGATGTCCTTCCCTAAAGGAGGTAAGTGAACCAGATGAGTTCTTCCCACTGATCAACAATGCTTTTATGGTGACCTGACCAATATCTTGTACAGATACAACATGACATCCCAACTCCAACACTTAATGCTCTGCCCAATAAAGGAAACCAGCCCAAACGCCCGTTTCACCAGCCTGTGATACCACTATCAAAGAACTGTGTACCTGCATTCCTGGGTCACTGATTGACAAAACTGCCCAGGGCCAGAACATTAACTGTACAATCCCGCCCTGGTTTGTTTCACCAAAATGGATCACTTCACATTTATCTAATTAAACTCCATCTGTTATTCTTCAGCCCACTATCCCAGCAGTACTGTTCATCCTGTTGTATCACAGATAACTTCATCACTGTCCACTTTACCACCAATTCCAGTGTCACCCAAAAAACTTATTTAACGGGAAACCAATATTCCCATCCAAACCATTTATCCAAATAACAAACAACAGGGGACCCACTCCACCGCTGGTCACATGTCTCCAGTCAGAAAATAAACATGTCTCCCATCGCCCTCTGTCTCCTACCATCAAGCCCAACTTCCTGTCCAGTTGATTAGCTTCTCCTGAATGCCATATCCTTTTACACTGATCTGAGCTTATTACCCAGTTTAAGATACGACAGTTAGAACACAGAACAGTACAGAACAAGACCCTTCAGCCATGGTGACATGCCAATCCTTTATCCGACCGTAAGATTAAAAAAGAGTGGCAGATAAAGTTTAATTCAAATAAGTGCGAGGTGTTCCATTTTAGGAAAGTACTTCTTAACAGGACTCAAACACTTAATCGTAAGGTCCTAGGGAGTGTTGCTGAACAAAGAGACCTTGGGGTACAGGTTCATAACACTTTGAAAGTGGAATCGCAGGGAGATAGGATAGTGAAGGCGGCCTTTTGTATGCTTTCCTTTATTGGTCAGAGTACCGTGTACAGGAGTTGGGAGGTCATGTTGCGACTGTACAGCACATTAGCTAGGCCATTGTTGGAATATTGCGTGCAATTTTGGTCTCCTTACTATCAGAAAGGTGTTGGGAAACTTGAAAGGGTTCAGAAAAGATTTGCAAGAATGTTGCCAGGGTTAGAGGATTTGAGCTACAGGGAGAGTGTCAGAGGCTGAGGGGTGACCTTAAAGAGGTTTACAAAACTATGAGGGGCATAGATAGGGTAAATAACAAAGTATTTTCCATAGGGTAGGGGAGTCCAGAACTAGAGGGCATAGGTTTAGGGTGAGAGGGGAAAGATATGAAAGAGACCTAAGGGGCAACATTTTCACACAGAGGGTGGTACCTGTATGGAATGAGCTGTCAGAAGAAGTGGTGGAGGCTGGTACAATGGCAGCATTTAAGAGGTATTTGGATGTGTATATGAATTGGAGGGGTTTGGAGAGATATGGGCCGAGTGCTGGCAGGTGGGACTAGATTGGGTTGGGATATCTGGTCAGCATGGACGGGTTGGACTGAAGGGTCTTTTTCCATGCTGTACATCTCTATGACTCTAACTTCCATACCCTTCATTTTATTACCATTCATGTGCCTATCCAGAAGTATATTAAATGTCCCTAATGCATCTACTTTTACTGCCACCACTGGCAGTGCATTCCACATACACCAATCAGTCTGTAACGAGCCTACCTCTGAAATCTCCCCTTAACCATCCGCTAATCACCCGAAAATTATACCCCCTTGTCATAGCTATTTATGTCAGGGTAAAAAAATCTCTCTCAATTCACTCTATGACTCTCAGCACCTTGTTCACCTCTGCCAAGTCACCCGTCACCCTTCTTCACTCCAATGAGAAAAGCCTAATCTCCCTCAACCTTTCTTCATAAGACATGCTCTCCAGTACAGGCAGCAACCTGGTAAATCTCCTCTTTACCCTCTCTAAAGCTTCCACATCCTTCCTGTAATGAAGGGAACAGAACTTAACACAATATTCCAAGTGGGGTCGAACCAGGGCTCTGTACAGCTGCAGCATAACCTCATGGCATTAAAATTCAATTCTCAAACTAATGAAATCCAACACAATATATTCCTTTTTAACAAGCCTATCAGCTTGGGTGGCTACTTTGAGGGATCTAGGGACTTGGAACCCAAGATCCCTCTGTTCCTCCACACTGCCAAGGATCCTACCTTTAACGCTGTATCCTGCATTCAAATTCAATCTTCAAAATGAATGACTCCACACTTTTCCAGATTGAACTCCATCTGCCACTTCTCAGCCCAGCTCTACATCCTGTCAATGTCCCATTGCAACCGACAACAGCCCCCCACACTATCCACCACTCCACCAACCTTCGTGTCTTTGGCAAACTTACTCACCAACTCTTCCACTCACACATCCAACTTATTCATAAAATCACAAAGAGCAGAGGTCCTGTAACAACTCCCTGCAGAAAACCACAGGTCACTCTGCTCCAGGATGAATTGTTTCTATCGATCATCACCCTCTGTCTTATGTGGGTCAGTAATCCCGTATCCAGACAGACAGGTTTCCCTATATCCCATGTCTCCGTACTTTCTGAATGAGCCATAAAGGTGTTTCATCACATTCTCAAAAGATTCAATAAGACATGTAAGGCATGGCCTACCCCTTACAAAATCATGCTGACTACCTCTAATCAAACTATGGTTTCCCAAGGAATAATAAATCCTGTCTCTCAGAGTCCTCTCCAATAATCTGCACACCACAGACATAAGACCGAGAGGTGTGCATTTCCCAGGATTATCCCTATTCCCTTTCCTGAACAAGGGACTAATATTTTCCTGCCTCCAATCATCTGGTAAGACTCCAGTGGACAGTGAGGGCACAAAGGTCATCACCAGGTGCGCAGCAATCCATTCCCTCGGTTCGTGTAGTAACTTTGGACGCATCTCGTCTGGTTCAGCGACATATCTATCCTTATCTTTTAGAAATTCTCAGCATATCGTCCTTCTTAACATCCACCTATACATGTACATCAGCCTGTATCACGCTGTCCTCACAAACGACAAGACCCTTCTCAGCAGTGAATACTGAGACATAGTATTCATGAAGGACCTCTCATTAAGGAGCTCCTTTATCTCAGAATCTCCTCGAACAACTTCCCCATCACTGGGCTCACCGGCTGTAATTTCCTGGCTTTTCCCTGCAGTCCTTAAGTGACGGAACAGCATTAACAACCCTCCAGTCCTCCAACACCTCACTGTGTCTGTTGATAATATAAATATCTCTGTTAGGGATTCTGTAATCTCTTCCCGAGCTTCCCACAATATTCTAGCACAGACCTAATGAGTTCCTGAGGATTGATCTACCTTTATTTGATTTAAGATTCCAACACTTGCTCTTCTCTGGTGAGGATTCTTTCCAACACATCACTATTTAACTCCCCAAGTTCCCGAGCTTCCATGTCTTTCGCCACAGTAAATTCTGACACGATTATTTTGTCCAAATATCTCACCCATCTCCTCTGGTTTCACACATTGGTGAGCTTATTGATCTTTAAGGGGCCCTATTCTCTACCAAATTACTCTTTAGCCCTTATTGAAACTTGTGTAAAGTTCAAATTCAAATACACCATATCCCCTATACCACTACACCCCTCCTACACCCTTACAATTCTGCCATTTATATTCACACCAACAAATTAAATCCAACAGGCTCAAAAACAAATTCTCTTTTATCAAATGTGTTTCTAAGTGGCCAGTTATTGCATATTGACATATCCTTTCTAACTATTTCAGCATGCTGGGGCCGATGCTGGGAAGTTAGAAAACTTAACAGTGCAGCACAGAAACAGACCATTCGGCCCAACACGTCTATGCTGTCTAAGATACTATTCTAACTCATCCCATCTGCCTGCACATGGTCCATATCCCTCTATTCTCTACCTGTTCATGTTTGTGTCTTAATCCCACTTGAAACCTTTACTCACATTTCTGCTTCTACGACCTCCCTCAGTAACATCCACTCTACACAAAAAAACACTTGCCTCACACATCTCGTTTAAACTTCCTCTTTCTCACCTTAAACCAGTATTTGAAACCAGCTCTAGTATTTGAAACTTACACACTAGAAAAGAGATTCTGATTATCTAAATTATCTAACCCTGTTCCAAATGTTATATTACTGTACCTGGTCACCTGTCAGCCTCTGATACTCTCATTAAACAATCCAACTTTGTATAATTTCCTCTTACACCAAACACACCCTTAAAAATCCCTAACACAGGCAATGTGCTGATAAACCCCTTTTGTCCCCTCTCCAAAGCCTCTACATCCTTCCTATTGTGTGGAGATGAGACATGCACCCAGTACTCCAAATGTGGCCAAACGACCATTTGATACAATGACAGCATCAGATGCAATCCACGATACCCAACGTTGTGACCGATGAAGGTCAGTGCTCCATTTGTTTTCTTTCCCAGCTGAAACACTTCCGTTACCATTTTCTGAGAGTTACTGACTTGCACCAAGATCCTTCTGTATATCAATATCCCTCAGTATGATAACTTTCTTATTGAATTTGACACTATCTCACACTTGTCCAGATTAAACTAAATTTGCCATTTCTGTCTATCTCTCCAACTGTTCTGTTATCTCCTGCAGATTTTAGTTCATCAGGGAAGCAAAGGTTTTGTGGAAAAGGCAGGAAAGTAGAGTTGAACAGCCATGATCTGATTGAAGGACAGAGCATACTCAATGGGCCAAATGGCCTCATTCCCCTCCTAAATCTCATGGTCAGGGCACAAACTCAATATATCCTGCATAATATTATTTGTCTCTGCTCACAAAACTCCTTTATAATGGGATTCTTGGATATTTATTAGTACACAGCATTTGATCTACAAATATGATATGATGTTATAGAAAACTCTCACCTACAATCCAGGATTCTATCCGTTACAGCACTGATACCCATTGCTGTATCAATCGGCATGGAGACCACTGTCACACACAGTTACTGTCCTGCTCTTGCTACAAGTACATTCAGTGTCCTGACTGTAATCATATTGACATTCCCATCACTGGGTGGTGCCTACAAAAGAATTTCTGCTAACAGTTGCTGCTGCTTGCTTATTCTCAGCTCTACTTTTCATATTCAGATCCAGAAGTCTGTCTCATTAATGCATTAACATCATCCTTCCTTCACAACTTGTTGGCTTTTTGCCTAGTCTGCCTATTGGGACTAGATTGGGTTGGAATATCTGCTCAGCATGGATGGGTTGGACCGAAGGGTCGGTTTCCGTGCTGCATATCTCTCTGACTCTATGGCTCTATCCCAACAACCCTTCAGTATTCACTTCCCAGCGATGGTCTTTCTGCAGCTAAATCTCCGGAATGACAGTTCCATCATATCTGATCACTGTCATTCCTTCTCCCTTATGGCGAATACAGGGAGTCATTCCTCGGTAGTGGGGAGTTGAACAGATGCGTAGAGGTTACAGAGATAGGAAGGCTTACAGGACTCGAGGATGTTAGAGTTAAAGAGAGTTACATCTGGTCAAGAATGTCAGTGGGACAAAGGAGTTTGGGGATTGGAGGAACTTTCAGAGATAGAAGAGGGAGCTGCATTAGATTCTGGAGATAAGGATAGGGATGGAGAAAGGAAGAGGTAAGCAGACGAAGAGGCACAGACAGGGGGCTGTTTCATCTCAGAGATTATTGTGTATACTAATAGAGATATGGAAGGTTGTCGTGACTGAAGACATTTACAGATATAAGAAGGCTTCTAGGCTCTGGAGGTTACAGAGATCAGAAGGCAATGGAGAATGCCAGGTTACTGGGATGGAGACAGTTACACAGATGGGGAGGGTTGCACAAACTGAAAGAGGTTCCTATGGTCGGGAGGGGTATGGTGTCGGGAATGAGAGTGAAATTTAACAAAATAAAGATCAAAGAATTGGAGAAGGATAAGGAGATTACAAATTTTTCACAGCTAAGGAAGGATTGTAGGAGCTGGAGAAGATTACACAGGTAGGGACGGATGGAGAGGTTAAAGACAAATACATGGACATGGAGGGTGGTATTGGTGGGAGGAGCTTACAGGGATAGACAGGGCTCTCAGGGTTTATAGGGATGAAGGAATTTAGTATCTACTGGAGAAGGTTAGGGATTAGGGTGTTAGGGACTGGAGAACCTGACAGAGACAGAGACAGAGACACAGAGAATGATGTGGACTAGAGGAGATTCCAAACAGAGGAAGGATTATCGGGACTGGAGAATATTACAGAGATCACTAACACAGCATGGGCCAGGATTGATGCCTGCGATCCCCTGTGCTGTCGCATTGAGGACCAATACAGAAGAGGTGAAAGCAGGACCGTCACAAGATGGTGGGAATGAAACCTAGAATGTTGCTGTTCCTTGCCCAGCTCTGTATCTCTGTCCTGTCTTCCTGGTCTACCTCCACCCTGTGCTGTTTACTGTGAGCGATCTTAACAGCTGCAGGAATTACTGAAGGCCCCAGATCTCCCTCTCCATCTCTCTCTGGCTGACCAACCAGTTTCCATGAGGTGATGGATGAGACAGGAGTTAGGAACATCCTGATTACCTGCATGAGACAGAAATAGACAGAATGGGAAACTAGACTGATGCAATGAGGATAACACATGCAGAGTGGCACTGAGTCCAGCAGAGATCTCGATAATCCCAGTCTCCATCCCTTGCCTGTGCTGCTGCATCTCTCTGGAATGTTCAATTCTGTTGACTCAGGATCTCAGACCATCTGTAAGAGGGAGAAATGCTGACAGAGGCAGTAAATAGACTGACACAGCGAGGGATACCAGATGGAGAGATACTAAGTGATAGCACATTATTAGACACTGTATTAACAGGGAATTATTTGAATTTGTAACAAAGGCACTGGGATAATTGTGAGGGGATTCAACCTTCCTATCTCATCATCTCTTTGGCAGTGGCTCACAGATGAGGCTGACCCTCTCCCACTCTCAGTGGGGGTGGGAGAGTCTGGAGTTGGCTGTACAGACCGATGTGACCTTCCACAGACTCGGTTACACTTGAGGCTGATGGTGGACATGGAAAGGGGGTGGGTGGGGCGTTGATATAACAGCGCGCTCCTTGTGTTGTTTTCTCCTGGATTCCCGTTTTCCCCACAGAAAGTCTCGAGGTGCTCGACACCTTCCCAATGCTCCTTCCCCACTTCAGACGGTCTTGGCCGATTTGATTAAGAGCTGAAAAAAAAACTGATCAATTCTGAAGTAACCAACATTTAGAAATGTGGAGGAGTGCAGTAGGAAGAGGAAACATTGTCAGTGTTTAATCAGAGTAGCGGAACAGGGAGAATTGAAGGTGCTGGAGTTGGTGACAGTGTTACAGAGAGGGGCAAAGGCCTGAACAACATTACAAAGCCAGTACGGATTGCTGCAGCTAGAGCCGTTTGCAAAGGTAGGGATAGACATCTGTATTTTTCATTGATTCATTCACGGCCTAAGGATGTCACCGGATGGACCAGCATACATTGCCCTCCTGCTAATTGCCCAGGTGCAGCTCAGAGTCGGCCATATTGTTGTGGGACTGGAGTCACATGTGAGCCAGACCAGGTAAGAATGTCAGATATCCCTCCCTAAAGGACATACGTGAACAAGTTGGTTTTTTCCAATCAACAATGCTTATACAGAGGCCTCACTAATGTCCTGTACAGATACACCATGATATCCCAACTCCTACTCTCAATGCTCTGCTCAATGAAGGGTAACCCTCCCAAACACCTGCTTCACCAGCCTGTTTACCCATGACGCTACTTTCAAAAAACTGTGTACCTGCATCACTGGGTCACTGACAACAGTACCCTGGGCCCGAACATTAATTGTACAAGTCCAGCCTGGTGTGCTTTACCACAATACAACATCTTGCATTTCTCCACCTGTTATTCCTAACCTCACTGGTCCAGCAGTACTGTTGATCCCATTGTACTCTTCGATAACCCTCTTTACTGTCCACATTATCACCAATTTCAGTCTCACTCACAAACTTGAGAACCATGGCGACTGTATTATCATCCAAACTGTTTACGTAAATGATGCACAACAGTGACCCAGCACCGAACCCATGGCACATCGTTGGTCACAGGCCTGCAGTTTGAGCAGTCACCCTTTATGAACATGCTCTGTCTCCTACCATCAATCCTGTTTTGTATCCAGTTGGTGAGCGCTCCCTGGTTCTGTCTGACCTAAACTTACTAACCAGTCTGTCATGCAGAACCTTGTCAAAGGCCTTGATAAATTTCATGTGGACATCGTGTACTGCTCTGCTTTGACCTCTCACTTGTCTACCTCCACACTCAGGTTTGAGGCATGATTTCCCGTGCACAAAGCCATGCTGATGGTCATTAATCTGTCCTTATCTTTCCAAATGCACGATGATCGTTTCTCTCAGAATCTCCTCCAACAACTTACCACCCTGCCATCAGTCTCACTGGTCCGTAGTAGCTGTTGATGATACAAATATCTCTGGAAGGTGCCCTGTAATTTCCTCCCTCGCTTCTCACAAGGCGCTGGGATATATCTGACCATGTCCCAAGGTTTTATCTAACTTATTGCATTTTAAGACATCCAGCACCTCCTGTTCTCCAATGTGCACTCTTTTCAAGACATCACTATGTATTTTCCTAACTTACCGAGCTTCCATGTCTTTCACCACAGTAAATCCTAACGCAAAATATGTGTTCAGTATCTCCCCCATCAGCAGTGATTCCACACAGACAGCCTCATTGATCTTTCAGGGTCCCTATTCTCTCCCGAGCTAAGTTTTAGCCCTTGTTGAAACTTGTCAAAATACTTCTGAAATTTCAAATATCCCTCTACCACAACTAGCCTCCCCCAACCTTATCTATTCTGCATTTATAGTCACACCAAAATATAGAATCCAACAGATTTAAAAATATTCTCCTTTTATAAAATCATACATCTCCCATTGTTTCTAAACATCCAGTTATCATTTATTGTCATATTCTTTATAGCACATTCCAGCACGTTACCGACTTACTGTCAGGCTAACACCGTTTGGTTCAGACTCACTGCACAAAGGATTTTGGGAATCCATGTGCATCAATCTGAAACAGGTAGCTTCCAGGATCAGCAGGTCATAGAGAAGGCAAAGGGAATGGAGTCTAAAAATAGGGAGGTCTTGCTAAAACGATGCAAGGTACAAGTCAGACCACACCTAGATTATAATGAGCAGTATGCGTGCCCTAAGGAAAGACATTCTTGTGTTGGAGGCAGGCCAGGGAAGGTTCACTCGGCTGATCCTGGAGATGGCAGGATTTTCCAATGAGAAGAGGTGGAGTAGATTGACCTTGAACCTAATGGGGTTTTGAAGAACGGGAGAGAAATTGAATGAAACATCCAGGATTGTGAGGGGCTTTGACAGGGTGGATGCCGTGAAGTTAGAAACTAGAATAGTACAGCACAGGAAAAGGCCCTTCGGCCCACCATGGCTGTGCTGACCATGATGCTATTCTAAACTAATCCCATCTGCCTGCACATGGGTGATATCCCTCTCTTCTCTGTTTGTTCATGTTTCTGTCTAAATGCTACTTCAAAACTGAGTGACAGTCTGCAGAGAACAACAGAATCCATGAATCCCCGTTGCATGTATCAGGGTCAATGACAAAAGTTTCATTCTTTTAAAAATGACAACTCCTCAATTCCTGCATCTCATAAAACTGCCATTTAAAAATATTAAAATAAAGAACATTCTAAATGAAGGTTTTGATGCGGTGACCTCTGGTCAGTCCTGTCGATCTGTTTGTTACCAGATGCATGGAGAGTGCTTTTTACCAGAGCATCACCAGGTCAGTGTCAGGCACACAGAGAGAACGGGCAAATAGATTCACACCTGAATTCACATCTCCCAGCCTGGCAATCGTAAGCTGTGCTCACCATTCCGTTAAGATCTCTAGAAACAGGACATCAGAGCCAGAAGACTGGAGGTTGGCTATCGTGTTGCTACTATTTAACAAAGGCAGTAAGGAAAAGCCATGGAACTATAGACTGGTGAGCCTGACATCGGTGTGTACGTTGTTGGAGGGAATCGTGAGGGGCAGGATGAACATGTATTTGGAAAGGCAAGGACTGATTAGGGATAGTCAATATTTCTTTTTGAGTGGGAAATGATGTCTCACAAACTTGATTGAGTTTTTAGAAGAAGTAACAGAGAAGATTGATGAGGGCAGAGCAGTGGATGTGATCTATATGGACTTCAGTAAGGCGTTCAACAAGGTTCCCCATTGGAGACTGGTTAGCAAGGTTAGATCTCACGGAATACAGGGAGAACTAGCCATTTGGTAAAGAACTGGATCACAGGTAGAAGACAAAGAGTGGTGGTGGAGGGTTGGTTTGCAAACTGGAGGTCTGTGACCAGTGGAGTGCCACAAGGATCGGTGCTGGGTCCAATATTTTGCATTGTTTCCATAAATGATCTGGATGTGAGCATAAGAGGCATAGTTAGTAAGTTTGCAGATGACAACAAAATTGGAGGTGTAGTGGCCAGCAAAAGAGGTTACTTCCAATTACAATGGAATCTTGATCAGATGGGCCAATGCGCTGAGAAGTGGCAGATGGATATTAATTCAGATAAATGCGAGGTGCTGTATTTTGCGAAAGCAAATCTTTGCTGGACTTATACACTTAATGGTAAGTTTTGACGGAGTGTTGCTGAACATAGAGATATTGGAGTGCAGGTTCATAGCTCTTGAAAGCAGAGTTGCAGGTAGGTAGGATAGTGAAGAAGGCATTTGGTATGCTTTCTTTTATTGGTCAGAGTATTGAGTACAGGCGTTGTGAGATCATGTTGTGGCTGTACAGGACATTGCTTAGGTAACTTTTGGAATACTGTGTGCAATTCTGGTCTCCTTTCTTTGAGAAAGATGTTGTGAAACTTGAAATGGTTCAGAAAAGATTTACAAGGATGTTGCCAGGATTGGAGGGTTTGTGCTATAGAGAGATTGAATAGGCTGTGGCTGTTTTCCCTGGAGCATCGAAGGCTGAGGGGTGATCATTTAGAGGTTTATAAAATCATTAGGGGCGACCATATAGAGTTGTATAAAACCATATAGAGCTTTATAAAGTAGGGGCATGGAGAGGCTAAAGCGACAAAGTCTTCACCCTCGGGAATGGGAGTCCAGAACTGGAGGACACAGGTTTACGGTTAGAGGAGAGAGATATAAAAGAGACTTAAGGGGCTTTTTTTCCACGCAGAGGGTAGTACGTGTATGGAATGAGCTGCCAGAGTAAGTGGTGGAGGCTGATACAAAGATATCCAGATGGGTATATGAATAGGAAGAGTTTGTATGAATATGGGCCAGATGCTGGTAGGTGGGACTGGATTGGGTTGGGATATATGTTCGACATAGACAGGTTAGACTGAAGGGTCTGCTTCCATGCTGTACATCTCTTTGACTCTAAGATCGGCTGAATGGTCCAATCGAAGATGATCTGTGATTCAAATCTTAACATCCTTCAGGGTCCACAACCCATTCTTGGTCCCATCATGCAGGCTCTATGAATCCCACACTGTCTAACCTCCTGCAGGATCCACGTTCCTTCCTACATTAGTACCATCCTCCAGGTTCTGCAGCCCTTCCTACCTCCGTAACATGGCCCGGTCTCTACAAATCTTCCTTCCTTTGCAATGTTCCCCAGAAAGGCACTGGAGGATGGTGGCATTTACAGAGTTAGGGAGGGATATCGGGATTGGAGGATTTTGCAGGCATTAGGAATATAGGGACTTGAGGAGGTTTCACAGTTTATGAGTGTTATATAGATTGTAGGAAGTTACAAAGATAGGGATGGTTTCAGATTGGAAGAATCTGCAGAAAATGTTTACATGGTTAAAGGCAGGAACCTTAGCAGTGTGCACGAACAGAGTGATCCTGTGTCCCTGAAGTTACCACCCAAGTTGAGAGGGTGTTAAGAATGCATATGGTGTGTTGGCTTTCATTAGCAAGTATGGCTAAGACCCTAAACATTTGTTTTCCCTCCAGAACTTACTGTGGACAAAGACTGGGGAACACAGAGAACAAGAGTAATACGTTAGACCACAATTGGAGTTCTCTGCAATTCCAACCTCCCTGCTACAGGAAGGATGTTGTGAAGCTTGAAAGTGTTCAGAAAAGATTAACAAGATGTTGCAAGGATTTCTGCTGAATAAGCTGGGGTTATTTTCCCTGGAGCATCAGAGACTGAGGGGTGACCTGACAGAGATTTATATAAACATGAGGGGCATGGATTGGGTAAACAGTCAAGGTCTTTTCCCGGGGTTCGAGAGTCCAAACCTAGAGAGCATAGGTTTAAGGTTGAAGGGGAAAGGTTTAAAAAAGGGACTGAAGGGACAACTTTTTCATGCACATGGTGCTGTGTGAATGGAATAAGCTAAGAGAGAATGTAATGGAGACGGATACAATTATAACATTTAAAAGGTATCTGGATGGATATATGGACAGTCAGAGTTTAGCGGTACATGGGCCAAATGCTAGTAAACGGGATGAATTTATTTACATCTTCTAGTCAGCATGGATGAGTTGGACTGAAGGCTCTGGTTCCATGCTGTACACCTCTGTGATTTGAAAAGAGTGCATGTTATAGAAGAGGTGGTGCTGGAGGTTTTAAAACACAAAGGAATGGAAGGCCCCAGGACCTGATTAAGTGTATCACAGGACATTGTGGGATGCTAGGGAAGAAATTGTGGAGCTTCTAGCAAGGGTATTTGTACCATTGACAGCCATGTGTGATCGGCTGGAAGGCTGGAGGGTGGCATAGTGAATTTCTAAGATTCCAAAGGGATCTTGATGAAATGGGTGAATTGGCTGAAAAACCGCAGATGGAATTCAATCTGAATAAATGCGAGGTAATGCATTTGGTAAAACAAACAAGGGTAGAGCTTATACAATTAATGTTCAGGCCTTGGTTAGTGTTTTAGAGCAAAGGGACCTCCGGGTTCAGGTACATAATTCTTGAAGCTTGCATCACAGGATGGATAAGACAGTGCTTTGCATGCCTGACTATTACTCAGTCCATTGAATATAGGATTTGGGACGTCATCTTGAGATGGTACAGACATTTATGAGGCCTGTTCTATAATACCACATCCAGTTCTGGTCCCCCAGTTACAGGGAGGATATTATTAACCTGAAGGGTGTTCAGAAGAGATTTACCAAGACGTTGCTGGGTATGAAATGTTTGAGTTCTGAAAAATGGCTGGATATGCAGAGTTTTTTTTTTGACTGGAGCCTGGAGGTTGAGAGGTGACCTTATAGAAGTTTAAGAAAAAAGTTGGGATATACATAGAGTCAGTGGTAGCTGCCCTTTCCTTTGGGTGACGGAGTCACAAGTGGAGGGGCCACATTTTTCAGGTTAGAGGAGAGATATGTTCAAAAAAAAGGATATAAGGGGCAAATAGTTACACAGAGAGTGGTTTGGGTGTGGAATGAACTTCCTGAGGTGGATGTCGGTACAAGTACAACGTTTAGTTAAGTACATGAATACGAAAGGGTTGGAGGGATACAGGCCAGCAACAGGCAGCTGGGACGAGTTTAGTTTGAGATTATGGTTGGTATCAACTGAAGGGTCAGTTTCCATGCTGTACAGCACTGACAACACTATGGTTTTGATCCATTATTTAAGAAAGGCTGCAAGAGAAAGCCAGGGAACTGAAAACCAATTAGCCCAACATCAGTGGTGGGTTAGTTGTGAAAGTGATTCTGCCAGACTGGAGTTACATTCGTTTGTAAAGACAAGGATTAATGAAAGATAGTCAGCATACAAAGTCAAGTCTCACTAACTTGATGGCTTGTGTTGAATTGGTGACCAGACATTGTCTACACCAACGTCAGCAGGGCCTTTGACGGGATTTAGCATGATTTAGGGTGTAGGTTTGCTCGCTGAGCTGTAGGTTTGATATCCAGATGTTTTGTTACCTGGCTGGGTAACATCATCAGTGGCGACCTCCAAGTGAAGTGAAGCTGTTGTCTCCTGCTTTCTATTTATATCTTTCTCCTGGATGGGTTTGTGGTGAACCCCAGGAACCCCATCCAGGATAAAGATATAAATAGAAAGCAGGAGACAACAGCTTCGCTTCACTTGGAGGTTGCCACTGATGATGTTACCGTGCCCAGGCAACGCAACGTCTGGATATCAAACCTACAGCTCAGAGAACAAACCTACATCCTAAACCTCAATCTGAGCAACAAACCTTCATAAACCTTGCATTTAGCATGATATACTGGTTCGTAAGATTAGATCACATGTGATCAGGAAGAGCTAGTCAACTGGACACAAAATTGGCTTGACAGTAGGAGACAGGGGTTGGTGGGAGAGGGTTGTTGTTCAGACTGGAGGCCTGTGACCAGCGGTGTGCTACAAGGATCAGGGATGGGACCACTGATGTGCATCATCTACATAAACAATTTGGTTGAGAATATAGGAGTCATTGTTAGTAATTTTGTGGATGATCAAATGAATGGTGTAGTGGGCAGTGAATACGGTGATCAAAGGGGATCTCGACCAACTGGGCCAGTGGACCAAGGAATGAAAGATGGATTTTAATTCAAGTATTAAGTTTTGGACGAACACAGGTAATGGTACAGCCCTGGGTAGTGTTGTCAAACAGAGAGAGACCAAGAGGTGCAGTTACATTGTTCTTTGGAAGTAGCATCACACTGGACAGGGTGGGGAAAGCGGTACTTGGCACACTTGCTGTCATTGGCCAACACTTTGATACATGAGTTGGAGATATTTGTAACATTGTCTTCAATATTTCCCTTGGAGAGAGGTGGCTTATAAGGGGTGACCTTATAAAGGTTTATAAAACCATATGGAGAGTAAGAATGGTGAATAGCCACGGGTAAGTCAGTCCAAAACTAGAGGGTATAAACGTGAGGTGAGAGAACAAAGATTTAAAGAGGGAGCTGAGGGGCAACATCCACAGAGGATGGTGCATAGACGGAATGAACTGCCAGGGGCACATGGGAGAAACAAGAACAATTACAACTTGGAAAAGAAATTTAGGCAGGCACATGGAGAGGGGAAGGTTTGAAGGGATATGGGCCAAATACAGGCAAATGCGACTCGTTCAGGTTTGGGGAAAATAGTCAGCATTGATGACTTGGACTGAAGGTTCTGTTTTCATGCAGCATGACCCTGTACCCAGTTAAAGAGGAGGAGAATACGGAGATAAGGCATGTTGTAGACACTGAAGGAAGGTATAGTGATAGGGATGGTAGTCTGCAATGCGGTACATTTCAAATATGTGGAGGGCCTAGATGTAAAGAAGGAGGTTACAGAGATAGGAACTGTTATAGGAGTTAAAAATTATTGAAGACACTGATCCACAAGACATACCTTAGGTACAGTGTTGGAGAAGGTACACAGAACAGAAAGATCTCAGGCAGCATTCCCACCCTCTCGTGGGAGGCCTGCTTTCCCCTTTGTTGTACTGATGCTCACTAAGAGAGCACAGGCCTGGATTGATAACTGTGAACTCTCTACGTTGTCTCAGTACAATGTAAGTTAAAGTAGACGTGGTGATTGAGCCAGAGTTGTGTCTGTACTGTGCTCCCCCTCCAGCACCGTATCTATGTCATGTCCTGTTAGCTGATGTTTGGATCCCTCACATTGCTGTCTGCTCTGTGCATTGTGAGTGATCTTACCTCACTGCAGGATTTATTGAAGGCTCTAGATCTCCCTGCACTTTGTCTCTCTGGCTGACCAACCATCTTCAATGGGGTGATGGATGGAACACCCAGCAGCTGAGAAGTCTATTGAATCTCCCTGAGTACCTACAGGAGACAGACAAATAGACAGAATGGAAAATTACACTGATGTAGTGAAGGTTACACATGTAGAATGGCACTGAGTCCCACAGAGTCCCTGTGCTGTTGCTTCTCTCTGGAGTGGAGAATTCTGTTGGCTCAGGATCTGGAGTAGCTGCAAGAGTGAGAAACACTGACAGAGGCAGCAATTAGACCCACACAGTAAGGGATACCACATGGAGAGATACTGAGTGATATCACCAGAGTTCAAGAAGTTGTCAGGATCAAACAATTGTGACAGAAGAAGATGTTTAGCTTCATGATGCACTGGTATCAGTGCTCAGGCATGAGCAACGTGCGAGCAGGTGAAGTGATGGCCTCGTGGTATTATTGTTAGAGCATGTATCCAAAACCTCAGCTAATGTTCAGGGGAGACAGGTTTGAAACCCACCATCTGAAGTGGTGGAATTTGAAATCAATAAATTCAAATATTATAATTAACCATCCATAAATATGTATGAAACCATTGCTGATGTACAAAAAACCCAAACACTTGTCCTTTCGAGAATGACATCTGCCCACCCTCACATAGTCTGCATGACATACCCACAGCAAAGTGTTTTCCAAATCCAAATAGAAAAAGGTGATGCATCAGAACAGCATGGGAATGTGGCTAAAGACAAGCAGAAAGGAACAGGCTGGGCCAGAGTTTAACTAAAACTCTACATTAACGAATTGGATTGTGATAGGACATTGTGGAAAAGAGTACAGAAACTTGTTTTCCGCATAGACAAAGTATCCTCAATAAGGTAGCTGGATTTGTGACACAGCTGAAAGAGATTTAGATACCAGAGAGATGTGGTTACAGGGTAAACAAAATGTGGAACATAAATATTCAATGGTTTACAACCTTGTGGAAACTCAGGCAAAATGGACAACACTAACAATAATGGGTAATAAAGGTGTTAGATAGAAAGCGCGGGGGGTGGAGGTGGGGTTTCTTAAAAATAAACGGGCAAACAATGGTCACAAAATATCCTTAGCAGATAATGTTCAGGATAAGCCACGAGATATTTAATAAGTACAGTTAGAGGAAGAGGATCCCCAACTAAGCAGTGGGGCCTGTTAGAATCCAAAGGGACAATCTGTGTATGGAGCCAGAGGAAGCAGGTGAGGTCTACAATGAATACTTCCCATCTGTATTCACTCAGGAGAAAGGCATTGTAGGGATTTCAGTTGGGATGGTGAGGCTCTGGAACATCTTATGATCAATGAGAAGGAGGCGTTAAATGTATTCATAGGCAAAAAGGTGGAGAAATTCCCAGTTACAATAAAATATATCCCAGGCTGCTATAGGAGGTAAGGGAGGAGATTGCTGGGGCCCTGGCGGATATATTTAAAACTTTGCTGGCCACAGGTGAAGTGCTGAATGACTGGAGGATGGCGAATGTGGTTCCTTTGTTCAAGAGCAGCAGTGATAGGCCAGGTAATTACAGAGAAGATAGTCTGACAGCAGGGGGAGGGAAAATATTGGAAAACAATTGTGAGGGACACGATGAATCAACATTCAAAAGGACAGGAATACATTAGGGATTGTCTGTATGGATTTGGTAGAGGACTGTCCTCTGATATTGATGAGGCCAGTGCAGATGGTGTGGGAACATGGTGTTTATTAATGTCTTTGACAAAGTCTCACATGGAAGGCCGGTCCAAAAGGAAAGAGCCCATGGAATTCAAGGCAAGTTGGAAAATTGGATCCATAATTGGTGGAGCAGGTTTTTCACGACTGGAAAACTTTGCCCAGCGGGTGTACCACAGGGTTCTGTACAGGAACCATTGCTGGTTATTATGTACATTAATATCTCAGATGTGAAAGCAGAAGGTATCATTGGTAGGTTTGCAGATGACATGAAAGGTGAGGGTGTTGTCCACAGTGAGGAGCATGGTCTCAGGCTGCAGTCTGACATTGATCAGATGATAAACTGAGCAGAGTAATGGCAGATGGAGTTTACTTCTGATCACTGTGAGGTAATGCACTGTGGGAAGTCTAATCAGCAAATGATATCCATCATGAATAGTAGGTCCTCCTGGAGTACTGAGGAATACAGGGACCTTGGTGGGCAAGTCCCTGGATGTCTGAAGGTGTCAGCACAGGTAGACAGGATGGGGAAGATACCTGAACTGGGAACAGGAGGAGGACACATATCCTGGTGGGGAGAGTTGCTGGAGCTGCTCGAGAGGATTTAAAATTATCTGGCAGGGATGTGGGACTGCAAACAGTCGTAAGGCCAGAAAGAAGTTTGAGGCTGGTATAGATGTTCAAGAGAGCAATTTAAATAGACAAGGCAGGCAAGAACATAGCAGGCAATGAGGGAAAATTGATTAATTAAACTGCATTTATTTCAATGCAAGGGGCCGCACAGATAAGGCAGATGAACCCAGAGCATGGAAGGGAACATGGGACTGGGATACCATAGATATTACAGAAACACAGATAAGGGAGGGACAGGACTGGCAGCTCAATGTTCCACAGGACAGAGGCAACAGGAAGGATAGAACAGGAGGCAAAACAGGAGGAAAAACAGGAGGAGAGCTGGTGGTTTTGACTGGGGGAAAACATCACAGCAGTACCGAGAGAGAATATTCATTCAGGATCGCCCAGTTAAATGATATTAGTAGAACCGAGAAATAAAAATTGGTCATCAGTTTGCTACGATTGTACTACAGCGATAGGCAATGGGAGATGAAGGAGCAAATATGTCAGGAGATCTCAGATATCTGTTAGAATGATAGCGTCGTAATGGTAGGGGATTTTAACCTTAAACCTCGACTGGGATTGCTACTGTGTTAAGCAGTTGGATGGAAGGAATTTGATAAGTGTTCCAGAAACTCCCAGTCATTATGTAAATGACCCAACTGGAAAATGGGGCTAAACCTGACCTCCACTTGGGAAACAAGGTTGGAAACGGGACTGAGCTGTTAGCGGGGACGCACTTTGGAAAGTCACCAGAATTGTATTAGTTTGAAAATAGCGATGGAAAAGGACAGGCCTGGTCCACAAGTTCAAGTTATACAATGGAGCAAGATAGTCATGAATTTTTAAAGTAGATTTGGGGAGGTTATTTGCAGGTAAAGGGAAGTCTGGCAAGTAGGAATATTTTAAAACCGAGATAAAAGGAGTGTTCAGCGCCAGCCTGTTCCTGTTAGTGTGCAACTCAATGCTGACTGAATTAGGAAACACTGGCTGAGATTCGAGGCTCCAGTCAAGAAGAAAGGGGGCACATGTCAGATATAATTGGCTGACTCAAGGGAATCACTTCAGGAGCATCAGGGCTGTAGAAATACATTTAGGATGGAAATCAGGAATGTAAAAAGGGGACACGAGATCGCTTTGGCAGAGAAAGTTAAGGAGAATCCAAAGAGACTCTACAAGTGTATTAAGAGCAAAAGAAGAGCTCGGGACAAACCCCGTCTCCTTAATGATCAATGAAGGCAACGATGTGTGAAACTACAAGATCCAAAACAAATATTTCACTTTGGAACTTACTGTGGATAAAGACTGGGGCGCTCAGGGAACTAAACAGTGTTTGTCCTGACTACTATTGGAATACTGTGTGCAATTCTGGTCTCAATGCTGTGGATGTTGTGGAACATGAAAGGGTTCAGATGACCAAGGATTTGCCAGGGTTGTAGGGTTTGCGCTGCACGGAAAAGCTGAATAACCTGGGGCTGAATTCACTTGAACATGGGAGGCTGAGGAGTTACCTGATAAAGGTGTTTAAAATCATGATGGTCATCGATAGGGTGAATAGATAAGGTCTTTTCCCCAGGTTGGGGGGATTACAAACTGATAGGCCTTTACTTTAAAGTTCGAGGGGAAATTTTCAAAGGGACCTAAAGGACAACTGGTTCCTGCAGAGTGTATGGAATAAGCTGCCAGAGGAAATAGTGGAGGCTGATAGAAATACATTTAAAAGGCATGTGGATGGGTATATGAATAGGAAGGGTTCAGAGGGATATTGGCAAAATTGTGGCAAATGTGACTAGAAACGTCATGCAGGAGTTGGTTTGAAGGATCTACTTCTGTTCTGTACATCTCTGTGACTCAATGTCCTAAATGTTCCCACATTATAGAAAAGGAGGTGCTGGAGGTTTTAATACACAAAGGTAGATAAATCCCCAGGACCTGATCAAATGTATATTGGGACATTGTGGGAAGCTGGAGAAGAAATTGTAGGGGCCCTAGCAGAGATGTTTGTACCATAGAGAGCTATGTGTGATAGGCTGTTAGACTGGAGGGTGGCATTGTAAACAGTGAAGAAGGTTTTCTAAGATTACAAAGGGATCCTGATGAAATGTGTGAATGGCTGAAAAATAGTAGATGGAGTTCAATCTGAATAAATGTGAGGTAAGGCATTTGGTACAACAAACACAGGCAGGACTTATACAATTAATGATTGGACCCTCGGTAGTGTGTTGTAGAACTTTGAAGCTTGCAACATGGAGAGACAGGATGGTCAAAAAAAAGGTGCTTGCCATACTTCCTTTCATTGCTCAGTCCTTTGGATATAGGAGTTGGGAAGTCACATTGAGATTGTACAGGCCATTGCTGAGACCTCTTCTGGAATACTGTGTCCAGTTCTGGTCGCCCAGGCTATCGGAAGGATATTATTAAGCGGGAGAGGGTTCAGAGGAGATTTGCTGGGACGTGGATGGGTATGGAAGGTTACAGTTATAAAGAAACCTGGAGAGATTGGTATTTTTTCATTGAGGAGAAAGTGAGGACTGCAGATGCTGGAGATCAGAGCTGAAAATGTGTTGCTGGAAAAGCGCAGCAGGTCAGGCAGCACCCAAGGAACAGGAGAATCGATGTTTCGGGCATCAGCCTGAAGAAGAGCTAATGCCCGAAACGTCGATTCTCCTGTTCCTTGGATGCTGCCTGACCTACAGCGCTTTTCCAGCAACACATTTTTTTTCACTGAAACCTGAATGTTGACAGATGACCTCATAGAAGTTTATAAAGTCATGAGGGGGATAGATAGAGTTAATGGGAGTTGTCTTTTCCCATAGACAGGGGAGTTTCAAGACAAGGCACTACATTTTTAAGTTTAGAAGAGGGACATAAAAAAATGATACGAGAGGCACTTTGTTACACAGAGGGTGGGTTGTGTGTGGAATGAACTTCCCAAGGAAGGGGTGAACATGGGAACAATTACAATGTTTAAAAGACATTTGGATTACTCCAGGAATAGGAAAGGTTTGAAGGGCTATGATCCAGGAACAGGCAGGTGGTCAGGCAGGAGATCAGTTTTAGAGTATGGTTAGCACTAACCAACAGTGCGGTATGACTGTCTGACTGTGATTATAATATTGTGTTATTAATTAAGGAAGGATGCAAGATAAAGCCAGGGGTGTACAGACTGGTGAGCCAGACATCAGGGTGGGTCAGTTGTTGAAGGTCATTCTGAGAGGTATGACTTACTTGCAATGGGAAAGATAAGGACTGATTACAGCCAGCCAGCATGGCTTTGTGCGTGAGAAAACATGTCTCACAAACTTGATTGGAGTTTGTTCAAGATGTGACCAAGAAGACGAAGGCAGAGTAACAGACGTCAAGGTGTTGCATGATATATTGGTAAGTAAGGGTAGATCACAAGGGATCAGGGAGAGCTCGCCAACTGGATACACAATGGGATGACAGTGGGAGACAGAGGGTGGTGGGAGAGGGTTGTTGTTCAAACTGGAGGCCTCTAACCAGCAGTCTGCTTTCAGGATTGGTGCACCATTTACATAAACAATCTGAGTGAAAATATAGCAGTCTCTGTTAGTATGTTTGCTGATACCAAGATTAGTGAAAGAGTGGGCAGGGAATATAGTTATCGAAGGTGATGTTAATCAACTGGGCTCGTGGGCCAAGGAATGAAAGATGGAATTTAATTCAGGTGCTGGATTTAATTAAGACAAACCAGGGAGGACTAATACAGTTAATGGTCGGGCCCTGGACTGTGTTGTCAAACAGGGAGAGACCAAGGGGTGCAGTAACATGGTTAGTTGGAAGTGCCATCACAGGTGGACAGAGCGGTGGGGAAAGCAGCATTTGGCACACTTGTCTTCATTGGTCAGAGCATTGAGTACATGAGTTGGAGTTATTTGTAACATTGTTGTCAATATTTCTCCTCAGCAGAGGAGGCCATGGGGTGACTTTATAAAGGTTTATGAAACCATGTAGGGCCTAAGTAAGGTGAATTGCCAAGGGTAGGTGAGTCCAAAGCTAGAGGCATAAACGTGAGGTGACAGAGCAAGTATTTAAAGAGGGAGCTGAGGGGCAACATTATCCACAGAGGATGGTGCATAGATGGAATGAGCTGCCAGAGGAAATGGTAAAAACAAGTACAATGAAAACATGGAAAAGATACTTGGGCAGGTACATGGAGAGGAGAAGATTTCAAGGGACATGGACCAAACACAGGCAAATGTGACACATTCCATTTTGGAAACCTCAGCCAAAGAGCCATGCCGCACAGAAACAGACCCGATGTCTCCAGTTATCGGAGGAGGAGAAGACTATCGAGACAAGGCATGTTGTAGAGACTGAAGCAAGTTACAGCGATACGGATGGTCATCTGGACTGGAGGTTTCAAATATGTGAAATAATTGGTGAGGGGGAGGAGATGACAGAGATAGGAACTGTTATAGGAGTTAGAATGATTGAAGACACTGGTCCACAAGACAATCCATAGAAACAGTGTTGGAGAGGGAATAGGGAACAGGAAGATCCCAGGAAGCATTAACACCATCTCGTGGGAGGCCTGCTTTCCCCTCTGTTGTCCTGATGCTCACCAAGACAGCACATGCCTGGATTGAAAATTGGGAACTCTTGATGCTGTCTCAGTACAAAACCAAACTTAAAGTAAAGGTGGTGACTGAGCCTGGTGTGGGTCTGGACTGTACTCACCCTCCAGTACTATATTTATGTCATGTCTTATTAGCTGATGTTTGGAGCCCTCTCCTTGCTCTCTGCTCTGTGCCCTGGAAAGATCTTACCTGGCGGCAGGATTTATTGAAGGGTACCAACCTCCCTGACCTTTATCTCTCTGGCAAACCAACCATCTTCCCAACCAGCAGTTGGCAAGTCTATTGAGTCATGAACTCCCTGAGTACCTGTAGAAGACAGAGAAATAGGCAGAATAGGAAATTAGACTGATGCTGTGAGGGTTACACATGTAGAATGGCATTGAGCCCCACAGAGATCTGGAAAATCCCAGTCTCCAATCCTGGCCTGTCCTGCCTGATCTCTCTGGAGTAGAGAATTCTGTTGGCTCAGGATCTGGAGTAGCTGCAAAAGTGAGAGGCGCTGACAGAAGCAGCAATTAGACCCACACAGTGAGGGATACCACATGGAGAGATACTGAGTCATATCACCAGAGTGCAGGATCAAACAATTGTGCAGGAATAAAGGGTTTTGATTCATATTGCAGTGGAATGCGCAACCTGTGAGCAGGCGGAATGACGGCCTAATGGCATTATTGTGAGACAATTAATCCAGAAACTCAGCAAATGTTCTCTGGACACAGGTTTAAATCCCACCATTGCAAATGTTGGGATGTGAATGAAATGTTTCAAAAAAGATTAGATTTAAAACCCATAAGTGAGTATTAAATAATTGCTGATGTTAAGAAATATCCATCGAGTGCATTCCTGTCTTTAATGAAGTAATCTAAGATGGGACTGGGATATCACAGGTATTACAGAACAACAGCTGAGGGAGGGACAGGACAGGCAGCTCAATGTTCCAGGGGACAGATGCTGCAGGAAGGACAGAAGGGGAGCTGAGAAAGGAGGAGAGCTGCTGGTTCTGATTGGGTGAAACATCACAGCAGGACTGAGAGAGGATATTCCTGCAGGATCGCCCAGTGAATCTGTGTTCGTGGAATTAATTGCTGGAAAAGCGCAGCAGGTCAGGCAGCATCCAAGGAACAGGAGAATCGACGTTTCGGGCATAAGCCCTTCTTCAGGAATCCTAAACCTTGGATGCTGCCTGACCTGCTGCACTTTTCCAGCAACAAATTTGCAGCTCTGTTCTCCAGCATCTGCAGTCCTTACATTCTCTTCGTGGAATTAATCAATAACAATGGGTCTTCTCTTTCCTCTGATTGTTCTACAGACCCCAGGAGCCCCGCCCTCCTGCACCTTGACCTTCTTAAGATGGCGGCCCTCAGGCCCGTGCTCCCTCTTCCCTCAAACAAATGGCAGCCGTGATCATGGGCCTCTTCCCTGATCAGAGACCGCCACCTCCTGACCCGGACCTGAAGGGTCTTTTTCGGGGTTTTTAACCTTTACTTGGGACTTGTGAATTTTCTCCACTCCTTTCTCCCAGCGAGGCTCCCACACACCGGCTCTGAGCGCCGCTCTTTGAAGCCGATCGCAGCCGCTGCCGGAGAAAGCAGCTCCATGTTTCTCTGTCCTGGTCAATGTGACACTGCGCATGCTCCACATAGAAAGCAAACGACGCGTGCGTCTGAAGTTATCAATGAGTTTACAGAGAATATTCATACCTGCACAGAATCATGGGGGAAATACTAGTCATTAATAATTGCTCTGTCGAGTTATAGTCATGGCGCTATCTAGCATGTAAATAGACTGGTCGCCTCAATTTAACCATACCGGCCAGGTATGTAAATTAACAATTGTTCTGGGATTTGAAAAGAGGTTTCTTACTCGAAATGTGCAAATATGTAGCACTATTTGTTAAAATTTCACATAGATTTTTGAGAGAGGTTTAATGCTCCACTATGTTAATGAGAATTATCAATCCTGCAAAACAGTTTGCTTTCTGACCAATTTTCAAGCGTTTACTCTGCGAGAATGCTTTGGCCCCGATCCTCACTCACTTTTGGTTGGAGGACCGGCCGCTGCTCGGTCATCAGTTCCGCCCCTTCCTCCCAATTGCAGACTTGATTCAGGCGTGACTCAGCAGGCTCAGCACAAGAAACAATAAGGGACAAGGGAAGTTAGAGTCGATGTCTTGTGATGCAGTGAAAATATCCCGAATCTTGGATCGAGAGGCTTGAGTTCAATTCACAGCTAGTGCAGGTGTGTTTAATAACTACTTTGAACAGGTTCATTAGGAAAAACAAGGGAAGTCAGGAACAGAGGAAAAAAATATAGAAAATAAATACAATGTGGTGGGGCTCCCAATGCTCAGAAGATTTCAGTCTTTACCAAGTGTTTCAGGGCCCCATTGGGTCCCAATACATACTGTTGCACTCCTCCTTGTGCACAGTCAGATACCACGATTTTGGGGCAAAGTGTTGTGGTGGGATATGGAGGTGCTTTTGTAGAATTTCCTCAGTTTTGGAGGGGAAAATAGGTGAGAAGGTGTAGGGTTTTGCATGGAGTTACCTATTCCGCTCCGTTTGCAGCATCATATTATTGAACTGACTATACCTCGTACATTGTTGGCAGAGATCGCTGACATTTTGTAAGGCCACAATACAAGATCCATCACTCTGTTTAAGACAGCAGAAATCTCTTGTAGCACGATAGTCATAGAACAATACAGGGCAGAACAGGCCCTTCGGTCCTTGATGTTGCGCCGACCTATGAATCATTCTCAGCTCGTCCCCCTACACTATCCCAAAATCACCCATGTGCTTAAGTAAAGGATTGTTTAAATTTCCCTCATGTGGCTGAGTTAGCCACATTAGCAGGTAGTGCATTCCATACCCTAACCACTCTCTGAGTAAAGACCCTGCCTCTGACGTGTTTAAATCTATCACCCCTCAATTTGTAGTTGTACATACATGCTAGCGTCATCATCCTAGGAAAAAGACTTTCACTGTATACCCTATCTAATCCTCTGATCATCTTGTATGTCTCTATCAAATCCCCTCTTAGTCACTTCTTGCCAATGAGAACAGGTTCAAGTCGCTCAACCTTTCCTCATAAGACCTTCCATCCAGACCAGGCAACATCCTGGTAAATCTCCTCTGCACTTTTTCAAATGCTTTCACATCCTTCTCGTATTATGGGCACTAGAACTGCACACAATATTCCAAGTATGGCCGCACCAGCATTTTGTTTAGTTGCAGCATGATATTGCAGCTCCGGAACTCAATCCCTCTATGAATGAAACCTAACACACCGTATACTGCCTTAACAGTACTATCCACCTGGGTGGCAACTTTCAGGCATCTATGTTCATGGACTCCACCATCCCTCTGCACATCCACCCTACCAAGAATCTTTCCATTAACCCAGTACTCTGCCTTCCTGTTATTCTTCTCAACGGTATCACCTCACATTTAGCTGCATTTAACTCCATTTGTCACCTCTCAGCATAATTCTGCAGTTTATCCAAGTCCCCCTGCAATCTGTAACATTCTTCCATACTGTCCACTCCACGGAATTTAGTGTCGTTTGCAAGTTAACTGATCCAGCCACCCATGCCTGCATCTACGTCATTTATAAAAATAACAAACAGCAGTGGTGCCAAAACAGATCCTTGTGACACACCACTACTAACCTGAGTCCAGGCTGAATATTTTCCATCAGCCACCACTCGCTGCCTTCTTTCAGAAAGCCAGTTTCGAATCCAAACTGCTAAATTACTCTCCATTTCATGTCTCTGCATTTTCTCCAACAGCCTACCATGTGGAACCCTATCAAAGGCTTTACTGAAGACCATGTATATCATGTCAACTGCCCTACCCTCATCTACATGTTTGGTCACCTTCTCAAAAAACTCAGAGGTTTGTGAGACATGACCTGCCCTTGACGAAACCATGTTGACTATCTGAAATCAAATTGTTGTTTGCTCGTTGATTATAAATCTTTTCTCTTATAATCCTTTCCAAAACCTTTCCTACAACAGAAGTAAGGCTCACTGGTCTATAATTACCTGGATCATCTCCATTGCCCTTGGAATCAAGGGAACAACATTTGCAATCCTTCAGTCCTCTAGTACCAAACCTGTAGAGAAAGACGACTCAAATATCAAAGCCAAAGTCTCTGTTATCTCCTCCCTCGCTTCCCAGAGAATCCTCAGATAAATCCCATCCAGCCCAGGGGACTTGTCTACTTTCTGGAATTGATAACACCTGATCGTAACTAACCTCGATCCTTTCTAGTCTAATATGTTGTACCTCTTCTCCTTTACAATATTCTCCTTTTCCTGAGTGAAAACTGATGAGAAATGTTCATTTAGCACCTCACCGGTCTCCACAGGGTCCACACTGAACTTCCCACTTCTGTCTTTGACTGGCCATATTCCTACCCTACGCTTTTGTTTCTCACATACCTATAGAAAGCTTTAGGGTTCTCCTTTATTCTATTCACTAAAGACTGCTTGTGTCCTCTCTTTGCTCTTAACTCTCTCTTTAAATCCTTCCTATCTGATATGTAACTCTCCATTGCCTCATCTGTTCCATCTTGCCTCATCAACACATAAGCCTCGTTCTTCTTCTGAACAAGAGATGCAATTTCCACAGTAAACCATGGTTCCCTTACCTTATCACTTCATTCCTGCCTTATAGGGACATACCTGTCAAGGACATGTAATATCTGTTCATTAAACCAGCTCCAGATTTCAATAGTCTGCATCCCCTGCATTTTGCGACCCCATTCTATGCATCCTAATTCTTGCTGAATCGCATTATATTTGCCCCGTCCCATCGATAAGGAGGAGGTTAATTAGGTTGTTTCCAGAGTTGAGGGGTTTGGCTTAACAGTAGATTGGTAATATATTCATTGGAATTCAGAAGAATGGAAAAATATAAAATAATGAATGGAATGGATAAAATAGAAGTAGAGAGGATGTTGCCACTGGCAGGTGAAGCTAGCACAAGAGGGATCATCTCAAGATTAGAGGCAGCAAATTTAAGACTGAATTGAGAAGGAACTTCTTGACCTCTACAGAATTCATTGCCCAGGGAAGTAGTTGATGCTAGTTCAGTAAACATTTATAAAGCTAAGGTAGGTTTTTTAAAAAAAGAAATAATTAATTAAGGGATACGGTGAGAACGTGAGTAAATGGTTCTACATCCACGAAATGATCAGCCATGGTCACATTGAATGGCAGAGCAGGCTCAAAGGGCAGGACGGCCTTCTCCTGTTCCTAGTTCTTATGTTACGTTATGCATTCCTCCCTCACTCGACTTGGAAGTGCTGGTTCTGGATTAGTGGTGCTGGAAGAGCACAGTATTTCAGGCAGCATCTGAGGAGCAGTAAAATCGACGTTTCGGGCAAAAGCCCTCCATCAGGAATAAAGGCAGAGAGCCTGAAGTGTGGAGAGATAAGCGAGAAGAGGGTGGGGAGCAAGTAGCATAGAGTACAATAGGTGAGTGGGGAAGGGTATGAAGGTGATAGTTCAGGGAGGAGGGTGGAGTGGATAGGAGGAAAAGAAGATAGGCAGGTAGGACAAGTCAAGGGGACAGTGCTGAGCCGGAATTTTGGAACTAGGGTGAGGTGTGGGAAGGGGAAATGAGGAAACTGTTGAAGTCCACATTGTTGCCCTGGGGTTGAAATGTGGACTTCAACAGTTTCCTCATTTCCCCTTCCCACACCTCACCCTATTTACAAACTTCCAGCTCAGCAGTGTCCCCTTGACTTGTCCTACTTGCCTATCTTCTTTTCCACCTATCCACTCCACCCTCCCCCCGACCCATCACCTTCATCCCCTGCCCCACTCAACTATTGTACTCTATGCTACTTTCTCCCCACCCCCACCCTCCTCGAGCTTATCTCTCCACGCTTCAGGTTCTCTGCCTTTATTCCTAATGAAGGGCTTTTGCCTGAAACGTCGATTTTACTGCTCCTCGGATGCTGCCTGAACTGCTGTGCTCTTACATCACCACTAATCCAGAATCTAGTTTCCAGCATCTGCAGTCATTGTTTTTACCTTAGAGGTGCTGGTGTTGGATTATGATGGACAAAATTCAAATTCACAGAACACCATGTTATAGTCTAATGGGTTCATTTGAAAGTACGAGCTTTGCTGCTTCTTCATCAGGTGGTTGTGTGATTTTTAACTTTGTCCCTCACTCTTGTAACTGATAAACAGCAACAAAAGTCATGAAGCAGTGCGCATGCTCTAGCCAACAATCGGGCCCGGGTTGAGCAATTCATCAACTTCACCAACACATTCCACCCTGACCTTAAATTTACCTGGACCACCTCTGACACCTCCCTCCCCTTCCTGGACCTCTCCATCTCCATTAATGACTACCGACTTGACACTGACATTTTTTACAGACCCACCAACTCCCACAGCTACCTGGATTATACTTCTTCCCACCCTACCTCTTGCAAAAATGCCATCCCATATTCCTAATTCCTCCGCCTCCACCATATCTGATCCCAGGAGGACCGGTTCCACCACAGAACACACCAGATGGCCTCCTTCTTTAGAGACCGTAATTTCCCTTCCCACGTGATTAAAGATGCCCTCCAATGCATCTCATCCACATCCCGCACCTCCGCCCTCAGACCCCACCCCTCCAACCATAAAAATGACAGAATGCCCCTGGTGCTCACCTTCCATCCTACCAACCTTTGCATAAACCAAATCATCCACCGACATTTCCGCCACCTCCAAATACACCCCACCACCAGGGATATATTTCCCTCCCCACCTCTTTGGGCCTTCTGCAAAGACCGTTCCCTCCGTGACTACCTGGTCAGGTCCATGCCCCCCCTACAACCCACCCTCCCATCCTGACACTTACCCCTGCCACCGCAGGAACTGTAAAACCTGCACCCACACCAACTCCCCTACTCTATCCAAGGCCCTAAAGGAGCCTTCCACATCCAAAGTTTTACTTGCACATCCACCAATATCATTTATTGTATCCGTTGCTCCCGATGTGGTCTCATCTACATTGGAGAGACTGGGCACCTCCTAGCAGAGCACTTTAGGGAATATCTCCGAGACACCCGCACCAATCAACCAAACCGCGCCGTGGCCCAACTTTTCAACTCCCCCTACCACTCTGCTGAGGACATGGAGGTCCTGGGCCTCCTTCAACCCCGCTCCCTCACCATCAGACGCCTGGAGGAAGAACGCCTCATCTTCCGCCTCGGAACGCTTCAACCCCAGGGCATCAATGTGGACTTCAACAGTTTCCTCATTTCCCCTTCCCCCACCTCACTCTCGTTCCAAACTTCCAGCTCAGCAGTGTCCCCATGACTTGTCCTACCTGCCTATATCCTGTTCCACCTATCCACTCCACCCTCTCCTCCCTGACCGATCACCTTCATCCCCTCCACTACTCACCCATTGTGCTCTATGCTACTTTCTCCCCACCCTCCTCTAGCTTATCTCTCCACGCTTCAGGCTCACTGCCTTTATTCGGGCTTTTGCCCGAAACGTCGATTTTGAAGCACCTTGGATGCTGCCTGAACTGCTGTGCTCTTCCAGCACCACTCATCCAGAATCTGATTTCCAGCATCTGCAGTCATCGTTTATACCCCGGGTTAATGATGTCAGTGGTGGACCAATGGAAAGGCAGGGGTAGAGCTGGAGGACCTGGTGGGGCAGATGGTCCTCAGGTCAATCAGTGAATGAGGGGCGGGACTTGACTATACCACGTGATCATTCTCGCGGTCGGTGCGGATGTTGGGGATGGATGTGCGGAGAGCTGTCGGTAAGGAAAGAAATAAACAGCCGTTAGTGGGAGGAAAATGGAGTTGGTATGGTCTGAGAGGTTTTACAATCATTTGGTACACATCGGAAAATACAAATTTGAAACTTTCAGTCTCATGTTTGAAGTAAACGGGAAAATGCCTCGTTGAGTAATCGGCCGGAGTGAGCGCCGCCATCTTTATTCGGGGCAATGATTCACTGGACACGTGCGCGGCCGCCAGCTTTGTAGGGGGCAAAGGTCAGAGGGATGTATGTGCAGCCTTCCCTGGTAAAAAGAGTCATAGGGCAGGATTTACACACAGCACATTCAAACCCAGAGAAATGGACTTTTTTCTGGATTTGTTTCGTAATTCATTTAAATGATTTGGATATGAATAGAGGCCGTTTAGTTAGTAAGTTTGCAGGTGACACCAAAATTGGAGGTATTGTGGACAATGAAGAAGGTTATCTCAGAGTACAGTGGGATATTGATCAGATGAGGAGTGGCAAAAAGGATTTAATGAAGGTAGATTAGATTAGGATATCTGGTTGGCATAGGTTGGACCGAAGAAGTCTGTTTCTGTGCTAGACATCTTTGACTGTGGGATCATAAAAGTGAACTCTGCCCTGGTTCATCTCTGGGTTCTCTGATGTCCACTTGTTCATTATCTAGCTTCCTCAATCTCTCATGGGTATATTTTTGCTCTGTATAGTATTTTACAATTACTTTCACAGCTGTTTTGAAAATGAATTGAAAAATGTAGAGTTGGAAAAACACAGCAGGCCAGGCAGCATCCGAGGAGCAGGAGTATCAATGTTTCGGGCATAAGCCCTTCTTCAGGAATGTAAATGAATTGTCCACTGCTGCCCGGCTCCTGACCGTATGATGTTCCATTATCAGGTTACTTTTTTCCACAATATCTTTGACAGTCAAGAATTATTTTTTCCAATAAGCGAGTGGATTTTCCTTCCATTTCTGACAGTCAAATTCTGCACCATTTTCATTCCCTGTAATTCATGTTGTACTCCCTGAAACATCAACTGTGTATTTCTCCTTCCACAGAAACCAGCGATCAATGCCAAAGCCTTGTTGCCTGTGGAGAGGGTGATGTTTGACTTCCTTGTACTGCTGCAGTTTGTATGGTGAAGGTGCTCCCACAACGTGGTTGGGTAAGAGACGTTACAGATTATTCACTCAGCTATATTGAAGAGTAGAAGATATCTGTACAAATCATCATGGTTTTAATTTCACAAAAATATTATTGAGAAGTTTTGACATAAGGTTACAGATGGAGAATATTGTGTCCAGTGACCAAAACCATTGCCAAATAAGCAGTTTTTCAAGAATGCCTTGAAGTAAGAAAGTAGATCTTAGAGAGTTAGAGTGGGGATTCCAGACCATGTTCCCTTGGAGTCTATAGAAATATTCACACAGGAGAACTCAAAAATAAACACATCATTGAGAGTCTGGACTAAAATGAGTTATTGAGATATGTAAAGGTGTGTGGTGCAGGGAGATAGGAATGATTACAGCCAGGAATTAATTCAAAGGAGCGAAAATAACTTGTTGTTGCTTATAAATGGGAGTCTTTTGATTGATCAGCAAGTTTTGGTACAAGTGAGCACTTCGGCAGTAGAGTTTTCAATATTCTTGAGATTATCGGGAGGGTGAATGTGATGCTGGCCAGGAGTGGGTTTAGATAATGAAATCTAGAGTCAACAAAAGGAATGAATGAGAGTTTCAGCAAATGAGCTGAGACTGTGGTGAGGTCAGGTGATATGACTGAAGTTGAAATAGTGGTCTTGGAGGGGGGCTGACCTGTCATCCTCACCTCATTCAGCTGTTTGTCAGTTTGTGAATCAAGTCTGTAACAAGCTCAGGAACTGAGTGGCCCTGGCAGAACCCAAACTGGGCATCGCTGAGCAGGTTATTGCTGAGCAGTTGCGTGACAGCACTGTTGATGACACCTTCCATCATTTCACTGCTGAGCGAGTGTGGACTGATGGAGGGCAATTGGCTGAGTTGGATCTGCCCTGTGTTTTTGTGTTGGAACATCCCAGAGCAATGTTCCACAAAGTCGGTAGGTGCCAGTACTGGAACAGTACTTGCCTTGGTGGGCAGCAGGTTCTGGAGCACAGCCAACAGTATTATTGCCAGAATATTGGCAGGGCCCATACCTTTACACTGCTTATCCATTTCTTGATCTGATTGGAAATGAGTTTTCAACCAAGTCGATTCATATCTGTGATGGCAGGGACCAATGGAGAAGGCTCATCCGCTTGGCACTGCTGGCTGAAAATCGCTGCTAATGCTGTCCTCTTATCTGTTGCATGAATGTGTGAGACCCCTCCATCAGTAAGGGTGGATATATATGTGATGGTTCCTCCAGTGAGTTGTTTAATTGTCCATCACTATTCTTGACTTGGTGTGGCAAAACTGCAGAACTCCAATCTAATCTGTTGGTTATGGGATCACTTAGTTCTATTTGGTGTTGCTTGTGCTGTTTGGCATGCAGGTTTGGTAGCTGCACCAGGTTGGCACCTAATTTTTAGGTATGCCTGGTACTGCTCCTGACATGCCCTCCTGCATTCACCATTGAACCAGGGTTGATTCCCCTGGCTTGATGTAAATGGTTAAGTGGGGGATATCAGGCCATGAGATTTCAGATTGGGCTGGAGTACAGTTCTGCTGCTGTTGTTGGCCCACAGTGAAACAGAAGTTGCAGGGTCAAGAGGGCTGATTGTGTGGTTGTATTTTCCAGTGCATTGGTAGATGTAATGTGGTCCATCCAGTTTCATTCCTTTGTTGAGACTGTGCAGTGATTAATACAATGAGTGACTTGATGGGCCACTGTCGGGTTTCTTTCCCTCAAGGACATTGTCGATAGCAGAAAAACATCCCCAATGGTTCCATGGCAAACAGTAGATTCTTCATTCCAGTTATTTTTTTCTTGAATTCAGAGCTACCCTCTACCGATTTGGGATTCAAACCTGAACTTCAGTTGCATATTTTAATATTCTTGATAAATGATAAATACGACAGGTTTGTTCACTTATTTTCATAATCACTATCACAGGTTTTATTTATTGTTTTGGACATAAAAACACTGTCCATTATCCTGTCTCCTCCATCCTCCCCTCCAACAACAAGAGTGAGGAGCACATGGAGTTTCTCTGTCAATAACATTGAGACAATCCGATCAGCTGCCTCTGCTTCTTTCCTCCCTCTCCACTAGCCCACCGAGCCAAACTGCCTCACAAGAGTGCTCCTCATTTTAGTCCTAAACTTGCATTTCCTCGAGTCCCTTGTCAAGCCTTATTAGAGGTCCTCTTGACCATTTACCCTCGTGTAGCTAAATCATGGACATTCCAAATCTGTCTCATCCTCCTGCTTGTCACCGCCCTCCCTCCCTCCACCACGGTCACCCCCCCCCCCCCCAACTTGCAATTCACAGATATTGTTCCATGATCTGTCTGTCTGTTTTTTCTGGTTATGTCCTTCTCTCCCATTCTGCTAAAACCTAATATTTGACCTCACCATCGTTGGAAAATCCTGCTCCGTCTCCACTCTCTGTTTCCTTTCTGAATTCCTTGTATTTGGTGTCCCTCCAGGGTCTATCCTTGGTCCCTCCTGTTTCTCACCTCCACACTGCCAGGAGGTAACATCGCCCAAAAGCACCGTGTTAGGTTTCACATGTACACTGACGATGCCCAGCTCTCCCTCCCCATCATCCCTCTCCATTACTCCACGATTACTCAGTTATCAAACTGCTTACCTCGCTTTGATTAGCTGCAATTCACTCCAATGACACACTGTCATTGTTAAACCCATTGCCTTCAGTTGCTATTCCAAATTCATTTCCCTTACTGCTGTGTCCCTCCCTCTCACTGGGAAGTGTCTGAGGCAGAACTACATTCTTCACAATATTGCTCTCATATCTGACCCCAAGGTGACCTTCTGATCAGACATCTACACAATCACAAACACCAGGAATTCCAATCTCTAAAACGTTGCTTATCTCCTTCTCACTCCAGCTCCATTGCTACTGAAACCCTAACCTGTGTCGGTGTTGCCTTTAACTTGAGAAATCTGAAACAGAGCCCTTGATTCCGCGACTGATCCAGAATCTGGTTCAAGACTCACCGTAATGGGACACATCCTCTCCATATTTACCCTGTCAAACCTTGACAGAATCCTGTATGTTTCAAAGAGATCACCTCTCATTCTTCCAAAGTCCAGTGAGTAGATTCCCAACTTATTCACCCTTTGCTTACAGGATAATCCCTTCAAAACAGGGATCATCCCAATGGATCTTCTCTGAAATGCCTCCAATAAACTGCTCTATTTCATGAACTAAAGTGACCAAATCTGTTCACGTTACTCCAGATGTGGTCTCACTTGTCATTTGTTTAGTTGCCCTAAGGTATATATTCCAAACTCTTATATTGCAAACTCTTTGCAATAAGGGACAGTATTCCATTCCCTTTCCTGATTCCCTGTTGTAACTGTGTGCTCGCTTTCTGTTTCCTGCTCATTTTCCCCCAGTCCCTTTGTGATGCAGCTTTCTACAGTTTATCCCAAGTTATACTCTATTTGCCAACTTGTTGCCCAAGTTTCCTGTGAATATCTCTCTGTAAACTGTTTATAATCCTTTTGGAACTTTCCTGTTATGCCTTTTCTAGGAGATTTCCCCCCTCATTATTCGAAACATGTACTGTGAGCACTGGGCAGTGGGAAGCATGCGCAGTTGCTATCTTTCAGGGATACTCTATTTCATGACTGGGAGGATCTTGCTGCCCATTGGTCAGAATGGAGATAACTTGCCCATCAAGGTGCATGAGCCTTTCACACCCCATGTCTTATTGAGGAGGCTCAGCAGCAGAATGGAAGGAAAGAAACGGAAGCAAATTCTGCTCTCCACATCTCACTGAATCTTGGAACATTCTGTCCCATATTCAGTCACATGAAGTTCCAAGGTGGACATTCATAGGAACCCACATAGATTTTCCCTTGAAGAGCCTGCTGACCTCCACTAGGGGTAATGTGTACAGTCATCCTGGGCCAGGGGGAGGGGATTGTATGAGTTTCAAACTTGAACTGACAGTGACGGATTTTATAAACTTGTATTACAGGCAGATATTCAGATGGTAATCTCAGTCATTGTAACGCCAAACTCTGACAGAATTATTCCATTCATCAGGACCTGGATATTCGTATTGTGTGAGAGTATTGTGTTCCAGATCAATACCATTTGCTGAATAAAAGTTCTCCTTTGAATAAAAGTTCTCCTTTGAATCAAACCATCCTTTCAATAGATCTTCCCAAATCTTCAACATGTGTCCTGGAATCCTTGTATAATGAGCTGAAGGATCTAAGGTTTATGATAATAATGCGTAACTTTTGTAAACCACTTTGTCACAGCTCCCCAAATTTCTTTTGCTACAAGGAGAACACCTCAGTTTCCCCAAACTCCTGATTCCCCAATGTCTGTTTGCTCTCTATAAGGTACACATCAGGGTTGTGTTGGAACATTCTCCATTTGCCTGCATCAGTGCACCCCCCCCCCCAACAATATTAAAGAAAGTGAACATCCTCCAGGATAAAGTACTGTACCCGAGTGATTTCCCATCCACCACCTTCAGCATTCCCTCTCCCCACCCTAGAGGCACAGTGGCATCACTGTGTAAAAGATCAAGTCAGCATTGTCCTACCGACCACAGGACTGCTCTCTCATTAGAGAGAGATGTCTGGTAGTGGTTAACCTGAATATTACCACAGCGCAGGCAAGGGGAGAGGTTGAAAAGGAGAGTCCATTAATTGCGGATGGTTATTCTTGATGTATATTAGCAACACACATGTCACGTGAACAATTAATGTTAAAAAAGGCCCACAAATTCTGCAACTAAAATCCCCCATTCCTTGAACCATCCTGGTAAATCTCCAGTGCCCCCTGTCAGGGACCCTGCCATCCTTCCCAATGGGCGATCTCTGGTTCGCACTAACCGTGCTGCTCTGAACCCTGTGGGTGATAGCATCGAGCAACAGTTGCATTAAACCTCACTGTCTGGAAGAGAGTGAGAGACAGAAATCCTGAAGGCATTTAAAATCTATTTAGGAACACACTTGCAAGGCCAAGGCTGACAGGTCTATGGGCTCTGTGCTGGAAAATGGGATTAAAATCGTTAGCTGGGAGATTTCTTTACAGCATAAATCCAATGGACCACAAAACCGTTTTCTGTCATGTAGACCACAAACGCGCAATATAGGAATATGACAAGCCACAATAGAAACCAGGTCAGAGAAGGCGATATTAGAATAGATGATACGTGATTAAATAATGTTTTTTGGAGGAAAATGTGACAGAGGTTAAGCGGGACATTGTGGATCTCTGGGTGCATGAATCTGAAATAAAAATGGGTTATCTTGAAGGCTGGAATTAAAGAAAGGCACATCACTGAGATTTGAGAGGGTGGACAAGATTAAAGATAGAGAGTGTGTTGAGACTGGAGGAGATTAGAGATTGGAGGATGTTGCAGAGATTGAGATGTCTTTGATGCAGAGATAGTGGTAGTTCTGAGGCTAGAGAGGAATTACAGAGATAAGGATGAGTTGTTCGCTTTCCCAACACTACCTCTTTACTGATAATGATTGTTTCTCTGTCATCATCTGCCACATCCTCCATAGGCCTGCAACAATGAGAGTACACAGACAGTATGTTCCTGTTAAGGCCAAGGCTGGGAGGCATCGAGAATGCTGCATAACCTGAGAAACTGAGGCTCTGGTCAAGAAAATGAAGGAAGGATATGGCAGGTACAGACCGCACTGTGTTTGTGTGAATCCCGAGAGGACTATAAGGGCAGTAGGAGTATACTCGCGGGAAACCAGGAGGCGAAAAAGGGGACATGAGATAGCTTTGGGAAAAAGGTTTAAGGAGAATCCAAAGAGATTCTACAAATACACTAAAGACAAAAGAATAACTAGGCAGCGAATAGCGACCCTCAAAGATCACAAGACTGTCTATGGAACAGCAGGAGGTGGGAGAGATTCTGTAATTATTTCATGTCAGTTTTTACTGAAAGGGGATATGGAAGTTAGAGAAGTTGGAGAAATAAATATTGATAACTTGGCGAGTGTGCATATTGCAGAGGAGGTGGTACTGGATGTCTTAAAATGCATAAAAGTTGATAAATCCCTGGAATTTAATCAGGTATATCCCAGAACTTTGTGGGTAATTAGAGAAGCTTTTGCTGGGCCCCTCGCTATGATATTTGTATCATTGATCGCCACATGTGAGGTGCTGGAGGATTTGTCCCATTATTTGAGAATGGTGGTAAGGAAAAGCCAGGGAACTATAGACCGGTGAGCCTGAAGTCAGTGGCAAAGAAGTTGTTGGAAGGGATTCTTAGGGACAGGATTTACATGTCATTGGAAAAGCAAGAAAATATTAGGGAGAGTCAGCATAGCTTTGTGCATTGAAATGAGTACCGTGGACTTGAGAAAGACACAAGGTTTCACATAACACACTGGTTAGCAGGTTCAATACCATAGAATTCTGTCAGAACTAGCTGTTTGGATACGGAATTGGCTGGAAGGTCAAACAGTCATAGATGGACAGCACAGAAACAGAGACCCGTCGGTCCAACCAGGACATGCTGATCAGATATCCCAATGTAATCTAGTCCCCCCTGTTAGCACCCGGCCCATATCCTTCCTATTCATATACACATGAAGATGCCTTTTAACTGTTGCAATTGTAATGGCCTCCACCACTTCCTCTGACAGCTCATTCCATGCACGTCCCACCCTCTGTGTGAAAACGTTGTCTCTCAAGTCTCTTTAAAGTCTTTCCCCTCATACCATAAACCTATGCCCTCTTGTGCTGGGAACCCCCACGCCAGGGAAAAGACTTTGTCTATTTATCATATCAATCCATCTCAGGTTTTTATGTACATAGGTAAGATCACCTCTCAGCCTCCGACGCTGCAGGGAAAACAGCCCCAATCTATTCAACCTCTATTCAACCCCCCAGCCTAACTCAAATCCTCCAACCCTGGCAAAGGTCTTGTAAATCTTTTCTGAACCCTTTCAAGTTTCACAACATCCTTCCCATAGGAGGGAGACCAGATTTGTATACAACGTTCCAAAATTGGCCTAACCAATGTCCTGTACAGCCACAACATGACGTCACAACTCCTGTACTCAATACTTTGTCCGATAAAGGAAAGCATACCAAATGCCGCCTTCACTATCCTATCTACCTGCACTCCAAGGATTCTTTGTTCAGTAACACTCACCAGGACCTTACCATTAAGTGTATAAGACCTGCTAAGATGTGAGTTTCCAAAATGCCAATCCTCAGCCCATTCACCCATCTGATCAAGATCCCATTGTACTCTGAGGTACTGTTTATCACTGTCCACTACACCTCCAGATTTGGTGTCATCTCACTAACTATACCTCCGATGTTCACATCCAAGTCATTGATATAAATGATGAAAGGTCGTGGATCCAGGAGTGATCCTTGTAACAGTCCACTAGTCACAGGCCTCCAGTGTAAAGAGCCAGTTCTGTATCCAAATGGTTAGTTCTCCCTGTATGCCATGAGCACTAACCTTGCTGAGAAGTCAGTGTCAGAGTGGAGGAAACTTTTTGGACTGGAAGCCTGTGATGACCAATATGCTGTCAGGCTGTGTACTGGGTCCACTGCTTTTTGCCATTTATATAAATGATTTCTATGTGAATATAGGAGGTATGGTTAGTAGGTTTACAATAGACACCAAAATTGGAGGTGCAGTAGACAGCAAAGTTACCCGAGAGTACAATGAGACTCCAATCAAATGTGCTGAGGAGTGGCAAATGAAGTTTAATTTAGATAAACATGAGGTTCTGCATTTTGGAAAAGCAAATCAGGACAGGATTTCTACACTTAATGGGAAGGTCCTGGTGATTGTTGCTGAACAAAGAGATCTTGGAGTGCAGGTTCATAGTTCCTTGAAAGTGGAATCATAGATAGGCAGGGTAGTGAAGAAAGTGTTTGGTGTACTTGCCTTTATTGGTCAGTGCATTCAGTACAGGTGTTGTGACGTCATTTTGCGGCTGTACAGGACATTCATTCAGCCACTTCTGGAATTCTGCTTTCAGTCCTGCTCTCCCTGCTATCGAAATGCTATTGTTAAACTTGAAAGGATTCAGAAATAATGCATAGATATTGCCAGGGTTGAGGGATTGAGCTATAGGGAGAGGCTGAATAGACTGAGGCTGTTTCACTGGAGAATCGGATGCTGAGAGGTGACCGTAGAGTTTGATAAAATCGTGAGGGACATGGATAGGGTAAACAGCCAGGGTCGTATTCCTGTTTAGGTGAGTCCAAAACTAGAAAGCACAGGCATGAGGGAAAAGATTGAAAAGGGATATTAGGGGCAAAGTTTCAAGCTGAACGTAGTATGTGTATGGAATGAGCTGCCAGAGAAAGTGTGGAGGCTGGTACAGTTACAATATTTAAAAGGCATCTCATTGGACAAGTGATTGGGAAAGGTTTCGAAGGATATGGGCCAACTGTTGGCATATGGGCCGAGATTAATTTAGGATATCTGGTCAGCATGGACAAGTTGGACTGAAGGGTCTGTTTCTGTGCTGTACATCTCTATGGCACTAATAAATTAAAATTAAGATAGGTTTCTCTTTTATGGAGAGTTAGCAGAAGGTCTGACAATTCTCCTTGGAGCTGAGAAGTTTAAGCAGTGATTTCGACCAGGAGTTGATTTGTTTCCAGGGTATTTCATTTACAGAGAGACAGAGTGAGAAATTTTTAACGTCACAATTTTTAGTAACTATTTTCAGGTAACTGGCAAATAATGCAAAGAAAAATGTGAAGATTATTTTACTCACTAAGTTCTGAGCATCTGGAACAGTTTGACCAACAGCTGGATGCAGATTCAGTAATTATTGTCAAAACAAATTTGAAATTTAACATTTTTAAGGAAGGATTTGGAGGGCTCTGTCCAAATGGGAGGTGAGTTGGGACTGACTGGTACCATCTCCAGAGGGAGAGAGTACAGCCCCAATGGGCTGAATAGCCCTCAGCCCCTGTCCTCAGTGATATTGACCCATTCACTGTGAATGATGAAGCTCATCACAGGGCAGAGCCGTAGAGATGTACAGCATGAAAACAAAACCCTTTGGTTAAACTGAACCATTCTGACCAGATATCCCAATCTAATCTTGTCCCTTTTGCAAACACTTGGCACGTATCACTCTACACCCTTCCTATACATATACCCATCCAGATGCCAAATGGTATAATTGTACCAACATCCTCCACTTCCTGACAGAAGACTCCATACATGCACCAACCTCAGTGGGGGAAAAAAAAGCCCCTCAGATCCATTTTAAATTCTTCCCCTCTCACCTTAAACCTACACCCTCTCATTCTCGACTCGCCGACCCCAGGGAAATGACCTTGTCTATTTATCCTACCCATGCCCCTCATGATTTTATAAACCTCTCTGAGGTCACCCCTCAGCCTCTGATACACCTGGAAGGATCCCAACACTCATGTCACAATGGGGCCTGGCTGATTGACACAGCTTCAGACCAATAGGAGAGTTGGCGTGATCCTCCAGCCAATGGGAGTGAATGAGGGGTGGGTCCAGCAGGCCAACACATGACCATCAGCTTTGCAGGAGCAGTGTCACTGTGAGGGGGGGACTGAATGTGAAGGAGTGGGAGAGACAGCAGATACTGGGAGAGAGATGGAGTTAGTGTGGACTGGGAAGGTTGATAAACACTGTTTCAGTCTGCTGGACCTGAATTAGATACTCCGGGTAAATTAGAACCACAAGAACTGCGGATGCTGTAAATCACACGCAACAACCAGAAGGTACTGGAAAAGCTCAGCAGATCTGGCAGCATTTGTGAAAAGAAATCAGTTCGCATTTTCGATCCAGTGACGCTTCCTCAGGAACTGACGTTACTGAGAAAAAAAGTCTGTTTTATGCAGAAGGTAGGGGTTAAGGAGTAAATGATAGGTGGGGATAGAGTCCAAAGAGAGAGATAGGAGCAGTTGGACAAAGGAGTGAATAACGATCGGATTGGGGGGCGGGGGTGGGGGAGGTGAATAGCTGTTTATGGGGACTGTTAGTGGCTAACCATAGGTAATGTGTAATGGTAGGCTACGTAATAACAAGGCCTGGTATGTGGGGTAGGGGGCAAAGATGAGGTGTTCTTCCTCCAGATGTTGGGTGACTCGGATTTGGGGATGGAGGACTTGCATGTCCTTGGCAGCATGGTGGCGGAGGGAGTGGGGGGTAGCCGAAATGGTCGGCCACAGGGCGGTGGGGTTGGTTGGTGCATGTGTCCCATAAATGTTCCCTGAAATATTCCACAATTTGGCGTCCCGAGAGCAAGGGACACACTAGGTGAGGTGTTTGGGTGGGCAGGGAAATGTCTGCTGGATGTGGGAGGATCCAGTGGTGCCTTGGATGGAGTTAAAGGGAGGGTTTGGGCAAAGATTTTCCATCTCTTGCAGTGGCAAGCAAAGGTGCCTGGAGTGAAGATTGGGTTGGTGGGGAGTGTGGATCTAAAGTGGAAGTCACAGAAGGTATGGTCTCTGTGGAATGCTGAAAGGGGTGGGGAGGGAAATATATCTCAGGGGGTTGGATCTGATGGTGGAAACAGCAGAGGATGATGCGTTGTATCTGGGTGGAAGGTGAGGATGGGGGGATTCCATCTTAGTTGAATTTGACGGGGTGGAGTTCAAGGGCAGTGGTGTGGGAAGTGGAGGAGATACACTGGAGGGAATTGTTGACCACATGTGAGGGGAAATTCCAGTCTTTTAAATAGGAAGCCATTTGGTATGTTCTGAAGTGTTCTTCCAGCTTGCATCAAGCTTCACTGGAACACTGCAGTAAGCATGAGACAGAGATGTTGGACAGGGAACACTCTTGTGTGTTAAAGAACAGGCAACTGGTAGCTCAAGGTATTTTTTGCAGGCGCAATGTAGCTACCATTTCCACCACTGCCACTGAAATGCTAGAAGGTTCCTGTCTCCTCCATTAACAACTTTCCAACTTCCCACTCCCTTATCTTTCCAAATGTTCCTGTGTCTCTTTGGGCTCTGTCCCCACCTATTATTTACTCTTTAACCCTTATCTCCTGTAGTCCAAAGATCTGTAGGTTCGGTGAATTGGCCCAGCAAAGGTTCCTGTAGTGTTCAGGGATGTGCATTAGGTCGGGGGAAATGGAGAGTAATAGAATAGGAGAATGGGTCTGGGTGGGATAAACTTCGGAGGGTGGGTGTGGAATTGTTGGGCCAAAGGGCCTGTTTCCTGAAGGGATTCTAATTTTCCCAGCTGTCATCGGTTCGGAGGAAGGGTCATTGGACCCGCGGTCACCCATGGTGTGTGCAGGAGGCGGAAAGGGGAGAGTGGCAGCAGAAACCGGATGAAATGTATCAGTGTAGACCGGGAGGGTTTAGTTACACTCTGGGCAGGTCGTTAGTCTGAATTAGAAACTCTTGGTCCCACATTTGCAGCAAAGGGGAAGATGGCAGTGACAGGTCCTGGGTTATGGCCACCATCTTTATTTGGGGCAAAGTACAGTAAGGAGCATGTACTTGTCCTCTTCCTGGGTGGAGGCGGGGTGATTTGAAGAGGAGCATTTACACATCAAACACATACCAAGAGAAGTGTTTACCTTCACTTTTCATCTTGCACTGACTGTGAGCTTTGTTTTGTGAATTCATTTTATAGAATATTAATTGAGAATAATTGAGACTGGGATCTCAAAAAACATGTTTCTACAGTCAGTGGAGTCATCAGGATCTGAATATCATTGGCATTTAACTGTGGAACGAGAAAGGTTTGTCTGTTCTGTCTGTGGGAACATATCTTCAATATTTTTGTCAAGCCAAAAGCAGAAAGATGTTCAAGTTCATGGTTGGATCCCCCTTGGGGTATGTGTTCAATTCTTGGCCCTGCAGCTGTGGAAGGAGGTATTGACCTGAGAGAGAGCACAGATTTATCCAAATTACACCTCGTCTTTTTGCAGGAACTGTCAGATTTAGTCTCAATCATCCACTTTATAATGTTAAACTGTAAACTCCCTACTTCCAATTCTCTGCAAATTTCTCATTGAAATTCCTTGTGGACTCAAATTCCAGCACCATTTCAGGTGGAATGTTCCAGAGTCTGACAACTGTCTGTTCATTCAGAAACTGCTGAAGTCCATTTTGACTGGGGTTACAAAGGGCTGAATTGAAAGATGATTTGCTGTTCCTGAGCTCCCATTGAGATGCATTTGAACAGTACAGGAGGCTGAGGGAAGTGTAGGTGTGAGCAGACAATGAAAATGCCCGGGCTACACTGTGAGTGCTGCTTGGCTCAATGAGAATGTTTTGGAGTTGTGTGTAAATTGTGAGGTGAGACAGGGAGAAGGTGAAGCTGAAACTCCATTTTAATTCAGGCCTTTCAGAAATTCACAGTCCAAATGGGAATAGCCAATTTGTCAGTGATACCTGTGGAGTATTTAAGTTTTTAAAGTATGACATATCAGCTTAAGTAAAGATATTTTTTGTTATTATAATGGACATGTTTGAAGTGAAGGAAGGTTACTCACTCATTTAAATTCTCTTAATGGGAGTAACTAGATGAATGTAGCGAGACGTTGTGACAGGAGCCCTCAGACCCGTGGTGTGCTCCTCTTGCACAATGTGGGAAATAAGGGCCGCTTCCAGTGTCCCTGACGGCTATTTGTGCAGCAAGGGTTCCCATCTGCAGCTACTGGGAAACTGCTTTTCAAAGCTGGAGCTGAGCGTGGACTCACTGTGGAGCATCTGCAATACTGAGAATGTTATGGACAGCACGTTTAGGGAGTTAGTCACACTGCAGGTGAGGGTTACACAGGCAGAAAGGGAATGGGTGAACATCAGATCTAGTAAAAGGCTCAGGAAGTGAGTACAGGAGTCCCCCATTGTTATCCCCTTCTCATACAGATACTGTATACCACTTGGGATTCTGTAAGGGCGGGAATGGGTGGGGTGGCTTCTCGGGAAATCAGCATCAGCCAGTTTCATGACACCACAGAGAGCTCTGCTGATCAGAACAAGAGGAATGAGAGTGGCAGGGCTATAGTGACAGGGGATTCAATAATCAGGGGTACAGCCAGGCACTGCTGTGCCCACAGACAAGAATCCAGGATGGGATGTAATCTCCCTGGTGCCAAGATCCATGATATCATGGAGTGGCTGCAGGACATTCTGGAGCTGGAGGGTAAACAGGCCGTGGTGGTGCAACACACAGATACCAACGACATCGCTAAACAGAGGGATGAGGGCCTGAAAGCTGGATAATAGGAGAGCAGAGATACATTGAAATGTAGCTCCTGAAATGTAATAATGTCAGACTTACTCCCAGTGCCATGTGCTAATGAGAGCAGGAATGAGAAGGTAGATCAGCTGGATGTGTGGCTGGGGTAATGGTGTACCACAGAAGGGTTTTGATTCTTCAGGCACTGGGACTGTTTCAGGGTGGGAACCTGTACCAGCCTGATCGGTTATCCAGGGCAGAGCTGAGACAAATCTGGTGGGGGCTTTTGCCAGTTCTGTTGGTGAGTTTGTAACTAGTCTGGCAGGGGGATGGGAACGAAAGTGTAGGCTTAGATGGGTCAGATTCAGGACAGGGAATGGGAGGTAGAATATTAGTGATGTAGTTAGTGGCTCAGAGAGCCAAAGGAAAGGAGCATTAAACGAAGATTGAGTCCCTCTTCAGCCATCAGTCCTGACATCCCAGGAAGGTGAGTCAACAAAATATGGAGCTGTTTACATGTCTATGAATCTGTGCTTCAGCAAAATGGGGGAAATCTGCAATACAAACAAAAAGCGCTGGAGATCCTCGGCAGGTCGGGCAGCACTGGAAATGGTGACAGATGCAGGAAACATTGCAGCCTTGTAGAAGTGTTTAGATGATCACACCAAGCAGTACAATATCGGTTACACACTGAGTGCCAGAACGTTGGACTAGCATAAATAGGTGCTTGATGACCAGCATGAATACGATGGGGCTGGAAAGTTGACGTTTTGGGTCAGGGTTATTTATCAAGACTGACAAAGGGTCCCGACTCAAAACATCAACCTTCCTGCTCCTCTGATGCTGCCTGACCTGCTGCACCTCCCTAGGTCCACATTGTACAGACTCTGACTTCCAGCATCTGCAGTCCTTAACTATCTTCACATCCCAGGACTCATCTGGTGATCCTCCTTTACACTCTCTCAATAACCAGGAGAGCCTTCCTTGGAAAAGGGGAACAAAGGTGGATACAGTACTCCAGGTGTGGTCTCACCAAGGCCCTTCCAGAAAGAGATCCCTGCCCCCATCTTCTCCATACCGGTCATCACGCACAAGTGCCTGGTGTGATCATCTCAACACTTCTTCAAGGCTGCAATGTTTCCTGCATCTGTCACCATTTCAGATGCTGCCAGACCTGCTGAGGATCGCCAGCACTTTCTGTTTTCTCTGTTATAGAGTATTGAATGGGGGGATTTGCAGTTGAGAAATTCAAATTGAACTTCATGTTACATGATCCGTGCCGATCTGAATATCATTGGCCTTTTCATCTGGAAGGAAATGTTTGCATTCTGTTCATGGGCGAATATTTCAAATGTCCGTGTGACGAAAAAAGTACTGAGACAGTGAAGTCCATGTTAGCGTGGGGACTTGGATTTGAATGTCTAAAAAAATCATGGCACATTTCCCTGGAACAGTCAAGCCACAGATTGGTTTTGTATGAGGACAATTAGCCATGAAACCAGAAAGACCAAAGGATTCCTGCATCATGGAAAAAGCTATGAAAATGGGATTGTTGTAATGGAGTGAATTATCGATCATTGATTGTAATCCATTGGTGTTGTCACATCGGTTCCAGCGCCGTAGGGAAACACAGGAAATGTGATGAATGCAGTATCAGTTTAAGTTATTCAACTGGAAAGGTGAAGAAAAAATTTACAAGGATGATGCCAGGTCTCAGGGGTCTGAGTTACAGGGAGAGGTTGGACAGGCGAGGACTTTTTTGTTTAGAGCATAGGTAACTGTGGGGGAATATTTTATAGTAGTGTATAAGACCATGAGAGGCATGGGTAAGGTGAATGCCTCGGTCTTTTTCGCAGGGACTCAAGGATTGGACGGCATCCGGTTAAAGTTAGAGGAGAAAGAATACATGGGAAACTGAGGGGCAAGTGTTCTACACAAAGGTGGTATGTATATGGAATGAGCTGCCAGTGGAAGTGGTTGATGTGGGTATATTAACAACAAGTGAAAGACATTTGGACAAATACAAGGATAGGAAAGTTTCAGAGGCAGATGGGCCAAGTGCAGGGATATGGGGTTAGCGTGGATGGACATTCTGATTGGTATGGGCCAGTTTGGGCCTGTCTCTGCTGTAGGATTCTATAACTCTAACTGCATTTGCTATTTCTCCCACTAACTCTGTTGGTATCCTGGGATGTATTCCATCAGGGCAAGGAGACTTGTTTACCTTTAGCTCCATTAGCTTGCCCAGCTCTAACTCTTTCGTGATAATGGTTGTTTCTAGATCCTCACCTTCCTCAGTCTCCTTATCAATTACTGGCATGTTCTTCGTATCCTCCACTGTGAAGACTGACTGCTGTGTCCTCATATTCCTGAACCCTGTTGGATAGGAATAACCAGGCACAGAACTCAGAGAGATCTTCTTTGAGTCTTTATTGATGAGACACGGCAGTTACCTGGATAGTGTACATGCAAAACACCTCCAGGCAGCATCAGGTAACTCCCCGCCTGTCCGATGTGCCACTCCCATTCTTAAACCTTTGTGGTTTCGGATCCTTGAATAGAGACTGTCTCTCAGTATTATCTCCATGGCAACGGCAGTTAGAAAGTCTAGTTCAGTTCAGCACTTTGTGGCTAAAACACACACCCTTCCCCACACCCCTGTGGCTCCCCCAAGTATCTGACAGGCACTTCAGTTTCAGTGGGGCTGTCTGTCAGGATTCTGATGTGGAGGAGCCGGTGGTGGGGTGGACAAAGTTTAAAAACCACACATCACCAGGTTACAGTCCAACAGGATTATTTGGAAGTACAAGCTTTTGGAGTGTGCTGTGATTTTTAACTTGATCAGGATTATCTCTATGGTAACTGTTAATGCTTCAACAATTACAGAGGCCATATGTTCACCAAACAATAAGTTTCCCTCTAGCAGTGTAAACTGCTATTCTGGCCCTGGGGATAGCTACTCATCACTTTTTATCCCCAATTTCATCATGCTTTCTGTAGATCTTTGAAGTTTTTCCAATCTCCGAATTTATCCTTGGTCTTTGACAGTTTGTATGCCTTCTACTTCAATTTGACAGTCTCCCTTATTTCCTTAGACATGGCAGATTACTCCTTTTCCTACAGTCCTTCCTTTTCACTGATATATACTTTTGCTGAGAAATTTGAAAAATTACTTTGATATTCCTCCACTGTCTGTCAACTGTCCCACAGTAAAGTCTTTGCTTCCATTCTGCATTCGCCAACTCCTGCCTCATCATATTGTAGTCTCCTTTGTTTAAGCACAGTATCTTGGGATTGGATTTAATCTTCCCGCTTTCCATCTGTGTTCTAAATTCTATCAGATTAATGACAAGTCTTTTATCAGATTACGAGGGGAGGCAATGTTTCCTGGGTGTTTTGGTTTCATTGTCAGTGACCTTGGCTTTGTAATAAAGTACAGGACAGATATTCACAACAGAGTATTCTGGACGCTGTGAATGTACTACACAGTCTAAAACCATAAATCACTGTCACCCCTCAGTTTAAAATTGCAAAATCATTATCTCCTAGACGCTTCCTCACTACCTAAATTTGGAACACTAATCCACCTGACTATCCTGCTGTTTCTGAAAATCTCCTTTGGTGAAGATGGTGAGTTTTGGATTCATCTTTCTGGCTAGTACCATAAGAAGATAAGCCCTGGGCACAGGAGAGGCAATGCAGCCCTTTGAACCAGCTCTACCATTTCATACGGTGATGATTGAGCTCACCTCGGTCATAGCTGGATTTTCCTGCCTGCTCTCTCTCACGCTTCAACTCATTGCAAATTAAAAATCTGTATCTCTTCATTAAATTTGCTCATTGTCTTGGCATCCACCGCATTTTGAATAGGAAATTCCACAGATTCACAACACATTGAGATAGGTACATTCTTCTTCATGAGAATAGAATAGAGTCCCTATAGTGCAGAAACAGGGTATTCATCCATCGATTCCACACCAACCCTATGATGAGCATCCCACTCAGACCCACCCATTACCTGTAACCCTGCATTTCCCGTGGCTAATTGCCTAACCAGCACATGCATGGACCCTGTGAGCAGTTTGGCATGACCAATCCACCGAACCTGCACGTCTTTGGACTGTGGGAGGAAACTGGAGCACCGAACAAAACCATACAGACGTGGGGAGAATGTGTAAACTCCACACAGTTGCCTAACGCTGGAATCAAACCCGGGTCGCTGACGCTATGAGGCAGCAGTGTTAGCCACTGAGCCACCTCTGCTTAAAATCTGCTGCCCATTACTAACCTCCCCACCCCGCAATTGGCTGAATGTATTTTCCTTACGTCAGAAGTCCGGGTGTCTAAGCGGATGTCTCAGTAAATCCCAGTGGCAGCCCACATGTCCTGTGTGTCTGAATGGATATCCTATACACAACACCCTCCAGCCCACACTTTCTCTCACTTTCCAGGGACAGGTCTCCAGAGGCTTCATGGGAACTACAACTCCCACAGTCCCTGAGGCAGGGACCACACGTGTGTGAGGAAACCCACCACTGTACATGTACAGAATGTGGGCGGGTTTTGGAGCATGTTCTTTGGGGTAACTCGCGGAAAGCATTTCACACTGTCATTGGCAGGAGAAGGGACGCATCTGCCTATAGTATTGATCAGTTTTGGGGGGATCAAAGTGTCACTATGCCTAGATGGGAACAAGTTCCATTCGCAACTTGTCATAACACTGGGAATTGACCAATGGGAAACAAGGAAGAATCTGACCCATTCTCCCAGTCTGAAGGTTCCTCTTCTGTCCAGGATCTGCCACCTCCCTTTCTGTTTCCTTTTGTTTCAGTCTGCTGTTACATTATTGACTTGCAGCAACTGAAGGGAAAAGAAGTGAACCCAGAATGGGTGCAGTGTCTAACCAGGGACGAAAAGTGGTGGCATGGATCTGTTTATCAGTAACACCATGAGAATGTAGAGGGTGTACATTAGGGGGTAGCAGAGTCAGAATGATGGGAGAGAGTAAGAGGGCTGGAGGGTTACAGCTTTAGGGGAAGAAAGGGGAGAAAGATATTCCAGAGAAACTAGAATTGTCTGTTCTGAATTTCTTATCTGTACATATTCCTTTTATACAGGGTGCGAGATAGTGAAGATTTGCAGACTGAAATCTCAAAATCACGTGCAGATCGTGATTAAGTTACACAACATTTGATGAACCAAAGATGGAGAATCACTGGGCCAAAATCCTGCAACACTCTCTCTCCCAGCGTTGTCGGTCTCTCTGCGCCAAATGGACTGTGAATGGTACAAGACAGCAGCTCACTACCATCTTCTGAAGGGTAACGAGAGATGGGGAATAAATGCTGGCTGAGCCAGTGATGCCCATATCCTCGAAAACGTTTCTATCACTAGTTCCAGAAACCCAGTTGATGTTACTGCAGGATGATGAGGGACGCTGAGTGCATCCTCCAGGAGGCAGCACCATCACATTTCCCCTGCCTACACCTACACAGTAACGCAACAACGTCACTGGAACAAAAGGCAGTGAAGCTGAAGGAGGACTTTGATATAGTTCTTCAAGGTAAAGTCATGAAAGGGGATTGGAACACAGCAGGAGCAGGAGACTGAGCTGGATGGTCAGCTGTTTCCCATTGAATGGTGGAGCAGGATTGAAAGGCTGAATGGTCTCCTCCTGCTGCTATCTCCCAGGTATGTATATAGTCATGGAGCCCGGGTAGGAAGAAGGGGGCAGGGATTCTCCAGGAGATTCCATTTCCACAACAGTTTTCAGTGAGGGATGGTTTGATGGATTTTATTTAACATTTATCTTTAACACAAGGTTTGTAAATGTTAGTTTTAAAATGTTGTAAGAGCTTTTTGCACCGCAAGTAAAATTAAAGAAAATAAATTGAACTGTTTGAATATAACAGTTTTAAAGCTTTCAACCTCTGTAAAGCAAATTCCTGTCCCAGACACCATCACTTTCCAGCTACTTAAACTCCAGGGAAATATTCCCTCCTTGTCTGAACCTTTGGTTTGATTTAACTGCTTTTCAGTTTTCGATCTGTGAGCTGTGAAGTGTTCTTTTTCCCCTTTTCTCCGACCCAGAAATATTATCACACCAACCTTCCCACCATCAGAATCATCATTATGCCATTTTGCTTTTGGTTACCATATAATCTCCAGCAGTGCAAAAGTGAGGACTGCAGATGCTGGAAACCAGAGCCTAGATTAGAGGCGTGCTGGAAAAGGGCTTTTGCCAAAACATTCATTTTCCAGCTCCTCGGATCCTGCTTAACCTGCTGTGCTTTTCCAGCACCACTCTAATCTACTCATATCATCACCAGCAGTAAACCATTCGTGTGACTAATAGAATATTTCCAAACAAAGCCCATTACGGGCCAAGCAAACCATTACAACTGACAGAGTGAGAAGGGACCAAATCTAAGTAGAGTTGTGGGGAGGGGGCAGCGGTGGAGATAAAGCACTATATCGCCTGCGGTGCCCACCTCTATCTGAAGGCATAGACAGCATTGATGCACACCACATGCTCCTTCTCTCAGGCACCCTGCTCTGTTGCATTTATCCTCAGTCAGTGAATAAAATCCCTACAGTGTGGGAGGAGAGCATTGGCCCATCAAACGCCACCGACCATCCGAAGAACATCACGCCCAGAGCACTCTATCACTGTAACACTGCATTTCCCATGGCTGATCCACCTAGTCTGCACAATCCTGGATCCTGTGGACATTTTAGCATGACTGATCCACCTGACCTGCACATCTTTGGACTGTGGGAGGAAACCAGAGCACCTGGAGGAGACTCACACTATCATGGGGAGAAAGAGGGAACTCCACACAGGCCGTTGGACAAGGCTGGACTCCAACCTTGTACCTGATGCTGTGAAGCAGCCGTGCTACAGTCACAATTTAAATCAAAACTGATGATCCCTGCTCATTGTCACAGTGCTGTTTGTGGAGACTTACTGCCCAGAGAGACATCCTGAGGTTTAGAAAGTGGCAATGTAAGTTCAATCACCTCCAGCCCAGTTAATGTGGTTAACAACGACATCAATACTCCAACAGTGTCATCAAGTACAAGGTCCACTCCTGACTCTGATGGACAGTAACATCAGAATCAGAGTCCTGCAGTCCACATGGAGCAGGGGGGATGACCACTTCCCTGTGGGCTCTCAATAGTGTTGAAGACGCAGCAAATCCCTTGTCACACAGAGGGGTGAACAGCTCCTACCCAGAGTGAACCCACTGGGGTCTCGGGGGATGGGATGAATCACTAAATCCCTTCTCCCACACTGACCATCGGAATGGCCTCTCCCCCTGTTTGGGCTCACTGGGGACTCCACAGGTGCTGCATTTGAGTGTATCTCCCCCCACACTGGGAACAAGTAAATGACCTTTCCCCAGAGTGAGCTCGCTGGTGTTTAAGCAGATCAGAGGACTGAGTGAATGCTTTCCCACACACTGAGCAGGTGAATGGCCTCTCCCCGGTGGGAATGCACCAATGTCTCCTCAGGTGAGAGGTTTTAATTGTTAGCACTGCTGCCTCACAGCGCCAGAGAACCGGGTTCAATTCCCGCCTCAGGCGACTGACTGTGTGGAGTTTGCACGTTCTCCCCGTGTCTGCGTGGGTTTCCTCCAGGTGCTCCGGTTTCCTCCCACACTCCAAAGATGTGCAGGCCAGGTGAATTGGCCATGCTAAATTGCCCTTGGTGTTAGGTAAGGGGTAGATGTAGATGTAGGGGTATGGGTGGGTTACGCTTCGGCGGGGCAGTGTGGACTTGTTGGGCCGAAGGGCCTGTTTCCACACTGTAAGTAATCTAATCTAATCTAATCTAATCTTTCTCACAGATGGAGCAGGTGAAGGATCTAAACCAACTGTGCCATCTCTGGTGCCTCAGCAGATTGTAAGATCGAGTAAATCCCTTCCCATACGTGGGGCAGGTGAACGGCCTCTCCGCAGTGTGACTGTGTCGGTGAGTGTTCCACTGGAAGGGTTAAGTGAATTCCTTATTCTGATTGAGCCCGTCCTCCTGTTTCTCTCAGTTATTATTGACAATCTCACACCAGAACCTGTTCCAGAGAGTGTTCCAGAAGATGCAGAATGGTCAGCTGCAGCTGGTCACCTGACCGGTCACTGGTCCTGAAAGGTTCACTCTCCACAGATGCTGCCAGATCTGCTGAATTTTTCCAGTGATTTCTGTGTTTTTTTTTCTGATTTCCCAGCATTTGCGGATGTTTAGTTTTCCAATACTCTTCTTGTCTGTTACAGAGGAGTTTATTGATGAAATTAGAGGGTTTTGAAAATTGTCCGTTAGGTCACACATCAGCTATGATCATCATGAATGGCAGAGCAAAGTCGAGGGGCTGAATGAGTCCTCCTGTTCCAATGAAAGTTTTATTGTCAGCTTGTGGTAACATTTCCCCTCACTGCTCACTTCACCTCCATGTCGAACACATTGTTACTGACTGAACAAACCTCCTGTGTTTGAAATTAACTTGCTAATGTTCAGTGACTCCCTCTCCTGCCACCCGGGTTTAACTCTCATCATGGAATGCTGTCTCGTATTACTGCAGGAATGCCCACAAGGACTAATCCTGGAGTCTGTATCCCCTGGGATCCACAATCACCGTTTATTTCCTTCTTCCTATTTCATTCGGGTTATTGAACTCTCGGTTTCAATCCAATCTCCTGTCATGCTCTTCAACGTGTCCATGTGGGTGGACGAGAGGCAGCTGGGATATAATGAAGGGAAGTTGCGATTAGGCGGAAGTACGAGGAGCGTTGACAGCAAAGACAGTTCTCATTGTAACGGCAGAGGTTCTCCATGACCCAGTGAGTGGTGAGGCACCTGAGTTTGTGGGCGGAGACAGATTCAATCAGGGATTTGGTAAGACACTCAGACATTGACCTGTCCATCTGATTGTTAACTCAGACAGATAGAAAGAAATATGCACATTTAGACAGCACCTTTGATGATCTGGGGCAATGAGACACGCTTCCAAACCAATGATTTCAACCACAAATCTCTGAAAACACAGACACAAAGCTTTCTACTTGTAACAGCTTGTCTCTGAGCCTCCGCTTTCCTTGAGAAAAGCGCTTTGAGCTGGTCAGCCTTTCCTGGTGAGTATAACCGCTATGGTCCTGTAAGATCCGTGACAGAACCTTTATTTTCCTCTTCCTTGTGAGTGATGAAAGTAGCAGAAACAGTTCCTGACCTGTGAGGGGTTTTGGTTGGAGTATTTATATTTACAAATCCATTCCCACCCTATCATACAGTGTGAAATTGATGTAAAACTGAAGGAAATGAGTGAGTGAGCACCCACAGAATCATAAAGGAAGCATATGTATCTGAGTTGAATGAACCTGGCATGAGGAAAACATGACAACAATCACAACTAGTTAGAATCACAGAATCCCGTGGGTGCAGAAAGACTCTATTCGTCCCATCGAGTCTCCAGTGACCTGCTTACCCACGCTACCACAATAACCACACATTAACCATGGCTAGCCCAACCCACCTAAATTGCACACTGCGACCATGTTAGCATGCCTAATCCAGTAACGTTACACATCTGTGGGAGGGTCACAAATTACATCCAAATGCTAGGAAGTGTGGATGAAGGCTCACAAATACTTGACTCTGACACAAATGCTCTGTTTTTCAAAATAAAATCTGGGGGACACTGCAACCGGAAAAAATTCTGATTATCTCAGGAGGAAGAGAATTCAAAACTCACGCCATTCACCCCAGGGGGTGCAGTGAAAGTTACAGAGGTCTGGGAACCATCAGAAATGTAACAGGTTGTGAGCAAGGTGGGGGTGAGACAAGGATATAAAGACAGTCTGTCACATGGGGGAAGGCAGGAGAGATTAAATGGCAGAAATGGTCGTCCCTCAAGGCCACGGGGAATGGAGTTCGAGCTGGGAAAGAAACAAGGAAACAAGGTGTCCAGCTGCCAGAGTAACATGTTAAAAACAGATTATAAAAGCATAGAGGGCACAGTTCAGTCTGAAATCGTTGCTCGCAATGGTGAGTACAAAAAGCTGTAAAGCCTGGGGAGTTCTATTACAGCCAACACATACCCAGGATTGGCCAAGTGTGCTGTAAATATCTGATATTTCTTTTTTCTGACATTTGTAGTTCAAGTCTGATGGCGCTAGTAACTTTTCAATTTGTACTGGAGTTTAATATTCTGGAGAAATGTCAAATAAATCACATTGATCATATTCTGCAGATCTTAGTCCATTACCCTGCATGTTCCAGCATTTCAGTTACATCCATGTCCTGCCGGTGGGACAGGACACACAGGGATGGTGACGATGGTGTCTAGGGCATTGTAAGCTATGATTCTGTGCGTATGACTGTGTCAGCTTGTTACTTGACTAGACTGCATTCCAAATCACCCAATAAGATGTCAGCAGGTTGAGACACTACAGTTGGAGCTCCTCTGCTCGCCAGTTCCTTTCCTTTCTGCTTTTTCAGAATTTCTTACTCTCTCACTCTCCCCTTTGCAGACTCTGACACCAGTGTCTCAACCTTGAATCATGACAATTTAAAAAAAAATGTATCTACAAGAAAACCAATGGAGGAAAATATACTATTCTTGCATCAACTGCATTTTTAAACAAAAACAATCCTGCTCAATAGACGCTGTCTCATTTTTTTCCTTCAATTCAATCAATCAATATTTTGTCCCTCAGTTTACCGATCTTCATAAATATCCAATCAATTTCAGAGGAACATGCTGATAAAGTATTGAACCAATTTATCTGTTTAGGTTTTAGCATTAGTTATCAAGTCATTACCATTGCAATAATTGCATAATAATTGGCCTGGGTAACAAGTGTACGGAGGTTCACGACTTAATTTATTGACTTTTTGAAAAATGGTGCAATATATCCTTTTTTCAGGATTCTAACAGTAACTGTTAATGCATTTGAATGACAATAATTATAGTATGCTTTAGTTTAGTCTTGCTAACAACTACATTGAAGTTTATATTTGAATTTAATCCAATCTTCCCTAGTACCTATACAGTAATATAAAAATCCATTTTATTTCCAATCAACACACCTACAAAAGAATCCATTATTTCTGATGCAATGCGCACTGTCAAAAATATGACTTTAGCTCATTTGAATGATCTGTGTAATTCCAGCTTTATAAATTTAGAAAATCCTAATTACTTTTCCCTGCAATAATTCCATTCATTTCTGCAGATATCACAGTCAAATAACAAGATGAAATTTATCATTATTCTTAAGTATGGTAATAGAATTTTGAAAATCTATGTGTTGTTAATATAAAATAATTGTTAATTTCAATCCATAAAATATAGAACAGTGCAGCACAGTACAGGCCCTTTGGCCACGATGTTGTTCCGACATTTTATCCAACTCTAAGATCAAACTAACCAACATGCCCTTCATTTACTATCATCCATGTGCCTATCCAAGAGTCGCTTAGATGTCCCTGATGGATCTGAATCTTCTCCCACCACTGGCAGTGCATTCCACACACTCACCACTATCTATAAAGAAACTATCTCTGACATCTCCGCACAACTTCCCCCATTCATCTTAAAATTATGCCACTTTGTAGGGAAAAGTCTTTCATTATCCACTCTATCTATGCCTCTCATCAACTTACCCAAAGCTATCAAGTAAACTATCATCCTCTTTCATTGCAATGACCAAAGCCCCAGCTCTGTCAACCTTTATTCATAAGACATGCCTTCCAGTCCAGACAACATTTTGATAAATCTCATCTGCACTTTTTCTAAAGCTTCCACATCCTTTGTCTTATGAGGTGATCAGAACAGAACACAATATTCCAAGTATAGTCTCATCAGGGATCCATAGCGCTGCAGCATAACCTCGTGGCTCTTAAACTCAACCTCCCCATTAATGAAAGCCAACACGCTATGCACTGTCTTAATAGCCCTATCACCTTAGATGTCAGCGATGAGGGATGTATGGACATGCACCCCACGATCCCTCTGTTTCTTCACATTGTCAAGAATCCTGTATTTAATCTGAAAAATGTGCATTCAAATTTGAAATTCCAAAATGAATAATTTCACATTTTCTGAGGTTGAACTCCACCTGCCATTTCTCAGCCCACCTCTGCATCCTGTCAATGTCCTCGAGCAACCTACAAAAGCCCTCCACACTATCCACAACTCCACCAACCCTCGTGTCATTGGCAAACTTCCTAACCCACCCTTCCACTTCCTCATCCAAGTCATTTGTAAAAATCACAAAAAGCAGAGGTCCCACAACTGATCCCTTCAGAACACCATTGGTCACCGTGCTCCAAGCTGAAAACTAACCATTTAATCTCACCCTGTCCTCTATGGGTCAACCAATTTATTATCTAACCAGGCAGGTTTCCCTATATCCCATGTCTCATTACTTTCTGAATGAGCCTACAATGGAGAACCTTATCACACACCTTGCTAAAATCCTTATACACCACATCCACTATTCTGTCCTCACCAATGTGTTTGCCACAACCTCAAATAATTCAATGAGGCTTGTGAGGCATAATCTGCCGCTCACAAAGCCATGTTGACCATCTCTAATTAATCTATGCTTTTCCAAATAATCATAAATCCTGTCTCTCAGAATTCTCTCCAAGAATCTGCCCACAACTGATGTAAGACTGACTCATCGATGATTCCCAGGATCATCTCAATTGCTTTTCTTCAATAAGGGAATAACTTTTGCCAACCTTCAATCATCTGGTATGACTCGAGTGGATAGTGAGGATGCAAAGATCATTGCCAAAACACAGTAATCAATTGCCTCCCTTCCCATAACAACATAGGTTATATCCTTTCTGGCCCAGGGCACTTATCTATCCCCATGATTTTTAAACATTTTCAGCACATTCTCTGTCTGAACATCGACCTGTTCCTCCATATCAACCTGTGTCACGTTGTCCTAACAAGGAGCAAGGTCCCACTCACTTGTGAATACTGAAGCAAAGTACTCAGTAAAGACCTCCCCTACCTGCTCAGACTCCTGGCACAAGTGTGCTTCACTATAAGGGGTATAAATGTGGAATTATGTCTCAGCACTGAATTAATGTAAAGATATTGCAGTGTACAATCACTCGACTACTTTGAATATTGAACGGTATTTTAACTGAGAAAACACAGTTAAATTGATTTGATTATGTTTCACTTCATGCTAACATTTATTGTATTTAGAACCACAATAAGAGTTTCCTTTTTACATATATGAAACTTACTTAAAATTCATCGCACGTTTATGTGAAGAAAATAGAATTAGCATCTGTTTGTTCCTTCCTTTATCAATGACTGTTCATTTTGAAATTGTGGAAGTTGTACGTTGTTGACAGGAAGGGAACTTGTCTTCGGCTGAATTTTCATTTTGAATGACTGATGCATTTTTAAAATTAAAGTACAATGATCATGCAGTTTTGTCAATTTGTCTTTCAAAGAATTGTCACGAGATTCTCTTTATTTAAGACTATCATTCATTTATTCTATTGTTAGTGTAAAATATTGTTTAATTTCCAGTCCATTGCACACAGAAACTACCTAATTAATTCCCATTCAAATTACTAGAATAAACAGCTGATTAGTTTTCATTTTGAGTAACCATATTAAACATAATATTGTCGTCCTACCGTCCTGAGTGGGAACATTACGAAAGGAGCCTGTGGAGCTGTGGCAGTGTCTCTATTACTAGACCCGAGGGAAGGTTTCAAATCACACCTTCACCACAAATATATCAAGAGCTATCTGAATGTTGATTAGAGAGTACCTGAGCACAGATTGAACTGCTTTTCAATCCAACATTAGATCTGCTTTTATCTATTATATCAATAATCACAAAATCTGATGCTTATTTGTGTCAGGTTACCAAGAAATATGTGTTGGAAAATTCGTTTTAGCCACTTTGCTTTTACAAAAGACTTACATCTGTCCCTGTTTTCTCTGACTGGAAGAAATCTGAAGAGGATTTCCACTTTTACGAAGAAAAGGGGAGGTGTTTCCCATATAAATTAATGCTTCTTCGACGAACGCCTTTTCAGTTTATGTAAGGTTTCATAATAACGCTTTACTTTTGGACAGTGGGGAGACCTGTATCTAATTCTGTCGCTTATAAATTCCTGGAGACTATTTGAAAATGTTGCAGAATTAAAGATTACCATGTCTAAGTAATGAGATTGATCTTTTATTGCTGCAAAGGGGCAAGTCCAAAAAAATTGAAACACATTAAACATTATTCTGTCGTTGTATAAATTGAAAATAATGTTGATATCTTCTTCAGTAAACTAACAAATGCTACCACGTATTACTTGTCAGTCAGCTGATTACCTACTTTGTTACTAAATGTTGTGATTCATCTATATATTACTCTGTCCTTTGATCAAAGTGAATTTGTAATTGTTGTTCAGTTTATGAATTGTCAGAAATTTGTTTTTATTTTTCCATTCACCTGTTCATTTTGACCGTAAGATTGAAATTCTTTGGAAATATTTGAGTTTGTTCATTTAAAAATAAGGTTTGCACATCTCTTTTCTTGTATTATGATTCAAGTATGTTTTCTGGTGGAATTCTAGGAAATATCAAACATTTGTTGGCTTCAAATAAGGTCTTTTACACCCAGTTATCAATCTGTTGTTAATGTTTCAGCTGTTACATTGACATTGATTAGGTACTCATTCAGAGAGATCAACTGACAATTATAAACTTGCAGGATTATTGATTTGAGAAAAAGATACAGACGTGGAAACATTTTTTAGAAGGAATTGCTTTTTCATTCAAATGTGTAGGCTGTTCAAGAATTCTATATCGCCTTCCATTGGTTTTCTTGTCGAGAACGTAAATTTATAATTCATGTGAATTTTAATGTGTTCTGTATTTTGAAATTTGTATCAGATTTAAGAAGAAAAAGAGGAGCAATTAACATCAAACGTTCCGTGAATAGAAAGCACAGTCAATTAAATTGACAGAGGTAACTTTTAGTATTGTCTCTGAATATTTAGTCAAATATTTCTAATGGCAAGAGCGTTGTACCGGTAAAGCACAGCAGGTCAGGCAGCATTCAAGGAGAAGCAGAATCGATGTTTTGGGCATAAGCCCTTCATCAGGAATCTTTTCGATACTCCTGCTCTTTGAATGTGCCTGCACTTTTGCAACACCACAGCTTTCCTCACTTTCTCCAAATATGCTTAATGAACATGAACTGAAGATATTAGCATCAGCAGCTGAACAATACCAAATAAACACATTTTTTGCAATATTTATAGTGAAAACTTGTTTGAGAACATGCATCAGATCGAACAACATCTCTTGCCGTAAGAACACTTGGCCCTTCATAATAAAGAATAACCATGCTTTGAACAACCAGTATGGTGTATAACGACTGAACTGCAATACCAGAGGACAACGATTGCATTTATTGAAGGCAATAATAACCTGATCCTTACTGTGATAGTGGGGATTGATCTCAGAAACAGTAAAATTTTACTGTGATTATTCCACTGAACAGTAATTAGATGGTCATGAAGATCTTTGTGCAGCTTTATGTACAGTGTTTTGTTTGAACATTGATTTCAGTAACATTGAGATATTTTACATATTGACAATTGACAGCTAAAGGTAAGTTTTTAATGCAACAGTTAAAAAAAAGGTCAGTTTTGTTTCGCGAAACACAATTCTAAGTTTATACAATCCCTACTGTGTGGAAACACGCCATTTGGCCCAACAAGTCGACACTGACGTTCCAAAGAATAATCCACTCAGCACCATTCTGCTCTCAGATTACTGGACACTTACCCCTGACTAATGCATATAACCTACACATCCCTGAACAGAACGTGCAGCTCAGCATGGTCAATTTACCTAACCTGCATATCTTTGGATTGTGGGAGAAAACCAGAAGGTGGCCCTGTGTATTGTTCCAAGACCATTATACCAAGTACCATCCCCAAAGGACTTAAGATGTATCTCTAAGATGCGGTACTGTCTCTGATTATCGACATGCCACAATTTACTAAACTGCATGCATCAGCGTCTATTTCTTGCGGATTATCAGATGCAGGGACCGTTAATAATACATATGAAATTATATTTGACAAAATCCCAATACGAAGAGAGCTAGTATCATAACTCTAAGATCCCCAGCATTCTAAAAATTCTGCTGAAGTACAATAAAACTTAATACACAATCCTACAGAAATAATCCTGCGCTCGCTTCGCCACTGTATAATCAATTACTCTAAGTCTCTTCAGCCTGAGTTTCAGCGGGTCTTCCGTTGATTCGGCTGTCCAGACTTCTTCCTCAACTGGAGATTTCACTGGCCCTTTGATCCGAGTGTAGTGAGTCCAGCCTTTCTCCGCTGTCCTTATTGTCGTTTCGGTAATCAAAGGATCCTGATATGGCCCTTCCCAGTCCGGCTGCAATTTAGTCTCTGTCCATGATTTTACTAAGACCCAATCTCCCGGCCGGATGGGATGAACGATGAATTCAAGGGGTGCAGTCTGTGCCAATAAACTCTGTTTCCTGAGGAAATTTCCAACCCTTTCATTATCTCCTGTAACACTTTAGAGGTAAAATGAGTTCCTTGTTCGAAATCTATATGGTTCACTAGCCCATATCGGGGAATTATGTGCTCCAATATTGTTTTACACACCACACTCGCAGTGGCAGTAGCATCAACCCAACCAGATAGATGATCTACTATGACCAGTATATGTTTTAGTCTTCCTGCTCTGGGTAGTTCAGTATAATCTTCTTGTACACTCTGGAAGAGTCTCAATCCCGGATCTCTTCCTCCCGAGGTCTGTTTTCTCACGACTTTATTTTTTACCTTTCTGCATATGATACATCCCTCACATATGTGTTTAGCAATTGTATATATTCCTTTACATCCATATTCCCTAAGAACTAAAGGATACGTTGCTTGTACTGCCCAATGGCTGACTTGATGTAGGACGGCCATAATTTCTCACATCATCATTTTGTTTAACATTTCCCTTCCATCAGGTAACATCCAATGCCCATCTGCTGTTTTTTCAGCCCCAAAATCTGTCAATTCTTTTTCAATTCTTTCAGTAAATGTAAGAGCTTCCAGGGATCAGGAACAGGAGATATTAGGGAATGAATTAGCACTACTTGTGTGTCCAGGCCTGCTTCCTGAGCCACTTTATCGCCTAATCTTTTCCCCCTAACTTCTGGTTCATTTCCTTTCTGATGACCATTTACATGCACAACCGCTATTTCTCAGGGAAGGAATAGGGATTCCAAGACCTGTTTAATCAACTCCTCGTGTGCAAATTCCTTCCCCCGGATATTGATCAGTCTTCTTTCCTGCCGGATCTTTCCGAAAGTGCCAACACCAAATACATATTTAGAGTCTCTGTATGATGCCCCCTCTTTATTTTCTAATGCCCTAAGGACACTTTCCAATGCATAGAGTTCGCAGGTCTGAGCTGACCACCCATTTGGCAACCTTCCTGCCTCTACCACACCACCTTCCATCCCGTCTACAAGTACATACCCATTATGTATTTTCTCTTCAGTCACCCGGAATGATCTGCCTATAAACAGTCAGGCTCCTGCATGAAGCGGAACATTTCTCAGGTCCATGAAGACCTTAGTTTGGTATTCTATAATGTCAAGGCAGTCGTGCCCTGGATTCGAAGGATATTCTCCTTCCCCTTTCCAAAGAAAGGCAGCTGGATTTAAAGAATTATGCGTGACCAACACTAGATCATCCTTTCCTACTAATATTGCCTCATATTTCAGAACCCGCGAATCTGTCAACCATCACCCAGCTTTTTGGTTTAGGATCGTTCTCACTTGGTGTGGAGTGCTTATTGGTGTAAGCACCCAAGTGCTTACTAGTGTAAGCACCCAAGTGTAAGCTTCCTGCTTTCCTCCACCAACAGTGCACTGGCAGCCACGGCCTGCACACACTCAGGCCTGCCCTGGGATACTGGATCCAATAGCTTTGAAAGATATGCTACTGGCTGTTTCATTCCTCCCCACCTCTGGGTTAATACTCCCAAAGCCGCGCTCTTCATATATGGTAGCAATGAGATGGAAAGGTTTATCTAGAGAAGGTAAGGCTGACCCAGGGGCATGGATCAGATCTCTTTTGAATTCTTAAATAGTTCTTTTTCCTCTTCTTCCCAACTCAGACTCAGCGTGTTATAAATAGCTCCATAATACTCCACCTTTCTTATTATCTTTATCTTTAATCAGTTAGACTCGAAACGTCAGCTCGTCTCTCTCCTTGCAGATGGTGCCACACCTGATGAAATTTTCCAGCATTTTATCTTTTGGTTTCAGATTCCAGCATCCGCAGTAATTTGCTTTTAATAATGGCTCTATGATATTGCTGGTGACATGATAACTCCAGTGTCGATGCATGAGAGGGGAGCAAGCGAACGAATTGCCTCTGGAAGTCGTGTGACGAGTATTAACAGAGATCCAGGAAAATAGCATGAACGAATCTTTGATTTGAATTGAAGCCTGAACTCTGGTTCTCCTCCTAATACTGCACATATTTCATGTTTTGCATTTGTTGGTGAAAACAACCGAGACTGGTTGATTTGCTGCAGACAACATCCACCAGACATCACGGGTACGGCGATCAAGTCGTGCGTCTAACCCTGTCAAATGTTTTATTGCGCAGAAGTGAGCCTCCGGCTTTGTGGAGCAGGTTGGTTGGAAACACAGCAACCACACAAGCGCTGCATGTGGTCAGTGTGGGGATCGAACCCACGACCTTGCGTTATTAGCACCACGCTCTAACCAGCTGAGCTAACCGACCAACGCGGGCGGCCCCGCGAAAGCAAATGCCTATATTGCCGGTGCTCACAACCACGGCTGCTCTGCATTTTCTGCTTCTCATCGATCGCACGATAGTCTGAAGTATTTCCTTTCGTTGCAAAGCTTTTCAACAAAAAAAAACATTTACTTTTCCGAACGCGCATACTCGAGTGTGACCATTTGCTCTGATATCTAAAATTAAGCACAAAGTCCGGACGCATGCAATTTCAATCGCAACGCCACCAGCTCAGCTGCAGCTTCTCACGTTGACAAATTTCGTCTGGAGAACCGTACCTTCAACGATCGCTCACTATTCTTCTGGATACTCACAGACCTTTGGAGTCAGGGTTACGTGCTGCTGATTAACTGCTACGAACCTTATGCCAAATGCATTTCAATTGTAATCTATCAGTGGGGTTCTTTCTGCTCCCGAACGACGCAGTTGCTTTGGTGTCAGCAACAGCTCAGAAGTCAATTGCACGTTTTGCTCAATGACTCATGTTGCTTTTGAAATCTTCGTTTGACAGCATATTTAGCAAGTTGTCAGGCCTTCCTGCAGAGTTTGTCAGCGACAGGTCAGCTGCTAAAATGATTGCTTCAGACAGCATGCTACATCATCCTACATTTGAAAATGGAAAAGTTGCAAACGTTTACAGGCTGAACACTCGCTCACTATTTCGCCTGGCGCGTCAGAGGCTGAGAGCTGATCTTACGGAGGTTTTTCAATCATGAGGGGAATGAATCGGGTAAATAGACAAGTTCCTTTCGCTCAGGTGGGGCAGTTCAGAACTAGAGGGTATAAACCTGGTGTGGGAGGGTGAGAATTCGAAAGGCAGTGAGGGGCAACGGCTGCACGCAGAGGGTGGTGCGTTTCTGGAATAAGTTACCAGACGAGCTGGTGATGGATGGTATAATTCCAATACTGTTAAGGAATCTGGGCGTGTACTTGAATAGGAAAGGGTTAGAGAGAAATGTTTCAAGTGCATGTAATCGTGGCTGGATCAGTTGAGGATATCTGTTCGGAATGGACGAGTGCGACAGAAGACTGTGTTTTCAGTGCTGTCCATATCTAATGGCTCTATGGTAGTGCAGGTGAAATGATAAAAAAGATAAATAAAAACAAAGAAGTAAAATTGTCTGAAGTTGTTGAATTCAAACAACTTCAGGTAATTTTATTTCAATTATTTTATTTTACTTTTTTAGTTGTGTTTTTTTTTCACTGTTCTGTACCTCTTATTTCTTGACTGTCTCTCTTTCTCTCGCTCCCCACTCTCTCAATACCTTTTTCCTCTCCTCTTCCCGCTTTGCTACCCTTCTCCCCTGTGTTCGATTTTGTCTCTGCTTCACCCATCCCTCACATATTTTGTCACATAGCGCTGGCTTCAGCCTGGGTCATTCACGCCTCTTAATCTCCCTTTAATCTCTGCATGCACTGTCATTATCACCTTTGCATCTGGAGCCTTGACTCACCTTCTCTCAGCGTGGTATAAATAGCTCCATAATACTCCCCCTTTGTTTTTATCTTTATCTTTAATCAGTTAGACTGGAAACGTCAGCTCTTTTCTCTCCTTGCAGATGGTGCCAGACCTGCTGAGATTTTCCAGCATTTTCTCTTTTGGTTTCAGATTCCAGCATCCGCAGTAATTTGCTTTTATTAATGGCTCTATGATATTGCTGGTGATATGATAACTCCAGTGTCGATGCATGAGAGGTGAGCAAGCGAACGAATTGCCTCTGGAAGTCGTGTGACGAGTATTAACAGAGATCCAGGAAAATAACACGAACGAATCTTTGATTGAATTGAAGCGTGAACTCTGGTTCTCCTCCGAGACGGTGCCAGGTCTGCCTAATACTGCACATATTTCATGTTTTGCATTTGTTGGTGAAAACAACTGAGACTGGTTGATTTGCTGCAGACAACATCCACCAGTCATCACGGCTACGGCGATCAAGTCGTGCGTCTAACCCTGTCAAATGTTTTATTGCGCAGATGGCGCGTCCGGCTTTGTGGAGCACGTTGTTTGGAAACACAGCTGAGATTCGGCATGCGAGCAGGGAATTCACGTTCCACGACAGCGATTGTCGGCTTTCGTATGAATACACGTCTCAACCGATCATGTGACAAACGCTTGCAGACAGTGAACCGTGACACCGCGCTGCTGACAACACAAGCACTGCACAGGCTCAGTGTGGTGATTGAACCCACGACTTTGGCGTCATTTGCACCACGCTCGAACCAGCTGAGCTTACCAACCAATGCCTGCGGGCTAGCGAAAGCAAATGCCTATATTGCCGGTGCTCACAACCACGGCTGCTGTGCATTTTCTGCTTCTTATCGATCGCACGATCGTCTGAAGTATTTCCTTTTGTTGCAAAGGGTTTCAACAAAAAAAGCATTTCCTTTTCCAAACGCGCATACTCGACTTAACCATTTGCTCTGATATCCAAAATTAAGCACAATGTCCGGACGCATGCAATTTCAATCGCAACACCACCAGCTCAGCTGCAGCTTGTAACGTTGACAAATATCGTCTGGAGAAACGTACCTTCAACGATCGCTCACTGTTCTTCTGGATACTCACAGACTTTTGGAGTCAGGGTTATGTGCTGCTGATAAACTGCTACGAACCTTAAGCCAAATGCATTTGAATTGTAATCGATCAGTGGGGTTCTTTCTGCTCCCGAACGACTCAGTTTCTTTGGTGTCTGCAAGTTTAGGGCTCAACTTGCTCCACTTGTGCCACTCAGCTGTCATAGAGAGATGCAGTGTAAATCGCTATGATAGTATAAAAGGGGACAAGCATTCCCCTGAGCAGGAGCACACTCAACCTCGTAATTTTCTGCGCCTCTATACCATCATAGAAGGACAGCACGCTCACCGATTGCATCACTGGAGCCAGAGAGTAACTGCGCAGTTTTTCCCATCTCCGTTTCCGGTTCGAGATGAGCGGCTGTGCCGATGTTAAGCTGAAATGCTATTGAAGCATACATTTCAACAATATCCTGTACTGTCCCCCGAGTCTTTGATGTTTTGTCGGAATCGATCAATCTAATTTTTCAACATTCTCATTCAAGTGATCTTCACAGCCTCTGAAGACATGGAACTGAAAGATTCAGCTCATTCTCAGTTCCCACATGTCTGTCACTGTTCACTGAGTACTGATATTGTACATGTGTTATTCTTCCGAACATTTCCTCTGCTCGTATACTTATTGCTGCTTGCAAGCATCCTGTTCTGTGGTTACTGTGATCGTGGTTGTCGGTATTTTGCATTGTGACCACAGCAACCTCGATTTGAAACGAAATCACAGCACTAAGTGTTCTCTCCGTTGTCCTTTTTGTGACACATGCTAAGAAATTAATTGTTTTACCTTCAAATTCCGCTCTCTTACATCTCTGCGTTTCATATATCAGGATTCAAACTCACCCGTTGTCAGAGATTCCGGTCCTTCCCACGATCATTAAACCTCCTTTCCGTCCCTCCCCCCATTTCTCTGAGGCAATGCCCAATCTATCACTCTCTTTCACATTCATACTGTTCTGTCTGTGCTGCTGCTGCGGTCACTGTTGTTGGGTGAACGTGCCCCAATCCCACCATCGGGACCTTCAAACAAGTCGATCCATTTGGATACCGCGGTTGTGAAATCAATCACTTTGTCACAGCTTTTACTGACCAGAGACAATTGTAGCGTCAGGCTCATGGAAAATACCCAGGGCAGTTCTGGTGAAAAGACATTTTATTGTTAAAGATCAGCTTTGTGGCTTTCTGTGTTGGTCTTGTGGTAATTTCATAGGACTGATAATCCAGAGACCGAGGTAATAGTCTGGGTACTCGGGCTTGAATCCCACCATGCCATGATTGTCAAATTTGGATCCAAAAAATATCTGCAAGGAAGAATCTAATGACGACTATAGATCCATTGACAGTTGTTGAAAGAAAATCTGTTTCACTGATGTCATTTCAGAATGGAATTTGCTATCCTTACTTGGTCTGGGCTGCATGTGAATTCAGACTCATAGCAATATGGTTGAGTCTCAACTGACCTCTGGGCAATTCGGAATGGGTAATAAATTCTGCTTAGCCAGAATCGCCCTCATACTAATCCAGAAATTTTAAAACAAATGCTCATAAGACTCACACAAGAGTGTCGTTGTACAGTTTTGCAAGTCACATTATAGCAGGGATGTTATCACACTGAGAAAATTGCAGGAGTTATTTACCGGGATACTGTTTGGGCTGAAGAGTTTCAGTTGTGAAGAAAGACAGGACAGAGTGGAGTGTTTGTCGCAGTGCAAAGGGGATGTAGACAAGACATGATTGAGTTCAGGTGTGGACAGGGTTGACTGAACGAGTTTCCCATTGATGGAGGGATAGATCAACAGGGGGCAGTGACTTCAGGAGAAAGACAGAAAGGTTTGAGAAGATGTGCGAAAAAGCTTTATCAGCCAGTGGGTAGTTGGAATTTGGAATAAACTGTCTGCATTGTTCAGAGCGGCAGAAATCATTATAACATGAATAAATATTCAGATGCGAACTTTTGATACCAAGACATATAAGGCTGTGGGGTTAGCATTGTAAAATGGGATTCAGTTCATTAGGCAGTTGTTTTTGACAAGTGTGGCCACATTTAGTTGAAGGGCCTTCTTTGACGTTCTTGTCCTCGGTAGTATAATGATTAATGTCCCCGCCTGTAACAGGGCTCAATTTTCCCCTGGGACAATGTAAACATTTTAAAACTGTCGCTCCATTCCCACATGTGGGTATTGATACCTGTCCATCCATTCTCGATGGGGCATGTGACAGTGCTGCCTGAATCAAGGTGGGGAAGCTGAAAATGTGTTGCTGGAAAAGCGCAGCAGGTCAGGCAGCATCCAAGGAACAGGAGAATCGCCGTTTCGGGTACAAGCCCTTCTTCAGGAATCCTGATTCCTGATGACGGGCATATGCCCGAAACGTCGATTCTCCTGCTCCTTGGATACTGCTTGACCTGCTGCGCTTTTCCAGCAACACATTTTCAGCTCTGATCTCCAGCATCTGCAGTCCTCACTTTCTCCTTAAAATTGGGGAAGGTCTGCAACTCTCAGGGAGGCAGAGTGTCAGTGAACGGCCAAACACGTGACTTCTGCAAACTACACCTTGTGCCTGTGTTGGAATGAAAAGCATTTGACAGACTTGTTCCGGATTGAAGTGTTTACTAGAAGCAGGAAGCTAAGGAAGAAACAACATAAACGCATTCAAATATGAGTGCAGAAACATTTCCCGCAGCACGAATGAAATTGTAAATGACAGAGTAGCGTTTAGATACATTGAATTTGGGTTCATTTGTTTTGATGAGGCTGTTACCAGGGTAGAAAACCATTACGAAATGATACAGCATATGCTCAGTATGATGGAACATTGTCTCAGTAATTCGCATTGCTGTTCAGAGGGAGGGTTAGGTTGATTGGCAAAGTTAAATTGCCCTCTCGGTGTCCAGGGAGTGAATTAAGTAAGTTAGGTGAATTAGCCATGGGTAACGTGGGGATAAGGTCAGAAGTCACAGGACGTCAGGTTATACTCCAACAGGTTTATTTGAAATCATATGGGGGAGAGATTCCCTTTCTTCAGGTGAAATATAAGGAAATAGGGAGGGGAGCTAGGTCTGGGTGAGATGCTCTTCAGAGAGTTGACACCGGCTCGATTGACTGAAATGCTCTTTCTACACTGTAGGATTCCGTGATTCTATGAATCGATAATGACGGTGTTTACTGGGGGGTAAAGCCTTTAGAGAAGATGCTGATGGGGGTGTACTGAGGATGAGATTTTATTCACTTGTCTTCTTGGAAAATTGAGGCCAGTTATCGCTGAACCAAGGAAAACTTTATGTTTTATTTCAGGTTATGACATGTTTGAACAGACTAAATAGGTGGAAAATTCCCTCTTTCAAGTAAGTAAACATCGAGATGCCAGGCATTCAATAGCTTTGATAAAACCTTGGAAGGGCAAAGAAATGATGAGAACAGAATCGCTATCACTCCAAGAATCTGTTTTTCAAAATATTTGGAAAGGCACATTTGGTGACATACAAGGAATACATTTCACAAGGAGAGAGACAGCGTGTGGCTAGGTAAAGGTGCAGAGGTGGGGTGTAGTCGGTTGGATGTTGCGGGGAACAATGTCTAAGTCGGTCGACTTTAAATGCAAAGAAATTTCTTTAATGTGTGCACCTGAATAAGGTTCGCTTCCAAAACTCTGCATTTTGAAAGACTTGGCATAATATTCCACCTAAAGCATTGTAAATGGAACTGAGTGGATTTTTATTTATTGTGAAGGGAAGATATTACATAATGAATAGGAAGTAACCAGTTGCTTGGAGATCGACTTCCTGCTTTCATCACATGCGTTAAGGATGTGAGAACAAACACCATGATGTTTGGTCCATTTAATACTCAGTGAAATCTGCCAAAGCAACGAGCGTGAAAACTTGTGGGTTTTCTTTTGCAATTTAACCCTCTGCTTTTCTCAGCAGTATTTTCCTTAAGCTGAAATAAAGTCAGAGCAAATTTGAATACAACATTAATCGTTCCAATGAGATATATCTAATTCACTTCTGATTATTACAATGAACATTGTGAGGTTTCAGCAAAATTGAAATGAAACGAACAAATCAGCATTTATTGCGATTTAATCCAATTCAGGTTCAGTCATATGAGAAAGGACTTTTAGCGACAACATCACCTTTATTTCACTTACCATGGCTGCTTCCTCACGTGAGAGAGAAAGTGACTGAAGAAATTATGAGTCAAATGTAGGTGTAAATATGACGGAAAATTCTTGTCCTGTTTCATTCTGACTCAGTTCTGACTCAGAATGTATTACTGACAGCTATTCATTCTGACCAGCATGGCTATTTATTGGAATTTGCTGTTATTATAATTCTAGTGAAAGCAGTAACACAATGGTGTGGATTCGATTCCGCTCTGGAACTTTCTCATCCATGACTTTCACTGCATATAACCTGATGAGGTCACATGTCACCCCTCTAAAAAATGTGCAGAGGAGACTGTGAGATTACGGTGCTGGGTTATTATACCGCTGTGCTCCACATTCACGGGTTCGAGTCACACTCTGGTTGCTAACTTTACACACCGCTCAAGTCTTTTCCTTTGCACCTCACACTCTGGTATACACTGGATCGAGAATCTTGCCCTTCACTGCACGGAAGATTCACAAATAATCGACACCACATTAAAGTCGAAATGAAGAGTGAGAGCAGTCATTCTATTCAATTGTAGATGAAATTGGTGTAATGAGAAGGAACGCATTTTTCTTTCTGCCCTACATTCCATCTTGTCTTTCTATGAATTTTCATCGAAAGAAAGAGAAAAAAATAACAATAGATCGGAAGCACAGGTTTATCCAGTGGGGTTGTTCATGAGTATTTCAACCTAACACTTCACACAAAGATCTGATCAGTATTTCAAACAGTCACTCGGAATTGGAACTGCAGAAAATTTCTCCAATGAAACAAACATTTCATTCTTTCACAAATTTCTGCTGTGTGCGAAACATACAAGGATCCATTATCCAGAGTGATCACTGACTTGCCAACTGTAAAGATCTAGCACCTTCCTTAAGCAATCACAGCTTCTGTACACAGCCACCTGTGCTGGGGCCCAGTGTCATTTGTTGCCCCAGGTCACAGCACATTTCTTCTTCCTGAGTTTCTGAGGCTTGTTCCTGATCTGTCTGATTTGTTTAATAAACCTTTTTTGTCACTTCATCCCATCCCCTCACAATTCTGAGCTTATGAATAAAATGAGGCGTGAGACGAAATGTTAAACCAAGCGGAAGTATGCTATTCAGCCCAAGGAGTCTGCTCAACCATTCAACGAAATCATGGATGATCTGATTTGGAGATGCTGGTGTTGGACTGGGGTGTTCAAAGTTAAAAATCACGCAACACCAGGTTATAGTCCAACAGGTTTAATTGGAAGCACACTCGCTTTCGGAGTCACCTGATTATTACCTGATGAAGGAGCGATGCTCCGAAAGCTAGTGTGCTTCCAATTAAACCTGTTGGACTATAACCTTGTGTTGTGTGATTTATAACATAGTTAATCTGATAATCTTGAATTCCTTTCTGCTAACTAAACTCGACAAAGTTTCATGATCTTTCTGATTAACTATCTGGCACAGTTTGAAAATACCCAACCACACAGTCTCAACAGCGGTTTCTGGAAAATGCCACAGATTCTTTGACATCTGAGCAAAGAAATTACTCCTCATTTCTGAATTAAATGGGCAATATCTAATTCTGAGATTATGTCCTCTGGTGCTCTCCTCAGAGCATAGGGCAAGCCACCTGCCCGTATCCACCCTGTCAAGGTCCCATGAATATTGAGCGTTTATAATTGTTATTATGGGATTGTAAACCTCCCCTCCTCCTCCTTTGTTTGAAGGAGAATAATCCCAGCCTAACCAATCATTCCACGAAGTTCTACTATATACAGAGTTAGCAACATGTTAGTAAGTCTGCGCTGCCCCTTATAGCATCTTACATATTATTAAGACAGGTGGAGACATTTCGGTGAGGATACGGGTTGAAATTTCAGGCGCAGACGGGAATTGAAACTTGAAATCAGAAAGCGATAAGAATTGGATTGACCCACAGAAGGACCAAATACAGGGAAGATAACTCTGACAAATGAGAATCTAATCATATTCGATGGACACTCAATGGCTTCAATGTAACTGAATTCCTCCGTGTAATCGTCCTGGGAGCTAGTATTTAGGAAAACTGGAATCTGACCGCCCATATAAAGAAGTTGACGACAAAAACCTGTCCGTGGGTCGACTTTGTTTGATTATTAACTCAACCCTTGTCTCCATGAAGCCTAATCGACGTTTCGGGCAAAAGCCCTTCATCAGGAATATACCTGATCAGGAATATTTTTATTCCTGATGAAGGGCTTTTGCCCGAAACCTCGATTTCGCTGCTCGTTGGATGCTGCCTGAACTGCTGTACTCTTCCAGCACCACTAATCCAGAATTTGGTTTCCAGCATCTGCAGTTATTGTTTTTACCTCCATGAAGCCTACATCGTCCGCAATGCACAAATTAGATGTTTAACAGATCTCTCTCCATTTGCCTAGTTGGGTGCAGCTTCAATGCCACTGAAGGAACTGGGCAGCCTCCACGACAATGCAGTCACTTAACTGTATATTATTCAACACCTGAATATTTATTCCCTTAACTGCTAAAGCAGAATTGCAGCAGAGTGCACCACATAGAAGATTCACTGGAGTAAGTCATCCAGGATTTGTTGACAGAACCTTCAAATCTCAAAAATTGTACTGACTATAAGGACAAGTTTGAAGATGCTCTGAAACTTCACCATTTGCAAATTACCCTCTAAGGCACATACCAGCATGACTTGGAGAGGAATCAGTGGTAAATTCATTGAGTAGTGAAGTAGTTTGATAGGCAAAGATTCATACTTCAGCCCTCTATCTTTCATCTTTCAATTTTTAAAAATGTACATTATTGTATGGACCAGACTTGTGCTCATTCCTTTAGTTGTTTCCTAAACTGGTGGTTACTAAATATCGAATATCATCCGCAGTCTGTGGTCAACAATAGAAAATATCCAAAAACCTCTCGGGCAACTGATCTCCCTGTTCAACAATTTTTAGGGATCTGTGAATGAGGTAACAGTGGCTGAAGGACCTGAATTTAAGGGAATTTATATTTGCCAGGATTTGGTGTTGGAGAGACTGTTAGATCTGAAGGTTGATAAGTCTCCGGGACCTGATGGCATGCATCCCAGGGTACTGAAGGAGCTGGCTCGGGAAATCGTGGATGCGCTGGTGATTATTTTCCAGAGTTCAATAGAAACGGGGTCGGTTCCTGAGGATTGGAGGGCGGCTAATGTTGTGCCACTTTTTCAGAAGGGTGGGCGGGAGAAAGCAGGAAATTATAGACCAGTTAGTCTGACCTCAGTGGTGGGAAAGATGCTGGAGTCGATTATAAAGGATGAAATTACGGCACATCTGGACAATAGTAACAGGATAGGACAGAGTCAGCATGGATTTATGAAGGGGAAATCATGCTTGACTAATCTTCTTGAATTTTTTGAGGATGTAACTCGGAAGATGGACGAGGGAGATCCAGTGGATGTAGTGTACCTGGACTTTCAGAAAGCTTTTGATGAAGTCCCACACAAGAGGTTAGTGAGTAAAATTAGGGCGCACGGTATTGGGGGCAAAGTACTAGATTGGATAGAGAATTGGTTGGCTTATAGGAAACAAAGGTTAGTGATTAACGGCTCCATTTCGGAATGGCAGGCAGTGACCAGTGGGGTACCGCAGGGATCCGTGCTGGGACCGCAGCTTTTTACAATATATGTAAATGATATAGAAGATGGTATCAGCAATAACATTAGCAAATTTGCTGATGATACAAAGCTGGGTGGTAGGGTGGAATGTGATGAGGATGTTAGGAGATTACAGGGTGACCTGGACAAGTTAGGTGAGTGGGCAGATGCATGGCAGATGCAGTTTAATGTGGATAAATGTCTGGTTATCCACTTTGGTGGCAAGAACAGGAAGGCACATTACTACCTCAATGGTATCAAATTAGGTAAAGGGGCTGTTCAGAGAGATCTGGGTGTTCTTGTCCACCAGTCAATGAAGGCAAGCATGCAGGTACAGCAGGTCGTGAAGAAGGCTAATAGCATGCTGGCCTTCATAACAAGAGGAATTGAGTATATAAGCAAAGAGGTGCTTCTGCAGCTGTACAGGGCCCTGGTGAGACCACACCTGGAGTACTGTGTACAGTTCTGGTCTCCAAATTTGAGGAAAGACATTCTGGCTATTGAGGGAGTGCAGCGTAGGTTCACGAGTCAATTCCTGGAATGGCAGGATTGCCTTACAAGGAAAGACTGAAGCGACTGGGCTTGTATACCCTTGAGTTTAGAAGACTGAGAGGGGATCTGATTGAAACGTATAGGATTATGAAAGGATTGGACACTCTGGCAGGAGGAAACATATTTCCGCTGATGGGGGAGTGCCAAACCAGAGGACACAACTTAAAAATACGGGGTAGACCATTTAGGACAGAGATGAGGAGAAACTACTTCATCCAGAGAGTGATGGCTGTGTGGAATGCTCTGCCCCAGAGGGCAGTGGAGGCCCAGTCTCTGGATTCATTTAAGAAAGAATTGGATAGAGCTCTTAAAGATAGTGGAGTCAAGGGTTATGGAGATAAGGATGGAACAGGATACTGATTGGGAATGATCAGTCATGATCATATTGAATGGCGGTGCAGGCTCGAAGGGCTGAATGGCCTACTCCTGCATCTATTGTCTATTGTCTATAATGTCCACTCCAAGATCTCTTTGTACAGGTACACCACTCAGAATCCTCACTGTTATTGTTACAACTCCCCAAATTCACTACCACTCATTGGTCTGGATTCAATTCCATTTGCCATTTTTCCTTTCCACCTGATGGATACATCCCTGCGGTCGCTGACATTATTCATCATAGTCAACTGCACGACTATGTATCGTTAGTAAAGATCTAAATCATGACTCCGAATAAAAACGTTTGAATTATTGATCTACATCAGGAAACAGTGGTACTTCACTGGGAACAAGCATCCAAACATGGTTCCTTTCTGCATGGGATGAACAACTGCCATGTTCCAATCTCCAAGTGTTGCTAGCCCAGTATCTCGCCACTACATTTGCAGATGATACAAAGATTGGTGGAGTAGCCAGAAAACATAGGGGACTGTCAAAGAATGAAGGGGAATATAGATAGACAGAAGAGTTTAGCGGAGAAGTCGCAAATGGTGTTCAATGTGAGGTGATGGTTGGGGGAAGTCTAAATTCCAGAGCCAAGTATACAGTAAGCGGAAGAGCCTTGGGTAAACTTTATGAGAAGAGAGATCTGGGAGTTCAGGTCCTTTGTACCCTGAAGGTGACTGCACAGGTGGATAGAGTGGTCAAGAAGGCATATGGCATGCTTGCCTTCACCGGATAGGGCATTGAGTATAAAAGCAGGCAAGCCCTGCTAAAATTGTACAAGAGTTTGTTTTGGCTGCGTTAGAATACTCTGTACAGTTCTGGTCGCCAAATTACCAAAGTTATGTGGACGTTTAGGAGAGAATGCGGAGAAGGTTTACACAGATGTTGTCTGGTATGGAAGATGCAAGCTCTGAAGAGAGGTTGAGTAGGTTACTTCTGCTTTCATTAGAAAAAACGAGATTGAGGGGACCTGATTGAAGTTTACAATATCATGAAGGGTACAGACAGGGTGGAGAGAGATAAGCTTGTTCCAAAGATGAGGGATTCAATAATGAGAGGTCACATGTTCAATGAGAGAGGTGAAACTTTTAGGGGAGATAGACATGGAAAGTATTTTACACAGAGGGTGGTAGGTGCTGGAATGCGTTGCCAGCAGAGGTAGTAGAGGCAGGCATGGTAGATTCATTTCAGGTGCACCTGAGAAAGTGAGGAGCAGAGGGATACGGATGCTTAGAAATTGGGTGACATGTTTAGATATTGATTTGGATCGGCTCAGGCTCGGCTGTCCAAAGGGCCTGTTCCTGGGCTGCATGTTTTCTGTATTCTTTGTTCTTCTTTGTTCACTACACTACCAACTGTGCGTTACAGGTGAAGTAGTGTTACTCCTGCAATCATAATTGCTTATGCAAGGTAAATGAACTCACACCAGTGTACAATTGTTTCAACCAAGAGCTGAGTCAACAAGAATTAAACCTATGTGAAGGAAATATATAATTGTTTTCATATTAGCTAAAATGTGCATACAAGAATGAAAGGTGTCTGCAAGCAATAGTATATGGTACAGACAAATAGATAAGGTGCTGTGAGGATGTAGGTTAAGCCAGATATGCTTGTACAAGCAGTAGTTATAAGCATTTGTTTCCCATTTCTGCAAAAACAAAAAAAAAACGAACTGCAATTAAAAAGTAGTAAGGTTCACAATGGTTGGGGAAAGGGAGGAAATGTCACAAGTGGGGGAAATAGTTCGCAGTGATGGAGGACACACCTAAAAGTTGACCACAGCCAAGATGTGGTGAGAAGGCCAAGTCAAACCTGCACATTGTTATGCACAAGGCCGGATAAGGCAAGAGAGAAACAATAGTAATGGGCACTGGGTTTGGAGTAGTGAATCCTATGTACTTGCTAAACTCTGCGAGTCTATGTCAGGCACCACGCTTGCAAGCGTATAATAAACATACTGATTGCTTCAGATCTTGTCTCGCACTGAAATTATTGAAGTGAGTGGGCTTAGTTTCTCACGACTGGGGGATCATCCAGGATATTCTTCCATCGCCGAGGGGTGTGGCTGGTCCTGGACACTGGGAAGATGCCTCCCATTCACAATTGAGGAGCCGTTTCTTGCCCCGGTTTGGTCCACTCCCTTGGGCGACTGGTACGAATCCCACAAGAGAGACATCTGAATCAGACAGTGAAAGAAGGTCGATAAAAAATATGGAAAAAATGGAGCCAGGCAATTCTGTGCACAGACCAACGTCAGAAAAGTAACTTTTAAGTATTAACTTGGTGGCCGGGAAAAGGGGTATTTATTCGCTGAGGGGCTGGTGAGGGCCCCGAGAAATGGGGTGTAGGCAGAGTAAGTCGAACTGTCACTGAGTAAAGGAAGAAAAAGTCACTGGTAACATTCCTCCTGTAAGTTCGTTGGGGAGGATGTTGACGGAATGGACAAATAACACTTGTACAAGGGAAAAAGATAAAAAGAAAATGATTAAATATTGTTGTTTAGTATGGACCAAAGAACCAATCCTTCATCCAGCTGTCTTCTGGCCAAAGTATGATTCGGATGAGGATTGGGTATGTCAGTATTTAGATTTGTATGTGAATAAAAAACAAACTTTTCGTGAAGATGAAGCAGACTATGCGTCCTGTTGGAAGGGCAGTTTGGGAATGATGGTAGTAAAGACAAAGGATTCCCCCTCTGCCCCACCCAGTTCCTGGGATCCTTTTGCCTGTTTGCACTCCCGCCCCCTGTACCATAAAATCAGATTAGGTGAAAATGGGGGAGGAGGAGAGACAGACAGACAGATAGGGACAGGGAACGGATGACCCACAAGAGGAGAACGAAGGGGCGGTGGATGGGGATGTTGTTGTTCCCGACCATCAATCCGCAACAAAAGAAAGGGAAGATAAAGTAGACGTAGAGGAGGCCTCTGGAGTATCTAAACAAAATCCTAAGGGGCAAAAACAAAAACAAAAAAACATAATACAACTTATCCCCTTCGGGAGGTACAAACAGGGGACAAAGAGATTGAGTTTGTAAGTGCCCCTTCACCAGTGGGGAGGTCAGAACTTTTAAAAAGGAGCTGAAGGTCCTGGTTGAGGATCCGGTCGGGCTCTCTGAATAAATTGATCAATTCTTGGGGCCCAGTCTGTATATGTGGACTGAGTTAATGTCTATTTTGAATGTACTATTTACTGGGGAAGAAAGGGGACTTATACGAGTAACAACCATTAAAATATGGGACAGGGAACTTCCCATTGGGGATGGGGATACTGGACAGGGAAAGACGGAGTTTCCCCTCAGAGACACCCAGTGGGAAAATCAAAACCCGGAGCATAGGGAAGAAATGATGGAATTGAAAGACCTGATTCTAAAAGGAATAAGAGCGGCAGTTCCGAAGTCGCAGAATTTGACTAAAACCTTTGAAGTTAAAGAGGAGAACTATGAGACACCCTAAACATTCTTCCAAAGAATAAGAGACTCAATGCCGAAATACTCTGGAATGAACCCTGAGAACCCAGTGGCACAGGGTCTTTTGAAAATATATGTTGTGACAAAGGCATGGCCAGACACAGAGAAAGATACTGAAGATAGAAGGGAGGAGTGAAACACCATTAGATGAATTGTTAAGAGAGGCACAGAAAGTGTTTGCAAAGAGAGAGGATGAGAGACAAAAACAGAAGGTGAAAATGATGGTAGCTACGATTGATGAGGTAGTTAAGAAAAGAATGGAACCAATAGTGACCAACCGGAGCGGTGGGTGGCAGAGAGGAAGTGGGAGAGGGAGATGACAAGGGGGATATTTGATAGAGGGTTCGGGCGACAGGGGCAGAGATGGAAGTTTCCACAGGCAGAATGCTGTTATTGCAGAAACTCAGGCATTTTAAGCTGGAGTGTCCTGATCTACAAAGGGTAGAAAGGGCAATTCTGCTTATGAATTTTGATGAAGAATAGGGGTGTCAGGGGTTCGTACACCCGGGGAGCCACCAGGAACCCTTGATAAACTTCAAGGTGGGACACTGTAGGGAAGAGGTAGTTTTCCTCGTAGATACGGGGGCAGCACGGTCATCGCTGCATTTTAAACCAAAGAAAGTAGGAATGTCAACACGGTCAATTACTGTTTCCGGTGTAAAAAGGGAAGGATTTACTGTTCCAGTATTCGAACCTATGATGATAGAAGGTCCGAAGGATAGAGTCAAAGGGGAACTGCTGTATATCCCTGATATAGGAAATAACTTACTAGGGAGAGACTTAATTATCCTCTTAGGATTGGAGATTTGAATTCAGGAAAAAGAATTAGTTGTACAAGTGGCAATGTTGACAGAAGATGTGGAGAGAGAGGTAGACTCTATTATATGGGCTAGAGTAGGGAATCGTGGGAAAATACAGATCCGTCCCCTAGAAATAAGTTTAAAAAGGAAAGGGGACGTTGTTTATGAGCGACAATATCCCATTTCCACAGAAGGTAAACGAAGACTACAGCCAGTAATTGAGGGGCTAGAGATGGACTGTTGGAGCCATGTATGTCTCCTTATAATATCCTAATTCTACCAGTGCGAAAATCCGATGGAACTTATCGATTGGTGCAGGATTTGAGAATATTGAATCGAATAGTACAGATTAGGCACCCAGTGGTGCCAAACCCCTATACGTTATTAAGTAAGATCCCTCATGACCACAAATGGTTTAGTGTGATAGATTTAAAGGATGCCTTTTGGGCTCGTCCCTTGGCGGAGGAAAGTAGGAATTATTTTGCCTTTGAAAGGGAAGATCCCAAGACAGGACGGAAACAGCAATACCGGTGGGCCGTGCTCCCCCAGGGGTTTACACAATCCCTGAATTTATTTGGACAGATGTTAGAACAAATATTGGAGAAATTTAGCAGCCCAAAGGGAACTACCCTGTTGCAGTATGTAGACGACTTCTTAGTAACAGGAAAGAGAAGAGATAGAGTAGTAGACGCCACTAAAAAAATTGAATTTCCTGGGTCAGCAGGGACTGCGAGTATCTAAAAACAAAATACAATATGTGGAGCAAGAAGTGAAATACTTGGGACATTTAGTTAGTGAGGGAAAGCGAAAGATAAGCCCGGAACGGATAGAGGGAATAGTGGGGATTTCACTGCCCAGGACGAAACAGGAATTACGTATTTTTTGGGGTTCAACGGGATATTGCAGATTGTGGATTGATTCTTATGCTCAAAAGATGAATCAATTATATCTCAAACTATTAGAGGAGGAACCAAAGTGTCTGAGTTGGGAAGAAGAGGAAAAGGAATTATTTAAGAATTCAAAAGAGATCTGATCCATGCCCCCATGTTAGCCTTACCTTCTCTAGATAAATCTTACCAGCTCTTTGCTACTGTCGATAAGGGAGTGGGTTTGGGAGTATTAACCCAGAGGTGGGGAGGAATGAGACAGCCAGTAGCATATCTTTCGAAGCTATTGGATCCAGCATAACGGGGGTGGCCTGAGTGTGTGCAGGCCGTGGCTGCCACTGCACTGTTGGTGGGGGAAAGCAGGAAGCTTACATTTGGGGGAGCCCTAATAGTAAGCACTCCACACCAAGTGAGAACAATCCGAAAACAAAATGCTGGGCGATGGTTAACAGACTCGCGAGTTCTGAAATATGAGGCAATATTGATAGAAAAGGATGATCTAGTGTTGGTCACGGACAATTGTTTAAATCCAGCTGACTTTCTTTGGAAAGGGGAAGGAGACTCTCCTCAGAATCCAGGGCACGGCTGCCTTGACATTATAGAATACCAAACTAAGGTCTGCATGGACCTGAGAGATGTTCCACTTCATGCAGGAGCCTGACTTTCTATAGTTGGATCATCCCGGGTGACTGAAGGGAAAAGACATAATGGGTATGCAGTCGTCGATGGGATGGAAGGTAGTGTGGTGAAGGCAGGAAGTTTGCCGAATGGGTGGTCAGCTCAGACCTGTGAACTCTATGCATTGGAAAGAGCCCTTAGAGCATTAGAAAATAAAGAGGGAGCAGCATACAGTGACTCTAAATATGCATTTGGTGTTGTGCACACTTTTGGAAAGATATGGCAGGAAAGAGAACTGATCAATAGCCAGGGGAAGGAATTAGTACACGAGGAATTGATTAAACGGGTCTTGGAGTCCCTATTACTCCCCCGAGAAATAGCAGTAGTGCATGTAAATGGTCATCAGAAAGGAAATAAACCAGAAATTAGGGGGAATAGATTAGACGATGAAGTGGCTAGGGAAGCAGGCCTGGACCTACAAGGAGTGCTGATTCATTCCCTAATACCTACTGTCCCTGATCCCCGGAAGCTCCTATATTTACGGAAAGAGAAGAAAAATAATTGAAAGATTTTGGGGCTGCAAAAAAACAGCAGACGGGCAATGGATGTTACCTGATGGAAGAGAAATGTGAAACAAAATGATGATGGGAGAAATTATGGCTGTCCGACATCAACTCAGCCATTGGGGAGTACCAGCAACGTATCTTTTAGTTCTTAGGGAATATGGATGTAAAGGAATATATACAATTGCTAAACGCATATGTGAGGGATGTATCATATGCAGAAAGGTAAATAAGAAAGTCTTGAGAAAACAAACCCCGGGAGGAAGAGACCCGGGATTGAGACCTTTCCAGAGTATACAAGTAGATTATACTGAACTACCCAGAGTAGGAAGACTAAAATATATACTGGTCATAGTAGATCATCTATCTCGTTGGGTTGAGGCATACCCCCTAGCTACCGCAACTGCGAGTGGGGTGTCTAAAACAATATTGGAGCACATAATTCCCCGATATGGGCTAGTGAACCGTATAGATTCCGACCAAGGAATTCATTTTACCTCTAAAGTGTTACAGGAGATAATGAAAAGGTTGGGAATTTCCTCGGAGTTCCATGGTCCATGGCACCCACCATCATCAGGAAGGTTTGAGTGAATGAACCAAACACTCAAACGACAACTCTCTAAATTGATAATAGAAACCAAACTCCCTTGGACCAAATGTTTACCTATAGCTCTCATGCGAGTACAAACAGCCCCAAGGAAACATATGGGACTATCCCCATATGAAATCATATTTGGATTACCTTCTCTGGGAACGAACGGAGAATTGACAATTCCCGAAACTAAAGACTTGTTCTAAAGGAGTATATACTGGGCTTGTCCGCCTCTTTGTCTCTCCTCAGGAAACAGAGTTTATTCGCACAGACTCCGCCCCTTGAATTCACCTTTCATCCCATCCGGCCAGGAGATTGGGTCTTAGTAAAATCCTGGACAGAGACTAAATTGCAGCCGGACTGGTAAAGACCGTATCAGGATCCTTTGATTACTGAAACAACAATAAGGACAGCGGAGAAAGGCTGGACTCACTACACTCCGATTAAAGGTCCAGTAAAATCCCCAGTTGAGGAAGAAGTCTGGACAGCCGAATCAACGCAAGACCCGCTGAAACTCAGGCTCAAGAGACTTAGAGTAACTAATTATACAGTGGCAATGCGAGCGCAGGATTATTTCTGTAGGATTGTGTATTAAGTTTTTTTGTGCTTCAGCACAAATTTTAGAATGCTGGGGATGCTTAGAGCTATGATGCTAGCTCTTTTAGTATTGGGATTTTGTCAAATATAATTTTCATATGTGTTATTAACGTCCTGGAGTCTGATAATCCGCAAGTAATAAACCTGATGCATGTAACTTAGTAAATTGTGGGGATGTAGATAATCAGAGACAGTACCGCAGCTCAGAGATACATCTTAAGTCCTTTGGGGATAGTACTTGGTATAATGGTCTTGTCACAATACACCGGGCCACCTTCCGATCACCTCTCGATTGTCCCGATAAAGAGCGTAACCCAATATACCTAATGATAAAGAAAACCACATGGCACAAAGCAATTCTCGGGGTGGGGGGGGCACCTATGAGATACAATTAGATGAAACATTTAGGATAGAAATATAAGCAAATGGGAAGGATTTCTCGGGCTGTTGTTTTCAATTTAGCATAGGACAGGGAAAACGGGCGGAACTACTGGAAAATAAGGTACAACCTTTCACCCCTCCCGATGATCCTAAAGTAGTAAAAATTATAGAGATAAAGGACTTGAAACAGACTATCGAAATAGAAACTGGATATGGGGATGCAAATGCCTGGGTTGAATGGGTAAATTGTATTGTTAAAATGTCTGAACAAGAGCAATTGCTGTGCATGTGCCTCCAGTTGACCAGTGGCCCAGGTGGTTCCCTTTCCACTCGGGTGTAAGGGAGACAGGAAGGGCATGAAATGTATGATAGCCCTGTAACAGGAAAAGACTGCATGGAATGATAGGAATTGTAACTCCCTATCTCCTTTGTTCCCTCCCTTGGAGAAGAAAGATTTAAAAGCGCCCCCCCCCCCCCACACCCCCCGACGTTTTCAGCCGGAGTCGGAAATCACATGACGTGTGTGTGTAGACAAGGTGCAAATCGGTCTAGAGATTTGGGGGAGCTGAAATTATGTACAGAGATTAAGGACGTTACCGAAACGGAGAAGGGAGAGAACTATTCAGCACCAAAGGTTCCCCGAGCGGATCTGTGGTGGTACTGTGGAGGCAAAATATTGAGACCCACCCTACCTCCAGATTGGAGAGGGATATGTGCAATTGTACAATTGGCAATTCCATTTACCCTGGCATTTGAGAAGGAAAAGATAGTGGGGAAAAAGGGAAGGAGTAAGAGATCACTGTTAGACACTTCTTTCGATGACAGGATTTATCTCGATACTGTAGGAGTCCCTAGAAGGTTACCTGATGAGTTCAAGGCTCGTAAACAGATTGCAGAAGGCTTTGAATCAGCTCTCCTTTGTTGGGTAACAATTAATAAAAATGTAGATTGGATAAATTACATTTTCTATAATCAACAGCGATTTATAAATTATACAAGAGATGTGGTTAAAGGAATATCAGAACAGCTGGATGTGACAAGTAGGATGGCATGGGAAAACAGAATGGCCCTTGAGATGGTTTTAACGGAAAAAGTGTGTGTGTGTGATGTTAGGAGGAAGCTGTTGCACCTTTATTCCTAATAACACTGTGCCTGATGGTTCAATTACTCGGGCCTTAAGGGGATTGACTACCTTAGCAGAGGGACTGGCTGAGAATTCAGGAGTAGACACATCTCTCACGGGATGGCTTGAATCCTGGTTTGCAAAATGGAAGGGGGTGGTGGTTTCCATCCTTACTTCCCTGATAGTAGTAGTCGGGGTATTGGTGGCCATTGGCTGTTGTATCTTGCCCTGTACACGGGGGCTCACCCAAAAATTGAGACAGCCTTAATAAAACAGATGCCCCGAAAAGGCAATCAGGCAGAGGAACTTTGTCGATTAAATAATGAGGGGATGAGTGAGACCCAGATGGATGAAATCTCTGGAATGATGCTTGTAAATTTTGGGGGCAATGCTTAAATGGAAACTGCAGAAGATAACAAATGGTAATTAAAGAAAAGTAGTGTCACTTCTGCAATCATAATTATTTATGCAAGGTAAATGCAAGGTAAATGCACTCACACCAGTATATAAGTGTTTCAACCAAGAGCTGAGTCAACTAGAATGAAAACTATGTGAAGGAAATATATAATTGTTTTTGTATTAGCTAAAATGTGCATACAAGAATGAAATGTGCCTGCAAACAATGGTAGATGTTACACACAATGAGATAAGGTGCTGTGAGGATGTAGGTTAAGCCAGATATGCTTGTACAAGCAGTAGTTATAAGCATCTGTTTCCCACTTTTGCAAAAACATAAAAACAAACCCCAATTAAAAGGTCATAAAGATCAATATGGTTGGGGAAAGGGAGGAAATGTCACAAGGGGGGGGGGGGATTTAGATAGAGGTGATGGAGGATAGACCTAACAATGGGCCACAGCAGGATGTGGTGAAATGGCCAAGTAAAACTTGTAATTTGTTAAGCACAAGGCCGGATAAGGCAAGCGACAAACAATAGTAATGGGCACCGGGTTTGGAGTAGTGTGTCCTATATAAGGTATCTACTTGCTAAACTCTGTGTGCCCTATTCCAGGCACCACGCTTGCAAGCGTCTAATAAACATACTGATTGCTTCAGATCTTGTCTTGGACTGAAATTATTGAAGTGAGTGAGCTTTGTTTATCACACTCTGTAATTTAAATTTACTGTGCTTTCTATTCACTCAAGTTCTCATATTAATTACTCCTTGTTTTCTTCTTAACCTTGAGACAAATCTCAAACTTCTGGGCGCAATAAAAGCAATATGAATTATAAATTAGTATCTGGACAAGAGAACCAATGAACAGTTACATCGACTTCTTGAACATCCGAGATATTTGAATGAAAAAGCAATGCCTTCCAAAAGAATCTCTGCACGTAGGTCTCCTTTTTCAATTCAATAATCCTGCAAATAGCTTATAATTGTCAGTTGATCTCTCTTAATGACTATCTAATCAATGTCATTGTGAACCACTGAAAAATTTGAAACTTTTATTTGTTAAAATGCAAAGATTCATTCTCAATTCGTTATTAAAACAATAAGTGAACCATATTTTACCTGTCCACTAAGGTCAAGTGTCCTGTCACCCATAATTGAACATTCTAAATATTCCTACAGCTGGAGAAATCGGAGCTAAAAAGGCCAAACTAAAGCAAACATTAGACAAAATAATCAGCTCCAGAAAACTGATGAAAGCCCGGTCAAAGAGGTCACAAAGGTTCAAGAGATCCAGTCACTACCAGCCCGAGAGTTGTGCTTTGGAGAGTTTGAAGCAGACTTCCTGGCACCTTGACTTGCAGCAAGTGCCTGAGCGTTATACACCTCGCTTGAAAATGACGACAAGTGAAGGGTGTTTGCACGAAACCCATTGAATGCTTAGAATCCAGAATTTTGGTAAAATGTTGTGAAACATTTCCCAGATCATGGAAATCGGCTCAACATTTTTGAAATCAAAGTACTTGTAATGGTCTTCAAGACCACCTAATTACTGTTCGGTGAAAAACACTTTGTACATGAAATATTGTTCTTAGGATGAATAATCACAGTCTCACCAGATCCAAAGATATGTAAGAGAAACATTATAATTTACACACTACATCTTTCCCAGACCAATGATCACACCTTATTACTTCGGACTGAGGATACTATGCGGAACATGTATCGAGATGAAGCACGTCCTAAATATAGGATTTCTTTTCTAATAGATTTCCAAACCAAAAATTATGATAAAAATGTAATTGTGGCTCATGACATTGTCAACAGATCCCCATTAAATGTATTTATCCGTTTATTCAGAGAAAATATCGAAACAAATACGTTTATAAATGCTGTTCGCTGTATGCTTCTGTGAAAATAAATCTTCCTTATTGACTTATTTTCGTATTCATTCTGACTCAAATGTCTAAATATTGATGATATGAAAAATTGCATGAATTAAATACAATGCAGAATTTGTTCTTATTATATATATTTCTCCAGAAGAAAAGTCGAGCAACCAAGTATAGAAATCTTGAAGATCTGAGGATTTTGAATGACAAACCATTTCTGATCAATGTTCACTGAATGTCTACTGCCTTTCCATATCATCATGCCGGAATTTGCATTCTCAGATGACAGATTAAGAAATATCTAGTCAACATCAGAGCAAATCCATTTGGAAATATTGAATCATTTATTTTGCCAAAGTTCTAAAATTAATTATCAATTCATTGTCATTCCAAAAATCACACAGTAATTCAGTTTAGGTTTTGTCACAGACTTCGTCATATTCACATTTTAATTTATTCCAGTATTTCTTAGTGTCAATATTAAAGAAAAGAATAATAGTTCTCTTATTCCAGGATAACACAAACACAAACCAATTAATGATTCCTTATCCAACACTCACAGATAATATCTGTTCCCTTCTCATTTGAATGTTCACAGAAATAATTGAATTAATATTCGGCCTTACATATTATGAGACATCTGATTATTTTACACTCCAATAAATACTGTTCATTTTTACACATGACGGGCAGCTATATGAGATTTCTAATCATTTTTAAGTTTGCTATGAAATGTTTTTAAGATTAATTGTTGCTTATATCTAATATTTAAGAATTGATCAAATCCAGTACATCAGGCTTTAAGTGTGAAATTAAGGTTCAGTAAAGTAAACGCATTGCATTGTACAGAAACCAATGATAGCGAATGGTGGTTTTTATTTCAATACTTGAATATTAGTTGATTTGCTGTTCTGGGCATGGCCTGCCCACACCAGGAATAGAATGGTCCATATTGGCTCATACAAAATGCCTGACAATCAAAAACAGGCAGCCTAACTTAGAACTAAAATACAAGGTGTCAGGGGGGTGATAAACTACACTAACATTCCGTTCCAGTCTTATATTAAAAGAAAGCACACTACCAATGGACCTACTCCAACGCCAGGACTACAGCATTCCAGACATTTCTTGATAACAGCATGCCGACATACAGACAAATGACCAATCCGGATCTTCATAAATGAAAGGATAATTGTCCCAGTAAATGAATAAGCAGCAGCTGCAGGGTGCAGCCCAGTTCACTCACTAAGCAGCTATCATGACAACAGAACAGTTCATTTGTCAGATATAGTTATTATTTTACAGTCACTCAGAATATTAAACAAAGGTTCTAATTACAGATTCTTGTGTATAATAGGGGAAATTTGCAACATAAGTTTGATACAAGTAACCAATGCTTACTAAAAACATTACAGAAGAGCATTTAGACAGAGATTTGAAGTTAGCTAGTTTTAGGAATTAACTTCACGGTATGATGTTGACTGCTCATTAATTATAAAGTCCAAACAGAAAGAGTAGCTGGACACAATATAACGAACTTTATAACACAAGCCATATTACTAATGCAAGGAAGCTAAAATTAACCGTCTTTTCTATTTCTTTGTACATATATAATTAAGACAGTGAACAATATGAGGGGTAATTGGCTTTGATAAAATAAAATATAAAGAATAGCAGAATTCAAAATGTCCCAACTGATAAGGTATCCTGAGAGGCGTGAGGGAGTTCAGGAATAACTTTGGAATCTAAGTCAATAAGATGCATGGAAAGATCCCAATAGGAATCTGGGGATGTCCATTAGAATGCCCATCTGCGATTATGTGTTTCAGTTGGGTGGTTGGATAAGGAGGGAAGGACTGTAACCACATTACATGTGGCCATTGTGATGCAGAAAGGACATAAAAATGCTGCTTATTACTGTAAATATTACATTGTGTCACGGATCTGTCTTCCCAGACTGGTCTGGGAGGATGATCCCTATATTAACTGGTTGCTGTATGAGTAAACATCTTCCACATGCCTGAGCTCAGCCTGCCTCCTGAGTCCTCATTCCCTGTCAGGGGAAAACACTCCTACAGCTATGATGACATTTCAATTCAATACAAACATTTATTGTGTGTGAAATTATTATATTCAGAGCGATATAATTCTCATGATAAAATTGCTTTACATTTACTTTTTTTGGTGTACAAGAAAACATTTCGATTATATCCATTTGTTCCTTTGTTTAACCAACATTAAGTTTTAAATTATTGTAAAGACTACAATGGGGGAAACGGGAACGAGTCTTCAGCTCAAATGTCATATGAAATGACTGTTTCCTTTTTTCAAACAAATTGCCCTCCAAAAGGATTTTTATTTTCATTTCATGATAAGAAAAAAATTGCTTGGAAATGTTGACAATTCTCCTTTTCCTCCCATATAAGATGTCAGTGAACAATAATCACACAATTATGAGAATTCCTTTCTGTATCAAATGTCAGTGACTCTATATTTTGTTCACAATAATAGTCACTTTCATGGCCTAATTCTTTTCCTCCTAATTCTGAAATAAGTATCGAAACATTTATTGTGGTAAAAATTACATCAACAAAATTGACATGATTCTTCAAGAAAACTATTCAAAGCATATAAATCTTGCATTGCCTGCATTTTTAAACAAAATCATGTTTTTTTCAATTGCTGCTGAATGATTTTTTTCACATCATACAGCTAGGTTTTATGCTTTAATTTTCAGTTTCTTAATCTTAATGAATATCCAATCAACATAAGAACAAAGTGTTTTCAAAATATTAAGGCAACTTATCTGTCAGGATTCTAAAAGCAATTATCAATTACAATAATTGCACAGCAATTTAACATAGACTTTGTAAAAATGCAGTGTTTTTTTGAAAATTCCATTCATTATTTCTTGTTGTCAATGCTACTATATTAATACCTATTTGTTCAGGCCCATACACATACCAAACGACCAATAATATCCCTTGCAAAATTCTTTGTAAATGTCTGATTTTTGCTCAGGTGAAATATAACAATTATCTCAGCCTTTGAAATTCAGAGACCTCCAATTACTTTTTCCTGCAATATTACTCTTCATTTATACATATTACTCAGCCTAATATCAGGATGAGATATCTCATTATTGTCAAATTCACGAATATATATAGTTTTTAAATCCCTTTGTTTTCTTATAATATCTAATAATTGTGCAATCCAGTAAGGGCTACAAATGTGGAATTATACTTCTGTACAATAAATTCTGCAAGAACATTGCAATGTACAATCACTTAATCATTGTGAATATTGTATTTATTTTAAACTTGGAAAAAGTTTTGAATTGATTTGATTATACTTTACTTCAATGCTGACATTTACTGTATATCCAATCACAATACCAGTAGATTATATGGAGGTATCATCATCCATTCCAATAATCACAGTATCTGCTATATACTTTCTTCTGGTCACTCATCGCAAAATGTACCTTATTCCACTCAATCAATATTCCTCAGAAAATATTTGAGAATGTTTCAGTCATAAAGCTAAAATATACAAAGTCATGATCGTCATTAATTTTCTCTTGTTCTGTAGATCTTACTTAAAACAATACTGAATTTTATGCTCCAGTGCTATAAAAATGAGAAAAGATCAATTACTTCATCAGTAAAATAAACAAATGTCACTTGCTATTATTTATCAATTTTTAATTACTGGTCAGTTTATGAATTGTGTGAGATTTGTTTTTAGCTTTCCATTCACCTCTTTATATTGAATGTGATATTTAAATGGTGTGAAAATATCAGGGTATGTTCATTTGAAAGTTCAATTTACATAACTCTCACTTAAGTTCATTCGTAGATTTGTTGTTAAACAATGCAATTCACCTGAATATTGTTGTGTCCTTTGATCATATTAATTTTCTAATTATTGTTCATTCATGATTTGTTAGGGATTTTTACTTTTCGTTTTGCACGTCTCTCACTTATCTCACTTCTTGCATGGGGGCTGGGCATTGAGAACAGAGGATCAGTGGTTAGCACTTGTGTCTTACAGTGTTATCCACTTGGGTTTGATTCCATCCTCGGCCACATGTTTGTGTGGAGTTTGCATGTTCTGGTTTTCTCCCACAATCCAAAGATGTGCAGATTAGGTAAATTGGCCATGCTAAACTGCACGGTCTGTTTAGGGATGTGTAGGTTATATGCATTAGTCAGTGATAAATGTCCAGTAATCTGAGAGCAGAATGGTGCTGAGTGGATTATACTTTGGAACGTCAGTGTAGACTTGTTGAGCCAAATGGCCTGTTTCCACACAGTAGGGATTCCATATAATTAGAATTGTGTTTCGCTAAACAAAACCGACAATTGTTTTCAAATGTTGCCTTTAAAACCTATCTTTAACAGTCAATTGCCAATCTTGTAAAATATCTCAATGTTACTGAAATCAATGTTCAAACAAAACACTGCATATAAAGCCACACAAAGATCTTCATGACCATCTAATTACTGTTTGGTGGAATAATCACAGTAAATATCTTATTTTTCCTGAGATCAATCCCCACTATAACAGTAAGTATCTGGTTATCATTCCCTCCAATAAATGCAGTCGTTGTCCCTCTGGTATTTCAGTTCAGTAGTTATACATCATACTGGTTGTTCAAAGCATGGTTATTCTTCATTATGAATGGCCAAGGGTTCTAAAGGCAAGAGATGTTGTTCGCTCTGATTTGTTGCATGTTCTCAAACAGGTTTTCACTATAAATATTGGAAATAATGTGTTAATTTGGTCTTGTTCAACTGCTGATGCTAACATTTTCAGTTCACGTTCATTGAATATATTTGGAGAAAATGAGGAAAGCTGAAGCTGAAGATCAGAGCCAAGATTGTGGCAATAGAAAAGGGCAGGCACATCCAAAGAGCAGGAGTATCGACATTTCGAACATTAGGCCGTCATCAGAAAAAATCCTGATGAAGGGCTTATGCCCACAACGTTGATTCTGCTTCTCCTCGAATGCTGCCTGAACTGCTGTGCTTTTCCAGTGACATGAGAAATATTTGACTGAATATTCAGAGATTATATTAAAAGTTGCTTCTGTCAATTTAATTTACTTTGCTTTCTATTCACTAAAGTTTTCATGTTAATTGCTTGTCCTTTTCTTCTTAAATCTGATACTAATCTCAAAATACAGAACATATTAAAATTCACGTGAATTATAAATTTGCATTCTCGACAAGAAAACCAATGGAAGGCAATACAGAATTCTTGAACAGCCTACACATTTGAATGAAAAAGCAATTCCTTCCAAAAAATGTTTCCACGTCTGAATCTTTCTTTCAATTCAATAATGCTACAAATAGTTTATAATTGTAAGTTGATCTCTCTGAATGAGTACCTAATCAATGTCAATGTAAACAGCTGAAACATTAACAACAGATTGATTATTGGGTGTTAAAGACCTTATTTGAAGCCACCAAATGTTTGGAATTTACTCGAATTCCACCAGAAAACATTCTTGAATCATAATACAAGAAATGAGATATGCGAGAGATGTGCAAACCTTATTATTAAATGAACAAACTCCAATATTTTCAAAGCATTTCAATCTTACAGTCAAAATGAACAGGTGAATGGAAAAATAAAAACAAGTTTCTGACAATTCATAAACTGAACAACAACTACAAATTAACTTTGATCAAAGGACAGAGTAATATTTAGATGAACTACAACATTTAGTTACAAAGTAGGTAATCAGCTGACTGACAAGTAATAGGTGGTAGCATTTGTTAGTTTACTGAAGAAGATATCAATTTTATTTCAAATTTATAGCACTAGAGAATAATGTTTAATGTGTTTCAATTTTTTGGACTTGCCCCTTTGCAACAAAAAAAGATCAATCTCAATACTTAGACATCGTAATCTTTAATTCTGCAACATTTTCAAATATTCTCCAGGAATTTATAAGAAACAGAATTAGATACAGGTATCCCCACTATCCGAAAGTAGAGCGTTTTTATGAAACCTTACCTAAGCTGAAAAGGGGTAAATCGAAGAAGCATTAATCTTTTTCCTTTTATTCATAAAAGTGAAAATCCTCTTCAGATTTCTTTCAGTTAAAGAAAGCAGGGACAGATGTTAGTCTTTTGGAAAAGCAAAGTGGCAAAAGCAAACTTTCCAAAAGTGGAGGACACGTGTACACATATTTCTTGGTAACCTGACATAAATAAGTATCAGACTTTGTGATTATTGATATAGTAGATAATAGCAATCTAATGTTGGATTGACAAGCAAATGGTAATTCTATTTTCTTTACATAAGCATATGATTAATTTTAAGTAATTTATATATATGTAAAAAGGAAACTCTTATTGTGGTTTGAAATAAAATAAATGTTAACATGAAGTGAAATATAATCAAATCAATTCAACTTTTTTCTCAGTTAAAATACAGTTCAATATTTAAAGTAATCGAGTGTTTGTATACTGCAATATCTTTATATTATTTCATTGCTGAGACATAATTCAACACTAATATCCCTTATAGTGAAGCAAACTTGTGCCAGGAGTTAGAGGAGGTAGGGGAGGTTCTTAATCAGTACTTTGCTTCAGTATTCACGAGTGAGTGGGACCTTGTTCTTTGTGAGGACAGCGTGAAACCGGCTGATATGGTCGAACAGGTCGATGTTAAGATGGATAATGTGCTGAAAATATTGAAAAGTCATGGGGCCAGATAAGTCCCCTGGGCCAGAAAGGATATAACTTAGGTTGTTATGGGAAGCGAGGCAAGGGATTACTGTGTTTTGGCGATGGCCTTTGCATCATCCCTGTCCACTGGAGTCATACCAGATGATTGGAGGGTGGCAAACGTTATTCCCTTATTCAAGAAAGGCAATTGACATAATCCTGGGAATAATTGATGAGTCAGTCTTACATCGATTGTGGGTAAAATATTGGAGAGGATTCTGACAGACAGGATTTATGATCATTTGGAAAAGCATAGATTAGAGATGGTCAGCATGGCTTTGTGAGTGGCAGGTTATGCCTCACAAGCCTTATTGAATTATTTGAGGATGTAACAAACATATTGGTGAGGACAGAGCAGTGGATGTGGTGCACATGGATTTTAGCAAGGTGTTTGATTAGATTCCCCATGGTCGACTCATTTAGAAAGTAATGAGGCATGGGATACAGGGAAACCTGCCTAGTTAGATAATAAATTGGCTGGTCCATAGAAGACAGGGTAAGATTGCATGGATAGTTTTCAGCTTAGAGCACGGTGACCAATGGTGTTCTGAAGGGATTAGTTCTGGGACCCCTGCTGTTTATGATTTTTATAAATGATTTGAATGATGAAGTGGAAAGGTGGGTTAGGAATTTTGCCAATGACACGAGGGTTGGTGGAGTTGTTAATGGTGTGGAGGGCTTTTGTAGGTTGCTAGAGGACATTGGCAGAGCTGGGCTGAGAAGTGACAGATGGAGTACAACCTGGGAAAGTGTGAAGTTATTCATTTTGGAATTTCAAATTTGAGTGCATATTTTCAGATTAAATGCAGGATTCTTGACAAAGTGGAGGAACAAAGGGATTGTGGGGTGCACGTCCATTCATCCCTCATTTCTGACATCCAAGGTGATAAGGTTATTCAGACGGTGTATGGTGTGATGGCTTTCAATAGCAGGGAGGTTGAGTTTAAGAGCCATGAGATTATGCTGCAGCTCTATGGATCTCTGGTGAGACTACACTTGGAATATTGTGTTCGGTTCTGATCACCTCATTATACATATGATGCAGAAGCTTTAGAGAAGGTGCAAATAAAATTTATAAAGATGCTGCTTGGACTGGAAGGCATGTCTTATGAAGAACGTTTGAGGGAGCTGGGGCTTTGGTCATTGCAGTGAAAGAGGATGAGAGCTTACTTGATAGCTTTGTGTAAGATGATGAGAGGCATAGATAGAGGGATAATGAAAGACTTTTCCCCACAAAGTGGCATAATTTTAAGGTGAATGGGGGAAGTTGTGGGGAGATGTCTGAGATAGTTTCTTTATAGATAGTGGCGGGTGCGTGGAATGCACTGCCAGTGGTGGTAGTAGATTCAGATCAATCAGGAACATCTAAGCGTCTCTTGGATAGGGACATGGATGATAGTAAATGAAGGGCATGTTGGTTAGTTTGATCTTAGAGTTGGATAAAAGGTCAGAACAACATCGTGGCCAAAGGGCCTGTACTGTGCTGTACTGTTCTATATTCTATGGACTGAAATGAACAATTATTACATATTAGCAACATATACATTTTCAAAACTCTATTAGCATACTTAAGAATAATGATAAATTTCATCTTGTTATTTGACTGTGCTATCTGCAAAAATGAACAGGAATTGTTGCAGGGAAAAGTAATAGGTTTTTCTAAATTTATAAGGCTGGGATTACACAGATCATTCAAATGAGCAAAAGTCATTTTTAACAGTGCATGATGCATCAGAAATAATTGATTCTTTTGTAGGTGTGTTGAATGGAAATAAAATGGATTTTTATTTTACTGTATAGGTACTAGGGAAGATTGGAGTAAATTCAAATATAAACTTCACTGTAGCTGTTAGCAAGACTAAACTAAAGTATACTATAATTATTGTAATGCAAATGCCTGAATAATTAGTTAGAATCCTGAAAAAAGGATATATTGTACCATTTTTCAAACAGTCAATAAATTAAATTGCGAACCTCAGTATACATGTTACCCAGAACAATTATTATGCAATTATTGTAATGGTAATGACTTGATAACTAAAGCTAAATCCTAAACAAATAAATTGGTTCAATACTTTGTCAGCATGTTGTTCTGAAATTGATTGGATATTTATTAAGATCGGTAAACTGAGGGACAAAATATAACAGCTCGCTTGATAGAATTGAAGGAAAAAATGAGAGAGTGTTTATTGAAAATGCAGTTGATGCAGGAATAATACATTTCCTCCATTGTTTTTCTTCTGGAGACATGCTTCTTTTTAATTTTGTCATGATTCACTGTTGAGACACTTGTGTCAGAGTCTGGAAATGGGAGAGTGAGAGAGAATTAAATTTTAAAAAAGCAGAAAGGAAAGGAACTGGCGAGCAGAGGAGCTCCAACTGTAGTGTCTCACCCTGCCAACATCTTATTGGGTGAGCTGAAATGCAGACCAGTCAAGCAACAAGCTGACACAGTCATACGCACAGAATCATAGCTTACAATGCCCTAGACACCACCGTCACCATCCCTGTCTGTCCTGTCCCACCGGCAGGACATGGATGTAACTGAAATGCTGGAACATGCAGGGTTACGGACTAAGGTCTGCAGAATGTAATCAATGTGATTTATTTGACATTTGTACAGAATAATAAACTCCAGTCCAATTTGAAAAGTTATTAGTGTCATCAGACTTGAACTACAAATGTCAGAAAAATAATTATCAGAAAGTTACAGCACAGATCGAGGCCACTTGGCACATCCTGTATCCTGTATCCTGTAATAGAACTCCCCAGGCTTTACAGCTTTTTGTACTCACCATTGAAAACAACAATTTCAGACTGTGAACTCTGCCCTCTATGCTTTTATAATCTGGTTTTAAAATGTATTTCTTGTTTCCTTGTTTGTTTCCCAGCCCTAACTCTATTCTCCGTGGCCTTGAGGAACTACCATTTCTGCTGTTTAATCACTACTGCCTTCCCCCGCGTGACAGACAGTCTTTTTGTCCTTGTCTCCCCACCCCCCTCCCCCCGACCTTGCTCACAACCTGTTACATTTCTGATGGTTCCTAGACCTCTGTAACATTCACTGCACCCCCTGGGTCAATGGCGCGAGTTTTCAATGCTCTTCCTCCTCAGATAATCAGAAATCTTTCTGGTTGCAGTTTTCTCCAGACTTTATTTTGAAAAGCAGCGAATTTGTGTCAGAGTCAAGTATTTGTGAGCCTTCATCCACAATTCCGAGCAATTGGATGTAATTTGTGACCCCCCCCCCCAAAGATGTGTGACGTTACTGTATTGGCTATGCTAACATGGCCTGCAGTGTGAAATTTAGGTGGGTTGGACTAGCCATGGTCAATGTGGGGTTATGGGGATAGGGTGGGAGACCAGGTCATTGCAGACTTGATGGGCCAAATAGACTCTTTCTGCACCCACTGGATTCTGTGATTCTAACTAGTTGGGATTGTTGTCATGTTTTCCTCATACCAGGTTCATTCAACTCAGATACACATGATTCTGTGGGTGCTCACTCACTCCTTTCCTTACGTTTTACATCAATTTCGCACTGTATGTGAGGGTGGGAATGGATTTGTAAATATAAATACTCCAAATGAAACGCCTCACAGGTCAGAACCTGTTTCTGCTCCTTTCATCACTCACAAGGAACAGGAAAATAAAGGTTCAGTCACAAATCTTACAGGAACATAGCGGTTATAATCAAAAGGAAAGGCTGAACAGCTCAAAACGCTTTTCCCAAGAAAAGAGGAGGCTTAGAGACAACCTGGTACAAGTCGGAAGCTTTGTGTCTGTGTTTTCAGAGATTTGTGGTTGAAATCATTGGGTTGGAAGCGTGTTTCATTACCCCAGATCATCAAAGATGCTATCTAAATGTGCATCTTTCTTTCTATCTGTCTGAGTTCACAATCAGATGGACAGGTCAATGTCTGACTGTCTTACCAAATCCCTGATTGTGGGGGGAGGCAGATTCAATCTCAGGTGCCTCACCACTCACTGGGTCACGGAGAAACTCTGCCGTTACAATGAGAGCTTTCTTTGCTGTCACCTCTCCTCGTGCTTCCACCTGATCCCCACTGCCCTTCATTAAATCCCAGCTGTCACTAGTCCACCCACATGGGCATGTTGAAGAGAATGACAGGAGATTGGATTGAAACTGAGAGTTCAATAGCCAGAATGAAAGAGGAAGAAGGAAACAAATGGGGTTTTTGGATCCCAGGGGATACAGACTCCAGGATGAGTCCTTGTGGGCATTCCCGCAGTAATAGGAGACAGCATTCCATGATGAGAGTTAAACCCGGGTGGCAGGAGAGGGAGTCACTGAACATTAGCAAGTTAATTTCAAACACAGGAGGTTTGTTCAGTCGGTAACAGTGTGTTAGACATGGAGGTGAAGGGAGCAGTGAGGGGAAATGTTACCAAAAGCTGCAGATGGACAACTTTCATTGGAACAGGAGGAGGCCATTCAATCCCTCAGCTCTGCTCCGCCATTCATGATGATCATAGCTGATGTGTGACTGAACGTACAACTTTCAAACCTATCTAATTTCATCATTAAACTCCTCTGCAACAGACAAGATGAGTACTGGAAAGCTAAACATCTGCAAATGCTGGGAAATCAGAAATAAAAACAGACATTGCATGAAAAATTCAGCAGATCTGGCAGCATCTGTGGAGAGTGAACCGTTCGTGTCCAGTGAGCAGTCAGGTGACCAGCTGGAGCTGACCATTTTGCCTTTTCTGGAACACTCGCTGGAACAGATTCTGGTGTGAGGGGAATAAGATTGTCAATAATAGCTGAGAAAACAGGAGGACATGTTCAATTAGAATTAAGAATTAACTTACCCCTCCCAGCGGAACACTTACCGACACAGTCACACTGCGGAGAGGCCATTCACCTGCCTCACGTATGGGAAGGGATTTACTCGATCTTACAACCTGCTGAGGCACCAGAGATGGCACAGTGGATTTAGACATTTCACCTGCTCCATGTGTGAGAAAGGATTCAATCAAATATCTCACCTGCGGAGACATTAGTGCATTCCCACCGGGGAGAGGTCATTCACCTGCTCAGTGTGTGGGAAAGCATTCATCAGTCCTCTGACCTGCTTAAACACCAGGGAGCGCACTCTGGGGAAAGATCATTCATTTGTTCCTAGTGTGGGGGGAGATTCACTCAAATGCAGCACCTGTGAAGTCCCCAGTGAGCCCACACAGGGGGAGAGACCATTCAGATGGTCAGTGTGTGAGAGAGGATTCAGTGATTCATCCCGCCCCCGAGACCCCAATGGGTTCACACTGGGTAGGAGCTGTTCACCCCTCTGTGTGACAAGGGATTTGCTGCGTAGTCAACAAGATTGAGAGCCCAGTGAGTGCTCACAGGGAAGTGGTCATCCCCCTGCTCCATGTGGACTGCAGGACTCTGATTCTGATGTTACTGTCCATCAGAGTCAGGAGTGGACCTTGTACATGATGACACTGCTGGAGTATTGATGTTGTTGTTAATCACATTAACTGTGTTGGAGGTGACTGAACTTACATTGCCACTTTCTGAACCTCAGGATGTCTCCCTGGGCAGTAAGTCTCCACAAACAGCAATGTGACAATGAGCAGGGATCATCAGTTTTGATTTAAATTGTGACTGTAGCATGGCTGCTTTGTAGCATGCCTTGTCCATGGCCTGTGTGGAGTTCACACATTCTCCCCATGATAGTGTGGGTCTCCTCCAGGTGCTCTGGTTTCCTCCCACAGTCCAAAGATGTGCAGGTTAGGTGGATCAGTCGTGCTAAAATGACCACATTATCCAGGATTGTGCAGACTCAGTGGATCAGCCAAGAGAAATGGAGTGTTACAATGATAGAGTGTTCTTCGGATGGTCAGTGGGGTTTGATGGGCCAATGCTCTCCTTCCACACGGTAGGGATTCGAGTCTATGATTGAGGATAAAGGCTACACAGCAGGGTGTCCTTGGAGAAGGAGCATGTGGTGTGTATGAATGCTCTCGGTGCCTTTTGATAGATGTGGGCACCGCAGGGGATATCGTGCTTTATCTCCACCGCTGCCCCCTCCCCACAACTCTACTTTGATTTAGTCCCTTCTCACTCTGTCACTTGTAATGGTTTGCTTGGCCCATATAATGGGCTTTGTTTGGAAATATTCAATTTGTTACACAAATGGTTTACTGCTGGTGATGATATGTCTAGATGAGAGTGATGCTGGAAAAGCACAGCAGGTCAGGCAGGATCTGAGGAGCCGGAAAATCAACGTTTTGGCAAAAGCTCTTTTCCAGCACCCCTCTAATCTAGGCTCTGATTTCCAGCATCTGCGGTCTTCACTTTTGCACAGCTGGTGGATTATATGTTAACCAAAAGCAAAACGGTGTAATGATAATTTTGATGGTGGGAAGGTTGGTGTGATCACATTTCTGGGTCAGAGAAATGGGTAAAAAGAACACTTCACATCTCACAGAACGAGAACTGAAAAGCAGTTAAATCAAACCAAAGGTTCAGACAGGGAGGGAATATTTCCCTGGAGTTTGAGTAACTGGAAAGTGATGGTGTCTGGGAATAGACAGGATTTTGTTTTACAAAGGTTGAAAGTTTAAAAACGGGTTATATTCAGACAGTTCAATTTATTTTCTTTAATTTTATTTGTTTTGCAAAAAGTTTTTACAACATTTTAAAAACCAAAATATACAAACCTTGTATTAAAGATAAATGTTAAATAAAATCCATCAAACCATCCCTCACTGAAAACTGATGTGGAAGTGCAATCTCCTGGAGAATCCCTGCCCACTCCTTCCTACCCGGGCTCCATGGTTATATACATACCTGGGAGATAGCAGCAGGAGGAGACCATTCAGCCTTTCAATCCTGCTCCACCATTCAATGGGAGACAGCTGACCATCCAGCTCAGTCTCCTGTTCCTGCTGTGTTCCAATCCCCTTTCATGACTTTACCTTGAAGAACTATATCTAAGTCCTCCTTTAGCTTCACTGCCTTTTGTTCCACTGATGTGGTTGTGTTCCTGTGTGTGGATGTAGGAAGTGGTAATGTGATGGTGCTGCCTCCTGGAGGATGCACTCAGCGTCCCTCATCATCCTGCAGGAACATCAACTGGATTTCAGCAATTAGAGATAGAACCCATTTCCAGGATATGGGCATCACGGTCTCAGCCGCATTTATTCCCCATCACTAGTTCCCCTTCAGAAGATGGTAGTGAGCTGCTGTCTTGAACCATTCACAGTCCATTTGGCGCAGAGACCGACAATGCTGGGAGGGAGAGTGTTACAGGAGTTTGGCTGAGTGATTCTCTATCTTTGCTTCTTCAAACGCTGGTTAGCTTAATCATGATCTGCCCATGATGTTGAGATTTCAGTCTGCAAATCTTCACCATCTAGCACCCTGTATAAAGGAATGTATACAGGTTAGAAATTCAGAGCAGACAATTCTAGTTTCTCTGGAATATCTTTTTCCCCTTTCTTCCCCCGAAGCTGTAACCCTCCAGCCCTCTTACTCTCTCCCACCATTCTGACTCTACTACCCCCTAATATACACCCTCCCCATTCTCATGGAGTTACTGATAAACAGATCTATGCCACCACTTCCCGTCCCTGGTTAAACTCTGCACCCTTTCTGGGTTCACTTCCTTTCCCTTCAGTTGCTGCAAGTCAATAATGTAACAGCAGAATGAAACAAAAGGAAACAGAAAGGGAGGTGACAGATCCTGGACAGAAGAGGAACCTTCAGTCTGAGAGAATGGGTCAGATCCTTCTTTGTTTCCCATTAGTTGATTCCCACCGTTATAATGAATTGGGGACGGAGAGTGGTCCTACATGAGTGTGGTGACACTTTGACCCCCCCAACTGATCAATACTATAAGCAAATACATTCCTCCTCCAGCCAATCACAGTGTGAAATACTTTCCACAAAGAAAACTTACCCAAAGCATATGCTCCAAAACCCGCCCACATTCTGTACATGTACAGTGCCAGGTTTCCCCACACATGTATGGGCCCTGCTTCAGGGATTGTGGGAGTCTCCATGAAGCCACTGGAGCCCCGTCTCTAGAAACTGATTGAAAAGTATAGGCTGGAGGGGGTTGTGTTTAGGATCCCCATTCAGACACACAGAACATATGGACTGTCATTGGGTCTAACTGAGACATCTGCTTCCACAACCAGATTTTCTGATGTGAGGAATATAGATTCAGCCAACTGGGGCGTGGGGTGGTTAATAGGAGGAGCAGATTTTAAGCAGAGGTGGTTCAATGGTTAGCATTGCTGACTCACAGCGTCAGGGACCTGGATTTGATTCTAGCCTTCGGCGACTGTGTGGAGTTTACACATTCTCACCGTGTCTGTGCGGGTTTCCTCTGGGTGCTCCAGTTTCATCCCACTGTCCAAAGATGTGCACGTAAAGTGGATTGGCTATGCTACATTGCCCAGTGTCCATGCATGTGCAGGTTAAGCCATTAACCATGAGAAATACAAGGAATGGGAGAGTCTGAATGGGACGTTCATTGTAGGGTTGGTGTGGACTCCATGGACGAATACCCTGTTTCTGCACTGTAGGGATTCTATTCTATTCTTATGAAGAAGAATGTACTTATCTCAATGTGTTGTGAATCTGTGGAATTCCCTATTTAAAATGCAGTGGATGCCAGGACAATGAGCAAATTTACTGAAGAGATACAGATATTGAATTTGCAATGAGATGAAGAGTGAGAAAGAGCAGGTGGGAAAGTCCAGCTGAGACCGAGGTGAGTTCAATCATCGCCATATTAAATGGTGGAGCTAGTTCAACGGGCTGCATTGCCTCTCCTGTGCCCAGGTCTTATCCTCATACGGTAATAACTGGAAAGCTGAATCCAAAAATCACCGCCTTCACCAAAGGAGATTTTTGGAAAAAACAGGATAGTCAGGGGGATTAGCGTTCCAAACTTAGATAGTGAGGAAGCATGTGGGAGATAATGATTTTGCAATTTTAAACTGAGGGGAGTTAAAAATCACACAACAACAGGTTATAGTCCAACAGGTTTAATTGGATCATGATGAAGGAGCAACACTCTGTAATCTAGTGTGCTTCCAATTATACCTGAGGGACTATAACCTGGTGTTGTGTGATTTTTAACATTGTACACCCCAGTCCAACACCAGCATCTCCAAATCATGTAAACTGAGGGGAGACAGTGATTTATGGTTTTAGACTGTGTATTACATTCACACCATCCCGAATACTCTGTTGTGAATATTTATCCTGTACTTTATTACAAAGCCAACGTCTTTGAGAATGAAATGCAAAACACCCAGGTAACATCTCCTCACCTCGTAATCTGAGAAAAGACTTGTGATAAGTCTGGTTGAATTTAGAATACAGATGGAAATTGGGAAGATTGAATCCAATCCAGATCCTGTGCTTAGATAAAGGAGACGACAATATGATGAGGAAGGAGTTGGCTAATGTAGACTAGAGGCAAAGACTTTAGGGTGAGACAGTTGACAGATAGTGGAGGAATAACAAAGGATTTTTCAAATTGCTCAGCTAAAGTATATATCAGTGAAAAGGAAGGACTGTCGGAAAAGGAGTAATCTGCCGTGGGTGGTTAAGGAAATAAGGGAGTCTATCAAACTGAAATAGAAAACATACAAATTGGCAAAGACCAAGGAGAAACTAGGAGTTTAGAAAAAAAGCTAGATGGAATTGGGGGAGAAAAGTGAGGAGTAGCTGTCCCCAGGGACAGAATATCAGTTCACACTGCTGGAGGGGAACCTATTGTGTGGGGAACATATGGCCTCTGTAATTGTTGAAGCACATAACTGTTACCATAGAGATAATCCTGATCAAGTTCAAAATTACAGCACACTCCAAAAGCTTGTACTTCCAAATAATCCTGTCGGACTATAACATGGTGATGTTTGGTTTTTAACTTTGCCCACCCCGCTCCAACAGCGGCTCTTCCACATCAGAATCCTGACAGACAGCCACACTGAAACTGAACCGCCTGTCAGATACCTGACTGAGCCACAGGGCCATGAGGGAGGGGTATGTGGTTAAACCACAAAGTGTTGAGCTGAACTCGACTTTTTAACTGCCATTGCCATGGAGATAATATTGACAGAGAGCATACATTCAAAACCACAAACCACAAAGGTAGAAGAATGGGAGCCATACATCGGACAGGTGGGGAGTTACCTGATGCTGCCTGGAGGTGTTTTGCATGTACACTATCCAGGCAACTGCCATGTCTCATCAATAAAAGACTCAAAGAAGATCTCTCAGAGTTCTGTGCCTGGTTATTCCTCTCCAGCAGGGTTCAGGAATATGAGTACACAGCAGTCAGTCTTCACAGTGGAGGATACGAAGAGCATGCCAGTAATTGATAAGGAGACTGAGGAAGGTGAGGAGCAAGAAACTTACATTGTGGAAACAGGCCCTTCGGCCCAACAAGTCCACACCGCACCCGCCGAAGCGCAACCCACCCATACCCCTACATCTACCCCTTACCTAACACTATGGGCAATTTAGCATGGCCAATTCACCTGACCTGCACATCTTTGGAGTGTGGGAGGAAACCGGAGCACCCGGAGGAAACCCACGCAGACACGGAGAGAACGTGCAAACTCCACACAGAGAGTCGCCTGAGGTGGGAATTGAACCCGGGTCTCTGGCGCTGTGAGGCAGCAGTGCTAACCACTGTGCCACCGTGCCGCCCATATCATAAGAGAGTTGGAGCTGGGCAAGCTAATGGAGCTGAAGGTAGATAAGTCTCTTTGCCCTGGTGGATTACATCCCAGGGTGCTACCAGAGATAGCAGGAGAAATAGTAAATATACTCGGAGTCAGGGTCCTACAGCAGAGACAGGCCCTTTGGCCTAAACTGGCCCACGTCGGCCAAAATGTCCATCACACGAACCCATTTCCCTGCACTTGGACCATCTGCTTCTGAACCGTTGCTATCCATGTATTTGTCCAAATGTCTTTTACATGTTGTTAATGTACTCACTTCAACCACTTCCACTGTCAGCTCAGTCCATATACATACCACCCTCTGGGTAAAACAGGTGCCCCTCAGGTTCCTTTTCATAATTTCCCCTCTAACCTTAAACTGATGCCCTCCAGTTCTTGATTCCCTGGGAAAAAGACTGAGTGCATTCACCTTTCCCAAGCCTCTCATGATGTTATACACTTTCAAAAAAGGCTTCCCCTTGTTTCTTCTGCTCTAAAAAAACATCCTCGATTGTCCAACCTCTCCCTATAACTCAGACCCCGAGCCCTGGCAAAAAGTCTTCTAAATTTCTTCTGCACTATTTCCAGTTTAATAACTGAAACCTACATTACATTCATCACATTTCCAGGATCTCCCCACGGCACTGGAACCGATGTGACAACGCCAATGATCAATAATTAACTCCTTTACAACAATCCTGTTTTCACAGTATTTTCCATGGTGCAGGTATCCTTGTGTCTTTCTGGTTGCATGATTAATTAAAAACTTGTCCTCAGACAAAACAAACCTGTAACTTAATTATTCCTGGGAAATGTGCCATGTTTTTTCAGACTTTTTAAAACAAATGTACTCTCTCTCCACAGTCACCACACTTACATGGATTTGGCTGTGTCTCAGTACTTTTTTCCAGTCACACTGACATTTGAAATATTCGCCCATGGACAGAATACACACCTTTCCTCCCACATGAAAACGCCAATGATATTCAGAACGAAACGGATCAAGTAACAATCAAAACCGAACAGGAAGTTCAATTTGAATTTCTCATCCACAAATCCGCCCTTTCAGAACCCTACAACAGAGAAAACAAGTCACCACCGTTAACACAGGATGGAAATTCATAAGACAATTATAGGATTAAATTGTAGTTTCTTTGTTCCTCCAATGTTTTAAATCTCAGTCTGAAAATTTCTCTCCCTTGTTAACTGAAATCCAAACCAATCTCCTCACTCTTTTCCTCCACACCCAGTTCTCTCTCTTCTCTTTAAATTCAGCTTTCTCGCTCCTGCCTGCAGAGTAAGAACCAAAAAAAGGGGTGGCACGATGGGACTGCTGCCCCACAGCACTCGGGTCCTAGGCTCGGTTCCAGCCTTGGGTGACTGTCTGTGTGGAGTTTGCACATTCTCCCTGTGTCTGCGTGAGCTTCCTCCGGGTGCTCCGGTTTCCTCCCACAATCCAAAGATGCACAGTTCAGGTGAATCGGCCATGCTAAAGTGCCCATAGCGTGAGGTGCATTAGTCAGAGGGAAATGGGTCTGGGTGGGTTACTGTTCCTGAGGGTCGGTGTGGACTTGTTGGGCCGAAGGGCCTGTTTCCACACTGTAGGAAATCTAATCTAATCAAATCAATGAGTCTGACTCGGAGCCTCCTGGGTGTTGGTGAATCCTCCCCCCACCTCCCAGGGTTTCCTTCCGGGTCAGACCTGCACTGATTTTTTCCCCCAATCTGGAACCTCTGATTTATTTCCGCCACTCCAATCCTCTGATGAGAACCAATCCTGCACACACTGGCCAAATCATATCTGGTTGAACTAAAATGAACCAAATTAGAAGTTTAGTTGCAGGCCCACGTTTGTTCCTTTCCATAACCTTGCTGAATCTTCACCCGAGTTCTGATAACTTTCTGCAAAATGCTCCCCCACAGATACACCGACCACTTGTCACGATACCAGGGCAGGGAGCATTCCCTGGGACCTGTTCTCAGAGGAAGGAATGGAGGGAGCTGCCAATAACAGATTAATCCCACAGCCTCCCTCCCTGGCACTGACCCACCCTGCACATATGCCAACAATTGCCCAGCACTGTGCCTGTGCACCAGTCTCCCCTCTTACAGCACATGCTCCAGATCACACAGGAGCCGAGGTGATTGACAGCATCTGCTGCCCAATAGAGTGGTGGGAGTGGGGCTGGAGGACTGGGACAATGGGATTGTAAACAACGAATGAATGTGGAGGACACTGGGGGATGGACAGGATCAGTGCAGCACTAAGAGGGGATCCTGAATAAAGTGAGCAATGGGAGAGTCTGACAGGACAAACTACAGGATGGTTCTGTTTCAAGGCTCAGGCAGGGACAGCTGGGAGACAGTATGGCCTGGTGGCTTGGGCATGTTTACTATAATCAGTCTCTTCAAAGATGCTGTTACTCAATTCTGAACCCGATCCTCCTGGTTCAGAGGTAAGGACACTACCACCATTTCCTGGTGGGCTAGTGGAAAGAAGGGAAGATTTTCTCAACCTCACTCACATGGAAACTCCATGAGTTCCTCCCACTTACTGTCTACGGTGGGAATGGAGGAGACAGAGCAGGTGGGAGGGGGGTTAGGTATATAGGTACTGCCTTTCAAAAGGAATTCATCTGTGTTGGTAATATTAACAAGACTCAATACAGTCACTAACACAAACCTATGTACTTGAACTTTATCCAGAATATTAACAGCCATAACCGGGTGACACAGACCCTAATGTACAGAGTTAAGTCGTGGATATTAATAACGGCTTTGTGTGTGAGAAATCACGTCTCATGAACTTGAGTCAATTTTTTTGAAGTAACAACAAAGAGGATTGATGACGGCAAAGCGGTGGAAATGATTGAAATGGTCTTCAGAAAGGGGTTCAACAAGGCTCCCCGTGGGAGATTGGTAAGCAAGGTTAGAGCTCATGGAATACAGAGAGAACTAGCCATTTGGATACAAAACTGGCTCAAAGGTAGAAGACAGAGGGTGGTAGTGGAAGATTGCTTTTCAGATTGGAGACCCATGACCAGTGGGGTGTCACAAAGGATCAGTGCTGGATCCACTAATTTTCATAATTTATATCAATGATTTGGATGTGAATATAGGAAGTAATGTTAGAAAGATGACACCAAAATTGTAGCTGTAGTGGACAGTGAAGAGGATTACCTCAGATAATAACGGGATCTTGCTCAGATGGTTGAATGTGCTGAGGACTGGCAGATGGAGTTTAATTTAGATAAATGTGAGGTGCTGCATTTTGGAAAAGCAAATATGAGCAGGATGGATACACTTAATGGTAAGGTCCTTGGGAGTGCTGCTGAACAAAGAGACCTTGGAGTGCAGGTTCACAGCTCCTTGAAAGCAGAATCGCAGGTCAATAGGATAGTGAAGAAGGTGTTTAATATACTTTCCTTTATTGTTCAGAGCACTGAGTATAGGAGTTTGGAGGTCATATTGCGGTTGTACAGGACAATGGTTAGTTCATGCTTGGAATATTGCGTGCAATTCTGGTCTCCTTCCTATAAAAAACAATATTGTGAAACTTGAAAGGGGTCAGAAAAGTATTACAAGCATGTTGCTAGGGTTGGAGGATTGGAGCTACAGGGAGAGGATAAATACACTGTTTTCCCTGGAGGGTCAGAGGCTGATGGGTGACCTTATAGAGGTTTATAAAATCAGTAGGGGCAAGGTTAGGGTAAATACACAAAGTCTTTTCTCTGCGGTGGGGAGGAGGTACGATGGGGGGTGGGAGACAGAGGGGGAGACTGAGCTGGGAGAGTGACCGTTATTTTGTAGATTATAACACAATCCTGTTCCTGTTTTCTCCCTGTCCCCTTCCATCTCTCTGAAGGGTTCAGAACAACTGCACAAACCCTGGAAAGTAGTGCTTCAGGGTGATCAAGTATTGAAGGTTGCATTTGGAACGCTGACCTTTATTTGGTCTGTGCAATTGTCAATAAATGGACCTGGGTTCCATTCCACTGTCCTGGATTCATGTCTGTGTCCAACGACACGCCTGCCTCTGACCCTGAAACTGGATCCCCTGTCACTATAGCTCTGCCATTCTCCCTCCTCCCGTTCTGTGCAGCGGATCTATCTGTGGTGTCATGAACCTGGCTGTTGCTGAGTTCCCCTGAGAGTCCACCCCACCTGTCCTTCCCTTATAGAATCCCAAGTGGTGCATACTATCTGTTTGAGAAGGGGAATGATCACTGGGGAGTCCTGCACTTCCTTCCTGAGCCTTTTACTTCATCTGATGGTCATCCTTTCCCTTTCTGCCTGTGTAACCCTCATCTGTAGTGTGACTAACTCACTAAACATGCTCTCCATGACATTCTCAATATTGCTCCACAGTGAGTTCACTCTCAGCTCCAGGTCTGAAAAGCAGTTACCCAGTAGCTGCAGGTGGGCCCACTTCCTGCTCACATAGCCGTCACGGACACTGGAAGTGTCCCTTATTTCCCACATTGTGCAATAGGACCACACCACTGGTCTAAGGTCTCCTGTCACAATGTCTCTCTAGTTTCAGCTAGTTACACCCATTAGGAGAATTTTGATGAGCTAGCAACCTTCCTTCACTTCAAACATTTCCATTATAATCAAAAGCCCCGATCTTTACTGAAGCAGACATTATATACTTTAAAAACTTTTAAAAAACTCTTGCCTGTTCCCTTTGGGACCATGTGAATTTTTGAACGGCCTGAACTAAAACTGCAGCTGTGGTTCACCTTCTCCCTGTCTCCCCTCGCTCTGTTTACACCCAACTCCAGAACACTCTCATTGAGCCAAGCAGCCCTCACAGTGCAGCCCTGTCATTTTCATTGTCTGCTCACACCTACACTGCCCTCAGCCTCCTGTACTGTCCCAATGCACCTCAATGGGAGCTGAGGAACTGCATCGTCCATAAGGAATTTTAATGAGAAGTTTGCAGGGAATTGAAAATAAGGAGCTTGCAGGTTAACATCATGAAGTGGGTGATTGGGTCTAAATCTGACAGTTCATATAAAGAGACGAGGTGTAATTTGGACAAATTAGTGCTCCCCCTCAGGCCAAATCCTCCTTCCACAGCTGCAGGGCCCAGAATTGAGCACAAACCACAAGGGTGATCCAACCACAAATTTGAACATCTTTCTGCTTTTTGCTTGAAAAAAAGATACTTTCCCACAGACAGAACAGACACACCTTTCTCCTTCCACATTTAAATGTCAATGGTATTCTGATCCTGATGACCCTGTTGACGACAGAACATTGCTTTTGAGATCCCTGTCTCAATTATTCTCAATTAATATCCTATAAAATGAATTCACAAACAAAACTCAGTCAGTGCAGACTGAAGAGTAAAGACAAATATTTCTCTTGGTGCGTGTTTGATGTGTAAATGCTCCTCTTCAAATCACCCCGACCCACCCAGGAAGAGGACATGTCCATGTGCCTCGCTGTACCTTGCCCCAAATAAAGATGGCGGCCATAACCCAGGACCTATCACCGCCTGAGGCCCACAGCCATTTTCCCATTTGCTGTAAACATGGGACCAAGAGTTTCTAATTCAGGCCTAACTACCTGTACAGAGTGTAATTAAACCCTCCCAGTCTAAACTGGATCCAACTCCCCTTTCCAGTTTCCTCCTCCTATACACACCAAGGGTCATTCCACGTCCAGTGACCCTCCCTCAGAACATATAGCAGCTGGGAAAATTAGAATCCCTAGAGTGTGGAATCAGGCCATTCGGCCCAACAAGTCCACACCCACCCTCTTAAGAGTTTCTCAACCAAGCCCATTCCCCGACCCTATTATTCTACATTTCTCCTGACTAATGCACCTAACCTATACATCCCTGAACACTACAAGAAATTTAGCTTGGCCAATTCATTGAAATTTCATATCTTTGGACTGCAGGAGATAGTGGTCAATGAGTAAATAATAGGCAGGGACAGAGCCCAAAAGAGACAGTAACATTTGGAAAGACAAAGGAGTGGACAACAATCTGGCTGGGAGGGTGCATAGCTGTTAATGGAGGGGACAGGAACCTGTGTCTGGCAGCATCTCAGTGGAGGTGCTGGAAATGGCAGCTGATAATCTACGTTCTGCTGCAAAACAGACCCCGAGCTTCCAGCTGCCTGTCACTTTAACACACGAGTGTGTTCCCTGGCCAACATGTGTCTCATGCTTACTGCAGTGTTCCAGTGAAGCTTGATGCAAGCTGGCAGAACACTCCAGAACATACCGAAACGCCCCCGTATTTCAAGGACTGCAAATTCCCCTCCCGTGTGGTCAACAATACTCTCCAGTGTATCTCCACCACATCCCACACCTCTGCATTGAACTACACCTCTCCATCTGCAACAAGGATAGAACCTCTCAGTCCTCACCTTCCACCCAGATACAATGCATCAGCCTCCGCTGCTTCCCCCACCTACAATCAGATCCCACCAGAGATATATTTCCCTTTCCATTCCTTTCAGTATTCCACAGAGACCATTCCCTGTGAATTCCTAGTCAGATCCATGGTCCCCACTAACCCACCCTCCACTCCCAGCACCTTCACTTGTCAATGCAAGAGGTGTAAAACTTGTGCCCACACCTCCCCCCTCACATCCAAAGGACCCTTCCACAACCAGCAGAGATTTCCTGCACATCCAAACACCCCACCTATTATGGCCTTTGCTTTCGATGCGGTCTCCTCTCCACTGGGGAGTCCGGACACCAACTTATGGAATGTTTCAGGGACGATTTCTCGGATGCATGAACCAACCAACCCCACCATCCTGTGGCCAACCACTTCAACTTCCCTACTCACTCCGCCAAGGACATGCAAGTCCTGGGGCACCTCCACCACCAAACCCAAGCCACCCGATGCCTTGAGGAAGAAAACCTCATCTTCCACATTGGGACCCTTTAACCACAGAATCAAGGTTTCCTCATCTCCCCTCCCCTGCCTTATCGCAGATCCAACCCTCCAACTCGACACCACCCTCGAACTGTCCCACTTGTCCATCTTCCTTTCCAATTATCCACTCCACCCCACCCTCTCTCCATTACCCTCCACCTACATCTACCTATTGCCTTCCTTGCTCCCTTCCAACCAACCCCACACATCCCTCTTATCTCTCAACCCTCTTACACCCCTCCTCTCTCCCCGACCCCCAATCCTGGCATTCCTGATGAAAAGAATATTCCCAAAACGACGATTCTGTTGCTCCTGGGATACTACCTGACCTGCTGTGCCTCTCCAGCACCACACGTTAACGGAAGCTGGAAGAACAATACCTCATCTTCTACGTGGGGACCCTGCACCCCTCTAGCCCCAGTATCAAATTCAATTATTTTAGGTCCTGAACTCTCCAGTGTCCTAGCACCCTAGCCTCTTAACCCACATACCAGCCTACCATTACACATTACCTATGGTTAGTCACTAACAGTTCCCATAAACAGCTATTCACCCCCCCCCCCCCCAGCTAGATCGTTATCCACTCCTTTGTCCAACTGCTCCCATCTCTTTGGACTCTATCACCACCTATCATTTACTCCTTAACCCCTACCTTCTACATTTAAACCGACATTTCTTTTCAGTAACATCAGTTCTGAGGAAGGGTCAGCTGACCAAAGTTTTAACTCTGGTTTCTCTTCACAGATGCTGCCAGACCTGCTGAGCTTTTCCAGTACCTTTTGGTTGTTGTGTGAGATTGACAGCATCCGCAGTTCTTTTGGTTCTAATTTACCAGGAATTTCAAATTCAAGTCTAGCAGCCTAAAACCGTGCATTTATAAACCCGCCAGTCCACAATCGCTCCATTTCTTCCCCAGACTTTGCAGACTCTCCCACTCCCTTCACACTCACTAGGTCCCCCTCACCGTGACACTGCGCCTGCACAGCTCATGGCCACGTGTTGGCCTGCTGAACCCACCCCAATTCACTTCCATTGGCTGGAGGATCAAGCCAATTCTCCTATTGGTCTGAAGCTGATGTCAATCACCCGAAACCCATTGTGACATGAGTGGGCTCCTCCCCAGAGCATTGGATGCTGAAGAATGACCTCATAGAGCTTTATAAAATCATGAGGAGTATGGATGGGAAAAATAGACAAGGTCTTTTCCCTGAGGTGGGGGAGTCTAGAAGGAGAAGGTGTAGGTTTAAGGTGAGAGGGGAAAGGTTTAAAAGGGACCCAAAAGGCAACTTTTTTCATTCCGAGATCGGTGCGTGTATGGAATCTCCTGTTCAGGGAAGTGATGGAGGCTGGTACAATTACACCATTTGGCATCTGGATGGGTATGTGAATAGGAAGGGTGTAGAGGGATATGTGCCAAGTGTTGGCAAATGGGACTAGATTAGGTTGGGATATCTTGTCGACATGGACCAGTTCGACCAAAGGGTCTAATTCTATGCTGTAGGTCTCTATGACTCTGCCCTAGGATGAGCTTCATCATTCACGGTGAATGGGCAGTAACACAGAGCACAGGGGTTTGGGGCTGTTCAGCCCATTGGGGCTGTACTCTCCCCCTCTGGAGATGGGGCCAGTCTATCCCAACTCACCTCCCATTTGTCTGTAGCCCTCCAAATCCTTCCTTAAAAATGTTAAATTCCAAATTTGTTTTGACAATAACTACTGAATCTGCATCCGGCTGTCGGTCAAACTGTTCCAGATGCTCAGAACTTAGTGAATAAAATAATCCTCACATTTTTAACCTGCATTATTTGCCAGTTACCTGAAGGGAGTTACTAAAAATTGTGACGTTAATAATTTCTCCCTCTGTCTCTCTGTAAATTAAATACCCTGGAAACAAATCTGCTCCTGGTCTAAATCACTGCCTAACCTTCTCAGCTCCAAGGAGAATTATCTGACCTTCTGCTAACTCTTCATAAAAGAGAAACCCATCTTAATTTTAGTAGTGCTATAAAGATGTACAGCAGAGAAACAGACCCTTCGATCCGACTTTTCCATGCCGACCAGACATCCTAAATTAATCTCATCCCATATGCCAGCTCTTGGCCTATATCCTTCTAAACTTTTGCTAATCATGTACAACATCTCAAAGGCATAATTGGGTAATTGTACCAGCCTCCACATTTCCTCTGGCAGCTCATTCCATACACATACCATGTTCAGCTGGAAACATCGCCCCTTAGATCCCTTTGAAATCTTTTCCCTCACACCTGAAGCCTGTTCCACAAGCTTTGGACTCACATATCCTGGGAATAAGCTCCTGGGATTTCACCCTATCCATGCTGCTCACAATTGTATCCGATTCTCCAGAGAAAACAGCCCCAGCCTATTCACCCTCTACCTACACAGCTCAAACCCTCAACCCGGGCAACATCTTTGCGGATCTTTTCCGAACGCTTTCAAGTTTCACAATATCCTTCCGATAGCAGGGAAACCAGGACTGACACTAGAATTCCAGAAGTGGCTGAGTCAATGTGCTGTTGTGACTGAGTCAATGTGCAGTGCAACCGCAAAATGACATCCCAACTCCACTACTCAATGCACTGACCAGTGCATAGGCAGCAGTGCTAACCACTGTGCCACCGTGCTGCCAAGCTTCTTCACTACCCTGCCTATGATTGCACTTCCAAGGAATTATGAACCTGCACTCCAAGGTCTCTTTGTTTAGCAACATTCCCCAGGACCTTCCCATTAAGTGTATAATTCCTGCCCTCATTTGCTTTTCCAAAATGGAGCACCTCACATTTACCTGAAATAAACTCAATCTGACAATCCTCAGCCATTTGATTGAAGTCCCATTGTACTCTGAGGTAACCTTCTTTGCTGTCCAGTGCACCTCCAATTTTGATGTCTACTGTAAACCTACTAAGTTTACCTCATATATTCACACAGAAATCACTGATATAAATGATGAAAAGCAGTGGACCCAGCACCGATCCTTACACCATATTGCTCATCACAGGCCTCCAGTCCTAAAAGCACTATCCTCCGTTTCCAACCTTACAACCAATTTGTATCCAAATAGCTGGTTCTCTCTGTATCCCATGGTGTCTAACTTGCTAACCAGTCTGTTATGTGGAACCTTTTTGAATATCTTTCTGAAGTCCAAGTTAGTGATTTATGTACAAAGCCATGCTGACTATCCCTAATCACTTCTTGCCTTTCCAATTACATATAAACCTGTCCTTTAGAATTCCTTCCAACACCTTGTCTGCCACTAACTTCAGGCTTACCAGTGTATTGTTCCCTGGCCATTCCTCATCACCTTTCTCAAATAATGGCACCTGTCTTGCAGCACCTCACCTGTGGCTATCGGTGATAGAAATATCTCAGCGAAGGGCCCGACAATCACTTCCCTAACTTCCCACAAAGATTTGGGATACACCTGATCAGGTCCCACAGATTTACTCAGCTTTATGTATAAGACATCCAGTACAACCTCCTCTGTAATATGGACAGTTGTCAAGTTATTACTATTTATTTCTCCAATGTCTCCAGCTTCCATACCCTCTTTCTGTAAAAGCTGACATGAAATCCTCGGATAGTATCTCTCCCACCTTCTGTGGTTCCACAGACATCCTTGTTGACCTTTGAGGGTCCCTATTCTCTGCCTGGTTACTCTTTTGTCCTTAGTGTTTTGTAGAATCCCTTTGGATTGTCCTTAAACCTCTTTGCCCCCAAAGCTATCTCATGTATCCTTTTTGCCCTCCTGTTTTCCCTCAAGTGTACTCCTACTGCCCCTATACTCCGAGGGATTCACTCAAACCCAGCTGTCTGTACCTGCCATATCCCTCCTTCATATTTTTGACCAGACCCACAATTTCTCTCGACACACAGCATTCTCTACACCTACCAGACTTGGCCTTAACAGGAACATACTGTCTATGTACTCTTGTTGTCTCATTTTCACAGGCCTATGGAGGCAATGGCAGATGAGGACATGGAAACAGTCATTCTCAGTAAAACGTTGTGTTGGGAAAGATAACGGCCCAAAAGTACATGGGTCTCCTGGCCGTGATGGAATGCATCCCAGGGGACTAAAAGAGATGGTGAAGAGTCTATTGTCCTTCCATGCTAGAGCGATGGTTATGCTGCAGCTGTACAGGGTGCTGGTGAGGCCACACCTGGAGTACTGTGTACAGGTTTGATCTCCTTACTTCAGCAAAGATGTACTGACACTGGAGAGGGTGCAGAGGAGGGTCACTAGTTTGAGTCGGAAGTTGAGAGGGTTGGTGTACGTGGAGAGACTGAATAGACTGGGACTATACTTGTTGGAATTTAGAAGAATGGGAGGTTGTATTGGAAAAAATAAAATGAAGAAGGGAATAGATAAAATAGATGCAGGGAGGTTATTTCCATGGGGGGGGGGGAAAGGGCGGGTCAACCTAGAGAGCATAGCGTCAAAATAACGGTGTATCTGATTTAGGACAGAGTTGAGGAGGAACTTCTTCAGCTAAAGGGTTCTGAATCTGTGGAATTTCCTGCTGAGTGTAGCAGTTGACGTTATCAACTTGACTATCGTTAGGTCAAAAGGTAGATTTATGAACAGGAAAGGAATTAAGGGTTATGGTGAGAGAGCAGGAAAGTGGAGCTGAGGCCATGAAAAGATCAGCCCTGATCTTATTGAATGGCAGAGCAGGCCCGAGGGACCAGATGGCCTACTCCTGCTCCGATTCCTTCTGTTCTTATGTTCCCACTTTCCAGCCATCCCTTTACCTGGGGGTTGTCAAGAAATATTGAAAGTTCTAGCCTTGTATCGTCATAATTCATCATTGTCCAATTTTGAACACCAACTTTTAGATCTGGTCTATTATTTTCTGTAACTATTTTAAAACTAGTAGAATTATCGTCAGTGAATCCCAAGTGTGGAATCAGACCATTCGGCCCATCACATCCATACTGACCCTTAGAGCCTCCTACCTTACCCCTGTAATGCTGCATTTCCCATGGCCAATCTCCCTAGCCTGCACATCCCTGAACACTGTAGGCAATTTCACATGGCCAATCCACCCAACCTGCACATCCCTGAACAATATGGGCAATTCAGCCTGGATTATCCACCCAACCTGCACATCTTTGGACTGCGGGAGGAAACCAGAGCACCCGGACGAAACCCACACAGACAACCTCAATAAGGTGATCATCCTGCTCTTATTTCCCAGCTCCACCCAAGTAAGTTCACCAGGCGAACTCCCATGAATATCCTCCCTAAGCACAACAATAATGTTATCCCGTATCAAAAACACCATTCCACCTTCTCTGTTATCTATCCTTCCTCTTACATCTATTCCCTGGAACATTAAGCTACCTGTCCTTTCCAACCTAAGACATGTTTCTGTAATACCCACTATATCCCAGTCCCATGTTCAAAACCATATCTTAAGCTCATCTGCTTTCCCTGTCAAACCTCTTGCATTGAAATAAATGGAGTGCAGTGCTATCAAAAGGTCAGACTGATGGGCAGAGGGGGTGGGATGGCCCTGTTGGTGAGGGATGATATTCAGGCCCTTGCGAAAGGGGAGACACAGAATCAGGATTGGAGTCAGATTGGAGAGTGGCTAATGTTGTCCCACTTTTCAAGAAAGGTGGGAGAGAGAAAACAAGGAATTATAGACCAGTTAGCCTGATGTCAGTGGTGAGGAAGATGCTGGAGTCAATTATAAAAGATGAAATTATGGCTCATTTGGATAGCAGTAATAGGATTTGTCAGAGTCAGCATGGATTTACAAAGGGGAATATACTGACTTGGATTGAAAATTGGCTGGCTGACAGGAAGCAAAGAGTAGTGATAAACGCTTCCTGTTGGAATGGCAGGCAGTGACGAGTGGGGTACCACAAGGTTCGGTGCTGGGACCGCAGCTGTTTACAATATACAGTAATAATATAGATGAACATATTAAAAGTAATATTCACAATTTTGCTGATGACACAAAGCTGGGTGGCAGGGTGAAATTTGAGGAGGATGTTATGAGAATACAGGTTAACTTGGATAGGCAAGGTGAGTGGACGGACGCATAGCAGATGCAGTTTAATGTGGATAAATGTCTGGTTATCCACTTTGGAAGCAAGAACAGGAAGGCAGATTACTATCTAAAAGGAGTCAAGTTTGGTAAAGGGGAAGTACAACAAGATCTAAGTATTCTTGTACATCAGTCAATGAAAGCCAGCATGCAGGTACAGCAGGTAGTGAAGAAAGCTCACTGCATACTGGCCCTCATACCAAGAGGAATTTAGTATAGGAGCAAAGAGGTCTTTCTGCAGCTGTACAGGGCCCTGTAAGACCGCACCTGGAGTATTGTGTGCAGTTTTGGTCTCCATATTTGAGGAAGAGCATTGTGGCTATTGAGGGAGTGTTGGGTAGGGTCAAAAGATCAATTCCCGGAATGATCATATGTTGAAAGATTGGAGGGACTCAGCTTGTATACACTTGAGTTTAGAAGAATGAGAGAGGATCTGACAGAGACCTACAAGATTATTAAAGGGTTGGACACTCTGGAGGCAGGAAGCATGTTTCCACGGATGGGTGAGTGCAGAACCAGAGGACACAGTTTAAAAATAAGGGCGAGGCCATTTAAAACAGAGTTGAGGAGAAATGTCTTCACCCAGAGAGTAGTGGACACATGCAGTGCACTGTCTCCGAAGGCAGTGGAGGCCAAGTCTCTGGATACTTTCAAGAAAGAGATGGATAGAGCTGTTAAAGATAATGGAATCAAGTGTTACGGAGATAAGGCAGGAACAGGATACTGATTGTGGACGATCAGCCATGATCATAATGAATGGTGGTGCTGACTCAAAGGGCACAATGGCCTATTCCTGCACCCTCGTCAATCCTCTTTGATACATCTTCAAATAACTCAATCAAGTTTGTGAGACATGATTTCCCACGCACATAGTCATGCTGACTATCACGAATCAGTCCTTGCTTTTAAGAATAGATGCACATCTTGTTCCTCAGGACTCCCTCCAATTACTTGCCCAGCATCAATGTCAGTCTCACCGATCGATCGTCCCCTGGCTTGTCCTTACCACCTTTCTTAAATAGTGGCACCACGTTAACCAACCTCTAGTCTTTTGGCATCTCACCTGTGATAATCGATGATACAAATATCTCAGCAAGAGGCCCAGCAATCACATTCCCAGCTTCCCACAAAGTTCTAGGGTACACCTGATCAGGTGCTGGAGATTAACCAAGCTTTACGGGTTACAAGACACCCAGCACGTCCTCCTCTGTAAGATGGACATATTCAACACGTCGACATCTATTTCCCCACATTCTATATTGCCCATGTCCTTCTCCACAGTAAACAATGATGCAAAACATTCAATTACTATCTCTCCCATCTCCTGTTGCTCCAGACATAGGCTACCTTGCTGATCTTTGAGGAGCCCTATTCTCTCTCGAGTTACCCTTTTGTTCTTAATGTATTTATAAACACCCTTGGGATTATTCATATCCCTATTTGCCAAAGCTATCTCATGTCCACTTTTTGCTCTCCTGACTTCCCTCTTAAGTATACTCCTACTGTCTTTAATGCTCAGGGTTTTTTGGGATTTTTGGATTGGAATAAATGCAAAATATTATATCTTGATAAAACAAACAAGGGCAGACTTCCACTAATTTAAAACAGGGCCTCGAGTAGTGATATGGAACAAAGAGGCCGAGGGGTTCGGGTCTTTCAAGTCTGTGTCACATGTAGACAGGGTGGTTAAGAAGGTGCTTAGCACACTTGCCTTCATTGCTCAGACCTTTGAGTCCAAGAGTTGGGACGTTATTTTGGATGTTGGGGAGGCCTTTTCTGGAATTCAGTGTCCAGTTCTGGTCATGCTGATATCGGGACATTATGTAGTTGCAGCGGATTCAGAAGAGATTTACCAGGATGTTGATGGGAATGGATAGTTTGAATTATACGCAGAGTCTGGATGGGCTGCGACTTCTTTCACTGGCGCGCAGGAGGCTGAGGAGTGACCTTATTAGACGTTTCTCAAATCATGGAGGGTTGGTATCAGTAATGTGAACGGCAGGTGTCCTTTCCAGGAAGGGACGCGATTCAAGACTGGGGACATACCTTTTAAGGTGACAGCAGAATGGCGTTAAAAAGGCGTTCAGGAATTTTTTTTTTATTTTTGTTCAGACAATGGTTTATGTGTGAAATGAACTATCAGAGGAAGTGGTAGTTGTGAATCAGATTACAATTTTAGGGTGGGACAGTGGCTCAGTGATTAGCACTGCTGCCAGGACCCCAGGTTCGATTCCAGCTTTGGACAACTGTCTCTGTGGGACTGGCACATTCTCCCAGTGTCTCCATGGGTTTCTTCCAGGGGCTCCAGTTTCCTCCCTAATGAGAGAGCATCCCTATGGTCTCGTAGGACAGTGCTGCCTTTACCTTTTACACAGTGATGACATTGTGTCTCTGGGATGGGGAGAGGGAATGCTGAAGGTAGTGGATGGGACACCACTCAGGCACAATGCTTTGTCCTGGAGGATGTTCACTTTCTTTAATAGTGTTGAGGGTTGCACTGATGCAGGCAAGTGGAGAATGTTCCAACAGAATCCTGATGTGTGCCTTATAGAGAGCAAACAGACATTGGGGAATCAGGGGTTTGGGGAAACTAAGGTGTTCTCCTGGTAGCAAAGTCAATCGAGAGGAGCTGTGACAGAGGGGTTTAGAAAAGTTACACATTATAATAATAAACCTTATACCCATCAGCTCATTATACAAGGATTACAGGACACATATTAAAGGTTTGGGAAGATTCAAAGGAGAATTTTTATGCAGCAAATGGGATTCAGATGAAATACAATACTCACATACAATGCAAATATCCAGGTCCTGATGAATTGACTAATTCAATCAGAGTTAGGTGTTACAATGACTGAGATTACCATCTGAATGTCTACCTGTAGTATCCTGTAATACAAGTTTATAAAATCCATCACTGTCAGTTCAGGTTAGAAACTCGCACCATCCCCTCCTCCTGGCCCAGGATGACTGGACACATTACCCCTTGTGGAGGTCAGCAGTCAGTTCAGGGGGAAATCTATGTGGGTTTCTAGGAGTTTCCACCTTGGAATTTCATGTGACTGAACAGGGCAGATCTTTGACACATGGGACTGAATATTCCAAGAGTCAGTGAGATGTGGAGAGCAGGATTTGCTGCTTTTTTCCCTTCCGTGCTGCTGCTGTGGTTCATCAATAAGACATGGGGGGGTGAAAGGCTCATGCAGCTCGATGGGCAAGTTGTCTCCATTCTGACCAATGGGCAGCAAACTCCTCCCATAGAGTATCTCTAAAAACAGAGCAACTCTGCATGCTTCACACTGCCCAGTGCTCCCAGTAAATGTTTAGCATAATTGGGGGGTGGGGGGGGGGGGTGACTCCTAGTAAAGGCATAACTATAAAGTTCTAAGAGGATTGTGAAGAGAGAGAGATGCACAGGAGAAGGGGGCAACAAGTTGTCAGATGGAGTATAATTTGGGAAAAAGTGAAGTCGGTCATTTTGGAGGGGATAAGAAGAGAACAGAGTGCTATTTACATTGTGGAAACTGTAGAAAGCTGCACCACAGAGGGATTGGGGGGGGGGGGGGGGGGTGAGGTAATTCTGCAGGAAACACAAAGCTAGCAGATTCTGGGTCAGTCACGAAATCAAGGGTTCATTTCAGATTCATCAAGTTTAAGGTAACACCGACACGGGTATGGGGTTTCAGTTGCAATGGAGCTAGGGTGAGGTGGAGACAAGCAACATTTTAGAGATTGGATCCTGGTGTTTGTGATTGTGTAGATGTCTGGTCAGAAGGTCACCTTGGGGTTACAGATATGACAGCAATGTTATGAAGAGTCTAGTTCTGCCTCAGACTGCACCCAGTGAGAGGGAGGGGCTCAGCAGTAAGGGAAAGGAATTTGTAATAGCAACTGAAGATAATGGGTTTAACCGTAACAATGTTTCCTTGTAGGAAATTGCAGTTAATCGAGTAGTGGGAATGTGATAAGCAGTTTGGTAACTGAGCAACAGTGGAGCAATGGAGAGGGATGATGGGGAGGGAGAGCTGGACATCGTCAGTGTACATGTGAAATCTCACACTGTGCGTTTGGACGATGTCACCTCCTGGCAGTGCTTAGGTGAGAAACAGGAGGGACCAAGGATAGATCCTAGAGGGACACCAAATACAAGGAATTCAGAAAGGAAAGGGAGAGTGGTGATAGAGCAGGATTTACAAATGATAGTGAGGTCAAATGTTAGTTTGTTTTGCAGAGTGGATGAGAAGGACATAACCAGAAAAGACAGACAGACAGAACAAGGAACAATACCTGTGAATTGGCGAGGGGGAGTGATGAGGAGGAAACAGAGTTGGAATGTCTGTAGTTTCGCGAGACTAGTAAAAGATCAAGGTGAGCTCTGATAAGGCTTGACAAGAGACTGGAGAAAGATGTGAGTTTGGGACAAAAACCAGGAACACCATGTGAGGCAGCTTGTCTCGGTGGGCTAGTGGGAGGGAGAGAAGCAGCAGAAGCAGCTGATCGGATTGTCTCAGTCTTAGTGACAGAGAAACTCAATGTGCTCCTTGCTCTTGTTGTTGGAGGGAAGGATGAAGGAGACAGGATGATGGACAGTGTTTTACATAGAAACAAAACCAGGGTTAGTGACATTTAAAATGAGTGAACAAACCTAATGTATTTAACTTTTATCCAGAATATTAAAATGTACAACTGAAGTCCTTGTTCGAATCCCAGCTCGGCAGATGGTAGAATCTGAATTCAAGAAAAAGTAACGAATTAGGAATCTCCTGATCTCCATGGAACCATTGTCAATGGCGAAAAAAATCCTCACAACGTGACAGTCGCCCAACAATCTACTCACTGTATTAATCACTGCAAAGTCTCAACAAAGGAATGAAACTGGATGGACCACTCGGCATCTAACAAGGCATTAGGAAATACAACCACAGAATCAGCCCTCTCGACTCTGCAACATCCTGCTCACTAACATCTGTTTTTTTGTGCCAAAACGTGGCGAGCTGTCTCACAGACTAGTCAAGGAACAGCCTGGCATAGTCATACTCACAGAGTAACCCCTTACAGATAATGGCCAGACACCACCATCACCATCCCTAGATAGAGTGTGGTGCTGGAAAAGCACAACAGGTCAGGCAGCATCCAAGGAGAAGGAGAATCGACGTTTCGAGCCTAAGCCCTTCATCAGCCTGACCTGCTGTGCTTTTCCAGCACCACACTCTGGACTCTGATCTCCAGCATCTGCAGTCTTCACTTTCTCCTGAAATCTCTGGATATGTCCTGTCCAGCAGGACAGACCGGGCGGAGGTGATGGCACAGTGGTGTACACACAGGAACCATTTGCCTTGGGAGTACTCAGCATTGACTTTGGACACCAGGAAGTCTCATGGCTCCTGCTGATTACCACGTACCGTGCTCCCACGGCTGATGAATCAGTGCTCCGCCATGTTGATCAACAATTGGAGAAAGCACTGATGCAATAAAATGGTGACAAGGCTCCTCTGGGTACAGGATTTCAATGTCCTCTACCAAGAGTAGCTCAGCAGCAGGATGACTGACTGAGCTGGTCGGGTCCTCAAGGACATAGCTGCTCAACTGGGTTTGCAGCAGGTGGTAACGGAACCAGCAAGAGGGAAAAACATACGAGATCTTATCAGTATGAATCTGCCAGCTGCAAATGCATCTGTCCATGACAGTATCGGAAAGATCGACCATCCCACAGTCTTTTTGGAGACAAAGCCTCACCTTAAAGTTGAGAAAAACCTCCATTGTGCCGAGTGGTACTATCACCGTGCTAAATGGGACAGATGTAGGAACTCAAAGTAGATCTCTCTGAGACACTGTGGGATAATAACAGCAGAACGGTACTCCAGCACAATCTGTAATCTCATGGGTTTGTACATCCCGCACTCAACCAACACAGTGGGCAGGAAAGGACGTCATGCCATGAGCAGCACCAGGCATAGCTAAAAATGAAGTGCCAACCTGGTGAAGCTACCAAGCAGGACTATCTGCATATCAAACAGCATCAGCAGCAAGCAACAGATCTAAGTAATCCTAACAATCAATGGATCAGATCAGAGCTCTGCAATTCTGCCACACCCAGTTGTGAATGGTAATGGACAATTAAACAACTCATTGCAGGAAGCACTACGGATATCCCCACCCTTACTGATGGAGGGGTTTCATACATCCATGTAAAAGATAAGATGACAGCATTTGCAGCAATTTTCAGCCAGATGCAAAGTGGCTTGATCCATCTCAGCATTCTCCAGTGGTTCCTAACGTCACAGATGTGAGCTTTAAGCCAATTCAATTTAGTTCGAATAATATCGAGAAATGGTTAAGTAGTGTAAAGGCTATGGGTCCTTCTAACATTCTGGCAATAACACTGATGGTTTGTGCTCCTGAACTTGCCACCCACCAAGCCAAGTACCGCTCCAGCACTGGCATCGACTGACAATGTGGAACATTGCCCAGGGATGTTCAACACAAAAACACAGGGCAATCCAACCCAGGCAAGTTCCCTTTATCAGTCCACACTCGATCAGCAGTAAAGTGATGGAAGTATTCATCAACAGGGCTACCAAGCAGCAGCTGCTCAGCAACAGCCAGCTGAGTGACACTCATTTTAGGCTCCACCAAGTCCACTCAGCTCCCGATTGTGTTAGCGCCCTGATTCACAACCTGACAACCAGCTTATGGGATACAGGTAAATTAATGTTACTTCTGCAATTCTGCAATTCCATTTTACAAAGTAAAATGGACTCACGCCAGTGTGTAATTGTTTTAGCCACGAGCTGAGTCAACAAGAATGGAAATGATGTGGAGGAAATACATAATTGTTTTTGTATTAGCTAAAATTGCATGTCAGAATGAGATGTGCCAGTAAAACAATGGTAGACATTACGGGCAAATAGATAAGATGTTGTGAGGGGATGAAGTTAAGCTAGATATGTCTGTACAAACAGTAGGTATAAACATCTGCTTCCCGCTTTTACAAAAACACAGGAACAAACCCCAATTAAAAGGGTCATAGGGATCAGAACGGCCTCAGGAAAGGCACAGATGAAGGGGGTAGATAATGGTGAAGAAAGAATATGCCTAACAATGACCTACAGCAGGATGAGGTCAAACAGCCTTGTGAGACCAGAAATAAGCATTTTGTCACAGACAAGGCCGGATAAGGCAAGAGATAAACAGGGGTAATGGGGGCCGGTCTTAGGGAAATGGAGGATGTAAACAGGGGAGGGAGCAGTGTAAAACAATAGACATCAACTCATATAAATGTTGTGTATGAATTGAATTTGGTGTGTGTATGTCCTCTACCTTATAGGCACTGGACATCTCACCCACTTGCAAGTGTAAAATAAAGGACACTGCTGATTCAGATTTTGTCTCGGACTGCAATTATTGAAGTGTGTGAGCTTTGTTTCTCACAAGCTGAATCCCAGAGGTGAGGTGAGAGTGACAGTCCAGTCCCACTCCAACACCACTATTCTTGCTGATTCCACCCTGATCTCAGCTCATATACTGAAACTCTCATACAGCGTGTGTTATATCCAGACTTAATTATCCAAACACACTCCTGGCCAGCCTCCCAAATTCAACCTCCCTGTAATCTCAAGAAAAAATAAAAGCTCTATTGCCCACGTGCTCACTTCTCCCCAAACATGTTCATCCATCAAAAGGCTCATATTCATAAGCAACAACAATTTAAAATTCTCATTCTTGATTTGATTCCTGGCTGTGATCATCCCTAGCTCCCTGCACCACACATCCTTTGAGACCTCAACAACCCATTTTCTATGAGACTCCCAACGATTTGTTAATTCATTACTTCAACTTTGTGGCTGATTCTACAGTTGCTAAAGCAACATGGTCTGGAATTTGCAGATAAAACCTCACAGGTCTGCTTTCCACCTTTAAGACATCCCTCAAAACCTGCTTTTTGGCAATGTTTTTGATCACCTGACCTAATATCTCCATCTCTGGCCTTATATCTAAAACTCTCAATAGTATTTTTGTGAAATTATAAGCATGATAATAAAACTACAAACTGTTCTTGATTTGGACATTATCTTCAAATAATCAATGTGCTGTAATGAATAATATGTAATGTCTCTTACCCAACCATATCGTGGGAGCACCTACACCACACAAACTGCAGCTGTACAAGAAAGTCAAACATCACCCTCTCCACAAGCAACAGGACTTTGGCATTAATCACTGGTATCTGTGGAAGGAGAAACACAGTTGATGTTTCAGGGAGTGCAAAATAGAATACAGGGAATGAAAATGGTGCAGAATTTGATAGTCAGAAATGGAAGGAAAATACACTTGCCTATTGGAAAAAAGAATTCTTGACTGTCAAAAGTATTCAAGAAAAAAGTAATCTGATAATAGAGCAGCACATGGTCAGGGGCTGGGCCGCAGTGAAAAACTCATTTACAAAGGGTCTGTAAAAGTAGTAATACAGGAGTAAACAGACCAAAAATACACCCATGGTTCGAGACTGAGGAAACTAGATATTGACAAAGTGGTTATGAGGGAGCCCAGAGGTGAATCAGAGCAGGATTGGCTGCTCTGACCCCAATGACTCTATAATAGAGAAAGGCTGCACATGCGCCTGGCTGCACCTTGCCCCCTACAAAGATGGCGGCTCCGCACGTGTCCAGTGAATCGTTGACCCGAATAAAGATGGCGGCGCTCACTCAGGTCTGCAGCCGCGCTGAGGCCAGTCCTAATTTACTGCAAACACGGGACTGAGACGTTCACATTTGTGTTTTCCGACGTGCACAATTTGTTTGTAAAACCTCTCCGCTCATCGCAACACAGTTTTCTCCCGTTTCCCTGTTTATTTCTTTCCTTACCGTATCCTTTCTCTCCATTACTTCCGAGTATTCATTACAGCGACTCTGCACCGCGCGCGAGGGTGATCACATGGTTTAGTTTAGCCCCGCCCTTCATTCACTTGATTGGTTGGAGGACCAACCTCCCACTAGGTCTTCCAGCTCCTCCCACTAGGTCTTCCAGGTCCGCCCACTATCCTTCCATTGGTCCGGTGCCGACATCAATCACCCAGAGTCCCTTTGCTGGCTTTCGCACGCGCAGTGTGTCCGACTTTAGCTGATATATTGGGTAATGTGATGAGAGTTGACTGAGGGGAAGGATCCCTTTGTGTGAGCTCTGCAGTAGATTTCCTTTATTCATGGAGGGAATTCCCTTCCTACTCATGACTGCATAGCTGTGATTGATGAGTCAATGCCATCTGAATCAGTACATAAACACACCATTTTCACAACATCTGAGATCTTTAGCACATTGTATCGCACACTTCTGTGGAGACAAGAAAAACATGAAACGGAGCCTCAAGGAATCGGAGCAGGCGTAGGCAATTTATCTCTTTCAGCTTGTTGCCCCATTCTATCAGATCATGGCTTGGTCAACCCAGACCACAACACCTCTTTTATACTTGATCCGCATAGCCCAAAACTGCTCAATATTTCAAAAATCTACTACCCTCTTTTAAAATAATTTGAGATAGAATCATAGATTCCCTACTGTGTGGAAACAGGCCATTCGGCGCAACAAGCCGGATCAACCCTCCGAAGAGTAACGCAACCATTCCACTCCCCCATTTAACTTTCACAAAAGTTGGGGCGAGAAAATTCTAGTCATTCACTGAGAGAAAAAAATTCTTTACTTTTTCTAAAATGAATGTTCCCTTCTGTAGTGTCCCCTGGTTCGAGACTTCACTGGTGCTCAAAGATCTAGTCAACATCCACCCTGTCAAGCTTGTCAGAATCTTGTTTCCATAAGATCACCCCGTATCTATTCTTGATAGGTCAATCCTTTCGTCCTCGAAGCAGCTAAGTGAATCTTTTTTGAATGGTCTCCTTTATTAAATATGGGAGCTAACATTGTATACAGCACTGCAAATGAGGACTCGGCAACAGCAAGTGTGGTTAACCAATCCTCAATCCATGCTAATACATTACCCCGATACCATGAGCTCCTAAATTGTGCAATTAACTTTTATGTAGCACCTTAACATTTGCATTTTTAAAATCCAAATACAGAACATCACGGATTGCCCTTTGTCAGCCCTGCTCGTTATCTCCTCCATGAACTGTCGCAAATTTGTCAAATATAGTTTCTCTTTCACAAAACCCAATCTACCATGTTTAATGATAAGCTTTACTAAATGTTCTTCTATTTCTTACTTTAATATTCGACTCTGTAGATTCTTTCAGTAGATTTGCTAAGTATAATTCCCCTCTTAAATCCATGTAGACTCTGTCCAATCCTGTCACTGTTCAGTAAAAAACTTGACTGTACTCCAACATAGTAAGTAAATGTATCTGTATTTATTTTTAAAAATGATTACTTATAAATGCTGGACCCACGCAATATCAATGAATTTGTGACTCAGAAAAAAACTTTTTTTTCTGTTAATACATTTTCGTACTGTGTTATGCAGACAGCAAAAAGTGATCGCTCTGAATTGTGAGTAATTTTGAAAATAATATATTTTAAAAATGACATCCCAAAATGCTGCCTCATTATTGCGCAAGGAAGATTTTGCATTCAATAGTCTGCAGATAAAATCGAACAGCTTTTTGCTGCAATTTGGCCAGACTGCAGGTTACACCAAAGTATCAGTGCCTCACATTTAGGGTGTTCCCAGATAACGCACAGCTGCAGTATTTTGTTTTGCACTCAGCTATATGTTGTTCTCACTTGTTTCTTGGTGAAAGATTACAAAATTAACTTTGATGAATGAAATTATGATTTCTTTAACCAATGTTGGGAGAAAAAAACAGTCAGTATTTCAAGTGCTGATAAAGTAAAATAAACTGAATCAGTAGAAAGGGTTTAAGTTGGATATGGAACAAATGCTGGCAAATGGGTGTAGATTAATTTTGGATATCTGGTCAGCATGGGCAAGTTATACTGAAGGGTCTGATTTTGTGTTGTACAACTGTGATTTTATTCTATCAATTATCAAGAAGTTGAAAACTTCGAGGAGTAAAAGGAGAATTTATGCAGAGAATGCACTTGAAATGATGATTAATGTAAATCAAACTCACATTATTTCAGTACCTTTTCCTCTAGGTTCTTCAATGAACAAACTTGTTTTGTTCTCTGAATAAGTATGTATCATGTGATTTGTTTTGCTCAAAATATTTCGTTAGGATCTAGTGAACTATTAAGAAATGTTCATTTTTAAAATTTAGGCAGCTTGATTATTAAAAGGTTAGCGTTTTACTCCCACTGAATCATTGCTCTATAAAAGGTAACAAGCTTTTTATGTTTTCTGGACACTGAATATGGAAGTCAATTCTGAAGGAAAAACTCCTTGTTGGTAATGTTCCCACATATGTGGAGTAATTGCTTCTGGTCAGTCTTCAGGCTATAGAGGCTCGGAAAGAAATGAGTTGGCCAAAGTTAGGAACATCATTTGGATCGACTATGCTCATTGGGGAAACTTGCAGGATCTGTAGAAGAAACATGTGTTTCAGAGTGTATGCAATAAACCTGAACATTGTTATTTTTTTTCACAGAGCTTGTGACCCGACTGGAGCAGCACTGAAGCTCGTATTGTTTTTTAAATTTCCGAGCTTGCCAAATTACTGTTGGTAAATGCAGGTGACTTTATCAAAGCACATTTCACACTCCCCAGTCTGTCTGTCAGTCCATCCATTCCTATGGATATTAGGTATTTCAAATGTGAGCACTCCATTTAACTATTTGAATTGAATACTTCAGTGGTTATGTCCTCTTGGATTCTGAATTTCAAATTAATCAATTGTGATTTTTTTGTCCCCCCTGAATTTGCCAAGCACTGGGCAGTTCTGGAATATTCCAAGTATTTACAATAGATACATTCACACAATTGAAGGCAACCTGGTATTCAGGTAGTCAACAACAATACACAAGTAAATTTATGAATTGCTTACTGTACACCAACAACACAAGCCAAGTACTATTGAAATCAAAGATTGTCTCCCAAGGATTCCCAAATCTAAACAGTGCATTCCAGATATGCTCACTATCACCATCTGGGAGCAGTCTCCCAAAGTGCTCCCAGAATTTAGAAAGCACACACACTGCCCCCCAAAGCTAAATCTGCCGTCACAGGCTTCACTCTGATTGTATACAATGGCATTTATTGTCCAGTTCTTTAACATGACAAATGATTTTACAAACAATTTATAAAATTCTTTAAATACTGAAGAAATGTGATGTCACCCCTTTGTAGAAGTGAATGGAAAATGTGATGTTTGCTTGACCTTTGGCTCTATGTATCAGACCGAACTGAACCTTTAGCAAGATGTGGGATCTTTCTCACAAACTTTGTTTAAAAAAAGCAAAGATTATGCTCTGAGATTTAAATTTTCAATCAGGTTTAATAAAAATCCTTGCAAAAAAATTGAGAGTTTGACTTCAGCTTCTTTAAAGAGACATGCTCTTGGCCTTTAATTTTGTGACATGTGATCATTCTTTGGTAAAGGTGGCTGTGTGTAACACGGCAGGATATTGTGCTGAAGTGCCTCATTGGGTGGAGGAGCTTTATTACTGGTGTAACTTGGATAATTTTGAGATGGAATGTTACTGAGTTAAATCTTGTTTTTAAACTGAGGCGTGCTTGTGTAACTCAAGTGTGGACACCACGCTCATGTTTACAATGAACCTTTCACTTTTGCAGATTAGTATTTTCCGATCTGTTTTGTAAATAAATTTCACTATAGAAAGCACAATGTTGGAGAACCGCAGGTCCAGCAGCATCTCTGAGGGAAAAAGAAACATTCTAAGTTCAAAGTCTCATGACCTTTTGTCCGTTCAGATGAAGAGTCAGTGAACTTGAAATGTAACATTTTTTTCTCTTCACCGATGCCCTCAGAACTGCTAAGTTTCTCCAGCACTTTGTTTCTGGGGTTTATGTCTCCAGTATCTGCAGTTTATTGTTTTGTTATAGATCCTATAATTTGACTTGGGGAGCGAGAGGCAGCAACTGTGATAAACTAGGGTAAAACTCCCCAACCATGGAATGGAGTTTTATACATTGCAAAATACTACTGTAAATAAGAAATGCAATTAAGCTAAGTGCAAGATGACATATCACCTGCCTTGTCTCAAACTTGCTACTCACCTTTGAGGACTAATCTGTCAGAATTATGTTTGCTCCCATCCTTTGAGATCACAGTCCACAAATGTCCCAGTTCCAATTCCTGGGCCGGGCCCAGTTGCCACATTGCAGTGGGGTGGGGAGATTTGTGTCAGCCTGAAGTTTTTGTAAAGAGAAAGATTGCAGGTTGAAGTTGATGGTTTTGACTAATATTGCGTCAACAAACTTGGAGGAAATCCTTCCGAATGTATTGATTAACTGGACTGAGCCTGTTTACATGCTGCCCTGTTAGTAGTGCTGTAATATTCTTAGTTAATAATCACACAACACCAGGTTATAGTCCAACAGGTTTATTTGGAAGCACACTAGCTTTCGGAGCACCACTCCTTCATCAGGTGATTGTGGAGGGCACAATTCTAAGGCACAGAATTTAAAGCAAAAATTTAGCGTGATGTAAATGAAATTCTCCATTGAAAAATACCTCGATTGTCTGTTGAGTCTTTCATCTGTTGGAATACCATGATAGTTTCACTTCTTTTATGTGTAAATCACAAAACCTTTTTTTACAAGTTGCATTCCTGACACTGGCCAATCAAATCACTCATTGTATTAATCACTGCACAGTCTCAACAAAGGAATGAAACTGGATGGACCACATTACATCTACCAATGCACTGGAAAATACAACACAATCAGCCCTCTTGACCCTGCAACTTCTGTCTCACTGTGGGCCAACAACAGCAGCAGAATTGTACTCCAGGCCAATCTTAAATCTCATGGCCTGGTATATCCCCATTCAATCATTAACATCAAGCCAGGGGATCAACCCTAGTTCAATGGAGAGTTCCACAGGGCATGCCAGGAGCAATACCAGGCATACCTAAAAATGTGGTGCCAACCTGGTGAAGCTACCCAACCTCCATGCCAAACAGCACAAACAATACCAAATAGAACTATGTGATCCAACAACCAATGGATCAGATCTGAGCTCTGCAGTTCTACCACACCTGGTCACGAATGGTGATGGACAATTAAACAACTCACTGCAGGAAGCATCACAGATATCCCCACCCTTACTGATGGAGGGATCTCACACATCCATGCAACAGACAAGACAACAGCATTTGCAGCAATCTTCAGCCAGCAGTGCCAAGTGGATGAGCCTTCTACATTGGTCCCTGACATCACAGACGTGAATCAACTTGGTTGAAAACTTATTTCAAATCAGATCAAGAAATGGAGAAGTAGTGTAAAGGCTGTCAACATTGTGGCAATAATACTGATGGCTGTGCTCCAGAAATTGCTGCCCACCAAGACAAGTCCAGCACTGGCACCTACTGACATTGTGGAACATTTCCCAGGGATGTTCAACACAAAAACGCAGGACAGAGCCAACCGAGCCAATTTCCCTCCATCAGTCCACACTCGCTCAGCAGTGAAGTGATGGAAGGTGTCATCAACAGTGCTGCCACGCAGCTGCTCAGCAATAACCTTCTGTGAAACCCAGTTTGGGTTCTGCCAGGGCCACTCAGCTCCTGATCTTGTTACAAACTTGATTCACAAACTTTGACAAACAGCTGAATTCCAGAGGTGAGGTGAGGGTGATAGCCCAGTCCCACTCCAAGACCACTATTTCGACTTCAGTGATATCACCTGACCTCACCACAGTCTCAGCTCATTTACTGAAACTCTCATTCATTCCTTTTGTTAACTCTAGATTTCATTATTTAAACCCACTCCTGGCCAGCATCCCACAATCACCCTCCCTATAACCTTCAGAATATTGAAAACTCTACCGCCCAAGTGCTCACTTGTACCAGAACTTGCTGATCCATCAAAAGGCTCCCATTTACAAGCAACAACAATTTACTTTCACACCCTTGACTTAATTCCGGGCTGTAATCATTCCTATCTTCCTGCACCACACACCCTTTCATATCTCAATTACTCATTTTAGTTTAGACTCCCAATGATGTGTTTATTTTTGAGTTCAGCTGTGTGACTGTTTCTATAGATTCCAAGGCAACATGGTCTGGAATTCCCACCCTCTAAGATCTGCTTTCTTCCTTTAAGGCATTCCTGAAAAATTGCCTATTTGGCAATGGTTTTGGTCACTGGACATAATATTCTCCATCTGTGGCCTTATGTCAAAAGTTCCCAATATTTTTGTGAAATTAAAAACATGTTGATTTTTACAGATATCTTCTACTTTTCACTATCGCTGAGTGAATAATCTGTAATGTCTCTTACCCAACCACATTGTAGGAGCACCTTCACCATTCAAACTGCAGCTGTACAAGGAAGTCAAACATCAGCCTCTCCACAGGCAACAGGGCTTTGCCAATGATCACTGGTATCTGTGGAAGGAGAAATACACATGATGTTTCAGGGAGTGCAATATGAATTATAGGGAATGAAAATGGTGCAGAATTTGACTGTCAGAAATGGAAGGAAAATCCACTCACTATTGGAAAAAAGAATTCTTGACTGTCAAAGATATTGTGGAAAAAATAACCTGATAATGGAGCAGCATCCGGTCAGGAGTCGGGCAGCAGTGAACAATCCATTTACAAAAAGGTCTGTGAACGTAGTAGTAAAATACTAAACATGGCAAAAATACACTCACGTGAGACTGAGGAAGCGAGATAATGAACATTTGGATATCAAGGAGCCAAGAGGTGAATCAGGGCAGTGTTCACTTTCATGATCCCACAGTCAGAGATGTCTAGCACCAAAACAGACTCTTCAGTCCAACCCATTTATGCAAACCAGATATTCTAATCTAAACTATTCCCATTTGCCAGCACTTGACCGACATCCTTCTGAACCCTTCCTATTCAAATGCCTTTTAAATGTTACAATTTTGGTTGCCCTTTTGGCTCCTTTTGAATTTTCCCATCTCACCCTAAACCTATATCCTCTAGTTCTGGGCTCCACCTCCCCAGGGTAAACACCTTGTCTATTTATGCGATCCATGCCCCTTCTGATTTTATAAACCTCTTCAACATCACACCTCAGCCTGTGACACTCCAGGGAAAATGGCCCCAGCCTATTATGCCTCTCCCTGCAACTCAAATCCTCCAACCCTGGCAACATCCTTAAAAAAAATCAATTCTCAAACTTTCCATGTTTCAGTGCCTCATTCTGATAAGAGGGAGACCAGAATTGCACACAATATTCCAAAAGTGGCCGAACCAATGTCCTGTACAGCTCCTTTACTCAATGCTCTGACCAACGAAGGGAAGAATCCCAAACAATTTCTTCACTATCCTTTCTATCTGTGACTCTACTTTCAAGGAACTACGAACATGCACTCCAAGGTCTCTTTGTTCAGCAAGACTCTCCAAGACCTTAAAATTCAGTGTGAGTCCTGCTCTGATTTGCTTTTCTAAAATGCAGCACCTCACATTTACCTAAATTAAACCCTATCTACAACTCCGCAGCCCATTGGCCCATCTGATCAATATCCCATTGTATTCTGAGACAACCTTTATCACTGTCCACAATACCTCCAATTTTGGTGTCATCTGCAAAATTACGAACTGTACCGGCTCTATTCACACCCAAATCATTTAAATGGATGAAGAAACAAATCCAGAAAAAAAACATCCATTTCTCTGGGTTTGAATGTGCTCTGGGTAAATCCTGCCCTATGACTCTCTACCAGGGAGGGCTGCACATACACACCTCTGAACTTTGCCCCCGAAAAAGCTGGCGGCCGCGCACGTGTCCAGTGAATCATTGCCCCGAATAAAGATGGCGGCGATCACACGATGAGGTTATTTTCCCGTTTACTGCAAAAACGGGACTGTAAGTTTCAAATTTGTATTTTCCGATGTGCACCAAATGTTTGTAAAACCTCTCAGCCCATACCAACACCATATCCGTCCAACTTCCTGCTGTTTATTTCTTTCCTTACCAACAGCTCTCCATCCACACGTCCCGCACATCCGCGCCCACCGTGAGGATGATCACGTGGTATAGTCTAGTCCCGTCCCTCATTTACTCTGATTGGTCGGAGGACCAAATGCCCCGCCAGGTCCTCCAGCTGAGTCCCTGCCTTTCCATTGGTCTTCTGCTGACATCAACCACCAAGGGACCATTGTTGCCTGGAGCATGCGCACTGCTTCGTGGCTTTTGTTGCTGTTTATCAGTTACTAGAGTGAGACACAAAGTTAAAAATCACACAACCACCTGATGAAGAAGCTGCAAAGCGAGTGCTTCCCAATAAACCTGTTGGACTATAACCTGGTGTTCTGTGAATTTTAATTTTGTCCATCCTAATCTAACACCAGCACCTGAAAGTCAAGAGCGTGGGAGGAATGCAAAATATAACAACAAAAGAACTAGGAACAGGAGAAGGCCGTCCTGTCCTTTGAGCTTGCTCTGCCATTCATTAAGATCATGGCTGATCATTTTGTGGACGCAGAACCATTTACCAACGTTCTCACCATATCCCTTAATTAATTAATTAATTCTTTTTTAAAAAACCTACCTTAGCTTTAAAACGTTTACTGAACTAGCATCAACTACTTCCCTGGGTAATGAATTCCACAGAGGTCAAGAAGTTCTTCTCAATTCAGTCCTAAATTTGCTGCCTCTAGTCTTATGGTGATGCCCTCTTGTCCTAGATTCACCTGCCAGTGGAAACATTCTCTCTACTTCTGTTTTATCCATTCCATTCATTATTTTATATGTTTCCCATTCTTCTGATTTCCAATAAATATAATCCCAATCTACTCAGTCTCTGTTAAGATAACCCCCTCAACTCCAGAATCAACCTAGTTAACCTCCTTTGCACCCCCTCCAGTGCCGGTACATCCTTGAGCAAGTAAGGAGACAGAAACTACATGCAGTACTCCAGGTGTGGGCTCACCAGCACCCAATACAGCTGGAACATAACCTCTGCTTTTAAACACAATCCCTTCAGCAATGAAGGCCAAAATTCCATTTGCCTTCTGAGTTGATTGTTGTACCTGGTGACCAACCTTCATGCAGAAGGTTACTCACGTGCCCCTGCATAGCAAATGATGCAACTTTTTAAAACTCAAGTAATAATCTCATTTTTAATGTTACTTCAACCAAACAGTAGGACTTTACATTTATGAACATTCTATTCCAAATGCCAGACCATTGCCCACTCACTCAATGTATCTATGTTCCTCTGCAAAGTTTCACAGTTCTCTGCACACTTTGTTCTGCTACTCATCTTAGTGTCATATGCAAACTTTGACACCCTACATGTGGTCACCAACTCCAAATCATCTGTATCATTTCTAAATAATCGCAGTCCCAACACTGATCCCTGAGCCACACTATTAGTCACTGATTGCCAGCCGGAATAGTACTCATTTATCCCCACACTTTGCTTCCTGTTAGTCAACCAATCTTCTATCCATGCTAATACTCTACTCCTAACACCATGCACCTTTATATTATGCAACTGCCTCTTGCACAGCACCTCGTTGAAGGCCTTTTGGAAATCTGGGTACACCGCATCCACTGGGTCCTTGTTGTCCACCTTGCTCAAAATGTCTTCATAGAATTCCAAAAGATTTGTGAAGCATGACCTGCCCTACATGAACCCACGCTCTGTTGTCCAATGGGACAATTGCTATTAAGATTCCCTGCTATTTCTTCCTTAATAATAGACGCAAGCATCTTTCCCACGACAGAGAATAAGCTAACTTGTGTATAATTCCCCACCTTTTGTCCACCTCCTTTTTAAAAACGTGGCGTCACTTTTGCTGCTTTCCAATCTGCTGGGACTGCCACAGAGTCCAGTCAATTTTGGAAAATTACTGCCAGTGCATTTGCTATTTCTCCTGGCATCTCCTTTAGTACCCTGGGATGCATTCCATCAGGCTCAGAAGACTTTTCTGTCATTAGCTCAATTAACTCCAACAGTCCAACACTAGCTGTTCCGTAATAATGACAGTTTCCAAATCCTCACCTATCTTTGTCTCTTTGCTAATTATTGGCAAGATATTAGTGTCCTCCACTGTGATATCCCATAATTAAATGTTCCTTCTCATTTTCCAAAGGACCAACATTTACTTTAGCCACTCTTTTCTCATTCAATATAAAATTTTGTTTTCTGTCTTTATAGTCTGTTTTCTTATGTTCTATCTTACTTTTCTTTATAGCTCTTCTGTGGCTTTCTGTTGACCTTTATAGTTTTCCCAGTTCTAGTTTCAGGCTGTTTTTGGCCACTTTGCATGCTTTCCCTTTCAATTTGATTGCTTTCCGTAGATACCCATCACAGAGTATGCCTTTTCTTACAGTCCTTCCTTTTCACTGAAATATATCATTGCTGAGCACTTTGTAAAGTGCCTCTGAAAATCTTCCACTGCTCATAAACTGTCCCACCATAAAATCTTTGTTTCCAGTCTACTTTATCCAGGTTCTCCCTCATTCTATTGTAGTTCCCTGTTTTGAAGCACAGGACCCAGGTGTTAGATTTTATCTTCACACTCTCCATATGTATTCTAAATTCAACCATACAGTGATCACTTCTTTCAAGAGGATCCCTAACTCTGAGGTCATTAATTATTCCTGTCTCATGGCACAGGGGCCAAATGCTGGATAGATTGCTCCCTTGTCAGTTCCATTTCATACTGTTCAAGAAAACTATCATGGATACACTTAATAAACTCAAGGCTACCCTGACTGAGCTGGTTCGACCAAACTACATGTAGATTAAAATCACCCATGATAATAGCTGTACCATTTTACCGGCAATAGTTATTTCTTTGTTTATTCCCCATCCCAATGTGATGTTATTATTTGGTGGCCTGCACACAACATCTGTCAGTGACTTTCTTGTTGGAATTTTGAATGCATCATTCCAGTTTCTCCGAATGTACAGCAATAACAACAACTATTTGCATTGAATGGAGTCTTTTACAATGGCAAATCTCCCAAGGTGCTTCATGGATGATCAAAATATTGATTAAAGAGAATGATTTTAAAATACATCTTAAAAGGAGGATAGAGAAGGTGAGGGAGGGTATTCCATAGACTTCTGCCCTTGACAGCACCATTCGTGGAGTGATACAGGTGGGGTGGGTTGGAAACGGAATGTGCAAAGGGGAAATGGAGGAGCACAGGCAGTGCGTAAGGTCTTAAGGACAGAGAAGGTTCCAGACTGAGTCTGTCTGTCTGAGGGTATGGCTGCCTCATGGAGTTTGAAGCACTGCAATGGGTCCATACATGTCACGTTAGTCGAGGAGTGTATAACGGTGGCTGAGAGAACTTTTGATGAGGACTGGTCTCCTGAGGTAGTGTGGGCTGAGGTTAGAAACAGAAGAGGGGAGGTCACACTGCTTGGAATTTATTTTATATATAGGCCTCTGCAGAGTTCCAGGGAGGTGGAAGAGAGGATTAGCAAAATTATTCTGGATAGGAGTGAAAGTAACAGGGTGGTCATTATGGGGGACTTTAACTTCCCCAAAATTGACTGGACATGTTATTAATCTAATACGTTGGATGGATCGGTTTTTATCTAATGTGTACAGGAGGGTTTCCTGACACAGTATGTTGAAGGGCCGACAAGAGGGGAGGCCACATTGGATCTGGTCCTTGGTAATGAACCAGACTAGGTGTTTGATTTAGTTGTAGGTGAGCACTTTGGAAAGAGTGACCATAATTCAGTTAAGTTTAGTTTAGTGATGGAAAGGAATTAGTACATGCCACAGGTCAAGAGTTATTGATCAGGCAAGGGCAATTATAATGCTATTAGGCAAGAATTAGATGCACAGAATGGGGTAGCAAAATGCAGGGAATTCAGACAATGGAAATGTGGAGCTGGTTTAAGGAACAGATATTGCGTGTCCTTGATAGGTATGTCCCTGTCAGGCAGGAGGAAGTGATAAGGTAAGGGAACCTTGGTTTACTGTGGAAACTGCATCTCTTGTTACGAAGAAGAAGGAAGCTTTTAAATGTTGATGAGGCAAGATGGTTCAGATGAGGAGATGGAGAATTACAGATCAGCTGAGAAGGATTTAAAGAGAGAGAGTTAAAAAGAGCAAAGAGAGGACACGACCAGTCTTTAACATATAGAATAAAAGAGAACCCTTAAGCTTTCTATAGGTATGTGAGGAATAAAAAGATGATTAGGGGGGTAATAGGGCCAATCACAGACAGAATGGGAAGATGAGTGTTGACCCTGTGGAGATCGGAGAGATGCTAAATGAACATTTCTCATCAGTTTTCACTCAGCAAAAGGAGAATATTGTAGAGGAGCAGAATGAGGTATGAGATATTAGACTAGAAATCATCAAGGTTAGTTATGAACAGGTGTTATCAATGCTGGAAGGAGTGAAAATGGACAAGCATAGCCTTTGGCTTGGATATTTGAGTTGTCATTGTCTGCAGATTTCATACCAGAGCAGTGGAAGATTGCAAATGTTGTGTCCTTGTTCAAGAAGGGCAGGAGAGATGATCCAGGTAATTATAGACCAGTGAGCCTTACTTCTGTTGTAGGAAAGGTTTAGAAAAGGATTATAAGATTTAAAATCATCTGGCAAACATCAATTTGATTTCAGATAGTCAACTTGGTTTTGTCAAGGGCAGGTCATGTCTCACAAACCTCTGAGTTTTTTGAGACGGTCATCAAGCTTGTAGATAAGGGTAGGGCATTTGACGTGGTATACATGGACAAAAGTAAAGCCTTTGACAAGGTTCCACATGGTAGGCTGTTGGAGAAAATGCAGAGGCATAGAAACAAGTCTCACTACGAGAGCAGATTTGTTCAAGCAAATTCGAAGGCAGGTTTGCAGATGGGAAAGCAAGCAAGAAAGCTCCGTTCTTGTCCATGTAAAATTCTGCAGTTGAATAACAAAGCAGTTTCTGCCCAGTTTCAAACTGGGGACCTTTTGCGTATGAGGCAAACGTGATGAGTCCAGTTACTGGTCATGTGCCACCAGGATCTGTTTTGGGACCACTGCAGGTATAGGTGAATGGATTAGGAAATTTGCAGATGACACTAAAGTCAGTGTAGTAGTGGACAATGTGGAAGAATGTTACAGGTTGCAAGCGGACTTGGATAAACTGCAGAATTGGGCTGAGAGGTGGCAAATAGAGTTCAATGCAACTAAATGTGAGGTGATGCACTTTGAGAAGAATATCAGGAAGGCTGAATACTGGGTCAATGGAAAAAATCTTGGTAGTGTGGTGTGCAGAGGGATCTTTGAGTCCATGTACATAGATCCCTGAAAGTTGCCACCCAGGTTGATAGTGCTGTTAAGGCGGCAAACGGTGTGTTCGGCTTCATTCGTGGAGGGATTGAGTTCCGAAGTTGAAATACCATACTGCAAGTATACAAAATGCTGGTGCAGCTACACTTGGAATATTGTGTTCAGTTCTGGTGCCCATATTTCGGGAAGGATCTGGAAACATTAGAAAATGTGCAGAGGAGATTTACCAGAACATTGCCTGGTCTGGAGAGAAGGTCTTGTGAGGAAAGGCTGAGAGACTTGAAACTCTTCTCATTGGCAAGAACAAGGCGAGAGGGGATTTGATAGAGATATACAAGATGATCAGAGGATTAGAAAGGTAGACAATGGAGGTATTTTTCCTAGGATGATGACGTCAGCATGGGGGGAATGGGGGTGGAACCCTGCTCATGACTCCACCTCCATTTCCCCCATCCATTTACAGGCTCCGCCCCTACTCCCAGCTCCACACTCACACCAGATCCCAGCTCCCAGACCTGCCGAGTTTTCACCATCCCTCCAGACCTTCCCCTCACTGGGGACGAACGATCAGATCTTAGCAAAGGCCTCACCTTCATCCCCCTCCGTCCACTCATCAATGAATTTAATACACGCCGTGACATCGAACAATTCTTCTGTTGCCTCCGTCTCCGAGCTTACTTTCACAATCAAGACTCCGGCCCACCTTCCGAGGACCCCTTTGCCCATGTCCAACACACTGCATCCACCTGGACACCTCGCGCTGGCCTATTACCTGCCCTCGACCTCTTCATTTCCAACTGCCGCCAGGACATTAACCGCCTCAACCTGTCGTCCCCCCTCCCCCACTAAAACCTCTCACTCTCACAACGCGCAGCCCTCCAATCCTTTTGCTCTAATCCCAACCTCACCATCAAACCAGCAGATAAAGGGGGCGCAGTGGTAGTCTGGCACACTAACCTTTACACCGCTGAAGCCAAACGCCAACTCGAGGACACCTCTTCCTCCTGCCCCCTCGACCATGACCCCACACCCCCATCACCAAACCATCATCTCCCAGACCATGCAGAACCTTATCGCCTCAGGAAATCTCCCAGCCACAGCTTCCAACCTCACAGTCCGGGAACCCCGCACTGCCCGGTTCCACCTCCTTCCCAAGATCCACAAGCCTGACCACCCTGGCCGACCCATTGTCTCAACATGCTCCTGCCCCACTGAACTCATCTCTACCTACCACGACACTGTCCTATCCCCCCTAGTCTAGGAACTCCCCACATACATTCGAGACACCACCCACGCCGTCCACCTCCTCCAAGACTTCCGTTTCCCCGGCCCCTAATGCCTCATCTTCACCATGGATATTCAATCCCTCTACACCTCGATCCGCCATGACCAGGGACTCCAAGCCCTCCAGTTTTTCCTCTCCCGACTTCCCCAACAGTACCCTTACACCAACACTCTCATTCATTTGGCTGAACTGGTCCTCACCCTTAACAAGTTCTCCTTTGAATTCTCTCACTTCATCCAGAACAAGAGGGTAGCCATTGGAACACGTAAGGTCCCCAGCTATGCCTGTCTCTTTGTTGGCTGTGTAGAACAGTTGATCTTCCATAGTTACACCAGCACCACTCCCCACCTCTTCCTCCGCTACATTGATGACCGCATTGGTGCCACCTCGTGTTCCTGCGAGGAGGTTGAGCAATTCATCAACTTCACCAACACATTCCACCCTGACCTTAAATTTACCTGGACCATCTCTGACACCACCCTCCCCTTCCTACACCTCTCCATCTCCATTAATAATGATCGACTTGACACTGATATTTTTTACAAACCCACCGACTCCCACAGCTACCTGGATTACACCTGTTCCCACCCTACCTCTTGCAAAAATGCCATCCGGTATTCCCAATTCCTCCGCCTCTGCTGTATCTGCTCCCAGGAGGATCAGTTTCACCACACAACACACCAGGTGGCCTCCTTCTTTAGAGACCACAATTTCCCTTCCCACATGGTTAAAGATGCCCTCCAATGCATCTCGTCCACAACCCACACCTCTGCACTCAGACCCCACCCCTTCAAACATAACAAGGACAAAACGCCCCTGGTGCTCACCTTCCACCCTACCAACCTTCGCATAAACGAAATCATCCGCCGACATTTCTGCCACCTCAAAACAGACTCCACCACCAGGGATATATTTCCCTCCCCACCCCTTTCTGACTTCCGCAAAGACCGTTCCCTCCATGACTACCTGGTCAGGTCCACGCCCCCCCACTACCCACACTCCCAATCTGGCACCTTCCCCTGCCACTGCAGGAATTGCAAAACCTGCGCCCACACTACCTCCCTCACCTCTATCCAAGGCCCTAAAGGAGCCTTCCAATTACCTCAAAGTTTTGCCTGCACATCCAGTAATATCATTTATTGTATCCGTTGCTCCCGATGCGGTCTCCTCTACATTGGGGAGACTGGACACCTCCGAGCAGAGCACTTTAGGGAATATCTTCGGGACACCTGCACCTCTCAGGCCTCTCGATCCAAGATTCGGGATAGTTTCAAGATATCACAAGGCATCGACTCTAACTTCCCTTGTCCCTGAGCCTGCTGAGTCACGCCTGAATCAACTCTGCAATTGGGAGGAAGGGGCTGGACTGGAGGACCGAGCAGCGGCCGGTCCGCCAACCAGAGTGAGTGAGGAGCGGGACCAAAGCATTCTCGGGGTTGAACGCTTCAGGATTGGTCAGAAAGCAAACTATTTTGCAGAATTGATCATCCTCACGACACAGTGGAGCATGACACCTCTCCCATGAATCAATGTGAGATTTTTAAGAAATAGTTGAGATGTGAATCTGATAACGTACATTAGGGAGATTTAAACAATCCTGAGAGAAACACATGGGTGATTTTGAAATAGTGTAGGGGGACGAGCTGAGAATAATTCACAGGTCGGTTTACACAAGTCGAGTAAGAAACTTATTTTGAAACTCCCAGAACAATTGGTAATTTACATACCTGGCTAGCATGGTTAAATTGGATCGATCAATCTATTTGCATATAAACCACTCAATGATTGCAACTCGACAGAGCATTTGTTAATGACTATTATTTCACCCATGATCCTGTGCAGTTATGAATATTGTCGATAAACTCACTGGCAATCTCAGACGCACGCGCAGTTTGGTTTCCATACAGAGCATGCGCACTGTCACATTGATCAGGACACTGAGAAAGATAGACATGGAGCTGCTTTCTCCGGCAGCGGCTGCGATCAGCTTCAGAGAGCGGCGCTCAGAGTTGTTGTCTGGGAGCCAAGCTGGGAGAAAGGAGCGGAGAGATTTCACAAGTCCTGGAATCAGGTTAAAAATAACTCGAAAAAGACCCTCCAGGCCTGGGTCAGGAGGCGGCGGTCTCTGATCAGGGAAGGGGCCCAGGGTCACGGCCGCCATTTGTTTGAGGGAAGAGGGAGCGCGGGCCTGAGGGCCGCCATCTTGAGAAGGTCAAGGTGCAGGAGGGCGGGGCTCTGGGGGTCTGTAGAACAATCAGAGGAAAGGGAAGCCCCATTGTTATTGATTAATTCCACGAACACAGCGTCACTGGGCGATCCTGCAGGAATATCCTCTCTCAGTCCTGCTGGGATGTTTCACCCCATCAGAACCAGCAGCTCTCCTCCTCTCTCAGCTCCCCTTCTGTCCTTCCTGCAGCATCTGTCCCCTGGAACATTGAGCTGCCTGTCCTGTCCCTCCCTCAGCTGGATGTTTCTGTAATACCTGTGATATCCCAGTCCCATCTTAGATTACTTCATTAAAGACAGGAATTCACCCGATGGATTTTTCTTAACATAAGCAATTGTTTAATACTCACTTACAGGTTTTTAATTACATCATTTTTGAAGCATTTCCTTCTCATTCAATCATTTGCAATGGTGGGATTTGAATTTGTGTCCAGAGAACACTTGCTGAGTTTCTGGATAAATTGTCACACATTAATGCCACTAGGCCATCACTTCACCTGCTCACAGTTTGTATATCCCAGTGCAACATGAATCAAAACTCTTTCTTCCTGCACAATTGTTTGACCCAGCACTCTGGTGATGTGACTCGGTACCTCTCCATGTGGTATCCCTCACTGTGTGGGTCTAATTGCTGCCTCTGTCAGCGTCTCTCACTTTTGAAGCTACTCCAGATCATGAGCCAACAGAGTTCTCCACTCCAGAGAGATGAGGCAGCACAGGTCAGGAATGGAGACTGGGATTTTCCAGATCTCTGTGGGGCTCAGTGCCATTCTATGTGTAGCCCTCAAAGCATTAGTCTATTCTGACTATTTCTGTGTCTTCTACAGGTACTCATGGTGTTCCTGACTCAATAGACTTGCCAACTGCAGGTTGGGACGATGGTTGGTCAGCCAGAAAGACAAAGTCAGGGAGTTCGGGTGTCTTCAATAAATCCTGCTGCCAGGTAAGATCATTCCAGTGCACAGAGCAGAAAGTAATAAGGGGGATCCAAACATCAGCTAACAAGACATGACATAGAGAAAGTGCTGGAGGGGGAGCACAGTACAGACACACCCCAGGCTCAATCACCAAGCCTGCTGCAAGTTTTGTTGTAATGAGACAGCATCGGGAGTTCCCAGTTATCAGTCCAGGCCTGTGCTTTCTTAGGGAGCATCAGAACAACTGAGGGGAAAGCAGGCCTCCCACGAGAGGGTGGTAATGCTGCCTGGGATCTTTCTGTTCCCTATTCCTTCTCCAACACTGTATCTATGGCTTATATTGAGGACCAGTGTCTTCAATCATTCTAACTCCTATAACAGTTCCTATCTCTGTCATCCCCTCCCCTCTCAAAAATTATTTCACATATTTGAAACCTCCAGTCCAGATGACCATCCCTATCACTGTAACTTGCTTCAGTCTCTACAACATGCCTTGTCTCGATAGTCCCCTCCTCCAATAACTGGAGACATGGGGTCTGTTTTTGTGCGGCATGACCCTTCGGCCGAGGTTCCCTAAATGGAATGATTTGCATTTGCCTGTGTTTGGCCCATACCCCTTCAAACCTTCTCCTCTCCATGTACCTGCTCGAGTGTCTTTTCCATGTTGTAATTGTACTTGTTTTCACCATTTCCTCTGGCAGTCCATTCCGTCTATGCACCATCTTCTGTGGATAATGTTGCCCCTCAGCTCCCTCTTTAAATCCTTGCTCTCACACCTCATGTTTATGCCTCCTGCTATGGACACACCTACCCTTGGCTATTCACCTTACTTAGGTCCTACATGGTTTCATAAACCTTTATAAGGTCACCCCGTGGCCTCCTCTGCCCAGCAGAAATATTGACAACAATGTTACAAATATCTCCAACTCATGTACTCAATGCTCTGACCAATGAAGACAAGTGTGCCAATTGCCGCGTTCAACACCCTGTCACCCTGTGATGCCAGTCCAAGGAACAATGTAGCTGCACCCCTTGGTCTCTCCCTTTTCTACAACACTGCCCAGGGCCTGACCATTACCTGTGTTAGTCCTCCTTGGTTTGTCTGAACTAAATCCAACACCTGAATTAAACTCCATCTTTCATTCCTTGGCCCACTGGCCCAGTTGATTACCATCCCCTTCGATAACTATATTTCCTGCCCACTCTTCCACTCATCTTGGTATCCATAAACGTACTAACAGGGACTCCTATATTTTCACTCAGATTGTTTATGTAAATGGTGCACAACAGTGGTCCCAGCACCAATCCTTACAGCACACTGCTGGTCAGAGGCCTCCAGTCTGAACAACAACCCTCTTCCACCACCCGCTGTCTCCCACTGTCATCCCATTTTGTATCCAGTTGGCTAGCTCTCCCTGATCCCTTGTGATCTACCCTTACTAACCAATGTATCATGCTACACCCTGACCAAGGGTTTGTGGAAGCCCGAAACAACGTCTGTTGCTCTGCCTTCATCGATCTTTTTGGTCACATCTTGAGCAAACTCCAGTCAAGTTTATGGGACATGTTTTCCCACGCACAAAGCCATGCTGGCTGTCCGTATTCAGGCCTTATCTTTCCAAATGCATGGACGGCCTACCTCTCAGAATGACCTCGAACAACTGACCCACCCTGATGTCTCGCTCATCAGTCAGTAGTTCCCTAGCTTTCTCTTGCAGCCTTTCTTAATTAATGACACAACATTATAATCATAGTCAGAGAGTCAGACCGCACTGTTTGGTTAAACCTAACCATACATTAAAACTGATCTCATCCCACCTTCCTATTCCTGGATCATATCCCTTCAAACCTTTCCTATTCCTGTACTAATCCAAATGTCTTTTGAACATTGTAATTGTCCCCATGTTCACCCCTTCCTTGGGAAGTTCATTTCACACACAACCCACTCTCTGTGTAACAATGTGCTTCTCATGTCTTTCTTTTTATATGTCTCTCCTCTAAACTTAAAAATGTAGTGCCTTGTCTTGAAACTCCCCTGTCCATGGGAAAAGACAACTCCCATTAACTCTATCTATCCCCCTCATGATTTTATAAACTTCTATGAGGTCATCTGTCAACATTCAGATTTCAGTGAAAAATACCAACCTATTCAGCCTTTCTTTATACTGAAGCCTTTCGTACCCAGCCACATCCCAGTAAATCTCCTCCCAACCCTTTCCAGCTTAATAATATCCTTCCTATAACTGGGCAACCAGAACTGGACACAGTCTTCCAGAAGAGGACTCACCAATGGCCTGGATAATCTCAATGCGACTTCCCAACTCCTACATCCAAAGGACTGAGCAATGAAAGCAAGTGAGGCAAGCACCTTTTTTAAAACTATCCTGTCTCTCCATGTTGCAAACTTTAAAGAATTATGTAGCTGAACCCTGAGGTCCCTCTGTTCTACAACACTACCGAAGGTCTTGCCATTAATTGTATAAGTCCTGCCTGTGTTTGTTGTTCCAAATACATTACCTCGCATTTATTCAGATTGAACTCCATCTACAGTTTTTCAGCCATTCACACATTTCATCAGGATCCCTTTGTAATCTCAGAAAACCTTCTTCACTGTCCACAATGCCACCCTCCACTCTATCAGCCAATCACACATAGCTCTCTATGGTACAAATATCTCTGCTAGGGACCCTACAATTTCTTCACCAGCTTCCCACAATGTCCTGAGATACATTTGATCAGTTCCTGGGGATTTATCTACCTTTGTGTTTTAAAACCTCCAGCACCTCCTTTTCTATAATGTGTACTCATTTCAAGACGTTGAGTCATAGAGATGTACAGCACGGAAACAGGCCCTTCGGACCAACTCCTGCATGATGTTTCTAGTCACATTTGCCACAATTTTGCCAATATCCCTCTGAACCCTTTTTCTATTCATACACCCATCCACATGCCTTTTCAATGTATTTCTATCAGCCTCCACTATTTTCTCTGGCAGCTTATTCCATCCACTCTGCGGGAGACCGTTGTCCTTTAGACCCCTTTGAAAAGTTTCCCTCGCCTGGGGAAATGACCTTGTCTATTGACCCTGTTGATGACCATCATGATTTTAAACACCTTTTATCGGTTAACTCCTCATCCTCCCATGTTCAAATGAAAACAGCCCCAGCCTATTCAGGCTTTTCCCTGAAGCACAAACCCTCCAACCCTGGCAACATCTTTGGTCATTTCTTCTGAACCCTTTCATGTTCCACGACATCCTTCCGATGGCATTGAGACCAGAATTGTATACAGTATTCCAATAGTAGTCAGGCCAAACACTGTTTAGTTCCCTGAGTGCCCCAGTCTTTATCCACAGTAAGTTCCAAAGTGAAATATTTGTTTTGGATCTTGTAGTTTCCCACATCGTTGCCTTCATTGATCATTAAGGAGACCGGGTTTGTCCCGAGCTCTTCTTTTGCCCTTAATACACTTGTAGAGTCTCTTTGGATTCTCCTTAACTTTCTCTGCCAAAGCGATCTCATGTCCCCTTTTTACATTCCTGATTTCCATCCTAAGTGTATTTCTACAGCCCCGATGCTCCTGAAGGGATTCCCTTGAGTCAGCCAGTTATATCTGACATGTGAACCCTTTTTCCTTGACCACAGCCTCGAAACTCAGTCAGTGTTTCCTAATTCAGTCAGCATTGAGCTGCACACTAACAGCAACACGCTGGTGCTGAACGCTCCTTTTATCTCGGTTTTAAAATATTCCTACTTGCCAGACTTCCCTTTATCTGCAAATAGCCTCCCCAGATCTACTTTAAAAATTCATGTCTAATACTATCTTGTTCCATTGAATAACTTTAACTTGTGGACCAGGCCTGTCCTTTTCCATCACTATTTTCAAATGAATATAATTGTGGTAACTTTCCAAAGTGCTCCCCCACTAACACCTCAGTCCCAAGGGGAGGTCAGGTTTAGCCCCATTCTCCAGTTGGGACACTTACAGAACACACTTAACAAATTCCTTCCATCCAAATGCTTAACTTAGTAGCAATCACAGTCCAGGTTTGGAACAGTACAGATCCCCTATCATTACAACACTATTATTCTAAGAGATATCTGAAATCTCCTGACATATTTGCTCCTCCATTTCCCATTGCCTATCACTGTAGTACGAACGGAGAAAACTAATGGCCAATTTTTATTTCTCAGTTCCACTAATATCGCTTAACTGGGCGATCCTACATGAATCCTCCCTCTAGGTACTGCTGGGATGTTTCCCCCCAATCAAACCCACCAGCTCTCCTCCTGTTTTCCCTCCTGTTCTATCCTTCCTGTAGTATCTGTCTCCGGAACATTGAGCTGCTGCTCCTGTTGCTCCCTCAGCTGTGTTTCTGTAATACCTATGGGATCCCAATCCCATGTTCCCATCCATGCTCTGGGTTCATCTGTCTTCTCTGTCTGGCCCTTTGCATTGAAATAACTGCAGTTTAAACCACCAGTTTTCCCTAGTTGTCTGCTATGTTCTTGCCTGCCTTGTCTACTTATATTCCTCTCTTAAACATTTTTACCAGCTTCAACTTTCTTACTGGCCTTACTTTGGTGTCACACAGCCCTGCCAGATGAGGTTAAATCCTCTCGAGCAGCTCCAGCAACGTTCCCCCCAGGATGTGAGTCCCCTTCCTGCTCCCAGTTCAGGTGTATTCCTCACCCTGTCTACCTGTGCTGACATCTTCAGACATCCAGGGACTTGCCCACCAAGGTCCCTGTATTCCTCAGTACTCCAGGAGGCGCTACCATTCATGATGTATATTATTCGTTTATTAGACTTCCCACAGTGCATTACCTCACAGTGATCAGAAGTAAACTCCATCTGCCATTACTCTGCTGAGTTTATCATATGATCGATATCAGACTGCAGCCTGAGTCCATCCCCCTCACTGTGGACAATACCCTCACCTTTCATGTTATCTGCAAACTTACTAATGTTACTTTCTGCTTTCACATCCGAGTGATTAATGTCCATAATGAACAGCAATGGCTCCTGCACAGATCCCTGTGGTACACCCGCTGGGCAAAGGCTTTCAATCACAAAACCAATCCTCCACCATTTGTGGAGCCAATTTACCAACTTACCTTGGATCCCATAGGATCTTCCCTTTTGGAGCAGCCTTCCGTGTGGGACCTTGTCAAAGACCTTAATGAACTCCATATAAACCACATCATCTGCACTGCCCTCATCAATATCAGAGGACAGTCGTCTAGCAAATCCATACAGACAATCCCAAATGAAATTGTGCGGGTATCCGTTTTTGGCGAATACATTGTATAGGTGTTCTTCTTCCTCTTTTTGCAGTTCTGGTGTACTGCAGTGTGTTGTGGCCCATTTGAACAATGTCTTGATGCAACTTCTTTTGTGTGTGCTGGGATGGTTGTTTTCGTAGTTTAGGACATAGCCTGTGTGTGTGGCTTTCCTGTATACCTTTGTGGTCAATTCTCCGTTCGGTGTTCTCTGTACCAAAACGTCTAGGAATGGGAGTTGGTTGTCCTTTTCTTTCTCTCTAGTGAATCGGATTCCTGTGAGTGTGGCATTGATGATCTGGTGTGTGTTCTCTATTTCTGTGTTTTTAATGATTACAAATGTGTCATCCACCTATCTGACCCAGAGTTTGGGTTGAATTTGTGGTAAGACTTTTTATTCTAATCTTTGCATTACCGCTTCTGCGGTTGTTGACAAGAGATGGGTGAGCCCATGGGTATGCTGTTAATTTGTTCGTATATCTGGTTGTTGAATGTGAAGTGTGTTGTGAGGCACATGTCCAGTAGTTTGAGTATGCCGTCTTTGTTGAGAGGATACTATGGGTCTGAGTGGGATGTCTGGATTGTGCACTTTAGGTAGTCCATGGAATCTGGGGGTGTTGTTGCTTTCAGTTTTCATTCTCTGTAGGTCAAACCTGGTTATCTGTCCGTTTTTTTGTAGGCTTCTCAGTGTGTTGATTATCCTATTGGTGAGCTGCGGAGTGGGGTCAAACTCCACGCAATTTCATCCACAGATGCCTCAGGGAAAGACAACGGAACAAAGACATGCCGCAACCCAAAGGATTAGCCACACTACCATACATCAAGAACAGTTCGGAACTGGCAGCCAGACTGCTGCGACCACTAGGACTCATAACAGCACACAAACCAACAGCCACTCTCAGACAACAACTCACCAGGACGATGGACCTGATACCCAGCATGAGCAAAACCAGTGTAATGTACAAAATCCCATGCAAGGACTGCACAAAACACTACACAGGACAAACAGGAAGACAGCTAACGATCCGTATACATGAACACCAACTAGCCACGAAACGACACGACCAGCTATCCTTAGTAGCCACACATGCAGATGACAAGCAACGTGAGTTCGACTGGGACAACACTACTATTATAGCACAAGTCAAACAAAGAACAGCCAGGGAATTCCTAGAGGTAAAAACAATGACTGCAGATGCTGAAAATCAAATACTGGATTAGTGGTGCTGGAAGAGCACAGCAGTTCAGGCAGCATCCAACGAGTAGCGAAATCAACGTTTCGGGCAAAAGCCCTTCATCAGGAATAATTTATTCCTGATGAAGAGCTTTTGCCCGAAACGTTGATTTCGCTGCTCGTTGGATGCTGCCTGAACTGCTGTGCTCTTCCAGCACCACTAATCCAGTATAGAGAATTCCTAGAGGCATGGCACTTATCCACAGTTTCAATCAATAAGCTCATCAACCTGGACCCAATATACCGGCCACTGCAGCGGACAGCTGGAACTGACAACCGGAAGTGGCAGATACAAATCACTATAAATGCCGGAGGAAAGATCACAGAAGCGCTTCACAGGAGGCTCCCAAGCACTGAGGATGTCACCTAGACAGGGGACAAAATATCTGCAACATAAATTCCCAACTCGGTGAACAGAACCACAACGAGCACCCATGCTACAAATCTTCTCACAAACTTTGAAGCCCTGTTGACTCTACAAAGCTCCGTCATGAACAAGCCACCATCTCGCTATTTCCTTTGCCTTTTTCAGTGTCTGCAACTCTCGCTGTATCTTCCAGGAACATTCTTTAGTTAATGCAGGTCTGCCGAGCTCCCCAGATAACCTGTTTCATCCCCTACAGCTCCCTCAATCACTGTAACACTCTCTGCTCTGTCTAATCCTCCTCTTTCCCACTGTCTTCCAGGCACAACGACGATCCTGTAAGAGAGCAGTGCGGAATGGGATGTTATAAATCTCAGCTGAGGCTTGATACCTACCATTACCTGTGAGCCACAAGGGGAGAGAACCTGAGCGAGTGCAGCACAAATCGGGAGAATATACATCAGTAGCGAGGGTCAAGGCCGACTGGGACTTGGAGTTGGATAAAAAGCAGAGCAGGAGGCTCGAAATCAGCACCGAGTCACAGAGGGAGTGACCGTGTGAGGGAGCAACTTGGAGCAGGAGCATGAGGCTGACTCTCACCTGGGAGAATATAAATCAGCACTGAGGATCGAGGCCTAGTTGTACCTGGGAGTCACAGAGATGGTGACACTGTGAGGGAGCAGACTGGAGTGAGAGCTGGACGATTACACGTCCGAGGAGACACATCACTGTGTGCACGTGTCCCTCCATTGTTCTGTGTTTGTATGTGTGTGTGTCCCTCCCTCACTGTGTGTGTTTGTACCTCCCTCGCTGTGTATGTGAACATGCCCCCCCTCACTGTGTGGGGGTGTGAGCCTGTCCCGCCCTCACTGTGTGGGGGTGTGCGCGTGTGTCCCGCCCTCGCTTTCTGTGCGCGCGCGTGTCCCGCCCTCGCTTTCTGTGCGCGCGCGTGTCCCGCCCTCGCTTTCTGTGCGCGCGCGGGGGTCCTCCCCTCGCTCTGAATGTCTGTGCATGCGTATCATTTACTCACTTTTTTCCTGATGTCCCTCAGCCTCCGACGCCACAGCCCCAGCCTGTTCAGCCCCTCCCTGTAGCTCAAATCCTTCAACCCTGGCAACATCCTTGTAAATCTTTTCTGAACGCTTTCAAGTTTCACAACATTTTTCCTGATAGGAAGGAGACCAGAATTGCACAAAATATTGCAACAGTGGCCTAACCAATATCCTGTATAGCCGCAACATGACCTCCCAATTCCTAGAAATAATACTCTGACCAATAAAGGAAAACATACCAAACGCCACCTTCACTATCCTATCTATCTGCGACTCCATTTTCAAAGAGCAAGGAACCTGCACTCCAAGGTCTCTTTGTTCAACAACACTCCCTAGGACCTTACCATTACGTATATAAGTCCTGCTAAGATTTGCTTTTCCAAAATGCAGCACCTCGCATTTATCTGAAGTAAACTCCATCTACCACTTAGCCCATTGTCCCCAGATGGTCCAGATCCTGTTGTAACCCTCTTCGCTGTCCACTACACCTCCAGTTTTGTTGTCATCTGCAAACTTACTAACTGTATCTCTTATGCTCTCATCCAAATCATTTATGTAAATGACAAAAAGTAGAGGGCCCAGCACTGATCTTTGTGACACTCCACTGGTCACAGGCCTCCAGTCTGAAAAACAAACCTCCACTGCCATTTTCTGTCTTTTACCTTTGAGCCAGTTCTGTATCCAAATGGCTACTTCTCCCTGTATTCCATGAGATCTAACCTTGCTAATCAGTCTCCCACGGGGAATCTTGTCGAATGCCTGAGTGAAGTCCACATAGATCACATCTATGACTCTGCCCTCATGAATCTTCTTTGCTACTTCTAAAAAAACTCAATCAAGTGCGTGGACATGATTTCCCACAGACAAAGCCATGTTGACTATCCCTAATCAGTCCTTGCCTTTCCAAATGCATGTACATCCTGTCCCTCAGGATTCCCTCCAACAACTTGCCCACCACTGAGGTCAGGCTCACCTGGCTTATAGTCTATAGTTCCCTGGCTTGTCTTTACCACCCTTCTTAAACAGTGGCACCACGTTTGCCAACCTCCAATCTTCCGGCACATCACCTGTGATTATTCATGATATAAATATCTCAGTGAGAGGCCCAGCAATCACTTCTCTAGCTTCCCACAGAATTTTCGGGTACACCTGAATCAGGTCCTGGGGAGTTATCCACCTTTAACAGTTTCAAGACATCCAGCACTTCCTCCTCTGTTTCTCTGGACATTTTGCAAGATGTCACCATCGATTTCCCGACAGTCTATATCTTCCATGTCCTTTTCCACAGTAAATACTGATGCAAAATATTCATTTAGTATCTCTCCCATTTTCTGTGGCTCCACATAAAGGCCGCCTTGTTGACCTTTCAGGGGCCCTATTCTCTCTCTAGTTACCCTTTTGTCCTTAATATATTTGTAAAAGTTCTTTGCATTCTCCTTAATTCTATTAGCCAGACCTATCTCATGTCCGCATTTTGCCCTCCTGATTTCCCTCTTTAGTATACTCCAACTTCCTTTATACTCTTCTAAGGATTCACTCGATCTATCCTGTCTATACCTGATATATGCTTCCTTCTTTTTCTGAACTAAACCCTCAATTTCATTAGTCATCCAGAATTCCCTATACCTACCAGCCTTCCCTTTGACCCTGACAGGAATATACTTTCTCTGGATTCTTGTTATCTCATTTCTGAAGGCTTCCCATTTTCCAGTGGTCCCTTTACCTGCGAACATCTGCCTCCAATCAGCTTTCGAAAGGTCTTGCTTAATAACATCAAAATGGGCCTTTCTCCAATTTAGAACTTCAACTTTTAGATCGGGCCTATACTTTTCCATCACTATTTTAAAACAAATAGAATTACGGTCACTGGTCCCAAAGTGCTCCCCCACTGACACCCTGCCTTACTTCCCAAGAGTAGGTCAAGTTGTGCACCTTCTTAAGTAGGCACGCACACATACTGAATGAGAAAATTGTCTTGTACACACTTAAGAAATACCTCCCCATTTGAACCTTCACACTATGGCAGTCCCAGTCAATGTTTGGAAAGTTAAAATCCCCTACCATACCTACCCTATTCTTCTTACAGATAGGTGAGATCTCCTCACAAGTTTGTTTATCAATTTCCCTTTGACTATTGGGGGGTCTGTAATACAATCCTAATAAGGTGATCATTCCTTTCTCATTTCTCAGTTTCACCCAAATAACTTCCCTGGATGTATTTCTGGGAATATCCTCCCTCAGCACAGCTGTAATGCTATCCCTTATCAAAAATGCCACTCCCCCTCCTCTCTTGCCTCCCTTTCTATCCTTTCTGTAGCATTTGTATCCTGGAACATTTAGCTGCCAGTCCTGCCCATCCCTGAGCCACGTTTCTGTAATTGCTATGAGATCCCAGTCCCATGTTCCTAACCATTCCCTGAGTTAGTCTGCCTTCCCTGTTCGGCCCTTTGCATCTAAATAAATGCAGTTTAATTTATTAGTCCTATCTTATCCCTGCCTGCCCTGACTGTTTGACTCACTTCTGTTCTCAGCTGGACCTGTCTCAGGTCGAGCTCCCAAAATCCTCCCTGTGATTGTTACCATGTCCTATCCTTGCATTCCTCCAAATCCCTGTAAAGTCATCCCATTCCTAAAACCCTCCCTGGATATGTAATCTGTTCCAGCTTCCACAACCGTCCCTATCTCTGTAAGGCACTCCCCCGTCCCAGTTACAGCGGGCTGTAGTATCACTAAATGCCAGTAGTCACTATAATATCAGAGTAAGGTGTGAAAGCAGGAATACTGTACTGGGTTCGATGATCAGTCGTGATCACATTGAATGGTGGGACTGACTCTGTGGTCAAATGGCCGATACCTGCTCTTCTTTCCTGTGCTTCTCGATAAACTTACTATCCATATAACCTCCTTCAGTCCCCACAGCCCTCCCTATCTCCATAAACTCCATCAGTCCCCACGACTCTTCCTATCCATGTAACCTGAATCATTCCCCACAAACCTCCCGAACTCCATAACCTCCAAACGTCCCCACGACCCTCCCTATCTCCATAATCTCATCATGACCCAACGACCCTCCCATTCAGAGTAATCTCCTTCAATCCCCATGATCCTCCTGATCTGTGCAACCTCCTTCGGCCCAATAGCCCTGGAGATCTCTTTGGCCCCTTTCAGGCCCCGCATCATTCCCTATCTCCATAATGTCCTTCAGTCCCCACGACCCTCCCTATTTCTAAAACATCTATTACCTGTTGATCCTGTAAGCTACCTTTTTCCGATTGATAAACACGAACTCCCAAAGCCCTTTCTGCTGCCAGTCTGAAACCAAACAATGTTAGCCTGATCGTAGGTCGGGAGCTGAAATATGTTTGAAAGGATATGTCAATGAACAATAACTGGACCCTTAGAAACGCTTTTAAGAAAAAGAGAATGTGTTTTTGCACCTGTTGGCTTTTATTTTTATTGGTGAGAATATCAATGGCAGAATAGATACGGGTGTAGGAGCAGTTGTACTGAGGATACGGTTTACTTGAATTTTCAGAAACCTTTACACAAGTTTCAATAACGTCTAAAGAGTAACTTGTTAGAGAATAGGGCACCTTAACTGTCAGGAGGTGGGTGAGATATTAGACAAAAATAGTGTTGTCAGAATTTACTGTGGAGAAAGTCATGGAAGTTCAGGAACTTGGGGAAATAAATAGTGATGTCTTGGAAAGAATCTTCAACAGAGAAGAAAAAATGCTGGAATCTGAAAACAAATAAAGGTAGATCAATCCTCAGTCGCTTATTAGGTTGATCCTAGTATATTGTGGGAATCTGGGGAAGAGACTGCAGTGTCCCTAACAGAGATATTTATATTATCAACAGACACAATGAGTTACTGGAAGACTGGAGGGTGTTCCATCACTTAAGGGCTTCAGGGAGCAGCCAGGAAATCACAGCCCAGTGAGCCAGTGCTGGGTAAGTTGTTGGAGGAGATTCTGAGCGAAAGGAGCTACATATATTTGGAAAGGCAAGGGTTGATTCGAGATAGTCAGATGGCTTTGTGAGTGGGAAACCATGTTTCACAAACCGGATTGACTCTTCGAGGAGTTGACCAAGAGATCGATGAAGGCAGAGCAGTCAGCGTTGTCTACATGAACTTCAGCAAAGCATTTGACAAGGTTCCAAGGGATGTAAAACATCTAGTCAAGAGGAAGAAGGAAGATAACTTTGGTTTGAGGAACCAAGGAGTAGAAGCAGGGCTCCAGAGAGTTACATGGGCCAGCTCGGTGGCTCAGTGGTTAGCACTGCTGCCTCACAGCACTAGGGACGTGATTTCAATTCCAGCCCCAGGCGACTGTCTGCGTGGAGTTTGCACATTCTCTCCATGTCTGCGTGAGTTTCCGACAGGTACTCCGGTTTCCCCCCGCAGCCCAAAGATGTGCAGGTTAGGTGAGTCAGCTGTATATATCTGTGTTTGTGTGCTTCTTCATGCGCATGTCGCTCCCCCACTGTATGTGCGTGTCCCTCTCTCGCTGTGTGTGTCTGTGTGTGTGTGTCTCCCTCGCTGTGTGTGTGTGCGTATGTGTCACTCCCTCGCTCTGCATATGCGTGTGTCCCTACCTCCCTCCCTGGCTCTGAGTGTATGTTTGTGTTTGTGTGTGTGTGTCCCGATTCCTGTGCGTGGCATTCCCTCGCTTTGTGTACATGTGTCGCCCCCTCGGGGTGTGTGTGTGTCCCTCCCTCGCTGTGTGTGTCTGTGTTTGTGTGCTTCCTCATGCACGTGTCGTTCCCTCGCTGTCTGTGTGTGTGTGTCACTCCCTCGCTCTGCGTGTGTGTGTGTGTGTCCCTCCTTCGCTCTACGTATGCGTGTGTCCCTCCCTCCCTCGCTCTGTGTGTGTGTGTGTGTGTGTGTGTCCCGATTGCTGTGCGTGTGTGTGCGTGGCCCTCCCTCGCTGTGTGTGCATGTGTCGCCCCCTCGCTGTGTGTGAGTGTCCTTCCCTCGCCGTGTCTGTGCAAGTTCCCTCTCGCTGTGTGTGGGTGTCCCTTCTCAATTTCTGTGCACATGCCCTCCCCCTCACCGTGTGTGTGCTTGTCCCTCCTTCCCTGTATGTGTGTGTGTCTCCCTCCATTCCTGTTTGTGTGTCTGCCCCTACCTCGCTGTGTGTCCTTGTGAATGACCCTCCCTCACTGTGTGTGTGCATTTCTTTCCCTCCCTCGCTGTGAATGTTTGTGTGTGTGTGTGTGTGTACGTTTCATTCCCTCGCTGTTTGTGTGTCTCTCGCTCGCTCTGTGTGTGTGTGTGCGCGCGTGTGTGTGTGTCTCTCCCTCGCTGTGTGCATGTGTCTCTCTCTCTCGCTGTGCGTGTCCCTCCCTCACTGTGTGTGCGTGTCCATCCCTCGCTGTGTGTGCGCATGTCCCTCCCTCGCTGTGCATGTGCGTGTTTCTCCCTCTCTGCGTGTCTCAGCAAGTCCCTCCTTTGCTGTGTGTGTCCCTTCCTCGTTTTGTGTGTGTATGTGTCACACCCTCACAGTATATGATTGTGTGTGTCCCCCTTCGCTGCGTGTCACTCACTCACTGGTTGCGTGTGTGTCACTCCCTCGTGTTGTGTGTATGTGTCTCTCTCTCTCTTCTGTGTGTGCGTCTGCCTCCCTCGCTGTGAGTGTGCATGTCCCCCCACGCTCTCTGTGTGTGTGTCTCCATCCCTTCCTCTGTGTGTGTGTGTGTGTGTGTGTGTGTATGCGCGTGTCCTTCCTTTCCTGTGTATGTGCATGTCCCTCCCTCGCTGTGTATGTATATGTCCCTCTCTCACTGTATGTGCACGTGTCACTCCCTTGCTGTGTGTGTGTGTGTGTCCCTCCCTTGCTCTTTGTGTATATCCCCCTCACTGAATGTGCGCATCTCCCCTCGGTGTGTGAGTGCATGACCCCCTTGCTGTGTGTGCATGTGTCCCTCCCTCGCTGTGCCTGTGCATGTCCTCTCTCTCTCTCTGTGCGTGTGTCCCTCTCAATTTCTGTGCACATGGCCTCCCCCTTGCCGTGTGTCTGCTTGTCCTCCCTTGCTGTGTGTGCGTGTGTCCCTCCCTTGCTGTGTGTGCGTGTGTCCCTCCCTTGCTGTGTGTGCGTGTGTCCCTCCCTTGCTGTGTGTGCGTGTGTCCCTCCCTTGCTGTGTGTGCGTGTGTCCCTCCCTTGCTGTGTGTGCGTGTGTCCCTCCCTTGCTGTGTGTGCGTGTGTCCCTCCCTTGCTGTGTGTGCGTGTGTCCCTCCCTTGCTGTGTGTGCGTGTGCGTGTGTGTGCGTGTGTCCCTCCCTTGCTGTGTGTGCGTGTGTCTCCACCTCTTTGTGTGTACGTGTATCCCTCTTTTGCTCTGTGTGTGTGTGTGTGTGTGACCCTCCTTGGCTGTGTGTGCGCGTGGCCCTCCCTCGCTGTGTGCGCGTGTCCCCCTCTTGCTGTGAGTACGTGTCCCTTTTGATGTGTATGTGAGTGTCATCCCTCACTGTGTGTATGTGTGTCCCTCCCTCGCTGTGTCTGCGTGTATCCCCCTAACTGGTGTCCTTCCCTCGCTTTGTGTGTGTGTGTGTGTGTGTGTGCGTCTCTCGCTTGCTGTGTGTGTGTGTTTCCCTTCCTCTAGTGTGTACGTGTCACACTCTCACATTGTGTTTGTGTGTCCCCCCTTCGCTGCGTGTTCCTCACTCGCTGTGTGTATGCGTGTTCCACCCTCACTCTGTGTGAGAATGTGTCTCCCTCCCTTGCTGTGAGTGTGTGTCCCCCTCATCGCTCTGTGTGTATGTGTGTGTGTCCCTCCCTCGCTGTGAATGTGCGTGTACCACCTCGCTGTGTGTGTGTGTGTGTTTCTCTCTCTCTCCCTCGCTGTGAGTGTCCGTGTCCCCACTTGCCGCGTGTGCGTGTGTTTGTCCCTACTCACTGTGTATGTGTGCGCACCTGTCCCTCCCTTGCTGTGTATATGCGTGTCCCTCTTTCACTGTGTATGTATGAGTTTCCCCCCCCCCTTGCTTGCTCTGTGTGTGTGTGTGTGTGTGTATGTGTGGCCGTCTTGGTGTGCGTGTGTGTGCGTGGCCCTCCCTCGCTGTGTGCGCATGTGTCCCTCTCTTGCTATGTGTATGTGTTTGTGCGTGTCATTCTCTCGCTGTGTATGCATGTCCCTCACTGGCTGTGTTTGTGCGTGTCCCCCTCTCGCTGTATATGTCTGTGTTTGTGTGCTTCCTCATGCGCATGTCGCTCCCCCACTGTACGTGCATGTCCCTCTCTCGCTGTGGGTGTGTGTGTGTCCCTCCCTCGCTTTGTGTGTGTCCCTCCCTCGCTCTGCGTGTGTGCGTATGTGTCCCTCCCTCACACTGTGTATGCGTGTGTCCCTCCCTCCCTCCCTCGCTCTGTGTGTGTGTGTGGCCTTCCCTCGCTGTGTGTGCATGTGTCGCCCCCTCGGTGTGTGTGTGTGGTCCCACCCTCGCTGTCTGTATGTGTGCGTGTCCCTCCCTCACTGTGTATGTGTGAGTTTCCCCCCCCTTGCTCTATGTGTGTGTGTCCCTCTTGCAGTGCGTATGTGTGCGTGGCCCTCCCTCGCTGTGTGTGCATGTGTCGCACCCTCGCTGTGTTTGCGAGTGTCCTTCCCTCGCCGTGTCTGTGCATGTTCCCTCTCGCTGTGTGTGCGTGTCCCTTCTCAATTTCTGTGCACATGCACTCCCCCTCACCGTGTGTGTGTGTGTCCCCCTCCATCTCTGTTTGTGTGTCTGCCCCTCCCTCGCTGTGTGTGCTTATGTATGACCCTCCCTCACTGTGTGTGTGCATGTCTTTCCCTCCCTCGCTGTGAATGTGTGTGTGTGTGTCCCTCGCTGTGAATGTGTGTGTGTGTGTCCCTCGCTGTGTGCGCGTGTCCCTCCCTCGCTGTGTGTGCGCGTGTCCCTCCCTCGCTGTGTGTGCGCGTGTCCCTCCCTCGCTGTGTGTGCGCGTGTCCCTCCCTCGCTGTGTGTGCGCGTGTCCCTCCCTCGCTGTGTGTGCGCGTGTCCCTCCCTCGCTGTGTGTGCGCGTGTCCCTCCCTCGCTGTGTGTGCGCGTGTCCCTCCCTCGCTGTGTGTGCGCGTGTCCCTCCCTCGCTGTGTGTGCGCGCGTGTCCCTCCCTCGCTGTGTGTGCGCGCGTGTCCCTCCCTCGCTGTGTGTGCGCGCGTGTCCCTCCCTCGCTGTGTGTGCGCGCGTGTCCCTCCCTCGCTGTGTGTGCGCGCGTGTCCCTCCCTCGCTGTGTGTGCGCGTGTCCCTCCCTCGCTGTGTGTGCGCGTGTCCCTCCCTCGCTGTGTGTGCGCGTGTCCCTCCCTCGCTGTGTGTGCGCGTGTCCCTCCCTCGCTGTGTGTGCGCGTGTCCCTCCCTCGCTGTGTGTGCGCGCGTGTCCCTCCCTCGCTGTGTGTGCGCGCGTGTCCCTCCCTCGCTGTGTGTGCGCGCGTGTCCCTCCCTCGCTGTGTGTGCGCGCGTGTCCCTCCCTCGCTGTGTGTGCGCGCGTGTCCCTCCCTCGCTGTGTGTGCGCGCGTGTCCCTCCCTCGCTGTGTGTGCGCGCGTGTCCCTCCCTCGCTGTGTGTGCGCGCGTGTCCCTCCCTCGCTGTGTTTGCGCGCGTGTCCCTCCCTCGCTGTGTGTGCGCGCGTGTCCCTCCCTCGCTGTGTGTGCGCGCGTGTCCCTCCCTCGCTGTGTGTGCGCGCGTGTCCCTCCCTCGCTGTGTGTGCGCGCGTGTCCCTCCCTCGCTGTGTGTGCGCGTGTGTCCCTCCCTTGCTCTTTGTGTATATCCTCCTCACTGAGCGCATCTCCCCTCGGTGTGTGAATGCATGACCCCCTTGCTGTGTGTGCATGTGTCCCTCCCTCGCTGTGCCTGTGCATGTCCTCTCTCTCTCTCTGTGCGTGTGTCCCTCCCTCGCTGTGCCTGTGCATGTCCTCTCTCTCTCTCTGTGCGTGTGTCCCTCCCTCGCTGTGCCTGTGCATGTCCTCTCTCTCTCTCTGTGCGTGTGTCCCTCTCAGTTTCTGTGCACATGCCCTCCCCCTTGCTGTGTGTCTGCCTGTCCCTCCTTCCCTGTGTGTGCGCGCGTCTCTCCCTCACTGCGTGTCTCAGCAAGTCCCTCCCTCGCTGTGCCTGTGCATGTCCCCTCTCGCTGTGTGTGTGTCCCTTCCCCCCTGTTTGTGTGTACGTGTCACATCCTCACTTTATTGTGTTTGTGTGTCCCCCCTTCACTGCATGTCCCTCACTCGCTGTTTGAGTGAGTGTCATTCCGTCGTGTTGTGTGTATGTTTCTCTCTCTCGCTGTGTGTGTGCGTATCCCTCCCTCGTTCTGTGTGTGTGTGTTTACGTGTGTGTGTGTGTGTGTGTGTGTGTCCCCCTTTGCTGTATCTGTTTGTGTGTGTCTGTCCCTCCCTCGCTGTGTGTGTGTGGCCCTCCCTTACTGTGTGTGTGCACGCGTGTACCCCCTCACTGTATCTGTCTGTGTGTGTCCGTCCCTCCCTCACTATGCGTGCGTGTGTGTGTCCCTCCTCTGCTTTGCTGTGTGTGTGTGTGTGTACCCTCCCTCGCTCTGTGTGTGTGTGGTCCTACCCTCACTGTGTATGTGTGAGTTTCCCCTACTTGCTGTGTGTGTGTCCCTCTTGCTGTGCGTGCGTGTACGCGTGGCCCTCCCTCGTTGCGTTTGCATGTGTCTCCACCTCTTTGTGTGTGCATGTATCCCTCTCTTGCTCTGTGTGTGTGTGTGTTTGTGTGTGACCCTCTCTCGCTGTGTGTGCATGTCCCTCACTGGCTGTGTGTGCGCGTGTCCCTCTCTTGCTGTGTGTGTGTCTGTGTGTCCGTCCCTCTTGCTGTGCGCGTGCGTGCATGGCCCTCCCTCGCTGTGTGTGCATGTGTCTCCCCCTCGCTGTGTTTGTGAGTGTCCCTCTCTTGTTGTGTGTGGTGTGTGTGTGTGTGTCTCTCTCTCTCGCTGTGTGTGTTTCTGTTTGTGTCCTTGCGCATGCGCGTGTCCCTCCCTTGCTCTGTGTGTGTGTGTGTCCCTCTTGCTGTAAGTATGTGTATCCCTCTTGCAGTGTATGTGCATGTCCCACACTCGCTTTGTGTGTGTGTGTGTGTGTGTCCCTCTGGCTGTGTGTGCGCGTGTCACTCCCTCGCTGTTTGTGTGTGTGTGTGTGTGTGTGTGTGTGTGTGTGTGCGTCCCTCCCTTGCTCTGTGTTTCTGTCTGTATGTGTGTGTGCATGCCCCTCCCTTGCTTTGCTTGTGTGTGTGTGTGTGTGTGTGTGTGTGTGTGTGTGTGTGTGTGTGCGCGTGTGTGCATGTCCCTCCATTACTCTGTGTTTCTGTGTGTATGTATGTGTGCGTGCCCCTCCCTCGCTTTGCATGTGTGTGTCTGTCCCTTGTGTGTGTGAGTGCGTGTCCCACCCTTGCCGTGTCTGTGTGTGTCCCCTCTCACTGTGTGTGTGTGCCCCCTCTCAATTTCTGTGCACATGCCCTCCCCCTTGCCATGTGTGTGTCCCTCCCTCGCTGTGTGTCTGTAGGTAACCCCCTCACTGTGTATGTTTGTATGTCGCTCCCTCGCTGTGAGAGCAAGGGACGGACACGTGCACAGTGTTTGTGTGTGTGTGTATCTGTGCGTATCCCTCCCTCGCTTTGCATGTGTGTGTCCGTCCCTTGTGTGCATGTCCCTCACTTGCTGTGTGTGTGTGTGTGTCCCTCCCTCGCTTTGCGTGTGTCCGTCCCTTGTGCGCGTGTGCATGTACCTCCCTTGCTCTGTGTTTGTGTGTGTGTATGTATGTGTGTGTGACCCTCCCTCACTTTGTGTGTCCGTTCCCTTGTGTGTGTGAGTGTGTGACCACCTTGCTGTGTGCTTGTGCCCCACCCTTGCCGTGTCTGTGTGTGTCCCCTCTCGCTGTGTGTGCGTGCCCCCTCTCAATTTCTGTGCACATGCCCTCCCCCTCGACATGTGTGTGCTTGTCCCTCCTTTGCGGTGTGTGAGTGTCCCTCCCTTGCAGTGTATGTGCGTGTCCCTCCCTCACTGTGTGTCTGCGTGTATTCCCCTCACCGTAAGAGTGTGTGTTTGTCCATTCCTCACTGTGTGTGCGTGTCTCTCCCTTGCTCTGTGTTTGTGTGTGTGTGTGTGTGCACGCGTGTGTCCCTCCTTTGCTTTGCGTGTGTGTGTCCACATCCCTCGCAGTGTGTGTGTGAGTCCCTCCCTCGCTGTGTGTCAGCGTGTATCCCCCTCACTGTGTGTGTGTTTGCGTGTCCCTCTTTTGCTTTGCGTGTGTGTGTCCCTGTCCCTCGCTCTGTGTGTCCCTCCCTCGCCGTGTGTCTGCATGTATGTGCATGTCCCTCCATCGCTGTGTGTGTCTGTGTGTCCATCTTGCTGTGCGCGTGCGTGCGTGGCCCTCCCTTGCTATGTGTGCTTGTGTCACCCCCTCGCTGTGTTTGCGAGTGTCCCTCTCTTGCTCTGTCTGTGTCTGTTTGTGTTTGTGTCCCTCCCTGGCTGTGTGTGCGCATGTCCCTCTCTCACCATGTGTGTGCGTGTCTTTCTCTCGCTGTGTGTGTTTCTGTGTGTGTGCTTGCGCATGCACGTGTCCCTCCCTTGCTCTGTGTGTGTGTCCCTCTTGCTGTGAGTATGTTTGTCCCTCTTGCAGTGTGTACGCGTGTCACTCCCTCGCTCTTTGTGTATGTGTGCGTGTCCCTACATTGCACTTTGTGTATATGCCCCTCACTGTGTGTGCGCTTCTCCCCTCGCTGTGTGAGTACATGTCCCCCCTTGCTGTGTGTCCCTCCTTCGCCATGTCTGTGCGTGTCCCCTCTCAATTTCTGTGCACATTTCCTCCCCCTCGCCGTGTGTGTGCACTTGTCCCTCCTTCCCTCTGTGTGTGTGTGTGTGTGTGTGTGTGTGTGTGTGTGTGTCCCTCCCTTGCTGTGTATGAGCATGTGCCTCCCTCACTGTGTGTGCATGTCCTTCCCTTGCTGTGTTTGCGTGTCCCTCCCATGCTCTGAGTGTTTATGTGTGTGTGCATGTCCCTCCCTTGTTGTGTGTGTCTCTCACTCGCTGCGTGTGTTTGTGTCCCTCCCTCACTGTGTGTTCACGTGTCCCTCCCTCGCTGTGCGTGCACTTGTCCCTCCCTCGCTGTGTGTGCACATATCCCTCCCTCGCTGTGCGTGTGCATGTCCGTCCCTCGCAGTGTGTGCACATGTCCCTCCCTTGCTCCGTATTTGTGTGTGTGTCCCTCCTTCGCTGTGTGTCTGCGGGTAACCCCCTCACTGTGTGTGTTTGTGTGTCGCTTCCTCGCTGTGTGTATCACACGCTCGCTGTGTGTGCACGTATCCCTCCATTGCTCTGTGTGTGTGTGTGTGTGTGTTTGTGTGTATGTATTTGTTCGTGTCCCTGTCTTGCTTTGTGTTTGTGTGCCCCCTCTCAATTTGTGTGCACATGCCCTCCCCCTCGCGCGGTGTGGGCTTGTCCCTCCTTCGCTGTGTGTCCCTCCCTCGCTGTGTCTGTGCATGTCACTCCCTTGCAGTGTGTGTGCGTGTTCCTCCCACGCTGTGTGTGTCCATGCTCCCTCCCTTGCTGCATGTCTCAGCGTGTCCCTCCCTCACTGTGTGTGTGTGTGTGTGTGTGTGTGTGTGTGTCCCTCGCTCTCTGTGTATGTGTATGTGCGTGTGCATGTCATTCCATCACTGTGTCTGTGTGTGTATCCCTTCGCTGCGTGTCCCTCCCTCGCTGGGTGTGTGCGTGTCCCTCCCTTGCTCTGTGTGTGTGTGTCCCTCCTCACTGTGTGTGTATGTGTGGGTGTGTCCCTCTCTTGGTGTGTTTGTGTATGTGCGTGTCCATCCCTCGCTGTATATGTGTGAGTTTCCCCCCTTGTTCTCTGTGTGTGTGTCCCTCTTGGTGTGCGTGTGTGTGCTTGGCCCTCCCTCGTTGTGTGAGCATGTGTCTTCCCCTCTCGCTGTGTGTGCGTGTGTCCCTCTCTTGCTCTCTGTGTGTATTTGTGTGTGTCCCTCCCTCGCTGTGTATGCATGACCCTCCCTGGCTGTGTGCGTGCGTGCGTGTTCTTCCCTCACTGTGTATGTGTGAGTTACCCCCTTGCCCTATGTGTGTGTATGTGTGTGTCTCTTAACTCTGTGCGTGTGTGTGTGTGTGTGTGTGTGTGGCCCTCCTTCGCTGCGTGTGCATGTGTCTCCTCGCTGTGTGTGCACATGTCCCTCTCTTGCTCTGTGTGTATGTGTGTGTGTTTGTGTGTCCATGTCCCTCACTGGCTGTGTGCGTGTGTGCCCCTCTCTCACTGTGTGTCTGCAATTTTGTACTTGCTCATGTGCGTGTTCTTCCCTCGCTGTATGTACGTGTTCCCTTCTTGCTGTATGTGTGTCCCACTTGCAGTGTATGTGAGTGTCCTTCCCTCGCGCTGTGTGTTTGTGTGTGTGCATGTGTGTCCCTCCCTCACTGTTTATGTGTCAGTTTCCTTCCCTGTATATGTGTGTTACTCTTTCTGTGCGTGTGTGTGGCCCTCCCTCGCTGTGTGTGCATGTGTCTTGCCCTAGCTGCTTGTGCGCGTGTCCTCTCTTGCTGTGTGTGTGTGTGTGTGTGTGTGTGTGTGTGTGTGTGTTTGCGTGTGTCCATGACCATCCCTGGCTATGTGTGTGCGTGTCCCTCTCTCGCTGTGTGTCTGTGTTTGTGTGCTTGAGCATGCGCGTGTCTATCCCTCGCTGTGTGTACGTGTCCTCTCTTGCTGTGTGTATGTGTGACCCTTTACAGTGTATGTGAGTGTCCGTCCCTCGCTGCGTGTGTGTGTGTGTGTATGCATGTCACTCCCAAACTGTGTGTGTGTGTGTGTCCCTCCTTGGCTGTGTGTCTGTGTGTATGTCCCTCCCTCGCTTCATGTCCCTCCCTCGCTGCGTGTGTGCGCGTTCCCCTCGCTGTGTGTGTGTGTGTGTCCCTTCCTCTCTGTGTGAGTCCCTCCCTCAATTTGATGTGTCCCTTCCTCGCTGTGTGTCTGCGTGTATCCCGCACACTGTGTGTGTGCATGTCCTTCCCTCGCTGTGTGTTTACGGGTATCTCCCTCACTGTGTATGTCCTTCCTTCGCTGTGTGTTTGCGTGTCGCTGCCTTGCTGTGTGTGTCCAACATTTGCACCATCAGTGGATTGGCCATCATAAATTGACTGTCGTATTCAGGAATGTGTGGGTTAAGTAAGTTCACCACGAAAAATGCAGGGTTTAATGTACAGGTAGAGAGGTGGGTCTGGGGAGAATGCTCTTCAGAGGTTTGGAATGGACTGGTTGGGCCGAATGGCCTGGTTCCACACGATGGCGATTCTATTCAGGTTATTGCCCAGCCCTGTCAACCATCCCCATCTCTTAAACCTTGCCTAATCCCCAATATTCTCTTAACACAGCAATCTCTTCCAGACTCTAAATTACTCCTTGTCTATGTAACCTTCTTCAGTCCTTACAAAGATCGATATGTCTGTCACCTCTTCCTGCTTTTAGAACCCTCCCTATAACTATTACCATTTAGTACAGCACTCCCAATCATTGTTCCCTCTTGAAACTCCCATAAACATTTGTATCTCTGAAAACTCATCTGGACTGTCTCAACTTCTCTTTGACAGTTACGTGCTGAGACCTGCTCTATTTCAGTGAAGTAATTAAGTCTTGGTAACACTCACTGTTATAATCTCCCTCCAGCCTTACAGCACTGAGGATCTATAGAAGGTCTTTTCAACCCGACAACCATCTCTGTCTCTGTAATCTCCTCCACTCACCATAATACATTCTGTCTGAGCTCCTCTGTAGTCCACTAAACACTGCCTAACACTGTCTGTATCAGTGTAACCTTCTCCAAAAACACAACCTTCCCTATCTGTGTAAATCCCTACACCAGTCCCTATCCCTCTCAGCTCCGTCTAACAATACAACCCTCCATGTCTGTGTATTCACCTTCAGTCCCTACTCACCTCCCTATCTGTGTAACCTTCTCCATGCATTTTTGCTTCAGTCTCTTCAACTGTCCCTGTCAGTGTAACCTCTTCCAGACCCGAAAACTCCCCTCTCTTTAACTTCCTCAGGCCACATACCCCTCACTATCTATAACCTACTCCTGTCTGAGAAACCTACTTCTGCAAACTGCTCCAACTCTTCAACTCTCCACAAGCTCCTGCAGCACTTACATCCCTCCTTATCTACCAAATCTCTTCCAGTCCTTAAACACCAACAGTCTGTGGAGACCTGACCACCATCCCTATCAGTGTAATCCTCTCAGGTCTCTGCAGTAATCCTGATCTGTCGAACTCACTCCATGCCTGTGCCTCTCCCAATCCAGTCCCTACAAAACCCACTATCTATTTAACACTCTCCTGTCACTATCACCCCCATGTCAATGTAAGCTCCTCCTGTGTCTCCACCATCTACCCATCTCCATAACCTTGTCCAGCTCTTACACCACTATCTGTTTAAACGTCACCCTCCCCTACAACTTCCTCCTTGTTTGTGCTATGCTCCCTTATCTGTGAAATTGTCTCTGACCAAAATTGTTATCGTAGTCTCTGAAAAGAAATCCAGATTCCACAATCTCCATAACCCCCAGAACCTAAGCCTTCCTATGTCTATAAACATCTTCAGTCACGACTACCCTGCATATCTCTTTGTTCTTCCAGTCGATACAAACCTCTTTATCTCTGTAATCTGCTCAGCTCCCTAAAACACTCCCTGTCGGTGATCCAGTCCTGTCCTACAAACATCCTTATCCCTGTAAGCTTCTCCATCCCTCCCAACATTCCCAACTCCATGAACTCCTGCAGGCCCTATAGTTCTCCACATTTCTGTAACCTCCTGTGGCTCTCTGGTCCTTCTTCTCTGTGTAACCTCGTTCAGACCCCATACTCTCCCGCTTCCTGAATCCTCTTCCTGCATTGCAACCAAAACCACATGTTTATGTAATATCCACCAGTGCTTACACCCTCCCCAACTCAGTAACCTTTTGCAGTCCTAACAAAACACCTAAACTGTAAACCTCTCATTTCCCTACAATCCTCCCTCCCTCCCTCCTCAAATACCTTCATCACCATGAAACCTCACAATTACTGAAGCCTCCTTTTGGCACTGCAACCCTCCTAATGTCTACAAAATCCTCCTGTCCTGATATCCCTCCCTATCTCTGTAACCCCCACCATCCTCCAGTGCCCTTCTGGGGAACATGGCAGAGGAGGGAAGATTTGGAGAGTCCGGACCATATTATGGAGGTAGAATTCTGGGGATTACAGATTTGGTCGAATGTCTGTGAAGTGCAGATTATTGGCAAGGATTCTAAAGACAGGAATTATGACTACTTGGGAAACCATAGTTAGATTAGAGACAGTCAGCATGGGTTTGAGAGGGGTAGGTCATGCCACACAAAACTTATTGAATTCTTTGAGGATATGTTATTATACGTTGATGGCTCATTCAAAAAAGAAGGATGCTTTTGGATACAGGATTGGATGGCCCAGAGTAGACAGAGTATGGCAGCAGATGGACAGTATTGATCTTGGAGCTCATTGGCCTGTGGTTTTCTGTAACAGTCGGCTCTGGGACTCTGCTCTTTGGGAGTTTTTATAAATGACTTGGATGTGGATGTTGGAGAGTGAGTTAGTAAGTTTGCCAATAACATGAAGGTCGGTGGAGTGGTGGGGAATGTGGAGGGCTGTTGGAGGTTGCAATGGGATATTGACAGGACGCAGAGCTGGGCTGGAAGTGGCAGATGGAGTTCAATCTGGAAAAGTGTGAAGTGATTCATTCTGGAAGGTTGAATTTGAATACAGAATACAGGGTGAAAGGCAGAATACTTGGCAGTGCGGAGGAACAGAGAGATCATGGGGTCCATGTCAAAATCACCACGCACGTTGGTAGGTTTGTTAAAAAGGCATATGTTGTGTTGGCTTTCCTTAGCAAAGGGGATCAATTTTAAGAGCTGCGAGGTTTTACTGCATCTTTATAGCTTCCTGGTGAGACCACACTTGGAATATTGTGTTCAGTTCTGGCCCCGTCTTTACAGGAAGGATGTGCAAGTTTTAGAGAGTGTACACAGGAGATTTACCAAGATGCTGCCTGGAATGGAGGGCAGTTCTTAGGGAGAAATGTTGAGGGGGCTAAGGCTTTTCTCATTAGAGTGAAGAAGGGGGCGGGGCGACTTGGTAGAGGTGAACAAGGTGATGCGAGGCACAGAGTGAGTGAATAGTCAGAGACTTTTCCTCCTACGGCATAAATGGCTATTACAAGGGGGTGTAATTTTAAGGTGATTGGAGGATGGATAAGAGGATAGAGAATGGTGGGTGGTTGGAATGCACTGATAATGGTGGTAGTAAAATTAGATACATCCAGGACATTTAATAGACTCTTGGACAGATACATGGATAATAGTAAAATGAAGGGTATGTCGGTTAGTTTGATCTTACATTTGGATAAAAGGTTTGCATGAAATCATGGCTGAAGGGTCTTGGGCTGAACCATTCTGTGTTCTGTGTTATGTCTGGTAAACTGGGTAATAAGCTCAGATCAGTGCAAAAAGAATATGGCATTCAGGAGGAGCTAGTCAACTGCATACAAAAGTTGCTTGACGGTAGGAGACAGAGGGTGATGGGGGACATGTTGTTTTTCTGACTGGAGACATGTGACCAGCGGTGTAGTGGGTCCACTGTTGTTTGTCGTTTGGATAAATGGTTTGGATGGGAATATTGGTTTTGTGGTAAGTAAGCTTCTTGGGTGACACTGACATTGGTGGTAAAGTGGTTACTGGTGAAGCTTATATATGACACAACAAGATTAACAGGACTGCTGGGATAGTGGGCTGAAGAATAGCAGATGGGGTTTAATTAGATAAATGTGAAGTGTTCCATTTTGGTGAAACAAACCAGGGTGGGACTTGGACAGTTAATGTTCGGGCCCTGGGTAGTGTTGTCAGTCAGAGACCCAGGGATGCAGGTACACAGTTCTTTGAGTGTGGTGTCCCAGGTAGACAGGCTGGTGAAGCAGGCGTTTGGGATGGTTACCTTCATTGGGGAGAGCATTGAGAGTAAGAGTTGGGATGTCATGTTGTATCTGTAAAATACAATGTTGGGCCCCCATAAAAACATTGTTGATCAGGAGGAAGAACTCATCTAATTCACTAACCTCCTTTAGGGAAGGACATCAAATATTCTAACCTGGTCTGGCCGACATGTGACTCCAGACCCACAGCAATATGGCTGACTCTGAGCTACCCTCTGCGTAATTAGCATTGGGTTCAAAGAATGTTGTTCCAGGCAATGACACCTACATCCCATGAATGAATATATAAAAATACCTATGTCCCTCCGTATCTCTGCAAACCCCTCCAGCTGCAGCAATCCGTACTGGCTTTGTAACACCCTGACCACTCTCTGTAACACTCTCACCACCTCCAGCATCTTCACCTCTCCCTGTTCCTATCATGTCAATGAACCCTGACCGTGGCTCCCCTTCCCACAGCCCCCCCTCCTGCGAGCAGACCCATTGCAATCCATTAACATTTACACCTAAAGCACACTCTCACTTCAGGATTTTAAGTACTTTTTGGTGATCTTCTCACCATCATAATCTAGTATGATCCCTTTTGTCCTGAGTGTGGGATCAGTGGGAATTTCTTGCTGAGGTTTTTACTGTTTCAATGGAGTGTCCTTCTGTTGGGTGTTTTACACTGTTCCTTCAAATGTCTTCCACTGTTCGTTTACAGACACATATTTCAGCCTGTTTACCTTGGTCAGTTCTCCTCTCACACACATGTAATTGGCTATTTTTGTTTTTAGTTGTAGTTTGTCCTTTCTGTGATTCACTTTAAAACTTTATATTTCTTTAAACTGCACTTTATCACAATTTCCCAGAGGATCTCTCCAGGTGACATTACTCATTCACTAAGTTTCATTACACGGTCGCTCTGCGATAGTTATGTCCCTTAACAGTTGCATAATGTGTTTTTCAAAGAAACACTTAAAAAAAATTAACCGAACTCCTTCCAATATCAATGTTGACGGTGTGATTGTCCCAGATTATACAAATATTGAAGATTTCCAAAATTATCACAATGCCTTTGTTAAAAAATTCCAATGAGTTCCTGTTTAATGCAATGGTGAGCAATGAAATGCTGTTTGGTGGCTAAAACTGTTCTGCTGCTTGTGTCCTTGGCAAAGAGTAGCCAGAATGTACATTCAGACTGACTCTACTTCATGATCTGAGGACAAATACTTTCTCTGTAATGCCTTTGTCATCGATTATTGTTAGCGTTGCCCATTTTGCCTGAGTTTTCACAAGATTACGAACCACTGAATATTTTTGTTCACCCTGTATCCATGTCTCCCTGGTGTCTAAATCTCTTTTATCTCTGTGTCACAAATCCATCGACCTTATTGCAGCAACGTTGTCCATTAAAAAAAAACGTAATCTACTCTCTTCCACAATTTTCTGTCACAAACCGATTCCCTGATGTACAGTTTTAGTTAAACTCTGTCCCATCCTGTTCCTTTCTGCTTGTCTTCAGCCACATTCCCATGCTGTTCCATTGCTTCACCTTTTCTCTGTGGATTTGGAAAGCTCCTTTCACCTGCATCCTCTGTGTCAGTTTAATGCCCTGTCCATAAACCTACCGACATGATTGGCCAGGACACTGGTCCCAGCACAGTTCCAGGGGGACCATCCTAATAGATTATTTTTAAAATCAGGTATGGGATGTGTGAGTCTCTGGCTGACCAGCCTTTATTGCCCAACGCCAGAAGCCCTTGAGCTGAGTGACTTGCTCGGCCATTTCAGAGGGTAATTGAGAGGCAAACCCTTTGCTGTGGGGATGTCGTGCAGACCACGTGAGGATGGGCAGATGTCCTTCTCTAAAGGACAAGTGTTTGGATTTGTTGTACATCAGTAATGGTTTCATACTTATTTGTGGATTGTTAATTATTATTTTTAAAATTATTGATTTCAAATGTCTCCTTTTCTGATGGCGGGATTCAATCCTGTCTCCCCTGAACATTAGCTGAGGTTTTGGATACATTCTCTCGCAATAATATCACTAGGCCATGACTTCACCTGCTCACTGGGTGCTCATCCCTGAGCACTGATACCAGGGCATCATGAAGCTAAAGCCATTCTTCCAACATGACTGTGTGATCCTGACATCTTCCAGCAATCTGGGACTATTACTTAATATCGCTCCATTTTCCAGATCTCTGTGGGACTCAGTGCCATTCTCCATGTGTAACCCTCACTGCATCTGTTTAATTTCCCATTCTGTCTATTTCTCTGTCTCCTGTAGGTACTCAGGAAAGTCCTGACTTAATAGCCTTCCCAGCTGCTGGGTGGGTCGTCCATCACCTCATTGAACGCAGTTGGTCTGCCAGAGAGAGACAAAGGGAAAGGAGATCTGGAGCCTTCAATAAATCCTGTAGTGAGGTAAGGTTACCCACAGTGCACAGAGCAAAGAACAATGAGAGGGCTCCAAACATCTGTTAACACAACATGACATAGATACAGTGCTGGAGGGGAGTACAGTACACACACACACCCCAGGCTCAATCACCACACCAATGTAAGTTCTGTTATATTAAAACTCACTACTCTGCAACAGTGTATCTATGGCATGTCTTGTGGTCCAGTGTCTTCTATAATTTTTAATTCCTATAACAGATCCTATCGCTTTCACCTCCTCCCTTCCCGATAGTCCCTCCACATATTTGAAATGTACTGCATTCCAGACTACCATCCCTATCCCTGTAACTTGCTTCAGTGTCTACAACATGCCTTATCTCGGTAGTCTCCTCCTCCAATAAGGTAAAAACAAGGACTGCAGATGGTGGAAACCAGAGTCTAGATTAGAGTGGTGCTGGAAAAGCACAGCAGGTCAGGCAGCATGAGGAGCATGAAATCGACGTTTCGGGCAAAAGCCGTTCATCAGGAACAGAGGCCGGGAGCCTGCAGCGTGGGGAGATAAATGAGAGAGGTGTGGGGATGGGAGAAGGTAGCAAAGAGTACAATGGGTGAATGGGGGTGGGGATGGGGGTGATAGGTCAGAGAGGAGGGTGGAGTGGATAGGTGGGAAGGGAGATAGGCCATTAGGACAGGTCATGAGGGCGGGGCTGAGCTGGAAGGCTGGAGGTGGGGTGAGATGGGGGAAGGGGAAATGAGGAAACTGGTGAAGTCCACATTGATGCCCTGGGGTTGAAGTGTTCCGAGGCGGAAGATGAGGCGTTCTTCCTCCAGGCGTCTGGTGGTGAGGAAGTGGTGGTGGAGGAAGCCCAGGACCTGCATGTCCTCGGCAGACTGGGAGGGGAGTTGAAATGTTGGGTCACAGGGCGGTGGGGTTGATTGGTGTGAGTGTACTAGAGATGTTCCCTAAAGTGCTCTGCTCGGAGGTGTCCAGTCTTCCCAATGTAGACGACACCGCATCAGGAGCAACGGATACAATAAATGATATTGGTGGATGTGCAGGTAAAACTTTGGATGTGGAAGGCTCCTTTGGGGCCTTGGATGGTGGTGAGGGAGGAGGTGTGGGCGCAGGTTTTGCAATTTCTGCAGTGGCAGGAGAAGGTGCCAGGAAGGGAGGGTGGGTTTTGGGGGGGCATGGAACTGACTAGGTAGTCACAGAGGGAATGATCTTTGCGGAAAGTGGAGAGGAGTGGGGAGGGAAATATATCCCTGGTGTTGGGGTCCGTTTGGAGGTGGCGGAAATGCCGGCGGATAATTTGGTTTATGCGAAGGTTGGTAGGGTGGAAGGTGAGCACCAGGGGGTTCTGTCCTTGTTACGGTTGGAGGGGTGGGGTTTGAAGGCGGAGGTGCAGGATGTGGACGAGATGCATTGGAGGGCATCTTTTACCACGTGGGAAGGGAAATTCCGATCTTTAAAGAAGGAGGCCATCTGGTGTGTTCTGTGGTGGAACTGGCCCATCTGGGAGCAGGTACGGCAGAGGCGGAGGAATTGGGAATAGGGGTTGGGAATTTTGCAGGCGGTAGGGTTGGAACATGTGTAATCTAGGTAGCTGTGGGAGACGGTAGGTTTGTAAAAAAAATGTCGGTGTCAAGTCAGTTGTCATTAATGGGGATGGAGAGGTCCAGGAAGGGGAGGGAGGTATCAGAGATGGTCCAGGTAAATATAAGGTCAGGGTGGAATGTGTTGGTGAAGTTGATGAATTGCTCAAACTCCTCGAGGGAGCACGAGGTGGTGCCAATGCAGTCATCAGTGTTGCGGAGGAAGACTTGGGGAGTGGTGCCATTGTAACTACGGAAAATGGACTGTTCTACGTAACCAACAAAGAGACAGGCATAGCTGGGGCCCATACGTGTGCCCATGGCTACCCCTTTGGTCTGGAGGAAGTGGGAGGATTTGAAGGAAAAATTCTTAAGGGTGAGGACAAGTTCAGCCAAACGAATGAGAGTATCGGTGAAAGGGTACTGTTGTGGACGTCGGGAGATGAAGAAATGGAGGACATGAAGGTCCTGGTCATGGTGGATGGAGGTGTAGAAGGATTGGATATCCATTGTGAAGATGAGGCGTTGAAGGCCAGGGAAACGGAAGTCTTGGAGGAGTGGAGGGTGTGAGTGGTGTCTCGAATGAACGTGGGTAGTTCCTGGACTGGGGGATAAGACAATGTCGAGGTAGGCAGAGATGAGTTCGGTGGGGTAGGAGCATGCTGAGACAATGGGTCGGCCAGGGTGGTCAAGCTTGTGGATCTTGGGAAGGAGGTAGAACCGGACAGTGCGGGATCCTGGACAATGAGATTGGAAGCTGTGGGTGGGAGATCTCCTCCTGAGGTGATGAGGTTCTGTATGGTCTGGGAGATGACGGTTTGGTGATGGGAGGTGGGTCATGGTAGAGGGGGTGGTAGGAGGAGGTGTCTTTGAGTTGGCATCATGGCTTCAGCGGTGTAGAGGTCAGTGCACCAGACTACCACTGCACCCCCTTTATCTGCTGGTTTGATGGTGAGGTTGGTATTGGAGCAGAGGAAGTGGAGGGCTGCACGTTGTGATGGTGAGATGCTGGAGTGGGGGAGGGGGTAGATAGGGTGAGGCGGTTAATGTCTCGGTGGAAGTTGGAAATGAAGAAATCGAAGACAGGTAATAGGCCAGCGCGGGGTGTCCAGGTGGATGGAGTATGTTGGAGGTGGGCAAAGGGGTCCTTCATTGTAAAAGTAAACTCTGAGGCGGAGGTGGTGGAAGAAGTGTTCGATGTCACGGCGTATATTAAATTCATTGATGTGTGGACGGAGGGGGATAAAGGTGAGGCCTTTGCTGATGACTGATCATTCGCCCTCAGTGAGGGGGAGGTCAGGGGATTGGTGAAAACTCGGCAGGGCTGGGAGCTGGGACCAGGCGTAGGTGTGGAGATGGGGGAGACGACGGAGCCTGTAACTGGAGTGGGTGTGGTGTTAGGGGGAATGGGCATGGAGTCATGAGCAGGGGTGCTGTTCCCCTCAGGGTTCTGGGGGCAGGGATGGTGACGGTGGGACCTGGGGGTGGTGTCAGCAGAATGCAGATGAGTGGCGTTGGTGAGGGCGGAAGTGGTGGCAAGCACAGCAGTGGGGGGGGTGTGGAAGTCACTGAGTGTGTGACATCAGCTATGATGTGAGGGGCGGAAGTGATGTCACTTGTGGTGTATGAGGAATTGTGAGGGGCGGAAATGGCATTTTCTTTATTTTAACCAATAATTTCCTGTCACAAATCTGTTTGACAATGTCATATTTGAATTAAACTCAGTCCCTTACTCTTTCTTTCTTTTGGTCTTCATTCACATCTCCAGCGTGTTCGAATATTTCAACCTTTCTCTTTGGACTTGGGAATTTCCATTCACCTGAGATCTGTTCCCCTCCTCATCTGTGTCCGTGAAAAGCACAGTGCTTAATCCTGGTACCTGAGGAGCCTATCCCAATAAAATAGCTCAGTCCTCCCTGAGTACTGGTAACAGTGCTCACTGGTCAGAACCACTTCTGATGATACCATTGTGTGATCCTGATCCATTCCTGCACTCTGCTAATATCACTGTCTCTCTCCATGTGCTATCCCTCACTGTGTGGGTCTAATTGCTGCCTCTGTCAGTGTCTCTCGCTCTTGCAGCTACTCCAGATCCTGCGCCAACAGCATTCTCCACTCCAGAGGGAAGCAACTGGTCAGGCCATGGATGGAGACTGGGGATTTCCAGATCTCTGTGGGACTCAGTGCCATTCTCCATGTGTAACCTTCATTGCATTTGTCTAATTTCCCATTCTGTCCACTTCTCTGTCTCCTTTAGGTATTCCTGATGTCCCTGACTCAGCAGAATTCCCAACTCTTAACTCGTCCATCACCACATTGAAGACAGTTTGTCAGCCAGAGAGAGATGGAGAGTGAGATCTGGAGCCTTGTGTAAATCCTGCAGCCGGTAAGATCACTCACAGTAAACAGCACAGGGTGGAGTTAGTGGACTTTAATTCAGACCCTGAGGGCATGATGTAGGAATAATGCTGGGCAAGGAACATAAAAAATTCTCAGGCTTCATTATCACAATCTTGTCTGTAAATTCATCTGTTCCACAGAACCCTCCCTATGTCTGTCAGTTTCTCCATTGTCTGTTTCATTGATACTACTTCCCCTATCTCTATCAGCCCCTACAATCCTGCTTATTCCTGTAAGCTCCTCCTACCACGACAACTCTCCAAGTTTCTGCCTTTGCCTTTAATCCCGGGTTCTGTCACATCTCTCCTTAACTGAAGAAAAACAGCTCTTCAGTTCCTTAAGCCATCCTGGTCAGTGTAGTCCTTTCCAGACCTGAAAAACCTCCCTGTCTTTGTGACTTCTTTGAACTCCTACTACCTTCATGATCTCTGTAAGCTTCTCGTCACGACAACTAAAAAGCGCTGCACCTCAGTAACCTCCTCCAGCTGTTAGACTCCTCCTTGTCTCTGGGCACAAAGCAGAGTGACCCTGCTTCTCTCATAAATTAGTTTCTGCATTTCTAATGATGACAATGAACTCTTCCTGTCTCTAAAACGCACTCAGTCTCTGTAAACTCTGCTGGTCCCGATTGATGTAATTTTCTTCGGTAGCTATAAACCTTTATACCTTTAATCTCCTCCAGACGCGACCACACACAGTTTATTTCTATAACCTCTATGAGTGATAGAGTCATAGAGATGTACAGCACGGAAACAGACCCTTCGGTCCAACCCGTCCATGCCAACTAGATATCCCAACCCAATCTAGACCCACCTGCCAGCACCCAGCCCATATTCCTCCAAACCCTTCCCATTCATATACCCATCCAAATGCCTCTTAAATGTTGCAATTGTACCATCCTCCACCACATCCTCTGGCAGCTCGTTCCATACACGTACCACCCTCTGCATGAAAAAGTTGCCTCTTAGGTCTCTTTTATATCTTTCCCCTCTCATCCTAAACCTATGCCCTCTAGTTCTGGACTCCCTGACCCCAGAGAAAAAACTTTGTGTATTTATCCTATCCTATCCATGCCCCTCATAATTTTGTAAACCTCTGTAAGGTCACCCCTCAGCCTCCGAAGCTCCAGGGAAAACCGCCCCAGCCTGTTCAGCCTCTCCCTGTAGCTCAAATCCTCCAACCCTGGAAACATCCTTGTAAATCTTTTCTGAGCCCTTTCAGGTTTCACAATTCTTCCGATAGGAAGGAGGCCGGAATTGCACAAAATATTCCATCAGTGGCCAAACCAATGTCCTGTACAGCCACAACATGACCTCCCATCTCCTGTACTGAATACTCTGACCAATAAAGGAAAGCATACCAAATGCCGCCTTCACTATCCTATCTACCTGCGACTCTACTTTCAAGGAGCTATGAACCTGAACTCCAAGGTCTCTTTGGTCAACAACACTCCCTAGGACTTTACCATTACGTTTATAAGTCCTGCTAAGACTTGCTTTCCCAAAATGCAGCACATCGCATTTTTCTGAATTAAACTGCATCTACCAGTTAGCCCATTGTCCCATCTGGTCCAGATCCTGTTGTAACCCTCTTCGTTGTCCACTATACCTCCAATTTTGGTGTCATCTTTAAACTTACTAACTATACCTCTTATGCTCGCATCCAAATAATTTATGTAAATGACAAAAAGTAGAGGGCCCAGCACTGATCCTTGTGTCACTGCACTGGTCATAGGCCTCCAGTCTGAAAAACAGCCCTCCACCACCACTCTGTCTTTTACCTTTGAGCCAGTTCTGTATCCAAATGGCTAGTTCTCCCTGTATTCCATGAGTTCTAACCTTGTTAATCAGCCTCCCATGGGGAACCTTGTCGAATGCCTCCATATAGATCACATCTATCACTCTGCCCTCCTCAATATTCTTTGTTACTTCTTCAAAAAACTCAACTCAATCAAGTTTATGAGACATGATTTCCCACGCACAAAGCCATGTTGACTATTCCTAATCAGTTCTTGCCTTTCCAAATACATGTGCATCTTGTCCCTCAGGATTCCCTCCAACAAATTGCCCACCACCGAGGTCAGGCTCACCGGTCTATAATTCCCTGACTTGTCTTTACCACCCTTTTTAAACAGTGGCACAACGTTTGCCAACCTCCAGTCTTCTGGCACCTCACCTGTGACTATCAATGATAGAAATATCTCAGCAAGAGGCCCAGCAATCACTTCTCTAGCTTCCCACAGAGTTCTCGGGTACACCTGATCAGTTCCTGGGGATTTATTCACCTTTAACTGTTTCAAGACATCCAGCACTTCCTCCTCTGTAATCTGGATATTTTGCAAGATGTCACCATCTATTTCTCTACAGTCTATAAATTCCATATCCTTTTCCACAGTAAATACTGATGCAAAATATTCATTTAATATCTCCCCCATTTTCTCCGGCTCCACACAAAGGCCGCCTTGCTGATCTTTGTGGGGCCCTATTCTCTCCCTAGTTACCCTATTTCCCTTAATATATTTGTAAAAACCCTTTGCATTCTCCTTAATTCTATTTGTCAGACCTATCTCATGTCCGCGTTTTGCCCTCCTGATTTCTGTCTTAAGTACACTCCTACTTCCTTTATACTCTTCTAAGGATTCACTCGATTTATTCTGTCTATACCTGACATATGCTTCCTTCTTTTTCTGAACCAAACACTCAATTTCTTTAGTCATCCAAAATTCCCAATACTTACCAGCCTTCCCTTTCACCCTGACAGGAATGTACTTTCTCTGGACTCTTGTTATCTCATTTCTGAAGGATTCCCATTTTCCAGCCGTCCCTTTACCTGCGAACATCTGCCTCCAATCAGCTTTCAAAAGTTCTTGCCTAATACCGTCAAAATTGGTCTTTCTCCAATTTAGAACATCAACTTTTAGATCTGGTCTATCCTTTTCCATCACTATTTTAAAACAAATAGAATTATGGTCGCTGTCCCCAAAGTGCTCCCCCACTGACAACTCACTCTCCTGCCCTGCCTTATTTCCGAACAGTAGGTGAAGTTTTGCACCTTCTCTCGTAGGTACATCCACATACTGAATCAGAAAATTGTCTTGTACACACTTAAGAAATTCCTCTCCAACTAAACCTTTAACACTATGGCAGTCCCAGTCAATGTTTGGAAAGTTAAAATCCCCTACATAACTACCCTAGTATTCTTACAGATAGCTGAGATCTCCTTACAAGTTTGTTTGGCAATTTCCCTTTGATTATTGGGGCGTCTGCAATACAATCCTAATAAGGTGATCATCCCTTTCTTATTTCTCAGATCCACCCAAATAACTTCCCTGGATGTATTTCTGGGAATATTATCCCTCAGCACAGCTGTAATGCTATCCCTGGTTCACTTACGTCCTTTAGAGAAGACCATCTGACATTCCAACCTGGTCTGGCCTGCACGTGACACCAGACCCACAGCAATGTGGCTGACTCTGTGCTCTACTCTGGTTAATGGGCAGTGGGGCAAAGAATGTTGGTCCAATCAGTGACATCCTCATCCCATGAATGAATAAATAAAACTACATATATCCCTCCCTTCCTCTGCAAACCCCTCCAGCTGCAGCAATCTGTACTGGCTTTGTAACACCGTTCAGTCCCTGACCACTCTCTGTAACACTCTCACCACCTCCAGCACCTTCAGCTCTCCCAGTTCCTTTTGGGACATAAAACCTTGACGGTTATTCCCTCTTCCATCTGACCACCTCCTGCGAGCAGACCCTTTGCAATCCCTTTAAAACTCACTCCTAAGACATTCTCTCACTTCAGGATTTTAAGTCCTTTTTGGTGATCCTCTAAGCCCGATAATCTAATATGATCCTTTTTACTTGAGTGAGGGACCGATGGGGATTTCTTGCTGAGGATTTTTCTGATTCAATGGAATGTCCTTTTGTTGATGTTTTACACTGCTCCTTCAAATGTTTTCCACTGTTCATTGACAGGCACATATTTCAGTCTGTTTCGCCTGTTTACCTTGGTCAGTTCTCATCTCAAACTCATGTAATTGGTTATTTTTGTTTCTAGTTGTAGCTTGTCCTTTCTGTGATTCACTTTAAAACTTTTTATATTTATTTAAACTGCACTTTATCACAATTTCCCAGAGGATCTCTCCAGGTGACATTACTTATTCACGAAGTTTCATCACACAATGGTAACTCTGAGATAGTTATGTCCCTAGCCAGTTGTACAATTTGTGATTCAAAGAAACACTGAAAACTAATTCTCTGAACTCCTCTTCCAATATAACTCTTGCCAGTGTGACTGTCCCACATTTTGTGAATATTTATTTTTCCCAAAATTATCACAATGTGTTTGTTAAAAAAATTCCAATGAGCTCCTGTTTAATGCAGTGATGAGCAATGGAATGCTGTTCGGTGGCTAAAACTGTTCTGCTGCTTGTGTCCTTGGCAAGTGATAGCCAGGATTTACATCCAGACTGACTCTACTTCATGATCTGAGACCAAATGCTTTCTCTGTAATGCCTTTCTTCGTGTAACCCATTTTGCCTGAGTTTCTGCAAGATTGTGAACCATTGAATATTTATGCCCACCTTTTGTTCACCCTGTAACCATGTCTCTCTGGTGTCTAAACCTCTTTTATCTCAGTGTCACAAATCCATCTGCCTTATTGATAAGACTTCGTCCATTCAAAAAAAAACATAATTGACTCTTTCCCACAATTTCCTGTCACAAACCTATTCACTGATGTACACTTTTAGTTAATCGCTGTCCCATCCTGTTCCTTTCTGATTGTCTTCAGCCACATCCCCATACTGTTCTGATGCTTCACCTTTTCTCTTTGGATTTGGAAAGCTCCTTTCACCTGGACCCTGTCCCTGTCTCTGTCAGTTTAAAGACCTGTCAATAAACCTACTGACATGAATGGCCAGGACACTGGTCCCAGCACGGTTCCAGTGGGACCATCCTATAGGATTTTTTTTATAAATCAGGTAGGGGATGTGGGTGTCTCTGGCTGACTAGCCTTTATTGCCCAGCCGAGCTGCCCTTGAACTGAGCAGCTTGCTTGGCCATTTCAGAGGGCAATTGAGAGGCAAACACTTTGCTGTGGGTATGTCGTGCAGACCACGTGAGGATGATCAGGTCTCGTTTTCGAAAGGACAAGTGGGCGGCACGCTGGCTCAGTGATTAGCACTCCTGCCTCACAACACCAGGGTCCCAGGTTCTATTCCAGCCACGGGCGACTGTGTGGAGTTTGCACATTCTCCCCATGTCTGCGTGAATTGCCTCCCGATGCTCTGGTCAGGCGAATTGGCCATCCGAAATTGCCCATAATGTTAGGTGTATTAGGTCGAGGGAGAAGGGTCTGAGTGGGTTACTCTTTGGAGGGATGGCATGGACTGGTTGGGTCGAAAGGCCTGTTTCCACACTGTAGGGAATCTAATCTAAGGGATTGTGACTTTTGTACATCAGCAATGGTTTCATATTTGTTTATGGATTGTGAATTGCTATTTTTAAAATTATTGATTTTAAATTCCACCATATCTTATGATGGGATTCAAACCTGCCTCCCCTGAACATTAGCTGAGGATATGGATAAATGCCCTAACAATAATGTTACTAGGCCATCATTTCACCTGCTCACTGGTTGCTCATCCCTGAGCACTGATACATGAAGCTAAACCCATTCTTCCAACATGATTGTATGATCCTGAAGTCTTTCAGCACGCTGGTGATATCACTCAGTCTCTCTCCATGTGGTATCCCTCACTGTGTGTGTCTAATTGCTGCCTCTGTCAGTGTCTCTCGCTATTGCAGCTACTCCAGATCCTGGGCCAACAGAATTCTCCACTCCACAGAGACGCAACACCACAGGCCAGAGATGGAGTTTGGGATTTTCTGTGGGGCTCATTTCCATTCTCCTTGTGTAACCCTCACTGCATCAGTCTAATTTCCCATTCTGTCCATCTCTTCCTGTAGGTACTCAGTAAGTTGCTAACTCAACTGCTGTGTGTCTCATCCATCACCTCATTGAAGATGGTTGGTCAGCCAGAGAGACAAAGGGCAGGGAGACTTCAATAAATCCTGCAGTGAGGTAAGATCACTCACAGTGCACAGAGCAGAGGGCAGTGAGAGGGCTCCAAACATCGCTAACAAGACATGACATCGATACAGTGCTGGATGGGGAGCACAGTATAGACACACCCCATGCTCAATGACCACATCTACTTTAACTTATGTTGCATTGAGACAGAATGGGGAGTTCATAGTTATCAATCCAGTCCTGTGCTGTCTTAGTGAGCATCAGGACAACAGAGGGGAAAGCAGGCCTCTGACGAGAGGTTGTGAATGCTGCCTGGGATCTTTCTGTTCTGTGTTCTCCCTCCAACACTGTACTAAGACTCACTACTCTGCAACACCGTATCTGTGGCATGGCTTGTGCACCAGTGTCTTCAGTAATTTTTAACTCCTACAATAGTCCCTGTCCCTGTAACTTCCTCCCTTCCCGATAGTCCCTCCACATATTTGAAATGTACTGCATTCCAGACGACCATCCCCATCACTGTAACTTGCTTCAGTGTCTCCAACATGCCTTATTTTGGTACACTTATCCTCTTTAACTGGATACAGAGCGATACAGCACGGAAACAGAACCTGTGGTCCAACTCCTCAATGCTGCCCATGTTACCTAAACTGAATGAGTCTCATTTGCCTGCATTTGGCCCTTATCTCTTCAAACCTTTTCCTCTCCATGTACCTACCCAAATGTCTTTTCCATGCTGTAATTGTTCTTGTTTCTCCCATATGCCTGAGGCAGTCTGTTCCATCTATGCACCATCCTCTGTGAATAATATTCCCCCTCAGCTCCCTCTTTAAATCCTTGCTCTCTCACCTCCCGTTTATACCCTCTAGTTTTGGACTCACCTACCCTTGGTTATTCACCATTCTTAGAGTCACCCCTTGGCCTCCTCTGCCCAAGGGAAATATTTAGGACAATGTTACAAATATCTCCAATGTATGTAACAAAGTGCTGGCCAATGTCAGCAAATGTGCCAAATGTCGCTTTCCCCACCTTGTCCACCTGTGATGCCACTTCCGAGGAACAATGTAACTTGCACCCCCTGCTCTCTCTCACTCTCTCTCACTCTCTCTCACTCTCTCTCTCTCTCTCTCTCTCTCTCACTCTCTCTCTCACTCTCTCTCTCACTCTCTCTCTCACTCTCTCTCTCACTCTCTCTCTCACTCTCTCTCTCACTCTCTCTCTCACTCTCTCTCTCACTCTCTCTCTGTGTTCAACAACCCTGGCCAGAGCCCTTCCATTAACTGTATTAGTCCTCCCTGGTTTGTCTTAACAAAATCCAACACCTGAATTAAACTCCATCTTTCATTCCTTGGTCCACTGGCCCAGTTGGTCAAGATCTTCTTTGATAACCGTATTTACTGCCCACGACACCATTCATTTGATCATCAACAAACTTTCACACAATCACTCCTATATTTTCAACCAAATTGTTTATGTCGATGATGCCCATCAGTGGGCCCAGCCCTGATCCTTTCTTCAATAATGGAATCAAACCATATTCTTGTCATAGACCCATACAGCATGGAAACTGACCCTTCAGGTGATACCCACCATAATCTAAAACTAAACTCTTCCCAGCTGCCTGTTGCTGGCCCATATCACTCCAACCCTTCCCTATTCACCTGTTTATCCAAATATCTTTTAAATGTTGTAATTGTACCCACATCAACCCCTTTCTCAGGAAGTTCATTCCACACTCAAACCACCTTCTGTGTAGCAAATTGCCCCATATCTTTTTTTGAACATCTCTCTCCTCTAACCTTAAAAATGTGGCCCCTCCTCTTGAGACTCTCCCATCCTGAGGAAAAGGCAACTACCATTAAATTGATCTATATACCTCATTTTTTTTTCATAAACCTTTATAGCATCATGTCTCAACCTCCAGGCTCTAGTGAAAAAAAGACTCAGCCTATCCAGCCATTTTTCAGAACTCAAGCCTTCCATACCCAGCAATATCCTGGTAAATCTCTTCTGAATATCCTGCAGCTTTATGATATCCTCCCTGTTAACTGGGTGACCAGAACTGGACAGAGTATTGCAGAACAGGCCTCTCAAATGTCTTTGCAATCTCAACATGACGTCCCAAATCCTACACTCAATGGACTGAGCCATAGTCAGGCATGCCAAGCAGTGTCTTATCCATCCTGTGATGCAAACTTCAAGAATTATGTACCTGAACCCGGAGTGCCCTCTGATCTAAAACACGAACCGAGGCCTTAACATTAATTGTATAAGCTCTACCCTTGTTTGTTTTACAAAATGCATTACCTCGTATTTATTCAGATTGAATTCCATCTCTAGTTTTTCAGCCCATTCACTCCCTTCATCAAGATCCCTTTGTAATCTCAGAAAACCTCCTTCACTGTCCATGATGCCACCCTCCAGCCTGCCAGCCCATCACACATGGCTGTCAGTAGTACACATACCTTTGCTAGGGGCTCCACAATTTCTTCCCTAGCATCCCACATTGTCCTGTGATACACTTAATCAGGTTCTGGGACTTGCCATAGCTTTGTGTTTTAAAACCTCCAGCACCACCTCTTCTATAACATGCACTCTTTTCAAGTCATAGAGATATACAGCACAGAAATAGAACCTTCGGTCCAAACTCGTCCAGGCTTACCAGAAGATCTAAATAAATCATTCCCTTTTCCAGCATTTGGCCCATATACGTCTACACCCTTACTATTCAGATGCCCATCCAGATACCTTTTAAATGTTGTCATTGTATCAGTCTCCACTACTTTCTTTCTCAGCTCATTCCATACACACATCACCATGTGTGTGAAGAAGCTGTCCCTTCAGTCCCTCTGTAAACCATTCACCTCTAACCTTAAACCTATGCCCTCTAGTTTTGGACTCCCCACCTTCTGGGAAAAGGCCTTGTATGCTTACCCTATCCATACCGCTCATGTTCATATAAACCTCTGTAAGGTCATCCCTCAGTCTCCGATTCTCCAGTGACAGTAACGCCAGCTTATTCAGCAACAACCCGGGCAATATCTTGTTAATCTTTTCTGAGCCCTTTCAAGTTTCACAACATCCTTCCTGTAGCAGAGAGACTGGAATTGCAGAGTACTCCAATTGTGGTCTAATCTATTACTTATTTATTATTTATTGAGTACCAGCCTCAATCTTCTTACTGGCCTTACGTTTACTTAAGGTCCAACACCCTGCCAGACTAGGTTATATCCACTCAAGTAGCTCGAGCAATTCACCCCACCAGGATATGGGTCCCTCTCCCGCTCCCAGTTGAGGTGCCTTTCCCATCCTGTCTCCCTGTGCTGACACCTTCAGGGATCTATGGACTTATCCACCAAGGTCCCTGTATTCCTCAGTACTCCGCAAGGACCTACCGTTTATTATGTCTGTACTTCTCTTATCGTACCTCCCACAGAGTATTACCTCACTTCAATCAGAACTAAACTCTGCTTCGATTATCATCTGATCGACGTTGGACTACAGACTGAGACCATCCTCCTCACTGTGAACAACACCCTCATCTTTCATGTCATCTGCAAATGAACTAATGATACCTTCTGCTTTCACATCTGAGTTATTAATGTTCAATGGTTCCTGCACAGATCTCTGTGGTACATCCACTGGTGAAAGTATTCTATCCACCAATTTTGCATCCAATTGCCAACTTGCCTTGGAACCCAGTCCTTTTGGACCAGCCTTCCAGTTATTCAAGTCCATGTAAACCACATCATCTGCACAGCCCTCATCAATATAATTAAGCACCATTTCAAAAAGACTGGACTGAATTCCTCAGACAGTATCTTCCTCTGCCAAATCCGTGATGACTAAGCCGAGTTGATCCTTACCTTTCCAAGTGTTGATTCATCCCCACAGTAGTTTCCAATAATTTCCCTCCCCCTGCTGTCAGACTATCTGCTCTGTAATTACCTGGCCTATCCCTGCTGCCCTTCTTGAACAAAGGAACCACATTACCGATCCTCCAGTCATTCAGCACTTCACCTGTGGCCAGCAAAGTATGATATTTATCCACCAGGGCCCCAACAACCTCTGGGTAATTCGCATGGGGCCAAAGAATGCTGGTCCAGGCAGTGACACCCACATCCCATGAATGAATAAGTAAAAATCCATATGTCCCTCCCTACCTCTGCAAACCCCTCCAGCTGCAGCAATCCGTACTGGCTTTGTAACACGTTCAGGCCCTGACCACTCTCTGTAACACTCTCACCACCTCCAGCACCTTCACCTCTCCCTGTTCCTATCGTGTCATTAAACCCTGACAATGATTCCCCTTCCCACTGCCCTCGTCCTGCTAGCAGACCCTTTACAATCCCTTTAAAACTTACTCCTAAAACTCTCTCTTACTTCAGGATTTTATGTACTTTGTGGTGATCTTCTCAGCCTCATAACCTAATATGATCCATTTTGTTCTGAGTGAGGGACCGGTGGGGATTTCTTGCTGAGTTTTTATCTGTTTCAGTGGAATGTCCTTTTGTTGAGTGTTTTGCACTGTTCCTTCAAATGTTTTCCACTGTTCATTTACAGACACACATTTCAGTCTGTTTAGCCTGTTTACCTTGGTCAGTTCTCATCTCAAACCCACGTAATTTGCTATTTTTGTTTCTAGTTGTCCTTTCTGTGATTCGCTTTAAAACTTTATATTTCTTTAAACTGCACTTTATCACAATTTCCCTGTGGATCTCTCCAGGTGACATTACTCATTCACTATGTTTTATCACATAACAGTCTCTCTGAGACAGTTACGTCCCTCGCCAGTTGCACAATGTGTTATTCTCAGAAACACTGAAAAAAATTCTCTGAACTCCTCTTCCAATATCACTGTTGTCAGTGTGATTGTTCCGGACTTTGCGAATATTGACATTTAACTAAATGTTCACCATGCCTATATTAAAAATTCCAATGAATTCCTATTTATTGCAGTGATGAGACATGAAATGCTGTTCGGTGGGTGGTCTAAAACTGTTCTGCTCCTTGTGTCCTTGGCAAGTAGTAGCCAGAATTAACATTCAGACTGACTCTACTTTATGATCTGTTGCCAAATGCTTTCTCTGTAATGCCTTTCTTACCCATTATTGTGAGCGTCGTCCATTTTGCCTGAATTTGCACAAGGTTGTGATCCATTGAATATTTATGTTCCACCTTTTGTTCGCCCTGTAACCATATCTCTCTGGTGTCTCAATCTCTTTTATCTCTGTGTCACAAATCCATCTACCTGGTTACAGAGACTTTGTCCATTCATAAAAACACATAATTTACTCGTTCCCACAATTTCCTGTCACAAATGGATTTGCTGATCTCCAGTTTTAGTTAAACTTTGTCTCATCCTGTTCCTTTCTGTTGTCTTCGGTCACATTCCCACGCTGCTCTGATGCTTCACCTTTTCCCTTTGGATTTGGAAAGCTCCTTTTACCTGAAGCCTGTCCCTGCATACTCTCTGTCAGTTTAAAGCCCTGTCCATAAATCTACCAATGTGATTGGCCAGGACATTGTTCCACTGGAACTGTGCTGGGACCAATCTGAATGGATTTTTAAAAAAATCAGGTATGGGATGTGGGTGTCTCTGTCTGACTAGCCTTTATTGCCCATCCCTTGCTGCCCTTGAGCTGAGCAGCTGGCTCACCCATTTCACAGGGTCATTGAGAGGCAAACACTTTGCTATGGGGATGTCGTGCTGACCACATGAGAGTGAACTGGTGTCTTTCTCTGAAGGTCAAGTGTTTGGATTTTTTATCAATATTTATTTATGGATTGTTAATTCCAATTTTTAAAACATATATTCATTTAAAATTCCACGTGGTTAGAAGTTCGAAAGAAGGGGGTGGTCACTTTGTTGGGACTGTATTGTAGACTGTTGTAGACCCAACAGATACCAGAGGAGCAGCTGTGTAGAGAGATTGTAGATAACTATAGGAATAATAGAGGAGTGCAGGCTGGAGATTTTAATATTCCCTGTATTGACTGGGCCACCTCGAGTATAAAAAGAACTGGACGGAGGGCAATTTTTCAAATGTGTCCAAGGAAGGTTCCTAAATCAATATGCAGAGGGTCCTACTCTACTCAGGCAGGTGTAACACTGGACCTCCCCTCAGAAAACGAGGTCGAGCAAGTGACTGAAGTGTCATTCAGAGAGCACTTTGGGTCCAGTGCCCACAACAGTCTTCGTTTTAACATAATTATGGAAAAAGATCAGCAGGTCCACAGATTGAAGAGGAATACTGGAAAAGGGCCAGGTTTGGGGCCAGTAGGCAGGATCTGGCTAGCGTCAATGCCGTGAATTTAAAATTGCACAATGCCCAGCTATAATCCAACTCGCTTTGGAAGGGCTGGTGATCACTGTAACAGGTGGAAGGCTTAAACTAAATTTGTTTGATATTATATTCCATGACACTGCCATCCTGTTGCTATAAATTCTGTACTGTTAGGATTGTGCTCCCCAACCACCTGATGAAGAAGCAGTGTTCTGAAAGCTAGTGCTTTCAAATAAACCGGTTGGACTGGAACCGAGTGTCGGTGATTTTTAACTTAGTACACCCCCAGTCCGACACCGGCACCTCCACATTATGATTCTAATCGATTGGGTGAGTCTGGTTGAAGGAAAAGGAACAACTGGCAAATGGGAGGCTTTTCAAAGTGTGATCTCAAGAATCCAGGACCAGTATGCCCCATTGGGGTAAAGGGAAAAGCTGGCAGGGTTAGGGATCCTTGGCTGATGAGGGATAATAAGGTTCTGGTCTTGAAATGAAGACTGCATGCATTGGGTTTAAGATTTCCATATCTACATATTCTTAAAGACACGATCAATCTGTGGAGACCGTACAATCCTCTCAGTCCCTGTAATACTCCCAATCTGCAGAAGTCATTCCAATGCCTGTGACTCTTTCAATACAGTTCCTACAAGACCCTCTATCTATGTGATATCTTTTCATTGCCAGCACCCACCCTGTCAATGTAAGCTCCTCCAGTGTCTCCATCCATCTAATCATTTTCATAATCTCCTCCAACTCTTACATGTGTAAACATCACCCTCCCCTACAACCCTTCCCACTCTGACCAAACTGGAGGAGGTTACTAATGCTCCCTAATCTGTGAAAGTGTCTCCAACCAAAATTGCTGTCTTTATCACTTGGAGAATCTGTCTAATTCCACACCCTCTTTATCTAAATAACCTGCAGACCCTAAGCCTTCCTGTGTCTATAAACATCTTCAGTCCCGACTACCCTCCATACGTCTATTTGTTTTTCCAATCTGTACAACCCACTTTATCTCTGTACTCGGCTCCATTCACCTGAAACATTCCTGTCTGTGTAAAACACCCCATCCTACCAACATCCTTATTCCTGTAAACTGCTCCATTCCTCCCAACCTCCCCATCTCCATGAACTCCTGTCGGCCCGACAGCTCTCCACATTTCTGTAACCTCCTGTGGCTCTATGCTCTTCCCTCCCTGTGAAAGCACCTCCAGTCCCCACAATTCTTGCAGTCTGGTCATCTGCTGCAGATCAGACCATTGCTGTCTCTGTTACCTCATACAACTTTAGCAACGCCTCCTATTTGTGTCACTTCATTCAGATCGCATCCTCTCCCGCTTCCCGAAACCTCTTGCTGCCATCTTAACCCTTGCTATTTAGAACATGGAATAGCACATTCCAGTACAAGCTCTTCCACCCACAATATTGTGCTGACCTTTTATCCTACTCTGAAGATGAAACGAACCTACATACCTTACATATTACTATCATTGTTGTGCCTATCCAAGAGTTGCTTAGATGTCTGCAATGTGTCTGAATCTACTACCACGGCTGGCAGTCCATTCCACACACTCACCACACTCTGTGCAAATAACGTACCAGTCCCGTCCATGCCGACAGGATATCCCAACCCAATCTAGTCCTACCTGCCAGCACCTGGCCCATATCCCTCTGATATCTAAGCTAAACCTTCCGCCAGTTACCTTAAACTTATGTCCCCTTGTGATAGCCATTTCTCCATGTGAAGTAGTCTCTGGTTATCCACTCTATCTATCCCTCTCATTCCCTTGTCCACCTCTATCAAGTCACCATTCTTCCTCCTTCGCTGTGATCAGAAAAGCCCTAGCTTCCACTACCTACCTTCTATGGGCATGCCCTCCAGTCCAGGCAGCATCCTGCTAAATCTCCTCTGCACTGTCTTTAAAGCTTCCACGTCCTCCCTATAATGAAGCGAACAGAACTGTTCACAATATTCGAAGTGTGGTCTAACTGGGGTTCTGTAGAGCTGCAGCAAAATCTCACATCTCTTAAATTCAATCCCCCTGCTAATGAAAGCCAACACACCATCCACCTTCTTAACAGCCTGTCAACTTGGGTGGGATCCTGAGGGACACAGGATCCCTTTGTTCCTGATCGCTGCTAAAAATCCTGCCTTTAACCACATACAGGTTTTCTGCAGAATCCTCCAATCTAAAACTATTCCTATCTTTGTAAGTTCGTCCAGTCCCTATAACACTCATTAACTGTGAAACCTCCTCAAGTCCATATATTCCTAATGTCTGCAAAATCCTCCCGTCCTGATGTCCCTCCGTATCTCTGTAACCCCCACCATCCTCCAGTGCCCTTCTGGGGAACATTGCAGAGGAAGGAGGAGTTGGAGAGTCTGGACCATGTTACAAGGTATGAAGGGCTGCAGAACTTGGAGGATGGTACAAATGTTGAAAGGGACGTGGGTCTTGAAGAAGGTTAGGTGTTCCGGGATTCATTGAACCTGTAGGATAGGACAAGGGATGGCTTGTGGAACCTGGAGGATATTATGATTTGAACCACAGGTAATTTTTGATTGGACCGTTCAGCCAATCTTCCAGTCATAGAGATGTACAGCATGGAAACAGACCCTTCATTCCAACCCAGCCATGCCGACAGGGTATTCCAACCCAATCTAGTCCCACCTGCCAGTACCTGGCCTATCTCCCTCCAAACCCTTTCTATTCATATATCCATCCAAATGCTTCTTAAATGTTGCAATTTTACCATCTGTAAGACTGGCTGAAAGATCCAATCAAACATTACCTGTGGTTCAAATCATAACATCCTCCAGGTTCCCCAACCCATTCATGGTCCCATCCTGCAGATCAGATATCCCAACCCAATGTAGTCCCACCTGCTAGCACCCGGCCCATCTCCCTCTAAACCCTTCCTATTCAACTACCCATCCAGATGCCTTTTAACTGTTGCAGTTGTACTAGCCTCCACCACTTCCTCTGGCAGCTCATTCCATATATGTACTATCATCTGCGTGAAAAAGTTGCCCCTTTTTATCTTTTATATCTTTCTACTCTCACTCTAAACCTCGCCCTATAATTCTGGACTCGCACACCACAGGAGAAAGACTTTGTCTCTTTACCCTATCCATGTCCCTCTTGATTTTATAAACCTCGATGAGGTCACCCTCAGCCTCCAACTCTCCAGGAAAAACAACCATCACCTGTTCAAACTCTCCCTATAGCTCATCCCTGGCAACGTTGTTGTAAATCTTTTCTGGACCCTTTCAAGTTTCACAACATCCTTCCGATCGGAAGTAGAACAGAGTTGCATGCAGCATTCCAAAATTGGCCTAACCACTGTCTTGTACAGCCGCAACATGACCTCCCAACTCCTGTACCCAATACTCTGACCAATAAAGGAATGCATACCAAGCGCCTTCTTCGCGATCCTAACTACCTGTGACTCTACTGTCAAGGAACTCTGTATTTCATTTGAAAGATTTCATAGACAGGGAGAGTGGTCCGAGGTTTTCTGGGTGATGCTAGTTCAGTCTAAGCTGGTAGGCAGATCCAGTGAAGTATTTGCAGCGCTGTCTGATGAATGGTCGAGAGATAATGCACATGTCAACCAGGCTATTTTAAGTGCTTATGGATTGCTTATGAAAGGGAAGCCACTACAATTCCCTTTACCGTTCCATCGCTATCTGTCAAAGCTCTTTCAGGTCTATATCCTCCGAATTGTTGAAACCTGCTCTAACAATTGCAACTCCCGTTATTTCCTAACATTGTTGAGTCTCTAAAACCATCCCTTTCAGTTTAATCTCCTCCACTGCATACAACACTCCTAGCCTGTTTAATCTGTTCAATTCCTTCAGTTCCTATATACCTATGTATAGGTGTGACTGCTTTGTGGCCATTGTATCCTCATTTATATCTGCAAAAGGCTCTGCTCACTATAGCATATCCTATGCTCATAAATGAATCTGGTCTCTCACAAGACTCTCTATCACTCTCTCCTCCAGTCTCTACAAGCTTCCCTATCCCTGTCGTACCTTGCAGCATGCACCCCACTCACTCTCTCTGACATACCTTCCAGTGCATAAATTCATCTCTCCTTCTAACTGTATCCAGTCTATAACTTCATCCCTGTCCGTGCAACATCCTCCAGTCCATATACTCCTCTCTATTGCTGCAGCATTCTCCAGCTTATATCATCTTCCATGTGCTTGCAACATTCTCCAGTCCATACTACCCACCCTTTCCCTGTAACATTCTCCAGTCCATACCATCCTCCTTATCACTGTGATATTCTCCAGATCCCACAAATGTTGTTAAATGTACGAAATCCTGGAATTCTGTGAATGGTCTACGTCCTGATCAACATTGTCCATGTAACGATCCACAACCCTACACACATCCCTATCTCTGGAATCTAATCAAAGACGCTTTATCTCTCTATCTTCCTCCAAACAATAAAATGTTTTCTCCTGCGAACAATCTGTAGCAACTGTAACTATGTTTAACCCTGCAACATTGTCACACCCCCAAACATCTCTCCCACTCTGTGACCTCTAACCATCCCTCAAAGGCCCTCTCTCGGTGACACGCACCATGCATTTGCAACAAGGCAGATGGAATGACAGCATTAACTGAAGGGAACAGATATGATCGAACTGTTATTGTGGAGGTGTGGCTGCAGCATGACCATCGCTGGGATGTGATTATTGAGGGGTTGTAGGGATTTAGGCAGGATCAGCAAAAAACCAAACAGGTCCCGTTTTGTTGTGAAGAAAGGCCGCAGTCAGTGCATTAGTGAGACAGCCAATTTAATCTGGGAATCAAAATATAGAGTCATTTTGAATGGACAGCTTCTAAATAGCAAGGGAGATCTGGGAGATCAAATCACAATCCATGCATGTTGTTAAGTCGGATGCAATATTTTCTTGGTGATAGTAGACAGAGGCATGTGCAGTGGTCAATTTCTGATTGGACGTCTGTTTCACAAGGATCAGTGCTGTGATGTCTGTGTGTAATTTATATCTGTGATTCAGATGAAAAGGTCAGCAGTTTGAGTGGTAATTTTGCAGTCGACATTTGGAAAGGCATGTAATGATTAGGGATAGTTAGGGGAATTGTGGATAGTGAGGAAGAGTGTTCAAGGTTGCAGCAGTATGTAGATCAGCTGTAACATTGGGCAGAGATGGGGCAAATTGAATTTCATCGGGACAGGTGTGAAGTGATGCATAGAACATAGAACATAGAACAATACAGCACAGAACAGGCCCTTCGGCCCACGATGTTGTGCCGAACTTCTAACCTAGATTTAAAAACCCATCCATGTACCTATCCAAATGCTGCTTAAAGGTCGCCAATGAATCTGACTCTACCACTCCCACGGGCAGCGCATTCCATGCCCCCACCACTCTCTGGGTAAAGAACCCACCCCTGACATCTCCCCTCTACCTTCCACCCTTCACCTTAAATTTATGCCCCCTTGTAACACTCTGTTGTACCCAGGGAAAAAGTTTCTGACTGTCTACTCTATCTATTCCTCTGATCATCTTATCAAGTCACCCCTCATCCTTCGCCGTTCCAACGAGAAAAGGCCGAGAACTCTCAACCTATCCTCATACGACCTACTCTCCATTCCAGGCAACATCCTGGTAAATCTTCTCTGCACCCTCTCCAAAGCTTCCACATCTTTCCTAAAGTGAGGCGACCAGAACTGCACACAGTACTCCAACTGTGGCCTAACCAAAGTCCTGTACAGCTGCAACATCACTTCACGACTCTTGAATTCAATCCCTCTGCTAATGAACGATAATACTCCATAGGCCTTCTTACAAACTCTATCCACCTGAGTGGCAACCTTCAAAGATCTATGTACATAGACCCCAAGATCCCTCTGTTCCTCCACCTGACTAAGAACCCTACCATTAACCCTGTATTCCGCATTCTTATTTGTTCTTCCAAAATGGACAACCTCACACTTGGCAGGGTTGAACTCCATCTGCCACTCCTCAGCCCAGCTCTGCATCATATCTAAGTCCCTCTGCAGCCGACAACAGCCCTCCTCACTGTCCACAACTCCACCTATCTTCGTATCATCTGCAAATTTACTGACCCACCCTTCGACTCCCTCATCTAAGTCATTAATAAAAATTACAAACAGTCATTAATAAAAATTACAAGCATTTATGAAGTCAAATGGAAGAGAGAAGTACACTAATTGACTAGTTGGAAACATTGATAAACAGAGAGACACTGGAAGCAAATCCATAGCTCCCTAAAAATAACAACACAACAGGATGTGGTGGTCAAGGGGGAGTATGGTATGCTTACCTTTATTGGGCACAGTATTGAGTACAGACGTTTGCATGTCATGTTGTGACTGAATGAAACTTCATTCGACCATGTTTGGAAAGTTGCGTGTCATTCTCATCGACACACCACAGGAAGGATGTGGAGGTTTTGGGGAGGTTCCAACAGAGGGTTGGCAGAATATTGCCTGGATGAGACTGTGCTTAAGGAGGTTGGACGCAGTTGGATTGTTTTGCGAGAATATTCGAGACTGAGGGGTGACCTTGTACAGGTATAGAGCATGAGGAGAGGCGTGAATAGTGTGGATAGTTGGAATCCTCCTTCCAATGTCGAAATATCAAATACTAGGGCGCATCGGTTTAAGGTGAGAGTGAGAAGTTTTAAGTGAGATGAATGAGGCCAATTGTCTTTACCGAGCAATGTGATTATTGAGGGGTTGTAGGGATTTAGGCAGGATCAGCAAAAAAACAAACAGGAGGTGGGAGAGGTGGCAACAAGAGCAAACATTTGAAGGGCATTTAGACAGAAACATGAACAAACAGAGAATAGAGGGATATCGCCCATGTGCAGACAGATGGGATTAGTTGAGAATAGCATCATGGTCAGCACAGCCATGGTGGGCCGAAGGGCCTATTACTCTGCTGTACTGTTCCATTTTCTAACTTAACGACATCTAACCTGTCAAAGCCCCTCCGAATCCTGGATATTTCATTCAATTTCTCTCACATTCTTCAAAACCCCAATAGGTTCAAGGGCAATCTACTCCAACTCTTCACATTGGAAAATCCCGCCATCTCCAGGATCAGCCAAGCGAACCTTCCCTGGACTGCCTCCAACACAAGAATGTCTTTCCTGAGGGCACACATACTATTCATTATAATCTAGGTGTGGTCTGACTTGTACCTTGCATTGTTTTAGCAAGACCTCCCTATATTTAGACTCCATTCCCTTTGCCTTCTCAATTACTTGCTGGTCCTGTAAGCTACCTGTTTCAGATTGAATCACAAGGATTCCCAAAATCCTTTGTGCAGTCAGTCTGAAACCAAACGGTGTTAGCCTGACAGTAAGTCGGGAACGTGCTGGAAAGTGCTATAAAGAATATGACAATAAATGAGAACTAGATACTTAGAAACAATGTGAGATGTATGATTTTATAAAAGGGGAATATTTTTAAATCTGTTGCATTCTATATTTTGGTGTGACCATAAATGGCAGAATAGATAAGGGTGGGGGAGGATAGTTGCAGTAGAGGGATATTTGAAATTTCAGAAGCATTTTGAAAAGTTTCAACAAGGGCTAAAAATTAGCTCGTGAGAGAATAGGGCCGCTGAAAGGTCAATGAGGCTGTCTGTGTGGAATCACTGCTGATGATGGAGATATTGAACAAATATTTTGTGTTAGGCTTTACTGTGGTGAAAGACATGGAAGCTCGGGAACTTGGGAAAATACATAGGGATGTCTTGAAAAGAGTTCACATTGGAGAACAGGAGGTGCTGGATGTCTTAAAATGGAAAAGTTAGATAAAACCTTTGGACATGATCAGATATACCCCAGCGCCTTGTGAGAAGCGAGGGAGGAAATTGCAGGGCCCCTCCCAGAGATATTTGTATTATCGACAGCTACTACGGACCAGTGAGACTGATGCAGAGGTGGTAAGTTGTTGGAGGAGATTCTGAGAGAAACGATCATCGTGCATTTGGAAAGGTAAGGACAGATTAACGATCGTCAGCATGGCTTTGTGCATGGGAAATCATGCCTCAAATGTGAGTGTGGAGGTAGACAAGTGAGAGGTCAAAGCAGAGCAGTACACGATGTCCACATGAACTTTAGCAAGGCCTTTGACAAGGTTCTACATGGCAGACTGGTTAGTAAGTTTAGATCAGACATAACCAGGGAGCGCTCACCAACTGGATACACGACAGGATTGACTGTAGGAGACAGAGCGTGTTCATAGAGGGTTTCTGCTCAAACTGCAGGCCTGTGACCAACGGTGTGCCATGGGGTTCGGTGCTGGGTCACTGTTGTGCATCATTTATATAAACAGATTAGATGATAATACAGGAGCCATGGTTAGCAAGTTTGTGAGTGAGACTGAAATTGGTAATAAAGTGGACAGTGAAGAGGGTTATCGAAGAGTACAATGGAATCAACAGTACTGCTGGACCACTGAGGTAAGGAATAACAGGTGGAGAAATGCAAGATGTTGTATTGTGGTAAAGCAGACCAGGCTGGACTTGTACAATTAATGCTTGGGCCTTGGATATTGTTGTGAATCATTTCATTGACCCAGGGATGCAGGTACACAGTTTTTTGGAAGTAGCGTCACGGGTAGACAGTCTGGTGAAGCAGGCGTTTGGGATGGTAACCCTTCATTGGGCAGAGCATTGAGAGTAGGAGTTGGGATGTCATGGTGTATCTGTACAGGACATTAGTGAGGCCTCTGTATAAGCATTGTTGATTATCTGGAAAAAATCAACTTGTTCACGTATGTCCTTTAGGGAGGGATATATGACATTCTTACCTGGTCTGGCTCACATGTGACTCCAGTCCCACAGCAATATGGCTGGCTCTGAGTTGCCTCTGGGCAATTAGCAGGAGGGCAATGGATGCTGGTCCATCCGGTGACATCCTTCGGCCTTGAATGAATCAATGAAATATACATATGTCTATCCCTACCTTTGCAAACAGCTCTGGCTGCAGCAATCCGTACTGGCTTTGTACCGTTGTTCAGGCCTTTACCCCTCTCTGTAATACTCTCACCACCTCCAGCACCTTCAATCCTCCCTGTTCCGCTACTCTGATTAAACACTGACAATATTTCCTCTTCCTACTGCACTCCTCCACATTTCTAAATGTTGGTTACTTCAGAATTGATCGGTTTTTTTTTCATCTCTTAATCAAATCGGCCAAGACCATCTGAAGTGGGAAGGAGCATTGGGAAGGTGTCGAACACCTCGAGACTTACTGTGGGGAAAACGGGAATCGAGGAGAAAACAGCACAAGGAGCGCGCTGTCATATCAACACCCCACCCACCCCCTTTCCACGTTCACCTTCTGCCTCAAGTGTAACAGAGTCTGTGGAAGGCCACATCGGTCTGTACAGCCAACTCCAGACTCCCCCACCCCCACTGAGAGTGGGAGACAGTCAGCCTCATCTGTGAGCCACTGCCAAAGAGATGATGAGATAGAAAGGTTGAATCCCCTCACAATTATCCCAGTGTCTTTGTTACAAATTCAAACAATTCCCTGTTGATGCAGTGTTTAATAATGTCATATCACTTAGTATCTCTCCATGTGGTATCCCTCGCTGTGTGGGTCTATTTACTGCCTCTGTCAGCATTTCTCCCTCTTACAGATGGTCTGAGATCATGAGTCAACAGAATTTTCCATTCCAGAGAGATGCAGCAGCACAGGCAAGGGATGGAGACTGGAATTATCGAGATCTCTGCTGGACTCAGTGCCACTCTGCATGTGTTATCCTCATTGCATCAGTCTAATTTCCCATTCTGTCTATTTCTGTCTCATGCAGCTCATCAGGATGTTCCTAACTCCTTTCTCATCTATCACCTCATGGAAACTGGTTGGTCAGCCAAGAGAAATGGAGAGGGAGATCTGGAGCCTTCAGTAATTCCTGCAGCTGGTAAGATCACTCACAATAAACAGCACAGGGTGGAGGTAGACCAGGAAGACAGGACAGAGATATAGAGCTGGGCAAGGAACAGCAACATTCTAGACTTCATTCTCACCATCTTGTGAGGGTCCTGCTTTCACCTCTGCTGTACTGGTCCTCAATGCGACAGCACAGGGGATCGCAGGCATCAATCCTGGCCCATGCTGTGTTCGTGATCTCTGTAATATCCTCCAGCCCCAATAATCCTTCCTCTGTCTGGAGTCTCCTCTAGTCCACATCATTTTCTGTTTCTCTGTCTCTGTCTCTGTCTCTGTCAGGTTCTCCAGTCCCTAACACCCTAATCCCTAACCTTCTCCAGTAGATACTAAATTCCTTCATCCCTGTAAACCCTGACAGCCCTGTCTATCCCTGTAAGCTTCTCCCATCACTATCACCCTCCATGTCAATGTATTTGTCTTTAACCTCTCCATCGGTCCCTACCTATGTAATCTTCTCCAGCTCCTACAACCCTTCCTTAGCTGTGAAAAATTTGTAATCTCCTTATCCTTCTCCAATTCTTTGATCTTTACCTTGTTAAATTTCACCCTCATTCCCGACCCCCATACCCCTCCCGACTTCAGGAACCTCTTTCACTTTGCGCAACCCTCCCCATTTGTGTAATTGTCTCCAACCCAGTAACCTGGACTTCTCCATTGCGTTCCTATCTATGTCGACTCCAGAGCCTAGAAGCCTTCTTATATCTGTAAATGTCTTCAATCACAACAACCTTCCATATCTCTGTTAGTATACACAATAATCTCCTAGATGAAACAGCCCCCTGTCTGTGCCTCTCAGTCTGCCTGCCTCTTCCTAACTCCATCCCTATCCCTATCTCCAGAATCTAATCCAGCTCCCTCTCTCTCTGTAAATTCCTCCAATCCCCACACACCTTTGTCCCTCTGACATTCTTGACCAGATGTCACTGTGTTTACTTCTTAGCCTCCCTATCTCTGTAACCTCTACCCATCTGTTCAACCCCCCACTACTGAGGAATGACTCCCTTTATTCGCCATAAGGCAGATGGAATGACAGTGAACAGATATGATGGAACTGTCATTACGGAGGTGTAGCTGCAGAATGACCATTGCTGGGAAGTGAATACGAAGGGTTGTTGGGATCGAGTTATAGAGTCAGAGAGATGTGCAGCATGGAAACCGACCCTTCGGTCCAACCCATCCATGCTGAGCAGATATTCCAACCAAATCTAATCCCAATATGCAGACTAGGCAAAAAGCCAAAAAGTTGTGAAGGAAGTATGAGGTTAATGCATTAATGAGACAGTCATGTAGATCTGAATATCAAAAGTGGAGCTGAGAATAACCAAGCAGCAGCAACCATTAGCAGGAATTCTTTTGTAGGCACCAAACAGTGATGGGAATGTCAATATGGTTACAGTCAGGACGCTGAATGTACTTATGGCAAGGGCAGTACAGTAACTGTGTGACAGTGGTCTCTATGCCAACGAGCGTGTTGGATTTAATTTGTTGGTGTGAATATAAATGGCAGAATTGTAAGGGTGTAGGAGGGGTGTAGTGGTATAGGGGATATGGTGTATTTGAATTATCAGAAGCCTTTATGCAAGTTTTAACAGGGAAAAGAACGGACAAAGGAAGCACATGGTGAGGGGAAGAAACTGACAGGACAGCGTACCTGCAGAGTTACTGCCTTTTGCTGTTTGAATTCATGTATCGCTGGATATCGGAGTGCATTTATCGGATTTAAAGGTTACTGTAGATTATATCTGCAATAAATGCTTCTGCTTGTGAATCCTATCAGATCGAATGGATTGGTTGGAGAGACAGTTTAAGACAATACAGAATTGGTAACAGCAACAGTATGTGATGGATGGCAGTTATAGGAAGGGGGACAGTCTCAGATAGAGTTACATAGATGGGTTAACTCCAAAAAAGGCAAGAGAGTTAAGCAGCTAGTGCAGGAGTCTTCTGGGGCTGTCCCCATTTTAAGCAAATATGCTGTTTTGGAAAATGTAGTGGGTGATGGATTCACACGGAACGTAGCACAAACAGGCAGGTTTGTGGTATGGAGACTGGCACTAATGCAACAAGGGATACGTCGGATTCCATGAGGTCAGTTGTGTTAGGGGACTCGCTAGTCTGAGGTACAGACAGACGGTTCTGTGGACAGCAGAGAAATAAGCAGATTAGTGTGTTGCTTCCCTGGTGCCAGGATCAAGGATATCTCAGAAAGTGTGCAGAATGTTCTCATGGGGAGAGGGGCCAGCAAGAGGTCATTGTCCAAATTGTAACCAACGACATAAGAAGGGAAAACATTTGAGATTATGGACGGAGATTGCAGGGTGATAGGCAGAAATTTTAAAAAAGAGGATCTTGAGAGTAATAATATCTGTATTACTCCCGGCGCTATGAGCTAGTGAGGACAGGAATAGAGGGATAGAGCAGATGAATACATGGCTTAGGAGCTGGTGTATGGGAGAAGTATTCACATTTTTGGATCACTGGAATCTCTTTTGAGGTAGAAGGAACCTGTACCAGAAGGACGGATTGCACCTAAATTGGAAGGGGGCGAATATACTGGCAGGAAGATTTGCCACAGCTGCTCGGGAGGTTTTAAACTAGTTTGGGCGGGGGGGGGGGGGGAGGGGGTGGGGAGCTGGGGGCCGGGAGATAGTGAGGAAATAGATCAATCTGAGATTGGTAAACTGAGAACAGAAACGAGTCAAAGAGTCAGGACGGGCAGGGACAAGGTAGGACTAATAAAGTAAACTCCATTTATTTCAATGCAAAGGGGCCGAATAGGGAAGGCAGATGAACTCAGGGCATGGTTAGGAATATGGGACTGGGATATCATAGCAGTTACAGAAACATGGCTCAGGGATCGGCAGGACCGGCAGATAATGTTCCAGGTTACAAATTCTACAGGAAAGATAGAAAGGAAGGCAGGACAGGAGGGGGAATGGAGTTTTTGATTAGGGATAGCATTACAGGGGTACTAAGGGAGGATATTCCTGGAAATACATCGAGGGAAGTTATTTGGGTAGACCTGAGAAATAAGAACGGGATGATCGCCTTATTGGGATTGTATTATAGACTCCCTAATAGTCAGAGGGAAATTGAGAAACAAACTTGTGAGAAGATCTCAACTATCTGTAAGAAAGTAGGGTGATTATGGGAGGAGATTTTAACTTTCCAAACATAGACTGGGACTGCCGTAGCGTTAAGAGTCTAGATGGAGAGGAAGTTATTCAGTGTGTAGAAGAAAATTTTCTGATTCAGTATGTGGATTAACCTACTAGAGAAGGTACAAAACTTGACCCACTCTGGGGAAATAAGGCAGGGCAGGTGACTGAGGTGTCAGTGGAGGTGCACTTTGGGGCCAGCTACCATAACACCATGAGATCTTAAATAATTATGGAAATGGATAGACCAGATCTTAAAGTTGAAGTTATAAATTGGAGAAAGACCAATTTTGACAGTATTTGGCAAGAACTTTCAAAACCTGATTGGGGGCAGATGTTCACAGGTAAATGGACGGCTGGAAAATGGGAAGCCTTCAAAAATGAGATAACAAGAATCCAAAGCAAGTATATTCCTGTTGGGGTGAAAAGAAAGGCTTTACGGGACACTGGTTAGCCCACTGTTGGAATATTGCTGGAATTCTGGTCTCCTTCCTATCGGAAATATGTTGTGAAAATTGAAAGGGTTCAGGAAAGATTTACAAGGATATTGACAGAGTTGGAGAATTTGAGGTATAAGGAGAGGCTGTGCAGGCTGGGGCTGTTTATCCTTGAGCGTTGGAGGCTGAGGGGTGACCTTCTAGAGATGTACAAAATTGTGAAGGGCATGGAGAGGATAAATAGAGAAAGTCTTTTCCCTGGCGTCAGGGAGTCCAGAACTAAAGGGCATAGGTTTAGGCTGAGAAGTGAAGGATGTTGGGTGGTACAGTGGTTAGCAATGCTACCTCCCAATGCCATGAGACTCAGGTTCAATTCCTGCCTCAGGCTGTGTGGACTTTGCACATTCTCCCTATGTCTGCGTGGGTTTCCTCCCACAATCCAAACTTGTGCAGGCTAGGTGAATTGGCTATGCTAAATTGCCTGTGCTGTTGGGTGTAGGGGGAAGGATCTGGGTGGTTTGCGCTTTGGTGGGTCGTTGTGGACTTGTTTCCACACTTTAAAAAATCAAAACGTGAAAGAGACCTAAGGGGCAACTTTTTCACACATACGGTGGTACGTGTATGGAATGAGCTGCCAGAGGATGTGGTGGAGGCTGGTACAATTGCAGCATTTAAAAGACATTTGGATGGTTATATGAATAGGAAGGGTTTGGAGGGATATGGGTCGGATGTGGGCAGGTGGGAATAGATTGGGTTGGGATATCTGCTCGACATGGACGGGTTGGACTGAAAGGTCTGTTTCCATGCTGTACATCTCTATGCCTCGATAACTCACAGAGTGAGTTTGTAAATGCAATTAGTGTGAATGGTATTTGGAGCAATACATGTAATTGGAAAGTTAAAGTTAGGTTGGAGTTTGTTTAAAGGGATTGGAATATAGAGGTAAAGACATCATGAATCAGTTGCATAGAGTGTTGGTGAGAGTGTACCTGAGGTATTGAGTGCAGTGTCGGTGACCTAATCTAAGAAAGATTACACTGATCACAGAGGACGTGCAATGGACATTCTCCAGATCAATTCCTGAGATGACAAGATTTTCTGATGGGGAGATTTGTCCTGCGACCTCTCCAGTTTCAAAGCATGAGAGGTGATCACAGTGAAATTTCAAAAATCTATGATTCATGTGATGAGGTGGAAATAAACAGGATGTTTCTCTAGCTGTCTACTCTATATTTAAGGCAAATAATGACAGGATAAGGGATATGCCATTTAAGACCATAATAAGGCGGAAATTCTTCCCTCGGAGGGGACTGACTAACACAGGGGCATGGAAGCCTACTGGCAGGGCAAGATTAAAGAGAATCCCCAGATATTCTTCACGTATATCAAGTGGAACAGAACAACCAGGGAACATGTAGGCCCTATTAGTGACTTGGCAAGTTGTATCCAAACTCAACTTCATGGTAGAAGGCTGTTTGTGTGACTGGAGCCCAATTTCCCTGGTGTACCCGGTAGACATCAGTGCTGTGTTCCGTATTATTTGTGGCATTCATAAGTGATGTGAATGTGAAGTGGGTAGGGGGAGTGTGATAAGTAAGTTTGTGTTGGACACAAAGATTGGCTGTGTGGTTGGCAGTGAGGAGGGAGGTCTTATATTACAGGAAGATACAGAGAGAATGGTCAGATGGACAGAACAATGGCAAATGGAATGTAACCCTGATAAATATAAGGTGATGCACTTTGGAAGAAGGAACCAGACAGGGGAGGACTCAAAGAACAGCATCACACTAGGAAGCTCAGAGCGTGCTTCTCCACACATCCCTGAATGTGACTGGATATGATAATTGATGAGTTCAGCATGACTGTAGATAAAGCCTATATTCATTGACCCAAAGATTATCCGAGTTCTACATAGCACTTTGGTAAGGCCAAATGAAATATTGTGTGCAGTTCTAGGAGCCGCGTTACAGGAAGGATGTGATTGTACTGGATGAGGTGCAGAAGAGATTCACCAGGATGCTCCCTATGATGGACCATATGAGCTGTGGAGAGAGGCTGGGTAAGCGCGAGTTACTTATTTTGGAGCAGAGGAAGTTGACTTGGAATGTAATTCAGATATAAGATTACAAGGGGCATGGACAGGGTGAATAGACAACAGCTGTTCTTTTTAGTCAAAGTTTTAGCTTCTTTACAGAGTGAAACCAGGGAATGGAGAATGGAGAACAGAGAAACATGACACAGCTACTTCACTTCTGCCTTCACAGAAAAATACATAAACAAAGCCTTCCCAGCAATAGGAGAAAACCTGAGTCTGATGAGAAAATAATGTGGAATGAAACTAGTAAATAAACTAATTTGGAGAAATTATTGGAACTGAAAATAATGGGCATAGAAAAAAAAAACAACACAGATTGATGAAATGGGAAGCATTTGAGAAACTCACTGGTAGATTAATTACAGAATTACAGAAAATACAATAGAGGCACTGAACTTGGATTTTCAGCAAGGATTTTAATAGAGTCCCAAGCCTAGTGTGCAAAGTAAAAGCACATGGGATAGGGGGTAATATATGAACATGGTGTTAAAATGGGAGTGTTGACAGGAAACAATGAGTAGGAATAAATGGATGGTTTTCAGTTTGGAAGGCTCATGAGGCATCGCAATGATTGGTGATGGGGCACCAGATATTCACAATACATCTCAAACATCTCATTGAGGGAATCAAATGCAAAGTTTCCAAGTCTGCTGACGGAACTAGGATTTTGAAAGTGAGGAGGATGTCAATAAAACTTAAAGGAGATTGAAACAAACGGAGTGAATGAGTAAACATGTGGCAGATGAAGAGCAGTGTGGATAGATGTGATGTTGTCTACTTTGTTGTGAAACACTAAAGTTCCAGCCAACCATTGGAAAAGGGAGTGGTTGAGAAATGTCGATCTATGAAGGGAACTGTACTTTACTTTTCTTCTGTTATTGTTTAGACAGACATCTGAGTTCCATGCAGGGCAGTGAGTTCTGAAGAAAGAAGCCAATACAGGAAATACATTGGCACACAGACCAGTGTACACAGACCCACCAAGTGGGGAGCTGTAACATTGAAAAGGATCTGGGATCTCACTGTACACCAGTCACTGAAAGCAATATTGCAGGAGCAGAAAGCAGTCAGGAAGATAAATTGTTGTTGACCATCATTTCAGAAGGACTGGAGTCCAGGGGTAAGGGTGTCTCAGTGCAGCTGTACAGGCCCTTGGTGAGACCTCAACTCGAACATTGTGCAGTGTTGTGTGCAGTTTTGGTCTCCGTACCTAATAAAGGACAAACCTGACATTGAGGGAGTGCAGCGAAGGATGACCAGACTGATCTCTGGGATGACAGACTTTTTGTGGAGCAGAGTTTGGGGCAACTGAGCCTGTATCCCATGGGGTTTAGGAAAATGAGTGGAGATCTCAGTGAGATATATAAAACACTGACAGGGTGAGTTAGATTGGAAGCAGTGATGATAATTCCCCTGGCTGGGAAGTCTAAAACAAGAGGCCACAGTATTAAATACAGATGGGTCACATTGCATTTAGATCCGAATAAATGTCTGCACTCAGAGACTGGTGAACCCGGGAATTCTCTCTCACATAAGGCTGTGGAAGACAAGGCACTAAAGACTAATAAGGATGTCTAGACACCAAAGGATGGGGTAGAGAGCAGGAGTGTGGTGTAGAAATAAAGGGTCAACCATCATTATATTGAATTGGATAGCAAATTCGACAGACCAAGGGGACGACTGTAGTTCCTATTTTATAGCTTCACAAGGTTAATCACATTAATGGGTGTGTAAAGTGTGTGGGGAAAGTGCATTGAGGAGATGTTCAGACATTAACTAGAATGGGGCAGGCTCAATGGCCTATTACATTCCCGATGTTTCTGTGCAGTTTGTGGGAAAGCTCTGTAAATGTTGTCACAAGTTCACAGATGTTAGGAAGGACGTCTCTGCTGGCTTAACAGGACTGTGTTTCCCGTTCCCTTTTCCATACCGTGGTTGGGGGCTGGGTGTTCTGTCAGGTTTTATCCTTTTAGACTTCAGAGCAGTTTGATACGACAGAGTGTCTTACTTGGCCTTTTCAGAGACCATTGAAGAGTGCATCTTCACATGTCTATGTGTTTGGAGTCGCTTTTCGGCCAGACCAGGAAAGCACGGGAGATTCACTTCCTTAAAGTACATTGGGGAAGGAAATTGGTGTTTGTAATCGACATTGACTTCAAGGCCATTGTTACTGACACCAGATTTGAGATCTCGATATTTTATTAATTGTTTTTAATTTCCACCAGCTGCCAGAGCATTAGCCTGGTCTGGATTATTCATCTAGTGACTTTTCCAAAACAGCACCATCTCCACATGGGGACCGATCGGAAACCACACTGAGCAAGTTTATGTCTGTGCTGCTTGACAGCTCTATCAAAACGAACTCCCAATTTGACTATCATGATGAGACTGAGAGGGTTGTAATTGGTCCGATTGTAATTATTCCCCGACACTGAGTAATTTTCCACATTGCTCGGGAGATGTCAGAGTTGTAGCTGGAAGGAAACCGCTTCCCCAGGGGCACGGCTTGTTGTACAGCACAAGTCTTCAGTCCTATTGCAGGAATGGGGTCAGGACTCATTGCATTTGCCTTTCTACTGTGTTCAGCTTTTTCTTCATGGCACGTGCAGCGAATTGAATTGGTTGAAGACTGATCTGTGATCCTGTGGGCATCATGATGACGGTGAATTGAATCATTGACTCAACACCCCTGGCTGAGGACGGTACAGATACTATTTCCTTGTTTTTTACACTGATGTGCAGAGCTGATCCATTGATAGAATGGGGATAATTGTGGAGCCCTCTCTAACAGTTAGTTGTTTAATCGACTATCACGATTTTTGGCCGGATGTGGCAGGCTGCAGAGGTTTCATCGGGGTGTATTGACCTTGTGACAATTTCTCTATCTCGATCATACGATTTGGTTTTATTTGATTTGATAGGATCCATTGTCGCATGTATCTAAGTAGAGTGAAACACTTTGTTTATACACAGTTCTGGCAGATCATAGTGAGAGTTGGAGCTGCCTTTTTTTAGAGACATGGAGTGGCCGAAAATTAAAAGTCTACTTCAGCTGTCTGTTTCGGAAGAGCCACAAAATAGACAGAAATTAAATTAGATTGCTTCAGCATCAGTGAAAAAAGGGCCTTTGAACAGGGAATTATTCCAAAGCAAAAGAAAGGATAATCTGATTCGCAAGATTCTGAAACATGCCAATATAGTGGTAAAGAAGGTTTTTTTTAAAAAAAGTGATGATTTGTAACAGAACACAGATGAAAAAATGAAATTGTAGCACAAAAACTTTGAAGAATCACCACAAAAAGTAACTTATTCTGATCTCAGTAAGGATTATTTTCATCCACAAAAATAGCATCTCAAGTTATCTTTCAGAAGCCTGTTGTGCCTTTGAAACTGTTTACAATAGTAATAAGTTCTAGTTAAATATTTGGTAAATAATCATGGACACAGATTTCAACATAATAATAAAACCTTAAAGAGATGCCTGGCTTGTCTTGTCGAATTCGTGAAGAAAAAGGTTAACCGTGGAAATAATAATATTACGTATTTTGTATCAGAATCAGCTTTTTACTGTAAAATGTGATACGGAATTTGATAAGAGATAGCCTGCCCATTGGAGAATAGAATTCATGCAATCCTGCAAGATAAACAATGAGGGATATGACTGAAAAGAGCAGAGCCCCGAACTTTGGAATGCATGAAAGATCCCAAGGCCTAGAGATAACAAAAATCGTTAAACATCTGAAACAAATAAGAAGCTCGGGCTGTCCATAGGCGTGTCCATCAATGATCAGTTGTTTTACAAGATTGGTTCTGCAGAAGGGGAGTGGATGGTACACTGACAAGGTTGTGTATGATCATTGCAACACAGAACGTATAGAAATACTGTCTTATTACTGCAAAATCGAATTGTGTCATTGATTTGCCGTCTGATCTGAGCTAAAGATTAAGGAAACAATTGTCTTCTCATGTCAAAGCCAGATTCGAGGAAGATCCTTTTGGGATTCTCCCAGCATTAGCCAGGTTTAGCTTGAATTAAAGTCCATTCCGTGCCTGTGTCCTCTCTGCCTCCAGAGTCTTTGTCCCTAGCTGGGGAATCTCCCTCCTACAATAAGCAAGGACATACAGGTCATAGGGTAAAGGAAAAACTTAGACTGAGGCATACAGGCTACACCAGAAAGGGTATGCTATAGGCAACATCAATGTGATCAAGATCAGCATTATTTGAAGTTAGAGAGTCCATTCCTCAGTTTAATAATGGGCTGGGAAGATGCTGTTCATGAGCTGCTGGTTTGTGTGTTCAAGATTCTGAATTGTCTCCATGATGGAAGAGATTGTAGGAGATCCAGGGTTCGATGGGTCTTTGATCATGTTGTCAGCCTTTCCGCGGCAGTGAGCTGTGTAAATGGAGACATTGGATAGGACGTTGGTTTCCGTGATGGCATGGGCTGTGCACACAACCTACTGTCATTTCTCTTACTGTCCTGGCAGGGCTGTGGCCACACCAGGTCATTAAGCACACAGATAGTTTGCTGTCAGTGGTGCATTTGTAGACATTGGTGAGGGTCCTTGTGAACATGTCAAATGTCCTGAGCAGCCAGAGAAAGAAGAGGAGTTCTTGTGCCATCTCGGCTGTCATATCTACATGAGAGGTCGGTTATCGTCACTCCGAGCAACTTAATGCTTTCCACCCTTTCAACTTCAGTTCCATTGATGCAGATGGGGGCATGTTCTCCTCATTTCTTTCTGAAGTCATTGATCAGTTTGTTAGTTCTGCCGACTTTGAAAGAGAGGATGGTCTCAGTGCAGCATATCACTAAGTCCACTATTTCCGTTCTGTATTTTGACTTGTTATCATTACATACCTGTCCTACTATGATGGTGTCATCAGTGAACATGTAGATGGCATTCGTTCAAAATTTGGCAACACAGTCGTGGGTGTACAGGGAGTATAGTAGGGGGCTGAGGACACATCCTTTGGGATTTCAGTGTTGAATGTTATCATGGAAGAGACACACTTACCTATTTTCACTGATTGTGTACTGTGGGTCAGAAAGCTGAGGATCCAATTTCAGAGGGCGGAGCCAAGACTAAGGTCAGGGAGTTTTGTGATTACTCTGAAGGGAATAATGGTGTTGAAGGTGAACCTATAGTCAATGAGCAGGCATCTGACGTGGGTGTCCTTGTCGTCCAGGTGTTCCAGGGATATGGCACCCACTATGTACCCATTCCACTGGTAGGAAAATTGTAGGGGATCGAGGCAGGCTGGGAGACTGGAACTGATGTGGGCCATGACTAGACTCTCGACGCATTTCACTCCCCTCAGTCTCCAGCGCTCTAAAGAGGAATGTCCCAGCTTATCCAACCTCTCCCTATGACTCAGACCCTTGAGTCCTGGCAACATCCTTGTAAAGTTCCAGTTTAATACCATCCTTCCTACAGCAAGGTGACCAAAACTGAACACAATGCTGCACTGGGAAATATTTGGAACTGTAAGTTTTACTCTGCTGCCAATTATTATGCTGCTGTGATATTGCTTTTTTTTTGTTATTCTGAAATCTTATTATTCATTGAATCCTCTGACGGCAATCCCCTCCGGTGAACGTTCTCCTGACTGCTTGAATTTGAATCAATCTATTTTGTTTGGACTGGTATTTTGATGCCGCTGTATATCAGAGAACAGGAAGAGATGATGGATGGCACTGTGTGTCCTTTACTGGACCAGCTTGACTCTCCAGGTACCTAAAGCTTTTATTGTGGAAAAGAGTGCCTCAGAATCGTAAAATCACAGAAGGAAGCTATTTAGCCCATTGTAGGTCCATGCTCATAGAACATTACAGCTCAGTACCTACAACATCCTTCAGCACTGCCGACAGATCCACCGACCTTACTGACAACCGTAAATTTACTAACTCATCCTTCTTTACCCTAATTAAGGTCATTTTCAAAAGGACAAACAACAGTCACTCCAAAGCAGATCCTTGCAGTGTACCACTAGCGACTGAAATCCAGGATGAACATTCCCCATCAACTATCACCTTCTGTCTGCTTTGAGCTAGCCGATTTGTGATCCAAACGCTAAATCGCCCAGAATTCCACGTCTCCATATTTTCTGGGAGAAAGTAAGGACTGCAGATGTTTGAGATCAGAGTCGAGATTGTGGAGCTGGAAACGCACAGCAGGTCGGGCAACATCCGAGGAGCGAGGAAAAAATGAAGACTGCAGATGCTGCAGACCAGAAAACTGATTCCTGATGAAAGGCTTACAAGAGAAACATCAACTTGCATGCAGCTTGGACGCTGCCTCATCTGTTCGGCTTTTCCAACACCACGCTCTCCATATTTTCTTCAATAGCCTACCATGGGGGACCTTATCAAACGCTTCACTGAAATCCACATACCTCACTTTATTCTTATCCACCTGTTTGGTCACCTTCTCAATGAACTCGATAAGATTTGTGAGGCATGACATACCCTTCACAAAACCTTGTTGACTATTCCTAATCAAATGATTCCTTTCTAGATGATGGTAAATCCTATCTCTTATAATCCTTTCCAACACTTTACCCACAACCAAAGTAAGACAGGTATATAATTACCAGGGTTGTCCCTTCTCCATTTCTTGAACATTTGCTGTCCTCCAATCTTCTGGCACTATTCCTGTAGACAATGGCGATGTAAAAATCCGAACAGTTGGTTGCATAAACTCCTCCCTAGCTTCTCAGAGAATTCTAGGATAAATCCCATCTGGCTCAGGGGACATATCTATTTTCACACTCTCCAGAACTGCTAACCTCTCCACATTACGAACTTCAATCCCATCTAGACTAATAGCCTGTATCTCAGTATTGGCCTTGACAGCATTTTCTTTTTCCATTGTGAATCCTGATTCAAATATTAATTTACAGCCTGTCCTATCTCCTCAGACTCCACACACAACTTAACACTACTGTGTTTGATTGCCATTAATCTTCATTTGGTGATTCTTTTATTCGTGACATGCTGATAGAAAGCTTGAGGGTTTTCCGCGATCCTACTTGCCAAAGACTTGTCATGCTCTATCCTGGCTATTCTTAACTTTTTTTTAAAAGTCCTTCCAGGCTAACTTGTAACTCTCAAGCATCCGAACTGAGCCTTCATGTGTCATCTTTACATAAGCCTCCTTCTTCCTCTTGACAAGAGATTCAACTGCTTCAGTAAACCACAGCAGCCTCACTCAACCATTTCCTCCTTTCCTGGCAGGTATAAAATTATCAAGGACACACAGTAGCTGTTGTTTGAAAAAGCTCCACACTTAAATTGTACCCATCCTCTGCAGTTTCCTTCCCCATCCTATTCATCCTAAAACCTTTCCTAATTGCATCATAATTGCCTTTCCCCCAGCTATAACACTTGTCCTGCAGTATACACCTGTCCCTTTCCATCGCTAAGGTAAACATAACTGAATTGTAGTCACTATCAGCAAAGTGCTCACCTACCTCCAAATCTAACACCTGGTCTGGTTCATTACTCAGTACCAAATCCAATTTGCCCTCGGCCCTTGTTGGCCTATCTACATACTGTGTCAGGAAACCATTCTGCACACATTGGACAAAAACTGACCCAAATAAAGTATTTCTACTGTACCATTTCGAATCAATATTTGGAAAGTTAAATTCTTACATAACAACTACTCTGTTATTTTCGCTCCTGTCCAGTATCATCATTGTCATCCTTTCCTCTACATCTCTGGAACATTTCAGATGGCAATAGAGAACTTTCAACAGGGTGACCTCTCCGTTTTTGTTTCTAACCTCTTCCCATACGACCTCATTAGACGAGTCCTTATCAAGCATCCTTTATACCAACGTAATGCTGTCTTTGATTTTCAATGCCACGCTAACCTCCCCCACCCCAACCACCACCCCCGCCCCACTGTTAGTACTTTCCTTTTTTTCAATGAAGCATCTAAACCCCGGACCCTACAATGATCAGTCCTGTCCCTGCTCTATCCATTTCTCCAAAATGGCCAAAAAAGCAAGCTGTGCAACTGCACAATTTGGAAACAGGGATGTTAAACGAGGGTGAGTTGGATAGATCAGAAGACAGCATGAGGGGAGATAGAAAGGAACGGACAGAAAATGGAAGTTTTATTTAGAAATTCTCACGGACGGCAAGGCCTTTATCTATTGTCATGCCGTTTGAGCACTGTGCGGATACTGGCTGTGGTCCCAGAGCATTTATCGTCAATAATATCACAGAGCTGAGTTGCTGACAGTTAAACAGAGTCCAAAAGGCCAAGTGATTTTTTTATTTCTCTACAGTGAGAAGGTGATTTAATTTAAATAGACTGGGTGAACAGCAGCAGGAACTGAGAACCCCCTCAATACTGAGATAATGCGCCAGAGAATCTCAATGAGGTGGATCACTGACAGAGGGAAAATCAGCATCTCAGCTGTGGGCCAAATAATGATTGAGAAAGATTGCACACCACTTCCGTGGTTTTCTAATGCACATTTCAATTTATGTAGCTCAATATCACGAGTGTATCTTATTTCTTCGTACTTCCCATAGTTTAGTACGGACGGAAAATCATTTTGTCCCCGTATTTTGTGTTCAATAAACAGAACTAATACGGTGATAAAGTCCATGTTTTTTTAACTTGGTTTACATGATTGACCCATCAGTGGGTCAGCAGGTTGGCGGAATTGTTGAAGGCCTTCCAGCACTCGGGTAGCTGAACGGCCTCTTCCCAGTGTGGACCCGCCAGTGCTTCAGCAGGGAGGAATTGCTGAAGGCCTTCCCACACTTGGGGGAGAGGCCTTTCAGCTGTCCCAAGTGCAGGAAGGCCTTCAGCGTTTCCTCCACCCTGAAGTACTGGTGGGTCCACAGGGTGGAAGACTTAACAGACTCTGAGAACGTTCCTCTCACTCCACGCCACTCCCCATTTCGATTGAGAGAGAGAGAACCAGTCTTGAACTAAACTCTTCCAACATTTATACAGTGCATTTGGTGTGTGATCATACTTCACGTTATCCACCATCGTGACAGGAGCCACAATACCTTCATTCTAAAACAGATAACCATTCCCACCAGCTTCTGATCCCCACAGAGAACATGGGTCTGTCTTCCTGGAGATGGAAGATGCCTCCTTGAGGCTTGGCACAAAACATTTGTCTTCCTTCCTCACTGCCGACAAAACACGTTAAAGAATCATTTGTTCCACAGGCAATGGAGCCACGAGGAACATTGTGAGCAGTCTATGAGTGCGGTCTCTGCTCCGTTCGTTTTCCGGGTTGGAGCATCAATGACACCCTCCTATTCCTGTGTAAGTGTCTCGAGGGGTGAATGGTCTCCTCCTGGTTCCATAGAACAGATTTAGGGGTCTTACTGGACTCTGCCTGTTACTGTTTAACAGCTCAATGTACTGACCAGACGCCTCCTTTTCCTGTGGATCAGGCAGGAGGATTGAATGGGCTGTCCCTCTTCTTGATCAGTCATTTCGATGGGCTGAATAGTTTCCACATATCCGGATGTAACCAGCTTGAGGTGCTGAATGAGCTTCTCTTTTAATTGTGGAAATGTGCAGTGCCTGGCCATTCTGTTACATGAATGTTACCGACACTTTAACAGCACAAACGTGAATGTTGTTTGGGTCTTGCTGAATATGGACACAGACCAGTTCAGGAGCTGAGTGGGGACAAAATGTTCTGAATATTGTGTGATCTTCAGTGATCACTCCGCTTCTGATCTTGGGATAGATGGGGGCCGTCGGGAATGGGGGCACATAGACGATGACGAAGGAGCTGAAGATGTTTGTGCTGAGGAAGTTAATCTGAGGATCTCCTGAAGAGATGTCCCGGGACTGAGAGGATTGTTGGCCACCGACCACAAACATCTTCCTTTGTGCTCTGAAAACCCCAACCAGTGAGGAGGTTAGACCTGATTCACATTAAGCTCAAAAAATTAGGTGGTCCCGATGACATCCTCAGTCAACTACTGCCTTGATATCAAGGCCATTCACTCTTTCCTGAGCCCCTGTGTTCACCTCTTGTTCAAATCAATAGGTAACGGTGTATGTGTTGAGTGTTTTCCTCTCACAGAGGGTACTCAATGTCAGGAATTATCTGGACTAGGGAGTTAGGGGAGCTACATCACTGAAAGTATTTAAAGAGGTGGTACATGAATCTTTGACCTGTCAGAGAGCTGAGGAGTGTGAAGAATTGGGCAATAAGGAGGAGTTAATGCTAACAGTAGATCAGCCATGATCGTATACAATGACTTGATCGTCCGAATTACCTATTCCTGTTCCTTATGTTTTCATTTTCTGTAATTTCAAAGTAAACGGCTGTAATTTTCCTGGATGTACTGTTATTGTATGTTGTAATCAGAGCTAGCAAAGCATTTTTGTGAGTGAGGTATGGAGCTTTATTCATAACGAATCCTGGTCTAGACCAAGACCAACAAATGAAGAACAAGTTGCAGTGAGGGAGCACTCTGTAAACAGACCGGAGACGTCTTTCAAAACCAACCTGGATTTCCAAATAACATTTTCCAATCTGTACGTGACAGTTGTGAGGGATTATTTGAGATCCTGTGTTACTGTGGACCAGGTATTTGGAGCAAGTGGCCCCCATCTGCACCTTGCAGGAGCTGTGAGAGGCTGAATGCACCATAGTAACCCGGGACTGTGGAGCAAGAGTGGGTCATCAGACACTTTGTCACGGCTCTACCATGCACTATGATCTGATTAAGGTCTCAGCAGCACTTTTCTGTCAGTGTACCATTTCCCGACATTCATTTGTCTTTCAAATGTCTTACATAGATAATTTTGAACAAATGGAAATATCCAGGCATCACAATCTTCTGTGGAAGGGAATTCACACCTTAAAAACCTTTTGTGAATCTCTTGTTTGTGTTCTGACCAGTGTAGGAGGGTCAATCATGTCTTTTCCCACTCCTCTATTGGTGAAAGCAAATTTTAAATGTAACGAGTTGAGTGCTGTGTCCAATGATATAGGTATCGGACTGGGTAATTTTCTGGAAAAATCTGAGACACAGAAGGTTGAACTGTGAACAAATGGTAAAATGATAGAGGGTCCCGAACATGTTTCTGACTTTGAACTTATTCTGCTCACACAAATGTCTGGGAAAGCGGATTTCTTCCCAGAACAGTTGGATTTGGCTGAATTCCCTTTGTTTTGAGCTGTACAGAGATTCCTATGAATCCTCATCAGGAATCCTCCGCGAGTGGTAAAGATGACACAGGATTTTTGTGCTCTTACACCTTGTTTTCAGGCAGAACAAAGTAAGAAAGAGAGAGGGAGAGACCAATTGGGTGCGGCTTCTGAAGCAAGTAATATTTTTCTCCGTCTCTGTGCTGAAAAATTCAAGAATATCAACTGAACACCAAACTGTACCATGTGCACTCTCCATGTACATTCTCTGTAATGGATGATAATAGACTGTATGCTGTATGCAGCATCATTGTTGTGCACACTGCTTTGCATCAGCAAAAGAAAATAATGTGCCCGTTTTATGATTTGATGAGATGCTTATATGCATCTGCGTAATTTTTAAAAATGGGTTGATATCTTCATAATATTTGTGTTAATACCAATGCATATCATTCAAAAGATTATTATCTAGCTTTCGTCTTCTTAACAAGAGAAAATATGTAGCCAGCTGAAAGACTTCTCTGAAAATCGTGGTTCAGTAAGATTTCTCATCTAAGATCTAAACAGATAATCCCCGACAACAAAATGCCTTCATTTCAGGAATGAGTAAAGGGAAGCATCTTTGAACATCTTTGAAAGGAATTGTATCCGTTTTTTTAGTTTAGAGGATCAGAACTGCACCCAGTGTATCTGATGTGGTCTCAGCAATTCCCTGTACAGATACAGTGAAATATTCCTAATTAAACCCAATACCCGTTGCCACAAACAGCATCATTCTACTTACCTTCCGAATCACTTGCTGCATCTGCAGACAGACTTCATATGATTCATGTACCAAGATTATGAAAAACATCTGCATCACAGAGTTCTGCAATCTGTCTCCATTTAAATTGTTCCCGACTGCAATAGACAACTCACAATATATTATTTCTGCTGAGGGTACGCTCACTAACCTTCCCTGTCTACATCATAATGCAGATTCACTCCCTCCATTTGAAGATCAATTGAATGATCATTTTGGTGTCCGAGGTAGTTCAGCTTTGATCCATTCTGTCCCTTCATCCAGATATTTTACATAGATTATTGATCAGTGATGACCCTACAGTGATCTCTGAGTCAAAACTAGTTACAGTTTTGTTTAAAAAGGTCATATATCACTACTGTCTATTTCCTGTTAGCAACAGCATCCCTGTTCCTGTGCAGCAGTTCAGGCGGGTTGAATGGCCTCATCCTGGGCTGTGTAATGTACTCAACGAGCTGAATTACTTCATCCTATATTCCTGTGTAATTCTTTGGAGGGGCAGAATGGTCTCCTCCCGTCTCATTGTAACGATCCAGTCAGGCTGAATGGGATAGTCCTCTACCCTGTAATCGCACTCAGTGGTGGATTGAGGGAACAACACATGGGGTAGGGACAGCAGTATATCTCTGTAACGGCCGGGAGCGTGGATTGAGGGAACAACACATTGGATAGGGGCAGCAGTTGGCCATTTAGCGGCACCATTCAGAATGCTCATGGCTGATCCGTGTGTGTCTGACCATCTGTTTCCTGTCTGTTCCTAATAAACATTGACTCTCCTGTCCGGCAAAGATCAGTCAAACTCAAACTAAAATACCTAAATTAACCGAGTCTTCACTGCTCCCTGAGGATGAGGACACCACAGATAGCACAACATTAAAGGGAAAGGGACATCCTTCTTTCTTTGTGGGACACATTTTTTAAAAACTGTGTCAACCTCATTTCAAATCACTGCCCCTTTTCGGATATAGTGGTACAATAACTAGGAATAGACATTAACCATTCTGCCCTCCAATCTTTTCCCACATTACCACTGACTGTTTCCAATCAAATATGCTGCTGCTGCTGTCTCAGGAAGAGAATACCTGATAGCATAACACCACACAAACATTAAAAAAGGACCAGAATTAGACCATTTGGCCTATCGAGTCTGATATACTTAAAAGTCATTTCTATAATGTTCCTCAACATCATTCTCTTACCTTCTCCCAGAATCCTTGATCTCCTTATAAATCAGAAACTTATTTATTTGTGTCCTAATGGCACTCACGTCTGTGTCTTAATGTGTACTTAAGTGTTACTTTTGTATTTGTGTGACTATGTCTGTCTGTCTTTGTATCAGCCTGTGTGTTTCTATCTGTGTTTGTGTCTATTTGTGTGTGACTGTTTATGTCTTTGTGTGCTTCTCCGTGTGTGCATGCTTATCTGCTTGTATGCATTGTGCATGTTAGTATACTGGGGTGTTTACCAATACGTCTGTGTATTTCAATGCCTGCATCTCTGTGCAATGGGGTATCTGTTTATCTGCGAGTGAGAGAGATGAGGTTGGAACTGACAGTAGGTTTGAATTGAGAATTGCTCTTTACTAAACACTGCTCCTTATTCGGTTGGTGGGACGTGGATGTTTCCGAATCTCCACCCAAGGCCTCCTGGTCCTCTCCGGCTCTCTCCAGGATCCTCCCCACAAATCAGGGTAGGGGTATGAGGGAACGGATATCTGGCACTCCACCACCCGGCTTGGCCCGTTCTGTCCTATTCCAGGCTGTTTCTCCTGGAATGGGAGAAAGGGAAGGAAGGAGTGTGGGTGGAAGTGGATGGTCCTGCTGTTAGTGCTGGACTTGGTGAGGTGTGATATGGTGAGGTGGCCGGAGGGAGTCTGTCCATAGTGTTGTATCTATGTCGTGCTATTAGTGTGTGGGACTATTGCATCAGGGACAGAAAATGTGAGGGAGGGAAGCTGCTGAATTCAACAGTGAGAGTGGTCGTGCTTGAACCTTATTGGAGTTAGAGTATGAGCCTTGGTCGAGGGTAGGTGCTATAAGAGACATACAGTGAGTGTGAGGGAGCAGTGAGAATATACGGTGACACTTATCCTGACAGAGCGGAATGGATATTGATGCTTGTCCTGTATTGCTGGACATGTCTTCAGATCATCTCAGCATCGATGTGAGCCTCCCCGAATGTCTTATCCAAGTCTATCACTAATAACGACAAAGGCTCTGTCCCTCAGATTCCATAGAATGAGTTTGGGTGGGTCTTACAAATAGCAAGGAGAAACAAACTTGTTATGTTGTATATCTGAACCAAAACTGTCGCGCAAATATTTTGCATCATATGCTCTGGAAATTATATATGCAACTATACTCAAAGGGAAGCTATGACATAATGATATTATCGCTGGGCTCTTAACCCAGAGACCCAGGTAATGTTCTGGGGGCATGGTTTCAAATCCTGCCATGGCAGATTGTGTAATTTGAATTCAATATGTATCTGGAATCAAGGGTTTATGATGATCAGGAATCCATTCCTGATTGTTGGAAAAACTCATCTGGTTCACTAATGTCCTTTAGGGAAGGAAATGGCTCTTCTTATCTGATGTGGCCTGCATGTCACTCCAGATCCAAGGCAACGCTGTTGTCTCTTAACTGCCGTCTGGAATGGCCAGTAAATGCTGGTTATCCAGCTAAGCCCCCCATCCTGTGAATTTGTAACAAATACTCGTGGGTTATGCAGTAATAATGAATGGTGTCAAGTTGCATCGAAACTGAGTTAACTAAATGACTGCTAATGTTGTGAAAAATAAATTCCTTAAGTGTATATCAGGTAGTTTGAAGAGTATGTTGTGAACCAAACTAGAGAGCAGGTTATTTCGGATTTGGTGTTGTGTGATACTGATTAAGGATGATCAGCCATGATCATATTGATTGGTGGTGGAGGCTCAAAGGGCAGAATGGCCTACTCCAGCACCTATTGTTTATTATCTATTGTGTGATCGGAAGGACTAATTACTAACCTTCCTCTGAAGCAGCTTTGGAGGAAATGTGACAGTAATATGTTATATTTTACACGGCGTCTGCATTCAATGTGGAATGTTTGAACATTCTGGTCAAACATCATGGAAACCCAGAGGGGTGAGTGTCAAGTTCGCTCCAGTGAATTGGGAAAGTACAATATAACATTCAGTAGGAGAACAATGGTTGTTCTCCTACTGGCCCAATGGCCCAAACTGGTCCATCCCGGAAAAAGCATCCATTCGCACTAACCGCATTTCCCCGCCATTTCCCTATATCCTTCTAATCCTTTCCTAACTCTGTATTTGTCCAAATGTATTTTAAATTTTGTGAATGTACCCGCCTCAACTACAGCTGTCAGCTCATCCCATATGCATACCACCCTGTGTGTAAAAGAAATTGCCCCTCAAGTTCCCTTTTACTCTTTCCCCTCTGACCTTAAATTGATGCCCTCTAGACCGTGATTGCCCAATCCTGGGGGAAAAAAGACTGAGTGCATTGACTCTATCCATGTCTCCCATGATCTTACACACTACTATCAGATCCCCCTCAGCCTCATACATTCTAAAGTACAAACTCCTAGCTTGTTCAACCTCTCACTATAACTCAGACCATTGAGTCTTGGCAACATCCTTGTAAATTTCTTCTGCACTCTTTCCAGTTTAATAACATCCTTCCTCGAGCAAAGTGAACAAAACTGAACATGGCGCGACAAGTATGGACCCGCCAACATCTTGTATAACTGCAACATAACTCCCTAATTTCGATACTCAGTGCTCTAACTGATGAAGGGCAGTGAGTCAAAAGCCTGGGACTCCACTTACAGAAAATCGTGCACCTGAATTCCAAGGTCACTCTGTTCCACTGCACTCCTTAAGGCCCTGCCAGTCACCATGAAACTCCTGCTTTCTAAAATGCAAGAACTTACACTTACCTGAATTAAACTCAATTTGCCATTTCTCTGCCCAATTCCCCACCTGATCATGGTACTGCTGTAATTTCTGAGATTTCTGATAACCTTCCTCACTGTCCACGATACCACCTATTTTAGAGTCACCTTCAAACATACAAATCATACCTGTACATTCTCATCTAAATCATAGATATGTGTAATATATGAATATATAGTCCCAGCACCGACCCCTAAGGCATTCCACTCATCACAGGCCTCCAGTCCGACAAGCATCCTTCCACCCTCTTCTTCCTATCATCAAGCTAATGTTGGACCTAATTTGCCAACTCCCCCTCAATTCCATGTGATCTAACCTTCCAGAGCAGCGTACCATGTGGAACCTTATTGAAGGCCTTACTGAAATCTATATATACAACCATGCCCTTGCCAAAGTTACTGGTCACTTCATCAATGCAGTCTAACAAACTTGTGAGCCATAATCCTCCATTCACAAGGCCCTGTCTTTCCAAATGCATGTATATCTTCTCCCTCAGAATCTTGTCAAGTAACTTACCTGCTACAGATTTTATGTTTACTGGTCTATAGTTCCCCGGTTTTTATTTGTAGCCCTTTTTGAATAACAGCACAGCATTCACTACCCTCCAGTCCTCCAGGACCTTACCCATTGACGACCGATGATGCAAGAGTACCAACCAGGGCCCCTGCTATTTCTTTCCTGTCCTCCTGCAGTGTTCTTGAATATATATGGTCAGGACCAGGAGATTGATAGAAATACTGCAAAGTCTGAAAAATATGTCTATTTATTTCAGGTAAAACACCCAAGAGTGAGAAAGTGAGTTAACAATGATTAGCATAATAAATTAAAGATCACACGAATCACAGGAAGTAACTTCAGAAGAATTCCAGACATTGTGGAATCCTGAGAATTCTCAGAAAATTACAATCCAGAAAAGCAGGGCCATGAAACGGGTAATGAAATCAAAAAGCGAACATACATGCAAACAAACAGGAACACAAGGACTGCATAAATCTAGGTTCTATTTTTCAAAGGAAAGAGAAAAGCATAGTCAAATGTGGAAATCTGCAATCAGGAGAGACGAGCTTATTATGGATAACAGGAAAATGGCCAAGCAAATAACCAGTTACCTCGCATCTGTCTTTATGGAGGAAGATCCAGAAAATCACCCAGAAATACGAAGTGATCGTACAGAACTTGTGGATCGAAAGACATAAAGTCAATTTATATCAGTAACAAGGCTCAACTTGAACATAGATCTGGATTGAGCATTGCTAACCTAGACAAACCAGATGTACCTCATACCAAAATCTTCAGAAATAAACCACTAATTGAAGTATTAATTGCATTGTCGATGACTCTGCTCTATTACCCAGTGCATTCTGCATAGTCTGGATCCAAGCACTATAGATGAACGGTAGTGATCCAAGCATCTACAAAAGGAAGAAGAGATAGTGTGGAGAACTGCAGACCAATTAACTTGACATTTGTGGGGAAACTGTTGGAATCTATTATGTAGGATGTGATATTCGCTATTTAGAAATTAACAGCAGCATTGGAGAGAATCCGTATGTATTTCTGAAAGGGCAATCATACTTGACAAGCTTTGGAATTGTTTGAAGTTGATTCTTACAGCACAGATAATGGGGAACCAGTAGAAATGGCATATTTTAGATTATCAGAAGGTTTTCTATAAGAACTCACACAATGAGTTTGGAAATGCAATGAATGTGAAGGGTATTTGGAGGAATATATGCAAGTGGTAAGTTAAAGTTTGGATTGCATTGCTTTAAGAAAGTCAGAATATAGATGTAAAGACATGTTGAAGCAGTTTAACAGCGTGTTGGTGAGACTGTACCTGGAATATTGAGGACAGTTTTGGTCACCAAATCTGAGAAAGAATATACTGACCACAGAGGAAGTACAATGGACATTCTCCAGATTAATCCCTCAGTTGGCGAGATTGCGTGATAATGAAACTCGACCTGCGTTCGCTAGAGTTTCAAAGAATTAGAGATGGGTCACTGTGAAATGTATAAAATTCACAAAACACGTGACAAGTTGGAAATTAACAGGATGCTTCTCCGGCTGCCTAATCCACATTCAAGGGAAATAATGGCAGGACAAAGGACAGACCATTTAAGACTGCAATAAGGAGGAAATTCTGCATGCGTAGGGGGACTAACTAACACAGGGGCATGGAAACCTGCTGGCAGGGCAAGATTAGGGATTCCCAATTATTCTACAAGTGTATTCAGCGGAACAGAATAACTAGGAAACAGGTAGGTCTCATTAGTGACTTGCCAAATTGCATCAAAATGAAGTTCAGTGGTAGGAGACACAAGGTGGTGGTTGACTCCTTTTGTGACTGGAGGCCAGTGTCCAATGGTATACGACAGGGATCAGTGCTGTATCCCTTATTATTTGTGATTTGGAGATGCTGGTGTTGCACTGGGTGGACAATGCTAAAAATTGCATAACAACAGATTATAGTCCAATAGGTTTATTCGGCGGCACTAGCTTTCTAAATGCTGCTTCTTCATCAAAGCGCACAATCACCTGATGAAGAAGTAGCGCTTTGAAAGCTAGTGCCTCCGAATAAACCTGTTGGACTCTAATCTGATGTTGTGTGATTTTCAACTTTAATATTTGTGGTACTCATAAATGATGTAGCTGTGAATATGGACGAGGGGTGGGGAGTGTGATAAGTAAGTTTGTGTTTGATACACAGATTGGCCATTGGCTGGCAGTGAGGAGGAAGGCCTTAAGTAACGGGAAGATACAGATGAAATGGTCAGATGGACAGATCAATGGCACATGGAATGTAACCCTGATAAATATGAGGTGGTACACTTTGGAAGAAGGAGAGGACTCAATGAATGGCAGCACACTGGGAAGGTCAGAGGGTGCTTCTCCACACATCCCTGAATGTGATGGACAGGTTCATACACAATTTGGGAAAGCATAGGGGACTGTAAACATAACCTTGATTCATTGAGGCACAGATTATAAGAGCTATGCGGAACTTTGTTGACGCCAAGATGGAATACTGTGTGTAGTTCTGGGAACCATATTACAGGAAGGATGTGACTGCACGGGAGGGTTTGAAGAGGAGATTCACCAGGATGTTCCCTAGGATTGTGCATATCAGCTATAGAGAGAGGCTGGATAAACTTGAGTTGTTTAGTTTGGAGGAGAGGAGGCTGAGGGTGACGTGATTCTGAAGGATAGGATTACGAGGAGCATGGACAGGGTGGATGGACAGCAGCTGTTCCTTTTAGTTAAGGGGGCACACTTATAAAGTGAAGGGTTTGGGGTTTAGTGAGGATTTGAGGATTGCTTTTCAGCCAGTGTGTATTGGGGTCTGAAGTGCACTTCTTGAGAGGGGAGATGTCATGACAAACTCAAAATCATTCGAAAATACACGGTTGTGCACTTGAAGTGCCTTAAGATACACGGCTAGGTGTATTGTGTTGGAACGTAGGCCTTATGTAGACCATGTTGTATTTCTGATAGTACAGAGTCTTTGCTTCTGTGATTGTATGACTGTAGAAGGCCAATCAGTGAGTACCTTAAAATTGGAATTGATAGGTTTCTGAAGAATGTCTTAACAAAGTTTATAAGACAGAACTTACGATATTTTCTGAAAATATGTTAATGGCAAAATTAAGAGAAAGAAATGTACAGCTTTCTTATAGTTTGATGTCAGATAATTGAGGACCAGGAAATGGTAGAACTATGTAACAAAAGTTTCAGTCATGCCTTCACAGAGGAAAACAAAATAAAAAAGAAAACTTCCTGGCAATACTAGGGATCTTTAGTCTGGTGAGAAAAGGGGAATAGAATGAAATTAGCAACTAAACAGTTTAGAGAAAGTATTGGAATGAAATTAATGGACGTAGACAAAGTCAACAGAGATTTATGAAATGGGAATCATATTTGAGAAAGTGGCTTTTAGCAACATTATGGAGAAGGTGTCAATGTAATACGAGTGGAATCTCAGAAAGATTTTTGATAAAGCCCCAAGCCTATTGTGCAAATTCGAATCCTGTGGGACTGGGTCTAACGTATGGTCATGGTTTTAGAATGGGAGAGCTGGCAGGAAACACAGCGCAGGAATAAAACAACATTTTTTTTTAAAATGGAAGGCTAGGAGGATATAGCAAGGTTCGTGTCTTGGGCCCCAGCTATTCCCAATACAAATCATATATTTGGTTGACGGGCTCAAATGCAATATTCCCAAGTCTGCTGACAGCACTAAACAACGTCAGCATGTGAGTTGGCGAGAAAGATGTAAAAATGCTCCAAAGTGACTGAGACAAGTGAAATTACTTGGATAATATGTGGTAGATGGAGAGCAATTGGGAGAGATGTGATGTTGTGTACTTTGATGGGAACAATAGAATGGCAGCTCTCATTTGAAAAGGGAATGGTTGAATAATGTTGTTCTACAAAGGAACTTAAGCTGCATTTTCGTTTATTTCTGCACAGCCCTCTGAGTACATGCAGGACAGTGAGTCTGAAGCCAGAAGTCAATACTGGGAATGGCATTGACACGCTGACCAGTGCATATAGACCCAGCAAGTGGGGAGCTGTAACATTGAAGGATGACCTTGTACCAGTCACTAAAGCAATATTGCAGAAGCAGAAAACAGGTAGACAGATAAATGATGTATTTCACCTTCATTTCAGGGGTATTGAGTGCAGGAATAAGAGTATCCTACGACAGCTGTACAGGGCCTTGGTGAGACCCCATCTCGAACATTGTACAGTATTGTGTGCAGTTTTCGGCTCCTTACCCAATAAAGGACAAAGCTGACATTGAGGGAGAGCAGCGAAGGATGACCAGATTGATCCCTGGGATGACAGACTTGTTGTGGGAGCAGAGGTTTGGGTGACTGGACCTGTATTCCATGGGATTTAGGAAAATGAGTGGTGATCAGGGTGAAATATATAAAACTCTGACAGGGCGAGACAGATTGCAAGTTGGCTTGTATGCCTCAGACAAGGGGCCACAGCATTAAGTACAGAGAGGTCACTTTGCATTGAGATGAGAATAAATGTCTTCACTCTGAGACTGGCGAACTGGAGTGTTCTCTTCCAGCTCAGGCTGTGGAAACCTAGGCACTGAATATAAATAAGAATTTCTGGAAATTAAAAGGATAGGGGAGTATCATGTGAAGTTAGAAGATCAGCTATCAGTCCAGGTTGTTCTCCAATAACTCAGTCGCTGTGTTCCTGTACAACACCGTGTTGTGCAAAATCGTGCAATATTAATAATGGGGTCTATGGGAAAAAGAGGGTAAGGGGCGAACCCCCAAAATTATTAGTAAAGCCAAAAATTTAATTTAGTCTAACACACATACTAGCAAAGTCGAAATAAAACTTTAAGTCACATATTGTAATAACAGTGCTGTAAATGTAAGACTTTCAAAATACAGGCCACTGACTACAGCAGTGTACCTTTCATCACACGCTTCACCAGAAAGCGCGTGGGGCTGACTGATCACGTGATGCCGATGGGGAAATTCCAGTTCTCCTCAAGAATCTCCCCACAGTTTGAAATAAAGTTCTTTCTAAATGGATACGACAATTCCCCGTTTCAGCCTCAGTTTCAAGGCTTCCCGAGCGGATTGCATTCCTGTTTTAGCTGAACACATTGATTGTACATTTTGCAGACAGAGGATCCTGAGGCTGGGTTTTGCTGTTCAGTTGGTTCCCGGCAAGGAATTGCGTCACAATGAACGGGAATTCACTTTATGGAAAAAGGTTCACGAATTACATTGCAGCCAAATTGTATTTAATCAACACGCGTTATCTGAGAACTGCCTGTATATTGAATGGAGGAGCAAAATTGATGGGCTGAAGGGACTACAGTAGTTCTCATTTTATATTTCACAATGTATAAACATATTAAGGGATATGAATATTGTTTGCGTAAAACTGCATGAAGGAGATGTTCGACCATTAACTAGCACAGAGAAAGCTCAATGTGTTGTGTGACGTACTTATTTCCTGATGTTCCTGTACAGTGTGTGGGAAAGCTCAGTAAATGTTATCACAAACCGTCAGACGTTAGGAAGGAGGTCTCTGCAGGGTCAACAGGATTATGTTTTCCGTTCCCTTTAATGACACCAAGGTTGGAGCCAGGTGTTCTCTCCGGTTATATCCTTTAAGAGCTCAGAGCAGTTGATACAATTGAGTCTCTTGCTTGGCCGTTTTAGAGACTATTGAAGAGTTTATCACATGGCTGTGTGTCTGGAGTCACTGTTAGGACAGACCAGGAAAACATGGAGATTCACTTCCTGATCGGACATTGGGTAAGGAGATCGATGGACTCATTGTTACCTAACCAGATTTTAGATCTTGATATGTTAATAATTGTTTTTATCTTCCACCAGCTGCCCAAGCATGAGCCTGGTCTGTATTAGTAATCCAATGACAATTCCACGACCGCACCATCTCCACATGGAGACCTATCTGAAACCACACTGAGCTGGTTATTTCTGTGCTACTTGACAGCTCTGTCATATAGAACTCCCACCAATTTGACTGTCGTGATGGGACTGATGGGGTGGTAATTGGTCAGATTGTATTTATTCCTCTCTTAGGAAACTGGAAATAGCTGAGTAATTTTCCACGTTGCCATGGAGATGTCAGAGTTGGAGCTGGAATGAAACAGCTTCCCCAGTGACACGGCTTATTGTACTGCACAAGTCTTCAGTCCCATTGCAGGAATGGAGTCAGGGCCCATTGCCTTTGTTGTATCTACTGTGTTCAGTGGTTTCTTCATATCACGTGCAGCGGATCGAATTGGTTGAAGACTGCCATCTGTGATTCTGTGGGCATCATGATAGGGTAAGTTGGATCATCCACTCAACACCTCTGGCTGAGGATAGTGCAGACACCACATACTTGACTTTTACACTGATGTACAGGACTGTTCCATTATTTAGGATGGGGATATTTGTGGAGTCCTCTCCCCCAGTAAGTTGTTTAATGGTCCGTCGACATTCATGCTTGGATTTGGCAGGATGACAGTGCTTCGATCTGATTTGTTACTCGTGGTATAATTTCTGCCTCTGTACAAGATGTTAGTTCTGCTGTTTTGAGAGAAACTAGCCAATTGCGGTAGCTTTAATGGGTTTTCATCATATAAAGGTACACATGGTACTGACCCTGGCATGTTCACCCACACTCGTCACTGAACTATAGATCGGCTTGAGGGTAATGGTGGACTGAGACATTATCCTGGGGGAAAGGTTACAGATTGTCATTGAATACAATTCTGCTTCTGCTGTTGCTGCTGTGACCTACAGCATCAGAGGATAACCCAGTTTTAGCTGCAATATCTACAATTCAATTCTACTGACTGTCCCCCAGTTCACACCGAGACCCATTCACCCAATAGCCCTGTATTCAGTGACCTACTCTGGTTTCTGATGCGGCAACCCTTCCATTTTCATATTCTCATTCTGCTGAAATTCTTTCCATGGTGTCACGCCTCCAACTTGTTACTTTAACTCAATCAATTTAAGTTACGAATCTAAATCTTTTCCTTTCAGTAATGCCATCTTCTGTATTTGAAGTGAATGTGTTTCCTTCTGGTTTTCTCCCGGACCATAATTCAGAGCACTGCAGTGTCAGTGATGCCAGCCTTATGCAGTTCCAGAGTCAAGGAACTTGTCACCATGCGTTACTGTTCAGTTCCCAGTGTACGGCACTCCATGTTTGACAGGATGTTTGGGCATCTTTGACAATATGTCGTTGGAAATTGTTCAAAAACAGAAATTGCTGAAGAAATTGCTGAAGATGTTGCAGCATCTTCTGGAGTGAATGCAGATATAAACTTTCAGGTCCAGTGAACCTTCTACAAAGCTCTCTGTTTCTCCAGCAATTTTTGATATTTTTATTTCCAGTATCGATCGTTATTTTTTAATTGAAAATTTGTTCTGTGCCGCTATTCATTTCTGGAGAAGCTCAGCAGGTCTGTCAGCATCTGCAGAGACAGAGAAACAGAATTAGTGTTTCAAGTCTAGTGTGACACTTCTTCAGAACTCGAAATGATTGGAAAATGTGCTTTAAATCCCTAACCAGAGTTGGGGAATGGGTGACAGGGGAAAGAGGGTGTGGCAAAAGATCAAAGAAGATTCTGTGAAACGGATTTAAATTAAGATGCGATAGGGAAAGGGGTTCTCTCTATTGAGTGCAAGATAAGGAAGACACAAGCACACAAGGTCATTGGGAGGCCAGGAGGGGGACTGTTGACTATGTTTTATTATATCGATCTGGCCATAGATACGTTTTCATTGTCGAGATCATCACCCCCATTAGACAAATAAATACAGGTGCGTGACTTGTTATTGACACTAAATAAGCGTTTCATGCTGCCTCAGTATTGTAATAAGGAGAAAAACAAATAATAGTATGAAGTTTTGACTGAGTATTGTTTTACTGTCATGTTTAATATAGTTTCAAATTTGCAGTGCTTATCTTTAAATGCTTGTTCTTGAAGTTAGTATCAGATGGAGGGTAGAAGGTTGTGGGCTGACATTATAGAAGTTTATGAAATCAAGAGAGGTATGGATCGGGTGAATAGCCAAGGGCTTTTCCACAGGAGGGGAGAGTTCAACCATAGAAGGCATAGGTTTAAGGTGAAAGGGGGAAGATTTAAAAGGGACGCAGTGGCAGTGTTTTTATACAGAGTGGTACGGGTATAGAATGAGCTTTCAGAGGAAGAGTGGTCGATGCCAGTACAGCTATAAGATTTAAAACTCATTTGGACAAACATACAAATGGGAAACATTTAGAGGCCTATGGGCCAAATGAAAGCAGATGGGGCTAGTTTAGATTGGAAAACCTGGCCAGCATGGACATTAAGAAAAGCTTCACGCAGTGTCAGTGAGGGTTTGTGAAAAGGAAATTATATTTTGCCCTCTAAGATCATGCAAAGATTTCTGGAGATGCCTGAAAATATAACAAGCGGACTTGATAAAGGGGAACTATTAGAAAGAGGCTTTTCAGAGATTTTCCGCAGGGTATTACAAAATAAAAGATCTTACTCAAGCCAGAAGCTTGTAGGATGACGGATAATGTATTAACATACGATGATGATTGGTTAACACATAGAAATCGGAGAGTCAGGATTAATGGATCTTTATGATAAAGGTGTATCTGCTGGAGCACCACACATATCGGTCCGATGGCATCAGTTATTGCAATCTATACTGACAGCCTGAAGGAGGGAGCTGAGTGCAATATACATCCGAGTTAGCTGCAATATCTGCAATTCAATTCTACTGACTGTCCCCCAGTTCACACCGAGACCCATTCACCCATCAGCCCTGTATTCAGTGACCTACTCTGGTTTCTGATGCGGCAACCCTTCCATTCAGCCCATTGACACTACTCCACCAGTAAGACACTGAGAACCAAAAGGCTGGCTGTTATTTAATGGAGAGGACTTCCAGAAAAGGAGGAGTACAAAGTGATTGGAGTCTTCCTGAGTATGAAACATAACGTCAGCATGCTGATGCAGCAAGTAATGTGGTTGGATCATTAACCGGCTTCCAGAGATGAAAGGGTTGAGTTATTCAGAATCTCTATAATGGTGAGGTGATTATTCATTGGGGTTTAAATGAATGAAGAGGGATACTGTTGAAATATACAAGATACAAAGCGGGCTTGAGAAGGTAGATGTTGAGAAGTTGCTCCCATTCCTGGGCAGAATGTCGAACTCGAGGATATAGATACCGAATAAGGAACATTGATTTCAATCTGAGATGCAAAGTGATGTCTTCTCTCAGAAGGTAGTGAATATCTGGAATTCCCTAACCCAGAGAAATGTGGAGAGATACAGGAGTCAGCATGAAAGTGGAGTTGAGCCCTGGAGTAGATCAGCCACGTTATTATTTTATGACAGGGCTAGCTTGAGGGGGCGAATGACCTACTTCTGTTCCTATTTATTAATTTCACATGTTACGCTATTGGAAACTAACAGGTTATTTTCCTGGAAGTCGTGTTGCAAAATGTTGCATTCAGGGACAACAGATGATTTGTTTCAGTTTACTGTAGGTGGGGTATAGGGGCTGTATACCCAGCGTATCTAAGTCTGTAACATGACCCACATCTGGAGCAGAGGTTACAGAGTGGGGAAGCCTAAAAGAAAGCTTGGGGGTGGCGGTGGGCTCCTGACCCAGCCTGGATTTTGCAAGTAGTTTTCCGAAACTACACCTAACCATCGGAGTGGCCTCGATGTGCCTTTGTGTAGCAGGTCCGAAGGGTTGAACGTAACATCAGAACATGGCGCTGAGGGACATGAGTGGGGCATTCAACCCATTGACACTACTCCACCAGTAAATAAGATTGTGGTTCATCTCATTGTGTTCCCAGCTGCACTTTGCTCCCGATGCACCATTATCCCTGATGCACCTGTTTGCGGAAAATCATTTTATATTATATCAAAGCTAGCCTCGATATAATATAAAGATTCAGCCATCCCAAACTTCCGGGAAAGAGAATTTCCACTGGAATAAATTCCCACTTGGTGAATTTCTCCGAATTCCTGCTCTGACTGAGGTTGGAGGGTGTCACTGTTTCATTTTTATCCCACTCCTCCACTGCTCCCAACAAATTTAAAATTTAGCTTAAAAATGTGTTGCTGGAAAAGCGCAGCAGGCGAGGCAGCATCAAAGGAGCAGGGGAATGAACATTTCGAGCATATGCCCTGCTTCAGCAATGAGGAGGGTGTGCCAAGCAGGCTACGATAAAAGGTAGGGAGGAGGGACTTGTGGGGAGGGGCGTTGGGAATACGATAGGTGGAAGGAGGTTAAAGTGAAGGTGATAGGCCGGAGAGGGGTGGGGTGGAGAGGTCGGGAAGATGATTGTCGCTCAAGAAGGCGGTGCTGAGTCTGAGGGACTGGGAAAAGGTGGGGAGAGGGGAAATGGAGAAATCCCTTGTGGTTGGAAGGTTCCTAGGCGGAAGATGAGGTGCTCTTCCTCCAGGCGTCGTGTTGCCACCGTCTTGCGATGGAGGACGCCAAGGACCTGCATGTCTTTGGCAGAGTGAAATGGGTAGTTAAAGTGTTCAGCCACACTGCGGTTGGGTTGGTTGGTGCAGGTGTCCCAGAAGTTTTCTCTGAAACGTTCTGCAAGTTGGCGGCCTGTCTCCCCAATTTAGAGGAGGCCATATTGGGTGCAGCTGATGCAGTAAATGATGTGTGTGGAGGTGCAGGTGAATTTCTGACGGATATGGAAGGATCCCTTGGGGCCTTGGAGGGATGTGACGGGGGAGGTGTGGGCGCATGTTTTGCATTTCTTGCAGTTACACGGGAAGGTGCCGGGAGTGGTGGTTGGGTTGGTGGGGGGTGTGGATCTGACGAGGGAGTCGCGGAAGGAATGGTCTTTCCAGAACACTGATAGGAGTGGGGAAGGAAATATATCCTTGGTGGTGGGGTCTGTTTAGAGGTGGCGGAAATGACGAAGGATGATACGTTGGACATGGAGGTTGGTGGGGTGGTAGGTGAGGACCAGTGGGGTTCTGTCCTTTTGGTGATTGGAGGGACGGGGTTCACGGGCGGAGGAGCGGGAAGTGGAGGAGTTGCGGTGGAGAGCATCGTCAACCACGTCTGAGGGGAAATTGCGGTCTTTGAAGAAGGAGGCCATCTGGGTTGTTCGGTATTGGAATTGGTCCGCCTGGGAGCAGATGCAGCGGAGGCGAAGGAATTAGGAACATGCAATGGCATTTTTACAGGGGGCAGGGTGGGAGGAGGTGTAATCTAGGTAGCTGTGGGAGTCATTCAGTTTATAGTAAACATTCGTGTTGAGTCGGTCGTCTGAGATAGAAATGGAGAGGTCTAGGAAGGGGAGAGAGGTGTCTGAGACTGTCCAGGTAAATTTGAGGTCGGGTGGAAGGTGTTAGTAAAGTTGATGAACTATTCTCCTAGTAAACTTTAAATGTAACCAGGTTGCTGATATGGCTGATCATAAAGTTATCAGACTTGTCAGGGTCAGTGACAGGAACAAGTCAGGCAGATTTCTTTAGTCAGCCACAAATAACTAATAGAAGTGACGGATATGCATGATGGATATCTGGTTAGCACTGCTCCCTCCCATCATCAAGGAGCTGCGTTCAATATAACCTCAGGCGACGCTATGTGTGGAGTTTGAGCATTCTCTCTGCAGATTTCTGTGTGGGTTTCCTCCCAATGCTCCAACAGTCCAAAGCTCCGCAGCTTAGAGTGGATTGGCCATGCTAAATTGCCCATCATGCCCAGGGATGTGTAGGTTAGGTAGGTTAGTCATGGGAAATGCAGGTTTACTTGGATAGGGTAGGGGGGCAGGTCCGGTGGATGCTGTTTGGCGGGTCAGTGTGGAGTTGATGGATGGGATGTCCTGCTTCCACACTGTAGAGATTCTGTGAAAATGGCAAGAAATTTGGTCTATACCCAGTGGGTATCTATCTGATCCACTCTCATCTAGGTCTTGTACGTTTCAATAAGATCATCTCTCTTTCCAAGAGTGATCTGTTAAATCCTTCATAATATAAGGCACTCATTCGTGGAATGCGTGAAGTGAAACATCGCCGAACTGCTTCTAACGTAATTATATTCTTTCTCAGAGAAGGAGACAAAGAAAAAATAATCTCACACTCAGATCTTGAGTTTTTTTTTCTCAGTGTTGTGGTTCTTTGTAACTCTCTTCCCCACAGAGCATTGGAGGCAGAGATATTGAATAATTTTGAGGAACAGACAGAAGGTTCATAAATAACAACGGTGTCGAGGATTATCAGGGATTGGCAGTAATATGCGGTATGGGGGTAAATGTAGACAGTGGTACCAAATGACACTGCTCCAGAACATCCAGGAATATAATTCAAAACGAAATGGTAATATCGATAAAATGTTAAGGGGGAAGCCCAGATGGTGGCGATCTGGAAGGTCTGTTTTATTGGGGTCTGCATCAGAGCACAGGCAAAGTGGTTCTCTAACCCACCCCATCCCAGCCAGTTACTTAACATTCAACACTAAAAAGAGCAAGAGAATCTTTACTAATCCCATTTCGTCAAGTGGAAATGACAAAACATGGGAAAGGATCGACCAAGTCACAACATGCAGTGCGCCCGTCAGAAGCATCGAGCAGGCCTGAGGCTGTAGCTACAACCCACTCTGCTCGTTCCATGGACCCAGTTACTCACCAGGCCTTGGTCACTGAGTTCACCAACTTAAGTGAAATTATTGAAGGCATGACTGAACAGAAGTCCAGCTGTGGCTAGAACCGCTCTCAGACGTGCTCCAAAAACATGAGCAGCAACTAGACAGCCTTCGAAACAGAACATACAATGTCAAGTGCCGAACTGCATTGACAGAGACTGCGATCAATTCCTCTCGGGAGAGGATCCTCCCCCTTGAAATACAGGTCCATACCTTAACTGAACAAGATGACCACCTCGAGAACAGGGAGAGGACGAAGAATGTTCGCATCGTCGATCTGCTGGGCCAGACGGCAGGTGGTCAGCTTTGATCTGGCTGCTGTGATTCCTTCACTTCGAAGCTGAAGTTCATTGGGTTACGGCACGGTGGTCAGACTCAGACCAACGCCTTTGCCCTGTCCTTGTGCGGTTACATAATTACAGGGATAAACAAAGACTGATGGAAGCTCAGTGTGGTTTCTGATGGCTTTAATTCACGAGAGCTCCAGCATTATGTTCTTTTATGACTTTTCAGCATCGGTGAGTCAGGAAAGAAAATCTTTTGATGATATCAAGAGAAGAGTAAGGGAACTCGGGATTCAGTATTCCTTAAGGTTCCCAGCGGTGCACTGTATTGCTTTGAATGGGTCAATGAACTCATCTGATTCTCCAGAGAAAGGGAAAACTTTGTGGATATTTTAAAGAAAGCTGGATGTTTAGATAATCATGTTTCTCCCTTAAAGAAATTTTGTTGGATTTTTCTGGTATTAACCAGTGTTAAATTATAGTCGGGGATGGGTAGAGTGCACACTTTTAACTTCTTCATTAGGATTACTACTTATTTTCTCTTTCTTTGCTTGTGTCAGAGGTGTGGCTCAAGCTGGAGGGAGTTACAAAAGTAGTTGTGATGACAAACTGCTGACCTAAGGACAGTTGAAGCCTGGTTTTTGTTATTAATTGCCCTGAATGCCATATTGGTAGGGGGAAGAAGATAAAGTTTTGGGATATGTAAGCGCCCCCAATGGGCGGGGTAAATTTCCATATAAAGTGTCATTGGCACTTGGGATTTTGTTTTGTTCATTGTTTTTTTTTTATGTGTTTAGCTTTGGAAAGTTTTGCGATCTTGTTCGTTGTAGTAGTAATAGTTTGTATCGTTTTTAGGGTCGCTGAGGGTTTTATCATTAATGCTCAGCGATGTGTAATTCGATGTGAAACTCTCTCGAATTCAAATGTTGCTGCAATGTGTTATGGATTATAATGTGGTTAAATGGTGTACCTGAAACTTTAAGGGCAGTGATCTGCCAGTCAAGAGGAAAAATGTAATTTCTCATCTTAAAATCAAAGAGGGTGGATGTTGCCTATTGCAGGAGATGCACCGTGATGACAAGGAACATTTGATGTTACAGCAGGGCGGCTTTGATCGGGTTTATTTCGCGTCTTTTAATACTACGAGTAGGGGAAAAGTCAGAATGGATAGTAAGAATCTTCCATTTAAATCACTAGATTGTATTAAACACTCATGGAAGGATCATAATCCTCAAAGCCTTGAACTATGGGAATTAATGCAGTGTTTTGAATTGCCACCCAGTGCACCCGTTTAAAATCCTGGTTGATGCATTTCCCAAATTAAGTTATCTTGCATCGTGGCACATTATTGTAGAGGATATTTCAACGGTGGACAGAATGTCCAAAGGTCCCCAATACCCTCATTATAATGTACGTAATTAGTGGATTTGTGTGCAGAATCAGAGATGGTGGATATCTGGAGGCAGTTCTACTTCACAAGTATAGATTTTATTTTCTTCTTGAACCCGCATAAATGGCACACGAGGGTTGATCTCTTCCCCATCCCTGAAACAATCTTAGGTTCGCTGGCATCCTGCACAATTGGGAATATTACCCCAACATACTTGCTCCAGAAATGGGATAGAAGTCACATAAGATTATGTTGTTTGTAGATGAAGGTCTTATATTTTTGTCAAATCCCGCAATTTCGGCAGCTCACGTGATGCAATGCATTAATTCGCTCGTCACCTTTTTGGGCTTTAAGATTAATTTTACAAAGTTGGAGGCCATGCCTATGGGAGGCCTCAGGGAAATACCAGATTTTGAGGGTAAATCCTGTTTTCCTTTTAAATGGACGGGGGCGGGTGGGGGGAGGGACGCTTCTCTATTTCAGTATATTCATTACATCCGTTTTTGATCATTTATTTAACAGGAACTATGTCTATTTGTTTGAACAATTAAACAAGACCTTTAAAGAAGGGAGGCACCTCCAATATCCTGGCTCGGTCGGATAGCTGTTCTTAAAATGAATGTTCTTCCTCATTTACTGTAACCCGTGTGAAAGCTTCTTTTGATGTTTCCCAGACAGACATTTGGGAACCATAAGCGACTCTCTATCAAGCTAACCAAATTTTAACTGCCCCACATTGTGGGGAGTAGATCTCCCAGATTAAAAGCTATGAATTCAGGTCTTTTTTATCCTATGTTAGTGCCTGGGCCGCTGAGGACTCGGCGTCAATAGGATTAGATATTGAACCCTCTCAGACAAAGTGAACCCTTATTGGTCTGCTGGTCTTAGACAAAATGAGAATATTTATGGAGTATTGTAATAACCCAATAATTATCAATACTGTTAAAGCATGAATGACAATGCGTCAGATTGAGAGCAATACAGTCAAAACCAAGTTTCTTACCCCTATAATTGGTATGCCGGGTTGTCATACTGGGATAATGGATTCCAGGTTTAAACTGTGGGCAACAAGTGGTGTGTCTTACTTGAGTGATTTATAATTAGTAGAATCCTTACAGTGTGGATAAAAGCCCTTGGGCCCAGCAAGGGTAAAAACATTCTCTGCTCGAAATTGTATTTTATAACAAGACGTGTTTAGAAGTTGTTTTTGGTTTAATATCATTATGGTGAGTCAACTGAAATCACCAGAATTACACAGTGTGATTGGATATCTATAACCATAAAATGAAAGTATATTTTTGTTTGGTCTGTGTAAAGCATGCTGACTGTTGCATGAAAGTATACAGTTGATGGAATATACTGTTAGGAGAGTGCGTTCCATCGGAAATGCCCTCAAACAGGCGCTGGAAGAAAATTGGGGTAAAAGTGCCTGAGTGCCGTCTGGACAGTGACAGGAACGCAGAGGGTTGAATGACTGAAAGCTCCTGTATCTGAGAAAAGCACCAGATCAGCTGGGAACTTATTAAATGTTAGAGCACATTTGAAGGGCTGAATGGCCTCAACATGGTTTGAAATATGTGTGATTTGGAAAACGTGCATCTCTACTCCTTCCTCTTTTGTGGTTACACACTGGGGCACTGCTAATTTTCCTGAAACTGGGCATTATTTGGAACACTATCTGGAACATTCCATATTCGGTGTTCTCCAGAATATTCTCTAACTGTGTGAGGGGTATTGCAAAGGCAAGAGAGAGAGAGAGAGCGAAGCTGTTGCATGCGGCAGTGAGAGTGGTGGAGCATGAGCCTTGGTCGTGCTATAACAGATATACAGTGAGTGTGAGAGAGTAGAGAGACCAATTACCCTGACAGAGCGGAGAAGGTTATTGATGCTTGTCCTGTTTTGCTGGACATTTCTTCAGGCCGCAGATGCTGCACTGAATTTGGTGGTGAGCACAGACCATGCTCGGTGGGTCTGGTAGTATGGCCCCCTCTGGGAAGGCAATGGCCCCGCTCTGCACTAGCCCATCCACTATGCACACCATGCACCGTCAACAAACTATCTGCCATGATCGGGGTAAACGGTACAGGGCAGCTCCAAACTGAGAAAGCTCAGCCGTGTGCCCCTTGGCCTGTTAAAGATGGCACCAGTGACAGGGAACACGGAATATCTAGGGAAATCCTGGCGACTGTGAGTACCTCCAATCATGATGGGTGGGAGAATCGGGCTGGCATTCAATGAGAGGTGGGTGGGGTGGGTGGTATTTAATGAGGTGAGTTCGATAGGACAGCACCAGGAAACTAGCTGAGCTTCGTACAGACAATCCCTCTGTCACACTCAATGAAAATGACACTGAGACAAATTACTGTTTTATACAGTTCAATGAGCCGAACACTGTGCTGTCCTCACTCCCAGTTACAAAGTTGCAGAACAATTGCTCATTCAAAACTCCCCATCACCTGAACTCACAACATTATTCCATATAATCATAATTCTTCATAATACTGACCGGTGTTGCATGATACTATCGAAATGTCTTCATATCAGCATTCTAAAACCTGTGAACATATCTTTCCATGACATTTTTTCTCAGTCTGTCCCTCTCTGTCTCTATCCTGAAACACACATATTTACAGTCATACATTTCTACTGCATGGAAACAGGCCCTTCGGCCCAGCTGGTAGATGCCGACCAAAATGTGCATCCACACTCACCCCAATTCCCTGCCCTTGCTCCTTTCCTATCCATGTATTTATCCAAATACCCTTTTAATGTTGTTATTGTACCCACCTCAACCACTTCCACTGGCAGCTCAGTCCAAAGGCAAAACACAGTCTGTGTAAAAACGTTGACCCTCAGGTTCCTTTTTATTTTTGTCCTCTCCAAACATTAACAGATGTCCTCTAGTCCTTGGTTTCCCAACCTTGCAAAAAAAATTGAAATATTCACCCTATGCATGGTTCTCATGATTTGATAAGAGGTACACTTTTCTATAATCCCCCTCAGTTTTCTACGCTGTAAAGAAATGTGTTCTAACCTGTCCAACTTCTCCCTAAAAGGCAGACCCTTTAGCTCAGGAAACATCTTTGTAAATTTCTTGTACATTCTTTCTCGTTCAATAATATCCTTTCTAGGGCAAGGTGAACAAAACTGAACACAATACTCCAACTGCAGCCTTACCAACATCCTGTACAACTGCAATATAACGTCCCAACGTCTATACTCAATGCGTTGATGAAGGCCAATGTGCCAATAGCCTTCTTCACTGTCCTGTATATCTGCGACTCAAATTCAGACAACCATGCACCTGATATCCAACATCCTTTTGTTCCACTACACTCCTTAAGGCCCTCTCATTCACCATTAAACTCCCACATGAATTTGACTTTCCAAAATGAAAGATGTTGCATTTATCTGTATTAAACTCCACTTGCTATTTCTCAGCCCACTTCCCCAGCGGATCAAAGTAGTGCTGCAATTTCTGATAATGTTCCTCACTGTAAACAATATCTCCTATTTTAGTGCCATCTGCAAACTTACTAACCTGCATTGTGCACTCTCGTCTATATCATTGATCTAGATAACAGACAGCAATGGAGACAGTACAGACCCCTGAGGCACTCCACTAGTCACAGGCCTCCAGTCCGACAAGCATACCTCCACCATAGCCATTTGCTTTATAATGTCAAAGCAATTGCATCGCCAAATTGCCAGCTTACCTTAGAGTCTGTGCGATCTAACCTTCTAGAGCGGCCTTTCATGTGGAATCTTAGTAAAGGCCATACTGAAATCCATATAGATTATGTTGACCGCCCTGTCCTCGACAACTTTCCTGGTCACTTCCTTAAAAAACCCTAATAAAATTTGTAAGGCATGATCTGCCATGCACAAAGCTATGCTGACTGCTCCAAGTCAAACACTGTCTTTCCAAATGCATGCATATCTTGTATCTCAGAACCTTCTCAAGTAGTTTACCGCAAACAGATGTGAAGCTTACTGGTCTGTATTTCCCAGGCATTTATTTGCAGCCCTTCTTGAAGAAGGGCACTATATATTTGTTACTGCCCAGTCTTCCAGGACCTTGGCGTCTGTCTTCTCTCACCTCTTGCAGTGCTCTTGGATATATCTGGTCAGGACAAAGAGATTTATCTGACTTTGTGCATTCTAATATGTCCAGCAGCACCTCTACTGTGATTTCGACAGTACCAAGATATGACAATTAACCTCCCAAAGGTCACAAGTCTTCATGTCTTTCTTCATGGTAAACACAGAGGGGAAATTGAGGACCTCAACCATCTCTTGTAGTTTTACACATGCGTGCCTATTTTGGTTTTTAAGGCATCCTATTCTCTCTCTAGTTGTTCTTTTTCTTTACTATAGTGAACTTGGTTTCACCCTAATCTTCTCAGCCAAGGCTATCTCATGCTCCCTTTTTGCCTTCCTGATTTCCGCTTCAGTAAACTCCTGTATCCCCTGTGTACCTCCAGAGATTCCCTTGATCCCAGCTGCCTGTACCTGAACCACGCCTCCTTTTTGTTGGTCAGAGCCTCAATATCTCTTGTCATCCAGGGTTTTCTCTTCCACCCTCACTTTCCCTTCACCCTCACAGGAATATATAAACCTTGAACTCGAGCTATCTCACTTTTACAACCCTCCCTCGTGCCCAATATCCTTTTCCCTGAAAACAAACTACTCCAATTAACCCCTGCAATCCTCTGTCTAATTCCAACAAAATACGCCTTGCCCCAATTTAGAACTTGAATCTGTGGATCAATTTTGTCCCTCCCATAACTATTTTAAAATTAATACAACGCCAGTCACTTTTCCCAAAAATCTCCCCCACTTTACCACCGTCACCTATTCATCCCTATTTCCCAACAGTAGGTCGAGTGTGTCCATTCCCGTGTAGGACCCTTTATATACTGCTTGGGGAAACTTTCTTGAACAAACTTAAGAAACTACGTTCCATCGAAGTTCTTAACCATCTGCATGTCCCCGTCTATGTTAGAAAAATTTAAATCACCTATTATAACAATCCTAATGCTCCTGCTACTCTCACCAGCTTCCCTGCATATTTGTTCCTCTAATTCCCATTGATGATTTGGAGGCTTATAGTGCAACCACTATAACATCACTAACCCCCTCTTCCTTCCATGTACCATTCACAGAACCTCATCGGATAATATCTCAGTTATTTCATCTTTAAATACTTGTGGGATACTCGCCTTAATCAGAACTATTGGTGTTTCAACTGTTTCCATTTACATCTCTCCCTTGCAATGATTTTCACATCTGCATCAAAACTTGTCAAGGTACAGTGGAGATATGGTGCTGTAACTGGATGGGAGCTGCACATCCTGTCACTTCCAGCAGGTTTCCCCACACTGATCTAACACAGTGTTTCCGAAAACTGGAACAACCTGTGTTTATATATGAATAAACCAGTGAGGTCTGCACATCTCCCCCCGCTGGACATTTATCTACCTGTCTACCTGTGATGGCACTTTCAAGGAACAGAGAACCTGCACCACAAGGTGACACAGTAGCTCAGTGACTAGCATTGCTGCTTCAGAGCGCAGCGATCTGGGTTTAACTCCATCCTTGAATGACTGCCAGTGTGGAGTTTGCACATTCTCCCCGTGTCTGTATGAGTTTCCTACAGATGTTATGTTTTCCTCCGACAGTATAAAGATATATAGATAAGGGTAGATCGGCCATGCTAAATTGAGTAAAGTACCCAGGGATGTGCAGGCGAGGTGGATTAGCTATGGGAAATGCAGGCTCAGAGGGATAGGGTAGGGGTTTGTCTAGAGGGATACTGTTTAGAGGGTCGGTGTGGCCTCGATGGGCCGAAACGTTTGTTCCCTCACTGTAGTGATTCGATAACTTCTATGGAATTCTCCTTGATTGGCAGCTTTCCACAGGACCCTACCTACATGTCTTGCCTTGATATGTCTTGCCAAAATGCTACACCTCACATTTAACTAAAATAAACTCTATCTGCCACTCCTCGGTTCACCTAAACAAAGTCCCATTATAGTCTGAGAGATCATTCATCACTGTCGACGACACCACCAAATCTGGTATTATCTACAAACTTACTGACCATACTTCATATACTCGAATGTAAATGATTTGTATCAGTGACAAAAGGCAGTGGACCCCCTATTGATCTTTGCGGCACGCCACTGATCACAGGTCTCCAAGTTTAATGAACAAATGTCACTGTCACGCCCTGTCTCCAATATTCAAGAAAAGTTTGGACCTAAATGGCGAGTTCTCCCTGGATCCCAGGCAGTCTGACCTTGCTAACCAGTCTACCATGTAGAACATTTTGGTTTTCTTACTGAATTCCATAAAGACAACATCCACTCTCCTGCCTTCATCAATCATCTTCATCACTTCCTCAAAAAATTTCACCGAGTCAGTGAGACGTAATTTCAATTGTACAAAGCCCTCTTCAGTCCTTGTCTTTCCAAATACATATCGATCTTTTTCCTCGAAATCTCCTCCAACAATTTAGTCACCATTGACGTCATGCTCACCAATCTAGAGTTAACTGTTTTTTCTTTACTTTCTTAAATAATTGCGCTATGTTAGCAGCCCTCCAGTCTTTTGACACCTCACCTGTGAAAATCAATGTTACAAATATATCAGCAAAATGCATAAGCAATCTATTTCCTAGCTTCCCGCAAACATCTGGGATACAACTGATCAGGTCCCAGGGATTAGTTCACCTTTATGTGTTTTAAAATGTCCAACACCTCCTTGTAATATAGACACTTTTCAAGGTATCATTGCATATTTCTTCATTCTCTCGTTCTTGTAACCTCCTCCACATTAAATACTGAGGAGAAATACTTGTTTCGTATCCCTCAAATTTGTAGTGGTTCCATAAATAGGTAGCCTTCCTGATCCTTAAGGGGCCCGATTGTCTCCCGAGTTAATCTTTTGCCATTAAAGGATTTGTAGAATATCTTCAATGCCTCATTAACCCAATTTCCAAAGCAATCTCTTGTCCACATTTTTCTGGCCCGATTTCCCGATTGATGATACACTTGCTGCCCTTATGCACCTCTCGGGATTCACTTGATCTCAGCTCTGTTTACCGGACATATGCCTCCTTCCTTACCTTGACCATAACATCAATATATCTAGCCATCCAGCACTCCCTGCACCCACCAGCCTTGCCCCTCTCACTAATAGGAACACGTTTGCTCTGGACTCTCTGAAACCAAATTTTGATGGTCTTGCATTTACCAACCATCCCTTTACCTGTGAATAGGGTATTCCAATCAGCCTTTCACAGGGCTCACCTAACACTTTCAAAATTGGCCTTGTTCAAAGTTAGAACTTTAATGTTGACATCAAGTATTTCCGATTCCATAATTAATTTAAAACTAATATTTATGCATAACAAACTTGAAAGTTAAATAAACACTTCCTGTGCCTCTATAACGGGCTCGAGAGACTGAATAGGCTCCTCCTGTCCCTCTGTATTACACTGGAAATGCTGTCGCTCTGTAATAGACCCAAGAGGCTTAATGGCCTCCTCCAGTTCTTCTAAACGCACTCGAGAGGCTGCATGGCCTCCTCCTGTCCCTGTGTAACAGATCCGAGACACAGCAACCTGTGGATTACGAGCAGCCGGTCAACTGTATCTGATGGAGGTCCATTCCTTTTCAGTTACAGAAACACAAACAACACAATGTACTCCAGGTGCCCTCTCAGTGACACCTGATACAGCTGCAGTGACAAATCTCTTTGTTTTGAATGGTTCTGTTGGCAAAATGTGCCAATATTCCAACTTTCCACCTTTTCAAGTAGCAACAGGTTAATATGGGCTGAATGGCCTTCTCCTATCCCTCTGTAAGGGGCCCATAGGGATAGAATTGCTTTGGCCTGTTACTGAGCAGCAGTCGCAATGCTCTGTCTCAAGGTTATGAAAGGATTTGAAAACAGGGTATTAAAACCAGGAGTAGCCTCACACTGGTCAATAAGTACCATACTTTGTTCCAGGTATCTAGAAACGTGCCCACCCGACGTTTTTTTTTTTACGCAGCAGATCTGTCATTTTATAACTGCCTATTTGCATAAACAGAGTGGAACATATATAGACCGCTGCAGTGTTCTGTTAATACTCTCATATACAAGGGGAAAAAAGATTAAAAATATTGAAAGATTTATGGTCCATCCCTCAGCAACCTTATCCATTCCGTCCAAAACCAGTAAATGAAAAGTGATGAATTGGTTAACGGAGCCTGTTTGTTCAGTGACTGTGATTAATGCCAATCTCCATGGATTCGAATTATCCCAGTGGAGGGTTTCAATCTTTTAATGATAAATGGGCTCCGTTCAATGTGTCAAACCATAACATGAGCGGGAGCATCAATGACAACACTGATAGGGATTAGCAGATCCAGAGAGAAGGGGAGGAGAGATCAGAATCTGAGAACATTAGACTGGAATGTTCCAACAATGGATCAGAATCAGAGAACATTAGACTGAAATATTCCAACAATGGATCAGAATCTGAGAACATTAGACAGGAATATTCCAACAATATACAGGAGCTTATCCGATTATGTTTGGTATCTTTCTGAATTTGATTGGATGTCATTATCGTCGCGGATATATTTCGTTCTTCACATTATTCAATACTTTTATTATCCCTTCCTGGCTATCGTTGGTGTTCCTGGTGAGTGTCACTATCTAGATTTTGTTTTCTATAAACCGGTCATGAGTGTATTATTGTTATTTCATATAGTCTACACTTCCTGCCACTATTATTGTTACAATCCAATCTCTCAATCCAGATATTCACTCGACAGACCACTACTAACTACATTAATGAAGGTGTTCAATTTCTGTCTCCCTCTCTGCTCTGGCAGTGTTACTATGTTGAACTATTCAGTTTCAGGGGAGAACCACAATGCATTGTCTCATTGCCTTTACTGTTAAGAGCATGGAGGTCACTTTCTACTATTCTGGTTACAAACTCCACTTCCTTCCACTGTTTCCATCCCTTCCCTGGCCAATATCTGCAGCTGAAGCAGTCAGGTCACAACTGTGGGAGATCCCTTTGACTATGAGCTGATTCTTGACACCATACCCTGAACATTTCTAACTTGAAATACTCACCACTCCAGAATATATCTCACTGGTTTATTCGATCTGTTGTTTGAACCTTGAGCTATGAAATACAGTCTTAATGAAGCCAATAATCTGCTGCTGACACTCCGGGCTTCAAACCTGCTGAAGGAAATCTGATTCAACCTCACACCAAACTCCCATCCATCTGTCATTCATGTGCACGCCGATGGATATTGCTATTGTGTCTGGCAATGCCTTTATTTTAACATTCTCAAACACTTTAGCTCATTTGTCCATGAAACCTCTCTCGTTCTCTCTACTGATTAACAAAAAGCTTGCCTGTTGTTCGTATTTAAAATAATTTCCTCCATGTGTGTTCCTTCTCAAACAATGAGTTTTGCACTCAACCACGCCAATCGCGTGCACACACACACACACACACACTCTCTCTCAGTCTCTGATGAACACACACACACGCAGAGAGAGCAAACCTTCCCACTGTAAGCAGTAAATATGTTGCGAGTATAGTTAGCATATGATAGTCAAGTTTGCAATACTCTCTATACTGTGCAGATCGTGCAGTTTACTGAGGAACACACTAGCATGCTCTGCACAGCTCTCCATGCTGGGCTGTCACCTTGTCCCAGTTTATGTTGTTTGTGGTGTTCTCTGAAGCAGATTGAGAACTTGATGTAACAAACCATTTCAGCTGATCTGACAATGCCTTTATTCATTGTTCTCATTCTTGTAATTTTACTCTCGAAGATCTCACTTCGCCAGTTAGTCCCACTGCCCTGACGTTTTCCCCATATTTCCACAACATCTTTTCAGTTAATTAACTGTCTGTTTCTGTCTTTAATGTGAATCTCGTGTCCCTTTCTTTCTTTCCCTGGTCTTGGGTTTTGGCCTCCCTAGTGTATCGAGTGCTGGCATTGTGTAGCTCAGAAATAATGAAATGGGGTGTGTCAGGCTGTTGTTCACTTCCTGGTATGTCCCATGTGATGGTCCATGGACAGGCGTGTTTCAGATGTTATGAGAAACATCCTTGTAACTTGGTCTGTACCTGTGGCTGTCGCTCTCAGGTGACCATGCGATTAGTAACAAAAGGAAGCCCACTGAGTAAAGGACCACGCATATAAATTGCCTGACAATGCTGTCACTTGTTAAATAAGAGGTTATTTTCTCCCTTTTTTTAGTAAGAGACCTTAAAGGCAAAACTTCCGACTGAAAACGGCTCAAGTAAATAACTTATGGGGCTTTTAGGGTTTTTAAATAAATAGCAGTAACAATGGCCAGCTGGCACAGACCAGGATTTCTAGGTTTTTTTATATTGTAGCTATAACAATCACCAAGTGCTTGGGGTGCCAGAAGGGTTGTAAGTTTCAGTAAATTATCCACAGCTGGTATTCTCTCTGGAACCTCACTTGATGGTGTTTCCTCCTGGATTGGAGAACGGTATGCAAGAATGCATGTCTGAATGGTCCTTTTTGCGAAGGTGTGTGTTTATGGGATGTTGATATATTGGAACAGTTCATTAGTAGAAGGTACTGTATCCATTATTCGGTTAAGATTGCCAATAAAAAAATTATTCTAAATTCATCTTCATTTCTAATTGGATTTTCATTAGAGTGTTTAAATATATTGTGTTTTGCTTAATGGTAGGTGTTTTGAATAGTTTGACATCTGGAACACCCAACTCACGTCTACCTTCAAAATAAGGAAAGGTTGGCATCCAACCTACCTTCTTAAAATAGTTTGAGGCAGTCCGGTTCGTCTATAGCAAACTGTGGACTCTTGTCTTGTTCTATATCGATAATACCAAATTGGGTTTAGAATTACAATCCCTACAGTGTGCAAGCAGGCCATTCTCCCCAACAAGTCCACACTGATCCTCCGAGGAGTAACCTACCCAGACCCATTCCTCTACCCTATTATTACACATTTACCCCGACAAAGGCAACTAACCCACACATCCCTGAAAACTATGAACAATTTATCATGGCAAATACACCTGACATGTACATCTTTGGATTGTGGGAGGAAACCAAATCATCCAGAGTAAGCTCATGCAGACACTGGAGAGTATGCACCAGGAGGCTATTGGGTTCAAAGGTCGTGTATGGTAGTTGATAGTGTCTTTTTTCTGGATGTTGAATTTGGTTGGTTTAAACAGTATTTTGTGTGAAAAGATTCAGTCCTTAAGAGTTCTCTGGGTGTGGAAAAGTGAAGTTGGCGGTTTTACAAAAGGTAATGATGGTAAAGCTTTCGGAATTGACAGACAACCTGGAGTTAGGGTTGCGATTGTCTGTGAGAAAATGAGAGATAATTACAGCTATAGATCAGCAATTACGTTTAGTAGAACCGCCATCAGACTCTTTGGAAATGGCTGGAATTCAATTTCAAATGATGGTCTTTGAACCTGAGAAGGAATTGAAAGAGTTTGAATTATGATGAAAAGTAGAAATAAAAGAAAGGGAAACGAAGAAGAAAGAGAGAAAAGGATAGAAGAAAAGCAGAGAGTTTCAACTTAAAACGTTAGCAATTAGAGAGGAAAGTTGATATAGAAGGCGGAGATGAAGGTAGAATGTCGGTGGGATGAGGAGGATAGTGCGGTTGAGCAACCCTATTGTAACCAATGGCCTAACGAGGTTCTGTTTAAATGCATCCAGGCATTCTCTAAATTTGATGAGAAGGCTGGGAAAGCCTTTTGAATTTCATTTGAGAAAGTGGCTAAACAAATGCAGACACCAGTGACCATGTGAATTTATTTGATCCAAAGCTGACAGGTATATGCATCCCTATCGGAGGAGGTATCTGGGGAGTATGAGGTGTGTAGAAAGCCATCTGAAGTGTCTATGAGCTTGGGCCAGACACTGACAGACAGCGTTACAGGAATCGAAAAGAGGGTCCCTGGTTAAACGCGCATTGAGTTTGAAAGGATCAAACAAAGTAATTTTTAAAGGTGGTAAGGGTATTAAAAACAGAGCAAACCTATGACACTTTTAGAGAGATTCTTATTTTGGAGAAGTTCAATAATTCACTTCCTGCAGTCGTGAAAACTCGTGTGGAAGAGCAGAGTTAAAACGGCAAGATTAGAAGCTGAAATGGCTGCTGATGATGATTGAGTTCAGAAATCAAAGTTTGGTTTCTGTGAGAGATGGAGAAGAATGTGCGAGGTCTTGTTAAGGTTTACAGGCATAGGCCAGGAGTAGCAGGTAAAGAGGTTAGAGCATTAAGAGGTACAGAAGCATGTAATTCTTTTATGCTGAGACATGAGGAGCTATGTCATTCAGAGGGAGTAGTGGAGAGATGAGAAGCGCTACATTATGTAACGTGTGATTGGAGTGTCCAGTGGAAACATCAACAGATTTGTTCCACAATGGGGAAGGAGGCCTTGGTGTTGGCATTGCAACATTTCAGATTTACATTGCCAATAACACACCTGAGACAAATCTTTATCACTGATCATAACCCCTTAAAGTTTTTGGTTAAGTTTAGGGAGAAAAATACCAGTCTGTTTCGATTGAGGTTATTATTGCTGCCATCCAGTTTGAAACTATACAGGCGACAGGGTGATAAAACCTAAGTGTGGAGACTTGGATGAAGAAAGACAAAGGCATTCTGTGGCAGGAGTAAAAAGATTGAAATCGAAATAGATGTGAATATTTGTATGCTCAGAGTCAATGTAATATATATGCATTTCAGTCTACGAATAGAGGAAGATTAAGAGGTCTAAAATGAATCCACCTTTGTGTATTGATAGATTATTTTATTAAAGATGGAGTTGTGAGGATACTATCACTGTACAAAGGTTATTTTCTCTTGGGTTTTTCTTTTGAAGAGAGGTGTTAAAGGCAGAGGTGCAGAACTGCTGTCTGAAAACAGTTTAAATAAATAACTGAGATTTTAGGTTTTATTAAAACGGTGGTAACAATGGAAGGGCAGTAGCCAGCTCTCCCAGACCAGATTTCCTCATTTTACTTTTAGCTGCAGCATTCAGAAGCTGCTGGGGATCCCAGAAGGGTTGGAAGTTTCAATACATGATCCCCAGCTGCTTTTCTCTCTGAGATCTCTGTTGATGTTGTTTCCTCCTGGATTGGAAAACTGCTGTAAGGATCTGAATTTGAATATATCTTTGTGCCAAGCGGTGTAAACCAAACAGGTACGGTATCTATTGTTTGTGTAAGTGTTCCAACATATAAGCTATCCCAAAACGTTCTTTTCTTTGATTGTAGTTTAACTAAAGCATTTGAATAGATTATATTTTGCTCAATGTCGAGTGGTTTGACTAGTCACAAAATAACTGGAACGCACACTTCCCATCTATATTTAAAGTAAAGGAAGGTTTGGGTCTAAACGGCCTTCTGGAAATATTTTGAGGGAATCTGGTCTGGTCGAAAACACTTGTAGCGAGGGGCTTCTGACTGGCTTCTGCAATTGAAAATTTAGTGGAGGGTCAGGGGAGGTTTTGCTGGAGGTTGTGCTGTAAGTTGCCTCAGACATTCAGGGAGATCTGAGGATTTGGTGACCCAACTCTGGATGGAGCCTGGGGACTGTAGTTACAGCATCTGGGTCTGTAACATGAACAACAAATGGAGCAGAGGCTGCAGAGCGGGGAAGCTCTGAAAGCACACAGCGAGTGTGTGTGGGGAAAGGGATCTGCTGTATCTACCCCGGATTTTCCAGGAACAATTTCCCAAACTCCACTTAACCCAGCATCAAAGTATGAGGGGACCCTGACTGAACAAGGAGCTGGTCACAGAGAGGTGTCACCTCCTTCAACACGACCTGCAGTCTATCACCAGGGGGAGGATGGTGTTGCCAGGGGCTGTGAGGGTCACTGTTTCATTCAGCTTCTATGATCCAGAACTTTCCAAGCAGGACAAGGTGACATATCCATCATGTCCCAGTATCTCAACATCAATGTTACCATTCGGTGATGGAGGATATATATGGTTGATGAGGTAAATAGATTGTTTCTCTCTCAGCAGGGAGCTGCCGGTTGTATCTATACTGGATAGTGGGATTCCCGATGCATCTGCAAAATATCCATATTAATGCGGAGATGTAGAGGAACTGAAGGAGCTCTCTCTCACTCCATTAATGTCACAGCGTGCCCATCACAGTACATCATGTGGTGAATACCTACTGTCCTGGCAGCAATCATGGTCTCTTCATTCAGAAGCAGTCAGCCAGTCCCATCGTCATCGGGTCTCCACGTAGAAAGGAATGAATATATTTTGGATAAAGGCCGTCCCCTTGATGCACGTTTCAAAACACCATCCCCACCACCAAACAACCACATCAAAGTATTCCATGTGTACGGAGAGCAATGGGGTCACTTGGGGTGTCTGGGAGCAGACGATCAGGGATAGAGCAAAACCTCCCATGTCTGAACGGGGCTGAATGAATCCCCCAGTACACAGTATCATTAAGTCCTGTAATCCCTCTCCATTTCAGTAGCATACTGCCTTCCATTATTCCTGTAAATGAAATGACAGGTTATATCATGTTAAATTTCACCTGCCAAACTATTATCTGTTGCCTTGACCTCTCTGAATCTATTTGCAGACTCTCCACCCTCTCTTGATAATTTATTCTCTTGCTTACCACAGCGACATCACCAAACTCAGCATCTGTATATCTGTTCCATCCTCCTGATCATTCATATAGACTGTAAATAGTTGAGAACCCAGCGCTGGTCACTGTGTGACCCTACTGGTTACATTCTGTCTAACTGATTGAGACTGATTTATCCTGAGTACCTGCTTCATGTATGATACCCAGTCCTCCCCCATTCCAGTGAAACACTGTCGAAGGGTTGAATAAGAACAAGGAGTATCTGTGAGGCATCCAACCCCTCGATGACACTGATGTCAACACGGCCTCTGTTCCACTTTCCTGCCATCTCTCCAACCTAAAACTCTAGTCTCTTATTGTAGATTGCGCCACATGAAAAAAAAATCCACTCCATATCGACACATTCAATTACTTTTAGAATGTTACAGACCTCAATGAGATCTCCTTTCATTCTTATAAACTCGAGAGTATATGCCTAAACTGCTCAATTACTCTTCATAAGGCAAACACTTCAAATATGGAATCAATCTGATGAAGCTCTTCTGAATTGCCTCCAATGGAAATGCATCATTGTGCAGGACACCCAAACTATACTCCAGCTGCATCCTCATTAATGCCTTGCATAGCTACACTAACACTCCCTACCTTTCTACTCTATCCTTTTATAAATAAACACTGAAATTATGCTTGCATTTCTCATTACTTGCAGTACCCGCAGGCAGTATTTCTGTGATATGCAAGCAGACACCCAGATCCCTCTGCACCTAAGCACTTTGAACTTTCTCTCCATTTAGATAATAATTTGTCTTTCTATTACACTGGCCAACTTGAATAGCCCCATATTTATTCCCTTTAATTTTCTTTGCTAAATGTTGGCCTATTCATGCAACCTATCCATATAGTTTTAAAATCTCTTGCATCATCATTCCGAAGTAATTTCCCACCGATGTGAGAGTCATCTGAAAATGTGGCATCGTATTTTCTCTCCCGTCAACCGAGTACAGTAGTACCAATGATTGCAAATGGTTGAGGCATGAGTACTGAAATCAATGGCACCCCACAAATTGCATTTGCCAAAATAAAATGACACATTTATTCCATCTGACTGCATTTTGTTGGTTAACCAATCCTCCATCCAAGCGAATAAACTACTCCTAAACCCATGTTGTCTGATCTTACCACTTACTTTTTGGAGAAGCGACACATCCAATGCCTTCAGGAAGACCAGATATGTTCCATCTCCCACGATCCACCTTTTTTGTGACATCTTCAAATAACTCAAGCAAACACTTCAAACTTGATTGTCCTTTGTAAAACCATGTTGACTATGATGGATTGTGGTTTAACTTTGCAAATGTCCTGAACAATGGACTCTAACAATTTGCCTTAAATTACAATGGTTTATTGTTACACTTTAGTCCCGAATGTATACCATTATTATAAGTTCTTCCCTTTCGAAAGCCTTTATGTTTTCTTTGAATTCCTATTTAATGGGCACACGTTTTTAAGAGATCTGCTCCAATTGCTGTGTAAGGGCCATGTGTGGCTGAATGGACTCACCATCCTGCTGGTGTACAAACTCAATGGGCTGACGTCTTTCTGGTGTTCCCATGTTGTCGTCTCCAAGGCCAGAATGACCTCCTCCTATTGATCCTTTAGAGGATTGGGAGATATGGAATCTTACTGTTGCTCTCTAACATTTTGATGGGCTGATGGGTCTTCTCATACTTCTCCATGGAAATATTGAACGGTCTCCTCATGTATCCGGGAGATGGTTCCGAGGGGTTGATTGGTCTTCTCTTGTTCCCATACAAAAGACACGTGTCGAAATTACTTCTTCCTTTCTCATTAAAGAAGTCTCAGATAGTTTTTATCCTTATCCAATTCCCTTGCAATGGTCTCGGTGGGTCTGAATGGCCTCCTGTTATCCCTGTGTAACAATCTCCAGTCACTGTGTGACCTCCTCCAGTTCCTATGTTACAGACTTGAGGAGGCTGAATGGACTGATCCTGTTGCTGTTTCACAGGATACTGGTGCAGCATGTCCTACTGTTATAGGCTCGAGTGGCTGATTGGCCTCCTTCTATAAATGTATATCAGGCTCCAGGGGCTGAATAGCCTCATCCTGTTTTGGTGTAACAGGGTCGAAGGCTTGAATATCCTCCTGTTGTTCCTGTGTAACACACTGGAGAACGGAATGGTTCCTCCACTATCTGTGTAATTCGCTTCACTCGTTGATTACATCTGTCATCTATGTTGAAGTAAGTTCATCCTTATTTTTTGTAAACTCCAATGGCTACTGCGTCAACCTGATCATCCTTTCGTTATAAGCTAGCACCTTCATTGCAGGAATCAGTTGAGGGAACCATCTCTCAGCTGCTTCCAATATAACAACATCATTTCTTCACTGAAGAGATTAAATCTGTACACACTACTCCAGATGTGATCTCACTAAGATCCTGTACATCAGCAGCAACACTTTACCAGCCTGTTGTAAGGTTCCCACCCAGGTTAGAGCTGTCACAGCTCTCTGGGGGAATATAGAGCATTGTTGGAAAATCATTGCCCTTCTCTACTCCATCAGCATAACGGGAGATCTGGAGAAATTAAAGTTTGAGAAGTTAATAAATGATGTGGCGAAATGATCTCTACCATTAATCTCTCCAGAGCCCACATCGCTCAGATTCCACAGAATCTAGTAAGATGGAGCAAACATTGATGGGAGTTACATATCAAAGTGAAAGCTGCAATACAAATGCTGGACATTAGATTAGATTACTGACAGTGTGGAAACAGGCCCTCCGGCCCAACAAGTCCACACCGCCCCGCCGAAGCGTAACCCACCCATACCCCTACATCTACCCCTTACCTAACACTACGGGCAATTTAGCATGGCCAATTCACCTGACCTGCACATCTTTGGACTGTGGGAGGAAACCGGAGCACCCGGAGGAAACCCACACAGACACGGGGAGAACGTGCAAACTCCACACAGTCAGTCGCCTGAGGCGGGAATTGAAGCCGGGTCTCCGGCGCTGCGAGGCAGCAGTGCTAACCACTGTGCCACCGTGCCGCCCACATGTTATAAAGCAGGAAATGAGATATACACATTCGTGGGTACTGCAGTAATAATATACTGCTTACATTATATCTAAACTGTGTTAACCCAATTGAATGCTAATGCTGGGAAAATGGATTTCATGACCGCGTGTGAGATGGTTTACATGAATATTATGTTGAGCACTGAGCTCGAGATCAGGTTATTGAGGAATTGGTGTTGAGTGATCAGAAGAGCTAATTGAAAATTTTGCCAGAAAGGACATTTTGGGAACAGTGACCACAATGTATTGGTTTTCTTTTATGCTGTTTGAGTACACGACAGTTTTTGTTGTATTTGAAGTAACCATTTGAAATCTGAGTCATGCAGACCATGAAGGTGTGAGGAGAAAGTGGGGACTACAGATGCTGAAGATCAGAGTCGAAGAGTGTGGTGCTGGAAAAGCACAGTCAGGCAGCATACTAAGAGCAGATAAATCGATGTAACGGGCATAAGCCTTTCATCAGGAATGAAGCTTATGGGCCCAGGGGGCTGAGGGATAAATGGGAAGAGGATGCGGCAGGGCGGAGGTAGCTGGGATTACGATAGGTAGATGAAGGTGGGGTTGAAAGTGATAGGTGATGAAGGGAGACAGAACGCCTCATCTACTGCATCCATTAAAGACAATGTGGTCTTCTCTTCATTGGCGAGGCAGGAGGTCAACATGTAGATCATTTCAGGGAACATCTCTGGGACAGCCACATTGAACAACTCCATCGCCTAGTGGCTGAGCACTTTAACTCCCCTTCCCACTCTGCCAAGGACATGAGAGTCTTGGGCCTGCTCCATCGCCAAACCCGAGCCACCAGAAGCCTGGAGGAAGAAAGCCTCCTCATCTGCCTCGGGACCCTCCAACCACAAGGGATCATAGTGGATTTCCCCATTTCCCCATTTCCCCTAATCCCATCTTATCCTACTCCAATCTTCTAAGTCAGCACCGCCCTTTTGAATGTTCCTATATGTCCATAGTCCTTCCTATCAATCTGGGCCACCCTCCTCTCCGACTATCACTTTCAACCCCATCTTCATCTACCTATTAGATGAAAGGAGGCAGCTTAGAAAAATACCAAGTGTTGCAGTAAGCCAGTGGATTCAGAGAGATGTAGGACCCAGCAAAGGATGACCAAGAAACTGAGAAGAAAATCAAAAAGAGAAAAAGCGTGCAAACGAAAGAAAAACATAAAGACTGCTAAAAGGCGTTTATCAATATATCAAAAAAATAAAAACAAGGCCAAATGTGGAACAGTTGGTGTGCAGACAGGGTAATTTATTGCAGAGAACAGAGAAATCGCAGGGAAAAGGAACAGTTTCTTTGTGTCTATCTTCATGGAAAAATGTCCAGAAATTCTCCCAGAAATACCAAGTGACCATGGGACTTGTGTAAGTAACGTCTAAGATCATTCTTATCAGTGTTGAGGTCATCTTTGAAAATAAAGCTGGATTGAGTATTTATAGTTCTGACAGACTGGATGTACTTCATACAAAAATTTCAGAGGAAGCAGCAATAGGCATGTTGATTGCATCGTGGATTTTCACTTTATTTTCCGACACATTCCCGAAAAGCATTTTGCCAATCTGGATAAGGTAAAGGTTATAAATATTATCCAACAGTTTAAGAAGAGATGAATTTGGAGAATGGTAAACTACAGACCAGTTAACCTGTCATCCGCATTCCGGTATCTCTTGGACTCGATTACAAAGAACATGCTACTAGATATTTAGAAGGTAATAACATAACTGGGGAGTGTGAGAATGTACCGATGACCGGAAAACCAGAATTGACAAACATTTTTTTGTAATGGTTTGAAGATGATTCTTGTGGACAAAGGCAATGAAGAACCAATGGATAACGTATAGTTGGATATTCATGAGCTTTTTTAAAGAACTCACACACTGAGCTCATAAGAAAAGTTAAACCGAGAGGTATTAGGAAGAACATATGCAAATAGGAAAATAAAAATTAGGTTTACATTCATGTGAATGTAATTGGAAGATAGAGGATGTCGTGTACCAGTTGCATCGAGCATTGGTGAGACTAAACGTAGAATATTGTGTATCGTTCGGAGTCCCAATCTAAGAAAGAATATACTGACTACAGAGGAACTGCAAAAGCTATTCTCCACATTAACCCCTAAGTTGCCAAGGTTGTCTGAAGGGGTAACTCAGCCTGTAATCTCGAGTTTCGAAACATGAGAGGTGATTGTAGTGAATCTTAGAAACATCGAAAGGACTGAATAACAGAGGGACATGAGGAAGTACAAGTAGGTGAGATCTGGGAGAATCCCATGATATTCTACACAGACAAGTAGAACAGAATAATCAGCAAACAGTCAGTGTCCATTAGAAACCAAAGGAGCAATCTGTGTGTCAAGCTCGAGAACATTGATGGATTGTAACATGAGACCTTCACATTTATTTAACTTGGGAGAAGGAGGACGCAGGTACAGAATTCAAGAAGATGGATTGGACAACTCGTGAACAGATTGATGTAAAATACGAGTAGGGATTTGAGGCTTCGTTCTATATAAATTTGGACCAATCTCCATGTCTGAATAAGTTGTATCACAGGCGGCTGTTGGGGTCAACGGAGGAATGACTCTGATTGAATATTTTAATTAGAATCTGACCATAGGGGAGGTGCCAGAGAACTGGAGGACTGCGAATACGATTACACTTCACAGTAAAGGTGGGAGAGATAGTCTAGGTGACTATAGATGAGCGAGTATTAGATCACTGTTAAGAAAACTACTGGAGAAAATAGGGAAGGAGAAAATCGAACTCCAATCAGAGTCGCAAGGTTTGATCAGGGATAATTATCATGACTTTATCAGAAGGGAGTCGCATCTAATGGATTTGATTGAATTAGTTTGAGGAGGTCAATTGTTTAGTTTTGTAGGAAGGTCTCTGACAAATTTCCAGCTGGGATACTGAGAAATAAAGTAAAATCTCACAATATGAAGGATACCTGGACAGGTTACAAGGAGATTTCTCTTAATGGCAGCAGGCAGAGGGTGGTGGGAGAAGGCTGTTTGAGCGACTGAAGACCAGTGTCCCCTGGTGTACCACAGGGATCAGTGCTGTGTCCCTTATTGTTTGTGTTATTCATAAAAAAAGATGTGAATGTGGAGGGGGCAAGGTGGAGAGTTGGGGAGGTGTGAGCAGTAACTGTATGTTTGACATAAAGATTTACCGGTTGGTTCGCAGTGAGAAGGAAGGCCTTAAGTTACAGGAAGATGCAGATGGAATGGTCAGATGGGCAGATCAATGGCAGATAGAATGTAACCCTGATAAATATGAGGTGATGCACTTTGGGAGAAGGAACCAGACAGGGGAGGACTCAATGAATGGCAGCACACTGGGAAGTTCAGATTGTGCTTCTCCACACATCCCTGAATGTGACTGGACAGGTTAATGGGCTAGTTAAGAATTGGACCTTGGGTGTTGTGTTTCCTAATCAGGATGTAGATTATAAGAGCAATACAGGGCTTTGGTTCGGCCAAAATGGAGTACTGTATGTGGTTCTGGGAGCCACATTCCAGGAAGGATGTGATTGTACTGGAGAGGGTGCAGAGGTGATTCACCAGGATGTTCCCTGGGATGGAGCATATCAGCCATGGAGAGAGGCTGGATAAGCTCGGGTTGTTTACTTTGGAGCAGAGAAAGCTGAGGGGTCCGTGATTCAGGAGGATAAGTTTATGAGGGACATGGACAGGGTGGATAGACAGCAGCTGTTCCTTTTAGTCAGAGGGTCAAGAACAAATGAGCCCAATTTAAAGTGAAAAGTTTGAGGTTCAGAGAGGATTTAAATATTTTTTCACCTCGAGGATGTGGGGTTCTGGGATTACTTCCCGAGAAGGGGAATTATCACGGGTAACCTCACAATCATTAAAAAGTACTTGGACGAGCACATGGAAGTGTCATAACATTCCAGGCTATGGGCCTGGTGTAGGAAAGTGGGACTAATATAGATTGTGCTGTATTTCTGTTGGCACAGAGTCTATGCTCCTGTGAGTGTATGGTATGGAAGGTCAATTATTGAGCAGTCTAAGGCCGGAATTGATGGCTTTCTGAAGAGTGTATTCACAAGGGTTAAAAGAGTGAACTGTAATAGCTGGTTAATTTATGCCAATGTGAGAAATATGAGAAAACAAGTGCAGTTTCCCTACAGTTTGAAACCAGAGAATAGAGAATGGGAAACAGGGAAATGGCAGAACTATGAAGCCACTACTTCAGTTCTGTCTTCACAGAACTTTCAAACAATACAAGGAAAACCAAGTCTGGTGGAGGAAAATGATAGAGTACATTGAACATAGAACATAGTAAGTAAATGGTTTAGGAGAAATTATTGTGGCTGAAAGTATTGGTCATAGGCAACACTAACGTAAATTTATGAAATGGGAATTATGTTTGAGAAACAGAATGGGAGACAAATGAAAGAGAAGCAATGGATGTAAAACATATGGATTTTTATAAAGATTTTGGTAAAGCTCCAAGCCCAATTTGCAAAATCAAATCTGAGTGGATTGGGGGCTAATATATGGATATGTTTCTAGAATGGGACAGCTGGCAGGAAACGGTGAATAGAAATAAACAGACTCGTCAAGCAACAGCCTGACATTGTCTGTAAGATATGATTCTGTGAGTATAACTATATCGCAGACACCCCATTACCTTCCCCAGATATCTCCTGTCTCATCAGGACGGACACAGCAGAAGTGGCGGCACAGTGGGATACAGTTGGAAGGGAATTGCTCTTGGAGTCCTCAACAGTGACTCCATATCCCATGAAGTCTCAGGGCATTCCTTTGCACATGGGAAAGGAAACCTCCTGCTGATTACCATGTACCAGCCTCTTCCAACTGATGAATCAGTACTCCTCCATGCTGACCAACACTTGGAGGAAGCACTGAGGGTAGCACGGATGCAAGATCTACTCTGGGTGGGGGATTTCAATGTTCACAACCAAGAGTATCTCAGCGACAGCATTACTGATCGAGCTGGCCAGGCCCCAAAGGATATAACTGCTCGACTGGTTCTGCAGCAGGTGGGGAAAGAACCAACAAGAGGAAAATATATACTTGAGCACAGCCTTACTAATCTGCCAGTTACAGAAGTATCTGTCCATGACATGATCGGTAAGAGAGACCACCACATAGTCATTGTGGAGACAAAATCACACCTGCACATTGAGAATAACCTCCATCATTTTGGGTGGTACTATCACGTTGCTAAACAGGACAGACTTCGAACAGATCTAGCAGCTCAAATCTGGATGTCCATAAGGTGTCATGAGTCATCAATAGCAGCCAAGTTATACTCCCGCATAACCTCATGGCCTCCCGCATATCCCCCTCACAATTGCCATCAATCTAGAGAATCAATATTGGTTCAGTGGAGTGTGCAGGATGGCAGGAGCTGCACCAGGCATACCTGACAATGAGGTGTCAGCCTGTTGAAGCCACCAATCAGGACTACTTGTGCACCAAACAGCATAAGCAGTAAGTAATAGACACAGCTAAGTGATCCCACAAGCAAAGTAACAGATCTAAGCTCTACAGTCCTTCCACATCTAGCCGAGAAACGTTGGGGACAATTAAACAATTCACTGGAGGAAGAGATTCCACAAATAACCCCTTCCTCCATGATGGAAGAGCCCAGCGCTTCAGTGTAGAAGATAAGGCTGATGCATTCGCAACAATCTTCAGTCAGAAATGCTGAGTGGATGATCCATTTCAGCCTCCTCCAGTGGTCCTCAGCAATTCAATTACCAGTCATCAGCCAATTCGATTCAGTCCACTCGATATCCAGAAACGATTGCAGATACTGGATACTGCAAAAGGTGCATAATCTGACACCATTATGGCAATAGCACTGACAACCTGTGCTCCATAACTTGCCACTCCCCTAGCCAAACTATTTCAATACAGTTACAACAATGGCTTTTCCTCATTATGTGGAAAATTACCCCAAGTATCTCCAGTATATAAAAAGCAGAACAAATCCAATCCGGCCAAATACCACCCCATCAGTCTACTCTCGATCATCAGTAAAGTGGTGGAAGGTCTCAGTGCTTTGAAGCAGCACCTGCTCAGCAATACCCTGGTCAATGACGCCCAGTTTGGGCTCCACCAGGGCCACTCAGCTCCTGACCTCATTACCATGGTTCAAACATGGACAAATGAGCTGAATTCCAGAGGTGGGGTGAGAGCGATAGCCCTTTAAATCAAGGCTGCATTCGACTATGTGTGGTATCAAGAGGCCTTAGCAACACAGGAATCAATGGGCATCAGGGGCAAACTCCCCGCTGGTTAGAATCATACCTGACACGTAGGAAGATGGTCATGGCTGATAAAGGTCAGTCAAGTCAGCTCCAAGTCTGTAGGAGTCCCTCGGGCAGTGACTGAAAACGTCTTCAGGGCTACTTCATCAATGACCTTCCCTCCATTTTAAGGTCAGCAGTGGGGATGTTCGCCAATGATTGTACAATGTTCTGCAACATTTGTGGCTCCTCAGATACTGAAGCAGTCCATGTTCAAATGAGACAAGATCTTGACAGTATCCAGGTTGACAAGTGGCAAGTAATATTCAGGCCACACGAATGCCAGACCATGACCATCACCAATAAAATATAATCTAACCTGCCCCTTGGCATTCAACGGTGTTACTATCACTGAATCCCCCAGTATCAAATTCCTGGTGGGTAATCATTGCTCAGAAACTCACTGGTCTCGCCACATGAACACAGTAACTATAAGGGCAGGTCCGAAGCTAGGAATACTGTGGCGAGTAACTCACATCCTGACTTCCAAATGTCTGTCCATCATCTACAATGCATAAGTCAGAAGTGTAATAGGAGACTCCTAATTTGTCTTGATGAGTGCAGCCCCAATAACACTCAAGAAGCTTTATACCATCCAGGACAAAGCAGCCAGTTTGACTGTTCCTTCATCCACAATGCTCCATCATCAACGCTCAGCAGCAGCAGCAGTGTTTTACTGTCTACATGCTGCAATAAAATGATCCACCAAAGATCCTCAGAGACCATATTCCCAACTCCCATGTCTATCTAGAAGGACAAGGGCTACAGATGTATGGGAACACTATCATCTTCAGGTTTCACTCCTAGCCAATCACCATCCTGACTTGGAAATTTATCACCGCTCCTTCACAGTCACTGGGTCAGAATCCTGGGATTCCCTCCCTAATGGCATTGGAGGTCAACCACAGCAGGTGGACTGCAGCGTTCAACAAGGCAGCTCACCACCACCTTCTCAAGGGCAACTAGGGGCAGGCAATAAATGCTGACCCAGCCAGTGACTCCAAGATTCACGAAATAAATAAATAGATTTTAACAGAGGAAGGTTGCTGAGGTGTCGCAGGGATCGGTGCTTGGGGCCCAGCTGTTCACAATGTCCTTTAAACATTTGGTTGCTGGAATCAGATACAATATATCCCAGTCTGCTGACAGCACTAACGGATGTGGGATTGTGAGTGGGTGAGTAGGATATAAAAAAAGCACCGAGAAGGCTAAGACAAGTGGAGTGAATGGGTAAATACGTGACAGATGGAGAACAATGTGAATAGAGGTGACGGTGTGCCCTTTGGTGGAAACGATAAATTGTCAGCCTACCATTTGGAAAGGATTGGTTGAAACATGTTGATATACAAAGGGACGTATGCTCCTTTTTGTTGTTTCCTTCTGAATAAACCTCTGAGACCCCTGCAGTGCAGTGAGTTCTGTAACCAGAAGTCAATACTGGGCATGGCATTGGCACGCTGCCCAGTGTACACAGACCCAACAAGTGGGAGCTGTAACATTGAAAAGGATCTGCATCTCCTTGTACACCAGTCGCTGAAAGGAATATTGCAGAAACAGAAAGCAGTGAGGAAGATAAATGGTGTGTGGACCTTCATTTCAGGGGGATGTGAGTCCAGGAGAAAAGGTGTCTTCCTGCAGCTGTACAGGGACTTGGTGAGATATCATCTTGAACATTGTGCACTATTGTGGGGAGTTTTGGTCTCCTTACCTAATAAAGGACAAACCTGACATTGAGGGAGAGCAGTGAAGGATGACCAGACTGATCTCTGGGATGACGGGCTTGTTGTGGGAGCAGATTTTGGGAGACTGGGCAAGTATTCCATGGGGTTTAGGAAAATGAGTGGAGATCTCAGTGAGATATATAAAACTCTGACAGGGTGAGACAGATTGGAAGCAGGGTTGATAATTCCTCTGCCTGGGACTTGTAAAACAAGGGGCCACAGTATTAGGTACAGGCAGTCACTCTGCATTGAGATGATAATAAATGTCTGCTCTCAATGACTGGGGAAGCTGGGGAATTCTCTCGCACCTGGAAACTGAGACACTGATTATAAATAAGGATTTAGAGACAGTAAAGGGATGGTGGGAGAGCAGGAGTACGGTATGGAAATGAAGGGCGAACCATCATTATATTGAATTGGTGAGCAAACTCGATGGACCAAACGTACTACTGCACCGCCTATTTTATTGCTTCCCAAGGTTACTCACATTAACGGATATGTATATCATGTAGGGTAAGTGCATTGAGGAGAGTTTTTCCATGAACTAGAATGGGGAGGCTCAATGTGTTTTCCATTCCCAATGTTTCTGTGCAGTCTGTGGGAAAGCTCTGTAAATGTTGTCACAAGCTCTCAGATGTTAGGAAGGAGGTTTCTGCAGGGTCGACAGGACTGTGTTCCCATTCCCTTTTCCGACATTGATGCTGAGGCCGGGTGTTCTGTCCGGTTTCATCCTTTCAGACCGTGGAGTAGTTTGCTTCGAACAGATCTGTTGGTCAAGTCTCGTAGCTTTAATGAGTTAGCATCAGGTAAAGTTCACGTGATTCTGACCCTGACATCTTCACCCACACTCGTCACTGAGCCATAGATGATGTTGATGCCAATGACAGACTGAGGTGTTACCCTGGCAAAAAGTTACAGGTTGTGGTTGAATGCAGATCTGCTTCTCCTGCTTCTGTGGTCTACAGCACTACGTGAATACACAGTTTTGAGCTGCAATATCTGCAATGCAATTTTGCTGTCTGTTCCCCAATTCTCACTGAGACCCATTCACCCATCAGCCCTGCACTCAGTGACCTAACCTGGTTTCTGATATGTAATTACTTCCATTTTCAAACTCTCATCCTGCTGAGGGTCTCTCTCCCCGGGTCTTGCTTCCAATCTGACACATTCCGCAAAAGCATTTTACTGATCTTAATTCAAATATTTAATTCACCTAAATATTTTTCATTGAGAAATACCAATCTGCTGTGTTTAAAGTGAATGTGTTTCCCCTGTTTCTTTACCTGACCATGATTAAGAGCTCTGTAGTGTCAGTGATGCCAGCCTTATGTAGTTTCAGAGCCAATGAATTCTCTGGAGTCCCAATCACCTTCACCACATTGTATATTTTCTCTTTTGGTTTGATGCCTTATCACTCATGGCTGCCTTGTTCTCCCTTGAGTATGTTTCAAATTCTTGGGTTGCATTTCTGGTATTATCTTCCGAATTTATCTCCAGAACCTCCTCCCATTGCTGCTCTATGGTCTTTCCTGCTCAGCTCCCCTTCCAATTAACTCTGGCCAGCTCCTCCCGCATGTCTTTGTAGTTACATTGCTTAATTATAACCACATTACATCTTGAAAGAGCATTAGATATAAACCGAAAGAAGGAATTTTGGGAGACGGGACACGAAGAATAATTGGTGGATTTCTTAACTAGATACAAAGGGAGAAAGGGAGAGAGGATAGGGATCTGGAGATGTGGAAAAGAGAGAAAGCTACATTATCGAAAGAAGTAGATGAACATCCCCCAATGTTTTGGCAATGCCTGTGTGCTGTGGTCCTTTGTACAGTGCATGTACAACAGAGTAATATGTTCAAATGCTGAGTCTGATGCCAGAATATTTATCTTCAGTAATATGACAGACACTAGCTTTGGAAAGAACCCAACAGGCCAATATATTGAAGGGGGTTAACTGGAATAATTTGGGACACTAGAATCAAGAATTTGGAGCACACATCCTGGTTAGAATGAGAGAGTAGAGTAGGGAATTCCAGAAAAGGAGGGAACGTTGAGAGGATCAAATCATGTTTTAATGTTTTATCAATTGTATAGATCATATGCATCATTTTTCGTTAACTGTGTCTCTGTTGTTCATTTACAATGTGTTGTGCACATATGAAAAATGCGACTTATCTGCACACACACATTGATTAAACAGTGTATATAAAATCATTTTTCCACCATTGAAACTGTCCTGTTGTTGTGTTACGAGGATACATGAACACCAACTAGCCACCAAAAGACATGATCCACTATCACTATGTTCCATACATACAGACAAAGAAGGGCACCAGTTTGACTGGGACAAAGCACACACACATACTAAGACACGCAAGGACCTTCCTAGAGGAATGGTATTATAACCAGAAGTCCATCAATAAACGCATCAATTTAGATCCTGTCTACATTCTCTTGTTAAAAAAACCGGAAATGACATCACCCACTTTAAGAAACCAAGACCAATAAATAAAGAGGCGGGACATACCACCAGCACTTCAGCAGATACTCTCACTGATGATGTCACCAAGTCATGGTGACGAAACTTCTGAAAACAAACCTTCAATCTCAGTGAGCTAACTTGCATACATATGAATTGTTATTTGTTGTTTATTAGTGGAATTTAGGAGTTCTCTGTCGCTCACGTTTTGACAGATTATGATGTGAGGTGAGCTTTTCTAGGTGTGTGATTTTAATTAACAGAGGGGTTCAACATTGATGTCATAACAGTTTGGGGCCTTGCTGTGTGGCACTTGGACCGACTTGAACAGATTTGAGATACAACAGGTCCCAGCAAATTCCAACTCATTGCAATTAGTGACTTTGATCTTCAAATAAAACCAGTGGGAAAGTTCGTTTAATTTTGTTACTTGTGGTTGGTTAAATCAAAAGTGAGGGAAATTGCTTTTAACATTACTAAAGAGGTTCCCAAATTTTCCAAGGAAGTTTAGAAAGACAGAAGGAGGACATTTTTTAGAATTAGCAAATAGGTTGGAATTGGTTTTAACCAGGGAGAAAAGGGAAGCTGAAATTGTAATGGAGTTGGTTAAGCACTTTGATGCATCAGAGAAATAGGCAACTGCAGTAGTATTATAAAAACTTAAATTGCAAATGTGGCAACTGGAGTTAGAAGATAAATAAAGGGATGGAAACAGAGAGAGACGAAAGAGAAAGACAGGAAAAAGGAAGAGAGAGGGGAATTGAAATTCAGAAGTTGGGAATTAGACAAGGAATTTAAATTAACAGGATGGAGATGAAGGGGGAACGTAGGGATGTATACAACTAGGTTAGTAACTTGCCATATTTCGTTGAGAAAATTGTCAAACCCTTTTTCATTTCATTTGAAAAAATGGCTAGGCAGATGACATGTCCAGTGAACTTGTGGGTAATACTAGTTCAGACTAAGCTGGTGGGCACAGCTGGTGAGGTATGCGCAGCGCTGTCAGATGAGGGATCAAGAGATTATCAAGATGTTAAATTGGTTATTTTGATTGGTTATGAATTGGTACTAGAAGCATATAGACAGAAGTTCAGAAAAATAGAGACGGAACCAGGTCAGACTTATATTGAGTTTGAAAGAATTAACCACAGTCATTTTGACAGGTGGGTGCTGGCCTTAAAAACGGATAAGACCTGTGAGGCTTGAAGGGAGATTAATCTGCTGGAGAAGTTAAAAGACTCACTTCCAGAGATAGTAAGAATTCATGTGACTGAATAGGAAGTTCAAGAAGTGAGAAGCACGGCAGAAATGGCAGGTAAATATGCACTGGGGCATGTGATGAAATTTCGCTTCTGGGAGGAATTTCATCCTGTGAGGGATAGAAATTGGGAGAAGGGACGATCACACATTACAAAGCGAACAGTAGCTCACAATAGTTTACCACAGGTGAAAACAGAAGCCCAAGGGGGTTGAAAGGTGGTGAAAGGCCTCAGGTGCTCTCACTATAAGGGAGTGGAACACATAAAATTACAGTGCTGGTGGTTTAAGAAGGGCACAGGGAAAAAGTTGTTTTCACTGCAGTAAGCTGGGACACACTGTGCTGGGCGTTAAAGGAAGGCACTTTGGGGAAAGATGCAGTAGAAGAGGCTAAGCCCAGTGGCATTAGTGAAACTGGTAAAGGAGACCCCAAGTGGAGCCGAGGAGCTGCAGGAAATTGCACAGCCTAGACAAGGGCTGGGTATGGAGGCAGTGCCTGATCTCTCGAAAGAATTCACCTCTGTAGATAAAGTTTACTCAGAAAGAACAGGGGGAGAAGGACAACAAGTTATAATTTTGTGAGATATGGGATCTGCTCAGACTCTAATAGTTGATAAGTGAGGCGCCAGAAAAGCACAACAGATCAGGCAGCATCCAAACAGCAGGACAATCGAATATCAGGCAGAGACCCATCGTCAGGAACATGGTGGGGGGACAAGGGGGCTCAAAGATAAATACGAGGGTAGTAGCTGAGCTGGTGGAAGGGTCATTGGGAAGGCAATAAGATGATGTAGGTGGGAGTGATAGTGATATGTCGGAGGGTCAGGTGGAGTCGATAGGGGGAAAGGAAGATGGCTAGTTGGGGCATTCCAAGAGGGCAGTGCTAGATTGAACGGTTGGATCTGGGAGAGGTTGGTGGAGGGGAGATTCGAAATTTGGTGAAGTCAACATTGATGCTGTACAGTTTGAGGGTTTCAGCTGTCCTACCACCGATAGGAGTCCTATCACCCTCCTGTCCAACCTATCACCATCACACCCTCCCTGCATCTACCTATCGCCTTCCAAGCTCCCTTCCACCCAGCTCCACCCCCACTCTCCCATTTATTTCTCAACCTCCTTCCCCCTCCCTTACCTCCCACTTTCCTGATGAAGGATTTATGCCTGAAACGTCAACGCCCCTGCCCCTCGGATGCTGCCAACGTGCTGTACTTTTCCAGCCCCACACTTTTCAACTCTCATCTCCAGCATCTGCAGCCCTCACTCTCTCACCCTCTAATAGGAAGAGATGAAAGGTTTTTTCACTCTTTCTGGCATGTTCATCAAGAGTGTGTTAATTTGTGGAATGGGGACATAAATTAAGCGTTCCCTTGTGTAACATCAGGATGGAATGCCAAATCAAGATTAGGGAAGTAACAGTGACAGTGAGTAACAGAGTGTCAGGTCCAGGAATACAGTTTGTTCTTGGGAACGATTTAGCAGGAGGTGAGGAGGGATAGGCACTCCTTGTGGTGGAGAAGCCAAAGGAAGACGAGGGAATTGGTGAGTTAAAAGAAAATTACCCAGGAATTTTTCCAGACTGTGTAGTAACAAGATCCCACTGTCATAAGTTACAGCAGGAAGTAAAACCGAACGAAAAAGACAAATGGGTTGATGCTCAGTGAACTGACCCCCTGTTTGATGTAACGGTGCAGGATAAACCTGAACAGGCAGAGGATCAGGCAGAGGGGTTTAGTCCAGAAAGGCTAATGGACTTACAACAGATATATACACACACATTCACACACACATACACATGCACACACACAGAAAAGGAATCAGAATATATTGTTGAACGTTATTAACTTAAAGATAGAATCATAAAATTAAAATGGAGACCCCGATAGGTTACTGCAGAAGGGAAATGGTCCGACGTGCACCAGATTGTGTTAGCACTAACGTACAGTGTTATGGGTAGCTCATAAACTAACTGCAGGCGGTCACTTAGGTGTATAGAAGACTCAGGCTAAGGTACAGAAGCATTTCCACTGTCCTGGAATGCACAAGGACGCTGTTAATTTTTGTTGTACGTGACATACATCCCAAATGGTAGGTAAGTAACAGGCAGTAACAAAACCAGCACTTTTCTTGCCAATTCCTGCATTCGAAGAACTTGCATGTGTGTTATGATAAATTGTGTTGCTCCCCTTTCTAAAGTAAAAGTGGAAACCAATATTTGCTTACTTTCTTGGATGTGTCTACCAGATTTCCAGAGGCAATTCCATTATTGGAGTGCCAAGGCAAAAAGGGAGGTGGCGGAGTTGGTAGCTTTCTTTACACGCTGTGGGCTGCCCAGAGAGATTCAGTCAGACCAAGGGTCTCATTTTACCGCTCAGCTGTTTAAGGAAGTCATGTATGGCTTAGGCATACAACACTTCAAATCAAGTGCGTCCCATCCTGAATCCCAGGGAGCCTTGTAAAGTTAGCATCAGACGCTGAAGACTATGTTAACAGCTACTGTCAGGGTTGGCCAAATGATTGTGATAAAGGTGTCCCATTGAAGTGTTTGCCATTAGTGATGTCCCAAATAAATCTACTCACTTTACTTCCTTTGAGTTAATATTCGTACATGAAGTGAGAGCTCCTCTGAAATTAATTAAATATAAATTGACAGGACCGAAGTCGGAAATCTCACACCTGGATTCTGTGTGTGAGGTGAAGGAGAGAGTAGATGGAGTAGGTGAGTTTACTAAACAGTATCTGAAGAGCAGAGCATAGAGTGAAGGAGGTGGCAGATACAAACTCTGAAACTTTGAAGATTTCCCGTCGGGATGACGTATTAGTATTGTCACCAGTGGTAAGAAATCTCTTCAAAGCCAAGTTTCGTGGCCCCTTTCAAATAAAAAAAAAATGTGGAGTCAGTTTAACTACCCAGTAAAGATTTCAGAGATGACAAAATAACCTTTATCGAATATTTCATATGGATGAATAATGCACAAGCCACATTTAAGACTCAGAAACAGAGTTGTGGCCATATGAACAAATTTTGCAGCTTATCTTTATGATGTAGTGATCTTTAGCAAGTGATTGAAAGCTCACATGTTACAGTTGACCGATAATGTTGAATGATTACAAGAAGCAAACTCAATAATAAACTTAAAGAAAACAGAATTCACGAAAGCAGTGGTAACATTCTTGGGATATTGCATTGGACATGGAAGGTTGACCCCATGGAACACAAATACGAAGGGCTTTGAGGAAATTCCATGACCATCCTCGAAGAAAGAGGTGCTTCGATTTTTGGAACTGAATGGATTCTATCGGAAGTTTGTCCCAAACTTCAGCAGCGTATTGGCACCTCTAATGGACTTATTAAAGAAGAACATTGAATTGTGGTGGATAGAACAATTCCAGGAGGCATTTGAGAATTTTAAAGCAGGATTAATCACCACATCAGTTTTAGCTACACCAAATATTCTGAAACCCTTTGAAAATTGTGTTTGATGCTTGGGATATAGGGGTCGGAGATGTATTGATACAGAAAGAGGATGACGGAATTGTATGGCTAATTGGCTACTTGTTGAAAAAACTCAATATCCACCAGAAAAAAAAATACAAAATCTTCATTATTGAAAAAGAATGATTAATTTTCATACTGGCCTGACAATATTTTAATGTTTATATGACAAACAAATTGTCGGAGATGGTTGTGGACAACGACAAATCTCTCACATTTTTTGAAATATTTAAAGACCAGAATATGAGACTATTTAATTGGAGTCTTACCTTACCGACTTTAAACTCACAAACTGTACAGGCTGTGGCCCCTACAATGTGATAGCAGATGGGTTTTCGCGGATTTAAAGGAAAGCAGTGTAGATAAGATTAGACTTATTCCAGTGTTGTATTGGTGTGCAGAATTAATATGAATGATTTAACTGAGATTACTACTTTTGTATTTCATATAATTGGGATTAAGAATTAGAGGAAAACGAATGATGCCATCTTTTCATTCTGCTGGTTCATTTTATTTTCTGAAGCAGGAAGATGTTATGAAGCCAAAAGCATGTATGGGCACTTTAAGACAGATCGGGTTTTGTTGAATAGAAATTAAAGCCACAGATGCCAGCTAAAGGTCACACTGTTCCACATGTCACCATTAGCTGAGAAATGGATACCTGAGTTTTGGTTGCTTTTATGACAGCCATCCAAATGCAACCAAAGAGTTTAAATAACGCTCAGGATACCAGAAATCAACAGAATTTGAATATTATTGTTTGGGCACCTGGACAGCAATCAAATTATGAGAATTATTATTTCATGGCGAGTATATAAATCCAGCATTTTGAACACTGGAGGGAGAGCTGCTGCCATCCAACAATAGAGCAACTGCTGTAGAGCAGGAGTGCTAAGTGACCATCTCAAACACTCTCTATCAAAGACACATTTTCATGTAAACCTACTTGCAATAAAAAAAACATGACCCAGGGAGATCAGCAGCTGAAAGAGTGAACACAGCGGGAAAGATAGAGACTGTATGGTCTTGAGATTTTAATGTTTCATATGTGGATTGTTGGAACAGCATATTTTTACAGAGTTGGAGTCAGATAGTAAGTAGCTAAGAAAAGAGGGGCTTGTATTTGCGAATAGTTGTTGTTTAGTGTTCACTATTAAAGTTAAGAAACTAACTTGATAATTTTTGTTTTAATAGTGGAATGTAGGAGATCTCTGTCGCTCATATTTTAACAGATTACAAGGTGAGGCGAGCTTTTCTGGGTGTTTGGGTTTAATTAACAGAGAGGTTCGAGTCCACCTTATAAATATCCATCCACACTAACCCCATTTCCCTGCAGTTGGCCCATATGCTTCCAGTCCTTTCCTATCCACATATTTATCCAAATGTTTTTGAAATGGGTTGTTAATTGGTTGTTCGTGGGTGGCACGGTGACACAGTGGTTAGCACTGCTGCCTCTCAGCGCCAGAGACCCGAGTTCAATTCCTGCCTCAGGCGACTGACTGTGTGGAGTTTGCACGTTCTCCCCGTGTCTGCGTGGGTTTCCTCCGGGTGCTCCGGTTTCCTCCCACAGTCCAAAGATGTGCAGGTCAGGTGGATTGGCCATGCTAAATTGCCCGTAGTGTTAGGTAAGGGGTAGATGTAGGGGTATGGGTCGGTTGCGCTTCGGCGGGGCGGTGTGGACTTGTTGGGCCGAAGGGCCTGTTTCCACACTGTAAGTAATCTAATCTAATTTAATGTACCCCCCCTTAACCATATCTGCTGGCAACTCATCCCTGTACCAGCCCTCTGTATAAAGAAGTGGCCCCTCAGGTTCCCTTTTATTCCTTCCCCTTTAACCTTAAACTGATCCCCTCTAATCCTCGATTCTGTACACCTTGGAAAAAGACTGAGAGCATTAACCCTATCCATACTCCTCGTGATTTTACACAGCTCTATAAGGACTCCCTCAGTCTCTTACACGCTAAAGAAAAGGTCCTAGCTTGTCCAACCTCTCCCTATAACTCAGACCATTGGGTCCTGGCAACGTCTTAGTAAATTTCTTCTGCACTCTTTCTAATTTAATAACATCGTTCCCATAACAAGGTGACAAACACTGAACACAATACTCCAAGTGCGGCCTTACCAAATTCCTGTGTAACTAACATTACTTCCCAACTTTTATACTCAATATCCTGCCTGATGAATGCCAATGTGCCAAAAGCCTTCTTCACTGCCCTGCCGACCTGTGACTCCACTCTTAGAGAACCGTGCACCTGAACACCAAGGTCCCTCTGCCCACTGCACCCCTTAAGACCATTTACAATGAAACTCCTCCCTTGATTTCAGTTTCCAAAATTCAAGACCTCACGCTTCTATATTAAATTCCATTTGTCATTGCTCGGCCCATTTCCCCACCTGGTTAAGGTCCTGCTGCAACTTTTGATAAACATTCTCACTGATCACGCTCCCAATTACTTTAGTGTCATCTGCAAACTTACTAATCATACCTTCCATATTCTCAACCAAATCATAGATAACAAACAGCAATGGACCAAGCCTCCGGTCTGACAAACATCCTTCCACTCAACCCTCTGCTTTCTACCATCAAGCCAACTGTGTATCCAGTTAGCCAGTTCCCCCCGCATTCTACGAGATGTAACCTTCCTGAGCAGCCTGCCATGTGGAACCTAATCAAAGGCCTTACTGAAATCCATAGAGACTACATCTATCACTCTGCCCTCATCAAACGTCCTGGTAACTTCATCAAAGGACTCTAAGAAATTTGGGAAGCATAATCTCCCACTCACAAGTCTATGCTGACTGCTCTGAATCAAACCCTGTGTAAGTAATGGGTGCAGTCAATGGTATGCTGAGCTTCATTGTAAGATGATTCGAGTACATAAGTAAAGCCATCTTCCTGCTGTTGTAGAGCCTTGCTGAGAGAGCTTTTGGGGCACTCTCTACAGATTTGATGCTCTTTGTAAGGAATGATCTCCTTACCACAGACACGGGTGATGGTAACATGAGGATAGAGTGAATAAGCTGAGTGTTTAATCTGTAGAGCTGTGAGAGACGAAGAAATGGTGACGCTGAAACACGAGGAGTGGCAGCGATCACTTATTTGCAAAAGAGACATTGACAGGGAGAGAAATTCCATACTTTACTCAGGATTGATTGGTTTGATTGATTGCCACGTGTACCTCAGTACAGGGAAACACTTTGTTTTTGAGCAGTGGAGGATGATCATAGTAAGCATGGCCAGACAGATCATAGGGTGGAAATAGACTTGGACAGAGTAAGGCATACAGGTTACACTGAACAGGACATGCACTCGACAAGGTCAACATGAACAAGATCACCATTAACTGAACTTAGAGAGTCCATTCATCAGTCTAACGTGACTTTCCGAATAGTTTATTTGCCTAAATTAACTCTCGCTCCGTTATTTTGCAGTCGGTGAGTGAACCCTACTGAACCGTCATGTTGCTCACAATTCCCAACAGCAGCCACAATACCTTCCATCTGAAACAGGTAGCCATTCCAACCAGCTTCCGCCCTACATAGAGAACACCAGGTTGTCTTCTTGGAGATGGAAGATGCCTTCTTGAGACTTTACACAAGACATATGGCTTCCCTGCTCACCACTAGAAAACCATGTTAAAGTCCCACGTGTGTATCATAAACAACGGAGCCAAGAGGAACAACGTGGAACAGTCTGTCTGTGCAGCCTCTGCCCCACTTGTTCATCATGTTAGAGCATCAATTAGGAGACAGTGAGGACTGCCAATGCTGGAGATCAGATTAGAGCATCATTTGCTGGAAAAGCACAGTGAGTCAAGCAGCATCCGAGGACCAGGAGAATCGACGCTTTGGGCATAAGCCATTCATCAGGATTCAGCAAATATTACCTCATTCTGCCCCCGTGTAAGTGCATTGAGGTGGGAATGGCCTCCTGCTGTTCCTGTGTAAGTGACTCAGGGGAGTGATTGGCTTCAATCTCGTCTGATTGGACAGGGCCAAGGGCCTGACTGGTTAACCCTGGTTCTGTTTGACAGCTCATTGTACTGACAATGTTGCAGCTTTAAGATGTTATTTTGTCCTGGTTTATTTTATGATAGAGATTGAACGATTGTTCCCAAGCTTGCCAGTTAAGACCACTTGAGTAACAGCTAGGGAGGCCTTCGGTTAATTTTATTTCAGCCTGAATGGGTGTGGCCAACTCTCACAGAATAGGATCTCTGGGTTTTGGTTTCTCAGTAACATCAGAAACTATTGGGGTCTCCACAGAGTTGGAAGCTTCAGTGGATGTCTCCTGGCTGCTACTCTCTCTGAAATTTCTCTTGATACTGTTTTTAATTCTTGGATTGGAGAAATGTTTGTGACAATCTGGGTCTGAATATTCCTTTTTGCCAAGGGCTGTGTTTATTGGATTTCCCTATATTGGAACAGTTCATTAGTAATAGTTCCTAGATCTATTATTCTGTTAACTTGTCCAATAAAATTACGTTATTCTAAATTCCTCTTTCTTTGGTTTCATTTTCTCTTTCGTGTTTAAGTAGATGGTATTTTGCTTCACACCGAGTAGTTTGACCAGTCACATTGCATCTGGAACAGACACTTTACATTTCCTTTAAAATAAGAAAACATTAGAATCTAGGCTACCGCCTTCAAATATTTTCGAGGGGCTCTGGTGAGCTCCATCACACTAGACTCCTTCTCTTCCTGAGTAATAGGCTGGAGGCACTGAATGGGCTGTCCCTGTTTTTCTCCAATAGTGTCAATGGACTGAACGGCTTCCTCATATTCCTGTGAAACCAGCCTGAGGTATTGAATGAACTCTTGTTTTACTGTGGCAATGTGCAGTGCCCACCAGTGCTGTTACATGAATGTTACGGACACTTTAACAGCACAAGTCTCAATGGAGTCTGAATCCTGCTACACACGGACAAAGACCAGTTCAGGAGCTGACGGGGGACAAAATGTTCTGAACATTGTGGAACCTTCAGTGATCATCCCCACTTCTGATCTTATGGTGGGGAGGTTCAGGGTGGGGAGACATTGATGAAGCAGCTGAAGGTGTTTGTGAAGAGGAAGCTACTCTGAGGATCTCCCACAGAGGTGACCAAGGACTGAGATGGTGAACATCTTCCTTTCTGCCAGGTTTGACCCCAAACACTGGAGAGGTTACTCTGATTCCCATTAAGTTCAGTTTTGTTAAGCTCCTTTATGTCAACAGAAGTCAACCACTGCCTTGATATCGGGGCCAGTCATTTTTATCTGAACGCTTGACGCAACCTCTTTTGTTCACGTCAATAGGCCATGATGTAGGAGCAGCAAGTGTTTTCTTCAAACAGGTGATATTGAATGTCAGGATCACTCTTCTCAAGAGTGTTCGGGAAGCTAGATGACGGAACGTATTTGAAGAGGAGATAGATGGAAATTGACCTGTCAGAGAGTTGAGGGCGATGAAGAATTGGATAGGAAAGAAGATTTGAGACCAGGAGCAGATCAGTCATGATCTTAAAGAAGGACAAGGCAGGCTTGGGGAGTGAACAACATGCCCCTGTTTCTGATGTTCTCCGATTCTGTTATTGGAAGGTTAGTGGGTGTTATTTTCATGAATGTTCTGTTATTGAATGTTGCAGACAGGGACGACCAGAGGATTTTGTGAGCCATCCCTGAGTGAGGTATGGGGGCTGTATTCACATTGAATCTGAGTGTACAACATGACCAACAAATAAAGCACAAGTTGCAGAGAGGGGAAGCTCTGTGAAGAGAGATGAGGGGCCTCTTTCATACCAGCCTGAGTTTTCCAATTACATTTCCCAATTCACTTCAAACCGTGTGGGACAGTACTGAGGGGCTGAAATGTCTCCTGTGTTTCTGTGCAACAGGTTATAGGAGTAAGTAACCTCCAACTGTTCCTGTCTAGCAGGTTTGAGGGGCTGAATGGAACACAGGAACATGGGACTGAGGAGCAGGAGTGGGTCATTAGATACTTTGAGCCTTCTCCACCAGACACTAAAATTGTAGCTGATCAGGTTGTGGTCTCAGCCCCACTTTCCTGTCTGCGTCCCATTGTGCACTTCTTTGTCAAATATTTAACTAACGCAGCTTTCAATCAATGTGAACATAGAGACACGATAACCTTCCACTGAAGAGAATTCCGACTTGAAAAGTCCTTTCAGAATTATTCATCATCCCTCTTATAGAATCAGAGAGTCATGCAGAATGGAAACAGACCCATTAGTCCAATCTGTTCACTCCGATCAGATATCAAATCTGATTTAGTCCCATTTGCCAGCATTTGGCCAATATTCCTCCTGTGATTGTACCCGCCTTGACCACTTCCTCTGACTGCACTTTCTGTCCACACACCACTCTCTGTGTGAAATATTTACCTTCTCGTCCCTTCTAAATCATTCGCCCTCTCCCCTCCAACCTCTGCTGTCTTGTTCTGGACTCCCCTATCCTTGGGAGTAGAACATGGCTGTTCAGAATATCCATGTCCCTGATGATTTTATAAACCTCTATAATGTTGCCTCTCAACCTCTCACACTCCAGGGGGAAGCACCTCAACGTAATTAGCCTCTCCCTAAAGCTCAAACCTCCAGTCCTGGAACATCCGTGTAAGTCATTTCTGCAGAAAACCGAGTTGTACGCAGTATTCTTAAAGCGGCCTCACCAACATCCTGTACAGATGCACTATACCACCACAACCCCTATACTCAATGCTCTGACTGATTAAGGCAAATGTGCCAAATGTGTTCAGCACCACCCTGTCTACCTGCGACTCACTGCTACAGGTGATCATGTACGTAAACATTAGAAAGTTAACATGATGGTAGTGCCAGCAGATAGGAGGACCAGTGATACATTAATCATTATTGAGATTAGATTGTGTTGGAAACATGAGCTTAACATGTCAGGAAGTGAAATCAAATCAATGGGTTCAGGGTGATTAATATACAAAATAACAGATAGCCCGGAGTGAGTTACAGACTGGAATCTAATCAAGGGGTTCAGGGTGGTTTATATACGAATAACAGATACCCCGGATTGAGTTACAATCTGGAATCTAATCAAGGGGTTCAGAGTGGTTTATATACGAATAACAGATACCCCCGATTGAGTTACAATCTGGAATCTAATCGAGGGATTCAGGGTGGTTTATATAGAGAATAACAGGTAGCCCGCAGTGAGTTACAGCCTGGAATCTAATTGCAGGGTTCAGGGTGGTTTATATACAGAATAACAGATAGCCCAGAGTGAGTTACAGCCTGGAATCCAATTGAGGGGTTCAGGGTTGTTCATAAACAGAATAACAGGAAGCCTGGAATGTGTTACAGGTTGGAACCTAATCGAGTGGTTTAGGATGGTTCATGTACAGAATAACAGATGCCATGGAGTGAGTTACAGTCTGGAATCTAATCGAGGAGTTCAGGGTGGTTTATATACGGAATAACAGATAGCCTGGAGTGTGTTCCAGATTGGAAACTAATCGAGGGATTTAGGATGGTTTATGTACAGAATAACAGATAGCCCGGAGTGAGTTACAGCCTGGAATCTAATCGAGGAGTTCAGGGAGTTTTAGATACAGAATAACAGATAGCCCGGAGGGAGTTACAGCCTGGAATCCAATCGAGGGATATGTTAACCTTTTTATGTGAAATAACTTGTAACTGGGAGTGAGTCATAAAGTGTACTATTGGCCAAGTGGTTTCAAATCTTGACTCAAATAAACATAATGCAGTCACAAACTACACAACTTTACTGACTCCCAATTTTCCTTGTTTGAGGACTATCCTCCTCTGTTTTCCCCTTACACTGAAAGTATTAATATACCTTTTATACTGCACTGACATTCTGGTTATAGTGCTACCTATCTCTCACTGTCTCGTTTATATTCAATCCTGTTGAAAGATACTTAAACCAACAGAGACACAAAGTTCCAGAAAAGCTTTGTTCAATTGCAGGTGCATTATTTTCTTTTATTTGTAGATAACACACAATTTGAACCCACAGAAGGTCAGTGTGGAATTTGAACAACCCTTCAATTTGGGATGAGGCCTAGCCAGGCAGGATTCTGATTCAACGCTGCAAATCTACAATTCAGTGGCTGAGTTCTATCAGGTTTTGTATAGTATGTCTCTCTCATATATTAGGAGCTTGGAAAGTAAGGCAGACCTTACTGGAATGTCACATTGTCTCTCCGCATTCACTGTAAAAAGGTTCTGGGATTTGCATTTTATTCAACTTCAAAGAGCTGTCTCCATTTCCTATCTCTGCTGGCATCAATGAATGGAAATGGCTTTTGACACGTTGCCCCCTCTCCCTTGCTGAATGTATTCCTGACACAAATCGGTCAGGCAAACGTTTTAGATTTGGCCACAGCCACCATTTTATATCAGTAAAACTGCACGACTACTGTGTGCAGTTCTGATTTCCAAATTTGAGGAAAGACATTCTGGCTATTGAGGGAGTGCACCGTAGGTTCACGAGGTGAATTCCTGGGATGGTGGGATTACCTTACACTGAAAGACTGAAGCGACTGGGCTTGTATACCCTTGAGTTTAGAAGACTGAGAGGGGATCGGATTGAGACGTATAAGATGAACGGATTGGACATTCTGGCAGCAGGAAACATGCTTCCGCTGAGGGGTGAGTGCCGAACCAGAGGACACAGCTTAAAAATACGGGGTAGACCATTTAGGACAGAGATGAGGAGAAACTTCTTCACCCAGAGAGTGGTGGCTGTGCGGAATGCTCTGCCCCAGAGGGCAGTTGAAGCCCAGTCTTTGGATTCATTTAAGAAAGAGTTGGATAGAGCTCTCAAAGATAGTGGAATCAAGGGTTATGGAGATAAGGTAGGAACAGGATACTGATTAGGAATGATCAGCCATGATCATATTGAATAGCGGTGCAGGCTCGAAGGGCTGAATGGCCTACTCTTGCACCTATTGTCTTTGTCTATTGTCTATTGAGTGTGTATAAATTAGGAAAAGCAGGAGAGACTGGCAATATCAATGCAGTTTGAAAATATATAAACCATTGAATACGCACACAGAATCACACACAAACAGACATGCACAGACACACCGAATCACACACACAGAGATACAGACACCTTACAGGAGCTGTCTCCATTTCCTATCTTGCAAGAGAATTCAAATTATGATGATGCATTCATGCCGGACAGTAAACAGCTTTTGAGACTTTCCCCATTGTGACAGAAGTTCAGCCCCAATTTGAAACTTGGAGATATGTAACAGGACAGAAATGAACCAGGAGCTTTCTGTGTTCTTGCTCTCAATGTAACATTTGACCATTTAGTTTATCTTGTCTTCGGCCTAACATCCAACAAGGATCACTTCACAGATCCAATAACAGATCCCCAGGAGTGAGTTCCAGACTGGAATCTAATTGAGGCGTTTAGGGTTTACACACAGCAGAAGAGATACCCAGGAGTGAGTTACAGACTGGGATCTAATCGAGGGGTTCCGGGTGGTTTACATACAGAACAACAGATAACAAGGAATGAGTCACAAAATCACGGAGTCATACAGTCATAGAGATGTACAGCATGGAAACAGGCCCTTTGGTCCAACCCGACCATGCCGACCAGATATCCTAACCTACTCTAGTCTCTTTTTCAAGCACTTGGCCCATCTCCCTCCAAACCTTCCCATTCATATACCCATCGAACTGCATTTTAAATGTTGCAATTATACCAGCCCCCACCACTTCCTCTGACAGTTCATTCCATTCATGTACCACCCTCTGAGTGAACAAGTTGCCCCTTAGGACTCTTTCATATTACCTCTCACACTAAACCCTTTTGTTCTTTACTCCCCACCCCAAGGAAAAGACTTTGTCTCTTTATCCTATCCATGCCCGTAATGATTTTATAAACCTTGATAAGGTCACCCCTCAGCCTCCGACACTCCAGGGAAAACAGCCCCAGCCTATACAGCCTCTCCCTGTGGCTCAAATCCTCTAACCCTGGCATCCTCCTTGCAAATCTTTTATGAACTCTTCCAAGTTTCACAACATCCTTCCGATAGGAAGGAGACCTGAATTGCATGCCATATTCCAACAGTGGCCTAACCCATGTCCAGTCCAGCCACAACATGACCTCTCAATGTCTATACTCAAAACACTGACCAATAAAGGAAAGCATACCAAACGCTGCCTTCATTATCTTATCCACCTGCCACTCTACTCTCACGGAGCTACGAACCTGCACTTCAAAGTCTCTTGGTTCAGCAACTCTCCCTCGCACTTGACCATTAAGATATAAGTCCTGCTCAAATTTGCTTTCTCAAAATGCAGCGCGTTGTGTTTATCGAAGTGGAATAGAATTGAAGGTTTTGGGGTGTTTTTGAAACATGCCAGTCACATGTACATGGAAGTGAGTTACACGTTGGATTCTAATAGAGAGGATTCCGGGTGATTCATATAATCCCGACAGTGGGGAAACAAGCCCTTCAGCCCAACAAGACCACACTGATCCACAGAAGAATAACCCATCCAGATCCACTTCCCCACATTTAACCCTGACTAATGCACCTCAGCTACACATCCCTGAACACTGTGGACAAATTTGGCAGAGTTTGGATTGGATGGTTAATATACAGAATAACAGATACTCAGGAGTATGATACAGACTGGAATCTAATCAAACGATTGAAGTGGCTAATGTACAGAGTCCCTTAAAATTGGAAGTCAGTTACAGATTGGAATTTTATGAAGGGATTCAGGACGATTATGTGTACAATAACAGATACCCCAGAGTGTGTTACAGACTGGAATCTAATCGAGGGTTTCAGGGTGGTTTATATGCAGAATAACAGGTCGCCCGGAGTGAGTTATAGAGTCATAGAATCATCGAGATGTACAGCATGGAAACAAACCCTTAGGTCCAACCTGTCAATGCCGACCAGATATCCCAACCCAATCTAGTCCCACCTGGCAGCACCAGGCCCATGTCCGTCCAAACCCTTCTTATTCATATACTCATCCAAATTCGTCTTAAATGTTGCAATTGTACCAGCCTCCACCACTTCCTCTAGCAGCTCACTCCATACACGTACCACCTTCTGCATGAAAACGTTGTCCCTTAGGACTCTTTCATATCTTTCCCCTCTCAAACTAAACTTATGCCCTGTGGTTCTGGACTCCCTTACCCCAGGGTAAACCTCGATAAGTTCACCCCTCAGCCTCCGACACTCCAGGGAAAACAGCCCCAGACTGTTCAGCCTGTCCCTGTAGCTCCAATCCTCCAACGCTGGCAACATCCTTGTAAATCATTTCTGAACCCTTTCAAGTTTCACAACATCTTTCCAACAGGAAGGAGACCAGAATTGCACGCAATACTCCAAGAGTGACCTAACAATGTCCTGTACAGCTGCAACATGACCTCCTAACTCCTGTAATCGGTACTCTGACCAATAAAGGAAAGCATACAAAACGCCTTCTTCACTATCCTATCTACCTGCGACTCCACTTTCAAGGAGCTATGAACCTGCACTCCAAGGTCTCTCTGTTCAGCAACACACCCTAGGACCTTACCATTAAATGTAGAAGTCCTGGTAAGATTTGCTTTCCCAAAATGCAGCACCTCGCATTTATCTGAATTAAACTCCATCTGTCACTTCTCAGCCCATTGGCCCATCTGGTCGAGATCCTGTTATAATCTGAGGAAACCCTCTTCGATGTCCACTACACCTGCAATTTTGGTGTCATCTGTAAACTTACTAACTGTACCTCTTATGCTCGCATCCAAATCATTTATGTAAATGACAAAAAGTAGAGGGCCCAACACTGATCCTTGTGGCACTTCACTGGTCATAGGCCTCCAGTCTGAAAAACAACCCTCCACCACCACCCTCTGTCTTCTACCTTTGAGCCAGTTCTGTATCTAAATGGCGACTTCGCCCTGTATTCCATGATATCTAACCTTGCTAATCAGTCTGCCATGGGGAACCTTGTCGAATGCCTTACTGAAGTTCATATGGATCACATCTACTGCTTTGCCCTTATCAATCTTCTTTTTTACTTCTTCAAAAAACTCAATCAATTTTGTGAGACATGATTTCCCACGCACAAAGCCATGTTAACTATCCCGCATCAGTCCTTGCCTTTCCAAATTCATGTACATCCTGTCCCTCAGGATTCCCTCCAACAACTTTCCCACTGCCGAGGTCAGGCTCACTGGTTTATAGTTCCCTGGCTTGTCTTTACCGCCCTTCTTAATCATTGGCACCACGTTTGCCAACCTCCAGTCTTCCAGCATCTCACCTGTGACAATCGATGATACAAATATCTCAGCAAGAGGCCCAGCAATCACTTCTCTAGCTTCCCACAGAGTTCTCAGGTACACCTGATCAGGTCCTGGGGATTTATCCACCTTTTACCATTTCAAGAAATCCAGCACTTTCTCCTCTGTATATCTGCAACATTTTGCAAGATGTCACCATCGATTTCCCTGCAGTCTATATCTTCCATATCCTTTTCCACAGTAAATAATGATGCAAAATATTCATTTAATATCTCTCCCATTTATTGTGGCTCCACACAAAGGCCGCCTTACTGATCTTAGAGGGGCCCTATTCTCTCCCTAGTTACACTTTGGTCTTAATATATTTGTAAAAACACTTTGGAATCTCCTTAATTCTATTTTCCAAAGCTATCTCATGTCCGCGTTTTGCCCTCCTGATTTCCCTCTTAAGTATACTCCAACTTCCTTTCTACTCTTCTAAGGATTCACTCGATCGATCCTGTCTATACCTGACATATGCTTCCTTCTTTTTCTGAACGAAACCCTCAATTTCTTTAGTCAGCCAGCATTCCCAATAACTACCAGCCTTCCCTTTCAACCCTGACAGGAAGTTGCAGCCTGGAATCTAATTGAGGGGTTCAGGGTGGTTTACATCCAGAATAACAGATATTCTGGGGTGTGTTACAGCCTGGAATGTAATTGAGGGGTTCAAGGAGGTTAGTATACAGAATAACAGATAGCGCGGAGTGAGTTACTGTCTGGAAGCTAATCAATGTCTGTTCACTTTAAGATAGGACGGGTTTTGCTGAATCGAAAGTACAGCCACAGATGCCAGCTAAAGGTCAGACTGTTCCAAATGTAACAATTAGATGGGAAATGGAAGCCTGAGTTTTGGTTGTTTTTTTGACAGCAATTGAAATGCAATCAAAGAGTTTAAATAATGCTCAGAATATCCGATGCCAATGGAATTTGAATATTATTGTTCGTACACCTGGAAATCAATCAAATTATGAGAATTATTGTATCATTGGAAGTAAATAAATCCAGCATTTGAACACTGGAGGGAGAGCTGCTGCCATCCAACAGCAGAGTAACTGCTGTAGAGCAGGAGTGCTAACTGACCATCTCAAACACTCTCCATCAAAGACACATGTTCATGTAAAACATACTTGCAGTTAAAAAAAAAATGACCCAGGGAGATCAGCAGCTGAAAGAGTGCAGACAGCGGGGAAGATAGAGACTGTGTGGTCTTGAGATTGTAACGTTTAATATGTGGGTTGTTGGAACAGTATATTTTTTACAGAGTTGGAGTCAGATAGTAAGTAGCAAAGAAAAGAGGGGCTTGTATTTGCGAATAGTTTTTGTTTAGTGTTCACTATTAAAGTTAAGAAACTAACTTGCCATTTTTTGTTTAAATAGTGGAATGTAGGAGATCTGTATCACTCATATGTTAACAGATTACGAGGTGAGGCGAGCTTTTCTGGGTGTTTGGTTTTAATTAACAAAGGGGTTGGACTCCACCTTGTAAATGTACATTCATACTAACCCCATTTCCCTGCAGTTGTCCCATATCCTTCTAATCCTTTCCTATCGACATATTTATCCAAATGCTTTTGAAACGTTGTTAATGCATCCCCCTCAGGCACATCTTCTGGCAGCTCATCCAAGTACCAGCCATTTATGTAAATAAATGGTCCCTCAGGTTCCCTTTTATTCCTTTCCCTTTAACCTGAAACTGATCCCCATTCCTCCTCGATTCTCTAAACTTTGGAAAAGACTGAGAGCATTCACCCTATCCATATCCCTCATGATCTTATACAGCTCTATAAGGACTCCCTCATTCTCCTACACTCTAAAGAAAAGGTCAAAGCTTGTCCAACCTCTCCCTATAACTCGGATCATTGGGTCCTGGCAATGTCTTTGTAAATTTCTTCTGCACTCTTTCTAATTACATTATATCCCCCCTATAACCAGTTGACAAAACTGAACACAATCCTCCAAGTGCGGCCTTACCAAAGTCCTGCGTAACTGCAACATAAATTCCCAACTTCTATACTCAATGTCCTGCCTGACGAAGGCCAGTGTGTCAAAAGCCTTCTTCACTGCCCTGTCTACCTGTGACTCCACTCTCAGTGAACCGTGCACCTGAATTCCAAGGTCTCTCTGCCCACTACACCCCTTAAGGCCCGCCCATTCACTGTGAAACTCCTACCTTGATTTGAGATTAAAACTGCAAGACCTCACACTTCTATATTAAATTCCATTTGCCATTTCTCAGCCCACTTCCCCACCTGATTAAGGTCCTGCTGCAATTTCTGATAAATGTCCTCACTGATCATGCTGCCATTTATTTTAGTGTCATCTGCAAACTTACTAATCATGCCTTGTATATTCTCATCCAAATCAGAGATAACAAAAAGCTATGGACCCAAACTCCAGTCTAACAAGCTTCCTACCATCAACCCAACTGTGTATCCAATTGGCCAGTTCCCCCAGTATTCTACGTGATTGAACCTTCCTGAGCAGCCTGCCATGTGGAAACTTATCATAGGCCATACTGAAATCCAAAGAGACTACATTTACCGCTCTGCCCTCATTAACCTTCTTGGTCACTTCACCAAAGGACTCTAAGAAATTTGGGATGCATGATCTCCCACTCACAAGTCTATGCTGACTGCTCCGAATCAAACCCTGTGAAAGTAATGGGTGCAGTCAATGTTATGCTGCCCTTCATTGTAAGATGATCAGAGTACATAAGTGAAGCCATCTTCCTGCTGTTGTAGAGCCTTGCTGAGAGAGCATTAGGGGCACTCTGTACAGATTTGATCTCCTTTGTAAGGAATGATCTCCTTACCACAGACACGGGTGATGGTAACATGAGGATAGAGTGAATAAGCTGAATGTTTAATCTGTAGAGCTGTGAGAGACGAAGAAATGGTGATGCTGAAACACGAGGAGTGGCAGCGATCACTTATTTCCAAAAGAGACATTGACAGGGAGAGAAATTCCATAATTTACCCAGGATTGATTGGTTTGATTTATTGTCACGTGTACCTCAGTACAGGGAAACACTTTGTTTATGAGCAGTGGAGGAAGATCATAGTAAGCATGGCCAGACAGATCATAGGGTGGAAATAGACTTGGACAGAGTAAGGCATACAGGTTACACTGAACAGGACATGCACTAGACAAGGTCAACATGAACAAGATCAGCATTATTTGATCTTAGAGAGTCAATTCATCAGTCTAACGTGACCTTTCTAATAGTTTATATGCCTAAATTAACTCTCCCCACGTTATTGTGCAGTCGGCGTGTGAACCCTGTACTGAACGTCAGATTGCTCACAATCCCCAACAGCAGCCACAATACCTTCCATCTGAAACAGGTAGACATTCCCACCAGCTTCCACCCTACATAGAGAACACCAGACTGCCTTCTCAGAGATGAAAGATGCCTTCTTGAGACTTCGCACAAGACATATGGCTTCCCTGCTCACCTCTTGAAAACCACGTTAAAGTCCCACGTGTGTATCATAAGCAACAGAGCCAAGAGGAACATCATGGAGCACTCTGTCTGTGCAGCCTCTGCTCCACTTGTTCATCATGTTAGAGCATCATTCAGGAAACACTTAAGACTGCCGATGCTGGAGATCAGAGAAGAGAGTCGATTGCTGGAAAAGCACAGCGGGTCAGACAGCATCCTAGAAGCAGGAGAATCGACGTATTGGGCATAAGACATTCATCAGGAATCAGAATCAATTTCCTCATTCTGCCCCCGTGTAAGTGTATTGAGGTGGGAATGGCCTCCTGCTGTTCCTGTATAAGTGACTCAAGGGACTGACTGGCTTCTTCCTTGTCCAATTGGGCAGGGCCAAGGACTGACTGGGTTATCCCTGGTTCCTGTTTGACAGCTCGATGTACTGACAAGTGTGATGGTGCTGCAGCTTTAAGAGGTTATTTTGTCCGGGTTTCCTTTAAGAGAGATTGAACGATCGTTACGAAGCTGATTAGTTAAGACCACTTGAGTAACAGCGAGGGAGGCCTTGGGTTTATTTTAATGCAGCCTGAATGGGTGTGGCCAGCTCTCACAGATTAGGATCACTGGGTTTTGGTTTCTCAGTAACATCAGAAACTAATGGGGTCTCCATAGAGTTGGAAGCTTCAGTAAATGTCTCCTGGCTGCTACTCTCTCTGAATTTTCTCTTGATGCTGTTTTTAATTCCTGGATTGGATAAATATTTGTGACATTCTGTGTCTGAATATTTCTTTTTGCCAAGGTCTGTGTTTATGGGATGTCCCTATATTGGAACAGTTCATTAGTAATAGTTCCTAGATCTATTATTCTGTTAAGCTGTCCAATAGAATTACGTTATTCTAAATTCCTCTTTCTGTGGTGTTATTTCTTCTTTCATGTTGAAATAGATGGTATTTTGCTTCACACCGAGGAGTTTGAGCAGTCACATTGCATCTGAAACAGATACTTTTCATTTCCTTTAAATTAAGAAAACATAAAGGTCTAGGATGTTGCCTTCAAATATTTTCGAGGGGCTCTAGTCCATCACACTAGACTCCTTCTCTTCCTGAGTAATAAGCTGGAGGCACTGAATGGGCTGTCCCTGTTCTTCTCCAATAATGTCAATGGGCTGAATGGCTTCCTCATATTCCTGTGAAACCAGTGTGAGGTGCTGAATGAACCCTTGTTTTACTGTGGCAATGTGCAGTGTCAGGCAGTGCTGTTACATGATTGTTACTGATACTTTAATAGCACACGCCTGAATGGAGTCTGGGTCTTGTTGCACATGGACACAGACCAGTTCAGGAGCTGATGGGGGACAAAACGTTCTGAACATTGTGGAATCTTCAGTGACCATCCCCACTTCTGATCTTATGGTGGGGAAGGTGGGGGCGGGGAGACATTGATGAAGCAGCTGAAGATGTTTGTGAAGAGGAAGCTACCCTGAGGATCTCCCACAGAGGTGACCCAGGACTGAGATGGTGAACATCTTCCTTTGTGCCAGGTTTGACCCCAAACACTGGAGAGGTTACTCTGATTCCCATTAAGTTCAGCTCCTTGATGTCAACAGAAGTCAACCATTGTCTTGATATCAGGGCCAGTCATTTTTACCAGCAACCTTGTCTCAACCTCTTTTGTTCATATCAATAAACCATGATATAGGAGCAGCAAGTGTTTTCTTCAAACAGGTGGGATTGAATGTCAGGATTTCTCTTCTCAAGAGTGTTCGGGGAGCGAGATGACTGAAAGTATTTGAAGAGGAGGTAGATGGATATTGACCTGTCAGAGAGGTGAGGGCTATGAAGAATTGGGTATGAAAGAGGATTTGAGGCCAGAAGCAGATCAGCCATGATCTTCGTGAAGGGCAAGGCAAGTTTGGGGAGTGAACGACATGCCCCTGTTTCTGATGCTCTCACATTCTGTTATTGGAAAGTTAGTGAGTGTTATTTTTATGAATGTTCTGGTATTGCATATTGCAGTCAGGGAGACCAGGTGATTTTGTGAGCCATCTCTGGGTGAGGTATGTGGGCTGTTTTCACAGTGAATCTGGGTCTACAACATGATCAACAAATGGAGCTCAAGCTGCAGATAGGGGAAGCTTTCTAAAGAAAGATGAGGGGCCTCTTTCATACCCAGCCTGGATTTTCCAATTACATTTCCCAAATCACCTCAAACCGTGTGTGACAGTCTTGAGGGACTGAATGGTCTCCTCTGTTTCTGTGCACCAGGTTATAGGAGCAAGTGGCCTCCAACTGTTCCTGTCTAGCAGGTTTGAGGGGCTGAATGGAACACAGGAACATGGGACTGAGGAGCAGGAGTGGGTCATTAGATACTTTGAGCCTTCTCCGCCAGGCAGTAAGATTGTGGCTGATCAGGTTGGGGTCTCAGCCCCACTTTCCTGTCTGTGTCCCATTATCCGTGACTCACTTCTTTGTCAAATATTTCACTAATGCAGCTTTCAATCAATGTAAACATAGAGGCACGATAAACTTCCAGAGAAGAGAAGTACGACTTGAAAGGACCTTACAGAATTTTTCATCATCCCTCTTATAGAATCAGAGAGTCATACAGAACGGAAACAGACCAGTTAGTCCAATCTGTTCACTCCGATCAGATATCAAATCCGATCCAGTCCCATTTGCCAGCATTTGGTAAATATCCCTCTTCTTTCAGATACTTTTTAAATGTGCGATTGTAACCACCTTCACTACTTCCTCTGACAGCACTTTCTGTACACACACCACTCTCTGTGTGAAACATTTACCTTCAGGTCCCTTCTAAATTATTCGCCCTCTCACCTTCAACCTCTGCCCTCTTGTTCTGGACTCCCCAATCCTGGAGAGCAGAACGTGGCTGTTCAGAATATCCATGCACCTGATGGTTTTATAAACCTCTATAATGTCACCCCTAAGCCTCTGACACTCCAGGGGGAAACACCTCAACCTAACCAGCCTCTCCCTTTAGCTCAAGCCTCCAGTCCTGGAACATCCGTGTAAGTCATTTCTGCAGAAAACCGAGTTGTATGCAGTATTCTTAAAGTGACCTCACCAACATCCTGTACAGATGCAACATACCACCACAACTCCTATACTCAATGCTCTGACTGATTAAGGCAAATGTGCCAAATGTGTTCTGCACCACTCTGTCTACCTGCAACTCCACGTTCAAGGAACAATGAACCTGCAGCCCTATGCCCCTTTGTTTCACAACATGCCCCAGGACCTGACCATGAAGTATATAATATCTGCCCTGATTTGCCTTCCCAAAATGCAAAGCTTCATATTTATCTAAATTAAACTTCATCTGTTACTCCTTGACCCTTTGTCTCATCTAATTGTGGTCTTGTTGTACTCTGTGATAATCGACTACACCACCTTTCTGATGTCATCTGTAAACGTACTAACTATTGCCCCAATATTCACATCTAAATCCTTTACATAAATGATGAAATGCAGTGAACTCAGTACTGATACTTGCAGCACACTGCTGGTCACAAGCCTCCAGGCTGAAAAATATCCCTCTTCCTTCACGCCATTTGTGACTATCTTATGTGACTGAAACTTACTAATCTGTCTACCAATCAGGATGAAATACTAGCTGTGAAGGAAGGCTGAATAGGTTAGGTTTATTTTCACTAGATAGAAGGAGATTGAAGGGGGACCTGATTGAGGTTTCCAAAATCATGAAGGGTATAGACAGGGTGGATAGAGACAAGCTTTTTCCCAGGGTGAAGGATTCAGTAACGAGAGGTCGTGCTTTCAACGTGAGAGGTGGAAAGTTTAAGGGGGATACACGCGGTAAGTACCTCACACAGAGGGTGGTGGGCATTTGGAACACGTTGCCAGCAGAGGTGGTAGAGGCAGGCACGGTAGATTCATTTAAGATTCGTCTGGACAGATGCATGAGTAGGTGGGGAGCAGAGGGATACAGATGGTTAGGAATTGACCGACAGGTTTAGACAGTACATTTGGATCGGCTCAGGCTTGGAGGGAGAAGGGCCTGTTCCTGGGCTGTAAATTTTCTTTGGTCTTTGTTCTTTAAATGAACACATTGCTAAAGTCTATATAGACAATGTCTACCAAATTGCCTTCATCAATCGTCTTTGTCACCTCTTCAAAAAACGCAACCATATTAATGAGACATGATTTCCCATGCAGAAAGCTTCGTTGTCTACTCCGATCAGCCCTTGCCTTCCCAAATGTATGTAAATTCTGTCCCTCAGAATCCCCTCCAACAACTTACCCACCACTGACATCAGGCTCACCCGTCTATACTTCCCCAGCTTTTTGGGTCACTGTTTCCTTTTCTAGTCCCACTCCTCCACTGCTCAAAACAAATGTTAAATGTGACCAGGTTGGTGATATGGCCGATGATATCGGTCTCAGACTGGGTCAGGGTCAGTTTTAGGAACAAGTCAGGCTAGTTTCTTTAATCTGCTAAAACAACATGTTTATGATCCAGAGTAATGTTACTCAAACTATGATGGAAAGATGAATAGCAAACTGTTTGTGCATTGCAATTATATAATCAATATTTCCCTTTCTAAAAATGCTGACACACACACACACACACACACACACACACACAAAATCTCTGCAATTTTAACTTGAAATAACTTGGTCCAGATATTATTGAAACTCGTGACAAAGGAAAAATTGTGAGATTGTCCAAAACGTTATTCTGCTTCTGAAGATATTGTACTCACACAGCTGCTAGCAATGGGATTTCATCCTGGGAGAGTTTAGATTTGGCTGAATTCCCTTTGCTTTAGGCAGTGAGGAGATTCCAGTGAATTCTGGTTCGGGATCATCCAAAGGATAGTACAGTGGTGAGCACTGCTGCCTCACAGCACCAGGGACTTGGGGGCGAATCCAGCCTTGCGTGACTATCTGTGTGGAGTTTGCACATTCTCCCCTTGTCTGTGTGAGCTTCTAATGGGTGATCCAGTTTCCTACCACAAACTGTGTAGGTTCGGTGGATTGGTCATGCTAAATTGTCCGTAGTGTTCAGGGATTTCTAGGTTATGTGCAATAAACAGAGGTAAATATAGGGGAATGGGTTCGGAAGGTTGGTATGGACTTGCTGGGTCGAAGGGCATGTTTCCACACTGCAGGGATTCCATAAAAATAAGAACGGTAACGATGACTGTAGAGGGTTTTTTTTAGCTCGCACACATTGCTGTGATGAGGAACAATGAAGGAGAGAGAGTGCAATAGGCCAATCCTTCTCAGGAAGATTACATTGTCTCCCTCTCTGAGTTGAATCACACAGTAATGTCATCCTCTCCCAAACTGGACCATGTGAGGTCTCCTTGTACATTGTCCAAACTATGTCTCCATCACATTCCCTGTTCCATGTAGGTGCATCATTGCTGCTGTCATAGACAGAGTCATGCCCTTCGCAGAAAATGGTCTCGGTCAACTTGAAGATATATTTATATGTCCCTGCGTCATTAAAAAATAAAAATGTTTAACTTATTCAGAATACCTGTGTTAAACTGAATGCATTGTTTTAAAGAAATACAGAAATTGCTGGAAAAGCTCGCCAGGTCTCTCAGTACCTAGATGCTGTAGTTGTACCAGCCTCTACCACTTCCTCTGGCAGCTCATTCCATACACACACCACCCTCTGTGTGAAATGGTGCCCTTTAGGCCTCCTCAAAACCTTTCCCCTCTCACTTTCCACCAAAGCCCTCTAGTTTTAACCTGGGGAAAAACCCCTGACTACTCACCCTATCTATGGCCATTTTGATTTTATAAACCTTTACGGCTGCAAAATGCGACCCCAATCAACACGAATGCCTGATCTTAAAGAAGGACAAGGCAGGCTTGGGGAGTGAACAACATGCCCCTGTTTCTGATGTTCTCCCATTCTGTTATTGGAAGGTTAGTGGGTGTTATTTTCATGAATGTTCTGTTATTGAATGTTGCAGACAGGGAGACCAGAGGATTTTGTGAGCCATCCCTGAGTGAGGTATGGTGGCTGTATTCACACTGAATCTGGGTGTACAACATGACCAACAAATGAAGCACAAGTTGCAGAGAGGGGAAGCTCTTTGAAGAGAGATGAGGGGCCTGTTTTGTACCCAGCCTGGGTTTTCCAATTACATTTCCCAATTCACTTCAAACCGCGTGGGACAGTACTGAGGGGCTGAATGGTCTCCTGTGTTTCTGTGCAACAGGTTATAAGAGTAAGTAACCTCCAACTGTTCCTGTCCAGCAGGTTTGAGGGGCTGAATGGAACACAGGAACATGGGACTGAGGAGCAGGAGTGGGTCATTAGATACTTTGAGCCTTCTCCACCAGGCACTAAAATTGTAGCTGATCAGGTTGTGGTCTCAGCCCCACTTTCCTGTCTGCGTCCCATTGTGCACTTCTTTAACAAATATTTAACTAACGCAGCTTTCAATCAATGTGAACATAGAGACACGATACCATTCCACTGAAGAGAATTCCGACTTGAAAGGTCCTTTCAGAATTAATCGTCATCCCTCTTATAGAATCAGAGAGTCATGCAGAATGGAAACAGACCCGTTAGTCCAATCTGTTCACTCCGATCAGATATCAAATCTGATTTAGTCCCATTTGCCAGCATTTGGCCAATATTCCTCCTGTGATTGTACCCGCCTTGACCACTTCCTCTGACTGCACTTTCTGTCCACACACCACTCTCTGTGTGAAATATTAACCTTCAGGTCCCTTCTAACTCATTCGCCCTCTCCCCTCCAACCTATTCTGTCTTGTTCTGGACTCCCCTATCCTTGGGAGTAGAACATGGCTGTTCAGAATATCCATGCCTCTGATGATTTTATAAACCTATATAATGCTGCCTCTCTACCTCTGACACTCCAGGGGGAAACACCTCAATTTAATCAGCCTCTCCCTATAGCTCAAACCTCCAGTCCTGGAACATACGTGTAAGACATTTCTGCAGAAAACCGCGTTGTACGCAGTATTCTTAAAGTGGCCTCACCAACATCCTGTCCAGATGCACTATACCACCACAACCCCTATATTCAATGCTCTGACTGATTAAGGCAAATGTGCCAAATGTGTTCAGCACCACACTGTCGACCTGCGACTCACTGCTACAGGTAATCATGTACATAAACATCAGAAAGTTAACATGATGGTAGTGCTAGTAGATAGGAGGACCAGTGATACATTGATCATTATTGAGATTAGATTGTGTTGGGAACATGAGCTTAACATGTCAGGAAGGGAAATCAAATCAATGGGTTCAGGATGGTTAATATCCAGAATACCAGATACCCCGGAGTGAGTTACAATCTGGAATCTAATTGAGGGGTTCAGTGTGCTTTATATACAAATAACAGATACCCCGGAGTGAGTTACAGCCTAGCCTAGCATCTAATCGAGGGTTTCAGGGTGGTTTGTATACAGAATAACAGGTAGCCCGCATTAAGTTAAAGCCTGGAATCTAATTGCAGGGTTCAGGGTGGTTTATATACAGAATAACAGATGGCTTGGAATGTGTTACAGGTTGGAACCTAATCGAGGGGTTCAGGGTGATTTACTTACTGAATAACAGATAGCCTGGAGTGTGTTGCAGATTGGAAACTAATCGGGGGATTTAAGATGGTTTATGTACAGAATAACAGATACCCTGGAGTTAGTTACAGCCTGGAATCTAATCGAGGGTTCCAGGGAGTTTTGGATACAGAATAACAGATAGCCCGGAGGGAGTTACAGCCTGGAATCTAATCGAGGGATATGTTAACCTTGTTATGTGAAAAATATTGTAACTGGGAGTGAGTCACAAAGTGTACTATTGGCCAAGTGCTTTGAAATCTTGACTCACATAAACATAATGCAGTCACAAACTACACAACTTTACTGAATCCCAACTTTCCTTGTTTGAGGACTTTCCTCCTCTGTTTTCCCCTTTCACTGAAATTATTATTATACCTTTTATACTGCACTGCCATTCTGGTTATAGTGCTACCTATCTCTCACTGTCTCATTTATCTTCAATCCTGTTGAAAGATACTTAAACAGGAGATGCACAAAGTTCCAGAAAGAGCTTTGTTCAATTGCAGGTGCATTATTTTCTTTTATTTGTAGACGGCACACAATTTGAACCCACAGAAGGTCAGTGTGGGATTTGAGAAACCCTTCAATTTGGGATGAGGCCTGGCCAGGCAAAATTCTGATCCAACGCTGCAAATCTACAATTCAGTGGCTGAGCTCTATCAGGTTTTGTATATTATGTTTCTCTAATATATTAGGAGCTTGGAAAGTAAGGCAGACCTTACTGGAATGTCACATTGTCTCTCCGCATTCACTGTAAAAAGGTTCTGGGATTTACATTTTAACCACCTTCAAAGAGCTGTCTCCATTTCCTATCTCTGCTAGCATCAATGAATGGAAATTGCTTTTGACACATTGCCCCCTCTCCCTTGCTGAAAGTATTCCTGACACAAATCAGTCAGGCAGACATTTTAGATTTGTCCACAGCCACCATTTTATATCAGCAAAACGATGACATTGAGTTTATAAATAAGGAAAAGCAAGAGAGACTGGCAACATCAATACAGTTTGAAAATATATAAAACATTGAACATGCACACAGAATCACAGACACACCGAATCACACACACAGAGATACAGACACCTTCCAGAAGCTGTCTCCATTTCCTATCTTGCCAGAGAATTCATGTTATGATGATGCATTCATGCAGGACAGTAAACAGCTTTTGAGACTTTCCCCATTGTGACAGAAATTAAGCCCCAATCTGAAACTTTGAGATATGTAACAGGACAGAAATGAACCAGCAGTTTTCTGTGTTCCTGCTCCCAATGTAACATTTGACCATTTAGTTTATCTTGTCTTCGGTCTAACATCCAACAAGGATCACTTCATAGATACAATAACAGATCCCCAGGAGTGAGTTCCAGACTGGAATCTAATAGAGGGGTTAAGGGTTTACATACAGCATAAGAGATACCCAGGAGTGAGGGACAGAGTGGAATCTAATCGAGAGGTTTGAGGTGGTTTACATACAGAATAACAGATAACAAGTAGTGAGTCACAAAATCGCGGAGTCATACAGTCATAGAGATGTACAGCATGGAAACAGAACCTTTGGTCCAACCCGTCTATGCCGACCTGATATCCTAACCTACTCTAGACTCTTTTTCAAACGCTTAGCCCATCTCCCTCCAAACCTTCCCATTCATATACCCATCGAACTGCATTTTAAATGTTGCAATTGCACCAGCTTCCACCACTTCCTCTGACAGTTCATTCCATTCATGTACCACCCTCTGAGTGAACAAGTTGCCCCTTAGGTCTCTTTCATATTACCTCTCACACTAAACCTATGCCCTCTAGTTCTGGACTCCCCACCCCAAGGAAAAGACTTTGTCTAGTTATCCTATCCATGCCCGTCATGACTTTATAAAACTCAATAAGGTCATCCCTCAGCCTCTGATGCTCCAGGGAAAACAGCCCCAGCCTATTCAGCCTCTCCCTGTAGCTCAAATCCTCTAACTCTGGCAACCTCCTTGTAAATCTTTTCTGAACCCTTCCAAGTTTCACAACATCCTTCCGATAGGAAGGAGACCAGAATTGCACGCCATATTCCAACAGTGGCCTAACGCATGTCCATTCCAGCCACAACATGACCTTTCAATGCCTATACTCAAAACACTGACCAATAAAGGAAAGCATACCAAACGCTGCGTTCATTATCTTATCCACCTGCCACTCTACTCTCACAGAGCTACGAACCTGCAGTTCAAGGTCTCTTTTGTTCAGCAACACTCCCTCAGACCTGACCATTAAGTGTATAAATCCTGCTCAAATTTGCTTTCCCAAAATGCAGCGCCTCGTGTTTATCGAAGTGGAATAGAATTGAAGGTTTTGGGGTGTTTTTGAAACATGCCAGTCACACATAGATGGAAGTGAGTTACACGTTGGAATCTAATCGAGAGGGTTCCGGGTGATTCATATAATCCCGACAGTGGGGAATCAAGCCCTTGAGCCCAACAAGACCACACTGACCCACAGAAGAATAACCCATCCAGACCCATTTCCCCACATATACCCCTGATTAATGCACCTCACCTATACATCCCTGAACACTATGGGCAATTTTAACAGGGTTTGGATTGGATGGTTAATATACAAACTAACAGATACCCGGGAGTTTAATACAGACTGGAATCTAATCAAACGATAGAAGTGGCTAATGTGCAGAGTCCTTTAAAATTGGAAGTCAGTTACAGATTGGAATTTTATCAAGGGGATTCGGGATGATTTTGTGTACAATAACAGATACCCCAGAGTGTGTTACAGACTGGAATCTAATCGAGGGTTTCAGTGTAGTTTATATGCAGAATAACAGGTAGCCCGAGTGAGTTATAGAGTTACATAATCATCGAGATGTACAGCATGGAAACAGACCCTTCACTCCAACTTGTCCATGCCGACCAGATGTCCCAACCCAATCTAGTTCCACGTGCGAGCACCCAGCTCCAAACCCTTCCTATTCATATACTCATCCAAATTCCTCTTAAAAGTTGCAATTGTAGCAGCCTCCACCCCACTTACTCTGGCAGCTCACGCTATACACGTACCACCTTCTGCGTGAAAAAGTTGTCCCTTCGGTCTCTTTCATATCTTTCCCCTCTCAAACTAAACCTATGCCCTCTAGTTCTGGACTCCCTTATCCCAGGGTAAACCTCGATAAGGTCACCCCTCAGCGTCCGACACTCCCGGGAAAACAGTCCCAGACTGTTCAGCCTCTCACTGTAGCTCAAACCCTCCAACCCTGGCAACATCCTTGTAAATCTTTTCTGAACCCTTTCAAGTTTCACAACATCTTTCCGATAGGAAGGAGACCAGAATTGCATGCAATATTCCAAGAGTGACCTAACCAATGTCCTGTATAGCCACAACATGACCTCCCAACTCCTGTACTTGGTATTCTGACCAAGAAAGGAAAGCATACAAAACGCCTTCTTCACTATCCTATCTACCTGCGACTCCACTTTCAAGGAACGATGAACCTGCACTCCAAGGTCTCTTTGTGCAGCAACACACCCTAGGACCTTACCATTAAATGTAGAAGTCCTGCTAAGATTTGCTTTCCCAAAATGCAGCACCTCGCATTTATCTGAATTAAACTCCATCTGTCACTTCTCAGCCCATTGGCCCATCTGGTCCAGATCCTGTTGTAATCTGAGGAAACCCTCCTCGCTGTCCACTACACCTGCAATTTTGGTGTCATCTCCAAGCTTACTAACTGTACCTCTTATGCTCGCATCCAAATCATTTATATATATGACAAAAAGTAGAGGGCCCAAAAGTGATCCTTGTGGCAATCCCCTGGTCACAGGCCTCCAGTCTGTAAAACAACCCTCCACCACCACCCTCTGTCTTCTACCTTTGAGTCAGTTCTGTATCGAAATGGCTACTTCTCCCTGTATTCCATGAGATCTAACCTGCTAATCAGTCTCCCATGGGGAACCTTGTCGAACACCTTACTGAAGTCCATATGGATCACATCTACTGCACTGCCCTCATCAATCTTCTTTGTTACTTCTTCAAAACACACAATCAAGTTTGTGAGACATGATTTCCCACGCACAAAGCCATGTTGCCTATCCCGAATAAGTCCTTGCCTTTCCAAATACATGTACATCCTGTCCCGCAGGATTCCCTCCAACAACTTGCCCACCGCCGAGGTCAGGCTCACTGGTCTATAGTTCCCTGGCTTCTCTTTACCACCCTTCTTAAACAGTGGCAAAACGTTTGCCAACCTCCAGTCTTCCAGCACCTCACCTGTGACTATCGATGATACAAATATCTCAGCAAGAGGCCCAGCAATCACTTCTCTAGCTTCGCACAGAGTTCTCGGGTACAGGGGACTTATCCACCTTTAACCATTTCAAGACATCCAGCACTTCCTCCTCTGTATATCTGCAACATTTTGCAAGATGTCAACATCGATTTCCCTACAGTCTATATCTTCCATATCCTTTTCCACAGTAAATACTGATGCAAAATATTCATTTAAAATCTCCCCCATTTTCTGTGGCTCCACACAAAGGCCGCCTTACTGATCTTAGAGGGGCCCTATTCTCTCCCTAATTACCCTTTGTCCTTAATATATTTGTAAAAGCACTTTGGATTCTCCTTAATTCTATTTGCTAAAGCAATCTCATGCCCGCGTTTGGTTTTCCTGATTTCCCTCTTAAGTATACTCCAACTTCCTTTCTACTCTTCTAAGGATTCACTCGATGTATCCTGTCTATACCTGACATATGCTTCCTTCTTTTTCTGAACCAAACACACAATTTCTTTAGTCAGCCAGCATTCCCGATAACTACCAGCCTTCCCTTTCAACCCTGACAGGAGATTGCTGCCTGGAATCTAATCGCAGGGTTCAGGGTGGTTTATATATAGAATAACAGATAGCCCAGAGTGAGTTACAGCCTGGAATCGAATCGAGGTGTTCATGGTGGTTTATATATAGAATAACAGATAGCCCAGAGTGAGATACAGCCTGGAATAGAATCGAGGTGTTCATGGTGGTTTATATATAGAATAACTGATAGCCCAGAATGAGTTACAGCCTCGAAACGAATCGAGGGGTTCAGGGTGGGTTATATACAGAATAACAGATAGCAAGCAGTGAGTTACATTCTGGAATCGAATAGAGGTGTTCAGGGTGGGTTATATACAGAATAACAGATAGCCCGAAGTGAGTTACAGCCTGGAGTCTAATCGTGGGGTTCAGGGTGGTTTATATACAGAATAACAGATATTCTGGGGTGTGTTACAGCCTGGAATCTAATTGAGGGTTTCAGGGTGGTTTATATGCAGAATAACAGATACCCCGGAGTGAGTTACAGCCTGGAATCGAATCGAGGTGTTCAGCGTGGATTATATACAGAATAACAGATAACACAGAGTGAGTTACGGCCTGGAATCTAATCGAGGGGTTCAAGGAGATTAGTATACAGAATAACAGATAGCCCGGAGTGAGTTACTGCCTGGAAGCTAATCAATGTCTGTTCACTTTTAGAACGGACGGGTTTTGCTGAATCGAAAGTACAGCCACAGATGCCAGCTAAAGGTCAGACTGTTCCAAATGTAACAATTAGCTGGGAAATGGAAGCCTGAGTTTTGGTTGCTGTTTAGACAGCAATTCAAATGCAATCAAAGACTTTAAATAATGCTCAGAATATCTGAAGCCAATGTAATTTGAATATTATTGTTCATACACCTGGAAATCAATCAAATTATGAGAATTATTGTATCATGGAGAGTATATAAATCCAGCATTTTGAAAATAGAGGGAGAGTCACTGCCATCCAACAGCAGAGTAACTGCTGTAGAGCAGGAGTGCTAACTGACCATCTCAAACACTCTCTGTCAAAGACACATGTTCATGTAAACATATTTGCAGTTAAATAAAACATGACCCAGGGAGATCAGCAGCTGAAAGAGTGAACACAGCGGGGAAGATAGAGACTGTGTGGTCTTGAGATTGTAACGTTTAATATGTGGGTTGTTGGAACAGCATATTTTTTACAGAGTTGGAGTCAGATAGTAAGTAGGTAAGAAAAGAGGGGCTTGTATTTGCGAATAGTTTTTGTTTAGTGTTCACTATTAAAGTTAAGAAACTAACTTGCTAATTTTTGTTTAAATAGTGGAATGTAGGAGATCTGTGTCACTCATATGTTAACAGATTACGAGGTGAGGCGAGCTTTTCTGGGTGTTTGGTTTTAATTAACAAAGAGGTTCGACTCCACCTTGTAAATGTCCATTCACACTAACCCCATTTCCCTGCAGTTGTCCCATATCCTTCTAGTCCTTTCCTATCCACATATTTATCCAAATTCTTTTGAAATGTTGTTAATAATTCCCCCTCAGCCACATCTTCTGGCAGCTCATCCACGTAACAGCCATTTAAGTTAAAAAATTGGTCCCTCAGGTTCCCTTTTATTCCTTTCCCTTTAACCTTAAACTGGTCCCCTCTCGTACTCGATTCTCTAAACTTTGGAAAAGACTGAGAGCATTCACCCTATCCATATACCTCATGATCTTATACAGCTCTATAGGGACTCCCTCACTCTCTTACACGCTAAAGAAAAGGTCCTAGCTTGTCCAACCTCTCCCTATAACTCGGACCATTGGGTCCTGGCAATGTCCTTGTAAATTTCTTCTGCACTCTTTCTAATTACATTATATCCTCCCTATAACAAGTTGACAAAACTGAACATAATCCTCCAAATGCGGCCTTACCAAAGTCCTGTGTAACTGCAACATAAATTCCCAACTTCTATACTCAATATTCTGCCTGACGAAAGCCAGTGTGTCAAAAGCCTTCTTCACTGCCCTGCCTACCTGTGACTCCACTCTCAGGGAACCGTGCACCTGAACACCAAGGTGTCTCTGCCCACTACACCCCATAAGGCCCGCCCATTCACCGTGAAACTCCTACCTTGATTTGAGATTCCAAAATGCAAGTCCTCACACTTCTATATTAAATTCCATTTGCCATTTCTCAGCCCACTTCCCCACCTGATTAAGGTCCTGCTGGAATTTCTGATAAACGTCCTCACTGATCATGCTGCCATTTATTTTAGTGTCTTACTAATCATGCCTTGTATATTCTCATCCAAATCATAGATAACAAAAAGCTATGGACCCAACCTCCAGTCTAACAAGCTTCCTACCATCAACTCAACTATGTATCCAATTGGCCAGTTCCCCCAGTATTCTACATGATGTAACCTTCTAGAGCACGCCTGCCATGTGGAACCTTATCAAAGGCCTTACTGAAATCCATAGACACTATGTTTACCGCTCTGCCCTCATTAACCTTCTTGGTCACTTCAGCAAAGGGCTCTAAGAAATTTGGGAAGCATGATCTCCCACTCACAAGTCTATGCTGACTGCTCTGAATCAAACCCTGTGTAAGTAATGGGTGCAGTCAATGGTATGCTGTGCTTCATTGTAAGATGATTCGAGTACATAAGTAAAGCCATCTTCCGGCTGTTGTAGAGCCTTGCTGAGAGAGCATTTGGGGCACTCTCTACAGATTTGATCTCCTTTGTAAGGAATGATCTCCTTACCACAGACACGGGTGATGGTAACATGAGGATAGAGTGAATAAGCTGAGTTTTAATCTGTAGAGCTGTGAGAGACGAAGAAATGGTGATGCTGAAACACGAGGAGTGGCAGCGATCACTTATTTCCAAAAGAGACATTGACAGGGAGAGAAATTCCATACTTTACCCAGGATTGATTGGTGTGATTTATTGTCACGTGTACCTCAGTACAGGGAAACACTTTGTTTATGAGCAGTGGAGGAAGATCATAGTAAGCATGGCCAGACAGATCATAGGGTGGAAATAGACTTGGACAGAGTAAGGCATACAGGTTACACTGAACAGGACGTGCACTAGACAAGGTCAACATGAACAAGATCACCATTATTTGATCTTAGAGAGTCAATTCATCAGTCTAACGTGACCTTTCTAATAGTTTATATGCCTAAATTAACTCTCCCCACGTTATTGTGCAGTCGGCGTGTGAACCCTGTACTGAACGTCAGATTGCTCACAATCCCCAACAGCAGCCACAATACCTTCCATCTGAAACAGGTAGACATTCCCACCAACTTCCACCCTACATAGAGAACACCAGACTGCCTTCTCAGAGATGAAAGATGCCTTCTTGAGACTTCGCACAAGACATATGGCTTCCCTGCTCACCTCTTGAAAACCACGTTAAAGTCCCACGTGTGTATCATAAGCAACAGAGCCAAGAGGAACATCATGGAGCACTCTGTCTGTGCAGCCTCTGCTCCACTTGTTCATCATGTTAGAGCATCATTCAGGAAACACTTAAGACTGCCGATGCTGGAGATCAGAGAAGAGAGTCGATTGCTGGAAAAGCACAGCGGGTCAGACAGCATCCTAGAAGCAGGAGAATCGACGTATTGGGCATAAGACATTCATCAGGAATCAGAATCAATTTCCTCATTCTGCCCCCGTGTAAGTGTATTGAGGTGGGAATGGCCTCCTGCTGTTCCTGTATAAGTGACTCAAGGGACTGACTGGCTTCTTCCTTGTCCAATTGGGCAGGGCCAAAGGCCTGACTGGGTTATCCCTGGTTCCTGTTTGACAGCTCGATGTAGTGACAAGTGTGATGGTGCTGCAGCTTTAAGAGGTTATTTTGTCCGGGTTTCCTTTAAGAGAGATTGAACGATCGTTACGAAGCTGGTTAGTTAAGACCACTTGAGTAACAGCGAGGGAGGCCTTGGGTTTATTTTAATGCAGCCTGAATGGGTGTGGCCAGCTCTCACAGAATAGGATCACTGGGTTTTGGTTTCTCAGTAACATCAGAAACTATTGGGGCCTCCATAGAGTTGGAAGCTTCAGTAAATGTCTCCTGGCTGCTACTCTCTCTGAATTTTCTCTTGATGCTGTTTTTAATTCCTGGATTGGATAAATATTTGTGACATTCTGTGTCTGAATATTTCTTTTTGCCAAGGGCTGTGTTTATGGGATGTCCCTATATTGGAACAGTTCATTAGTAATAGTTCCTAGATATATTATTCTGTTAAGCTGTCCAATAGAATTACGTTATTCTAAATTCCTCTTTCTGTGGTGTTATTTCTTCTTTCATGTTGAAATAGATGGTATTTTGCTTCACTCCGAGGAGTTTGACCAGTCACATTGCATCTGTAACAGATACTTTTCATTTCCTTTAAATTAAGAAAACATAAAGGTCGAGGATGTTGCCTTCAAATATTTTCGAGGGGCTCTAGTCCATCACACTAGACTCCTTCTCTTCCTGAGTAATAAGCTGGAGGCACTGAATGGGCTATCCCTGTTCTTCTCCAATAGTGTCAATGGGCTGAATGGCTTCCTCATATTCCCGTCAAACCAGTGTGAGGTGCTGAATGAACTCTTTTTTTACTGTGGCAATGTGCAGTGTCAGGCAGTGCTGTTACATGATTGTTACTGATACTTTAATAGCACACGCCTGAATGGAGTCTGGGTCTTGTTGCACATGGACACAGACCAGTTCAGGAGCTGATGGGGGACAAAACGTTCTGAACATTGTGGAATCTTCAGTGACCATCCCCACTTCTGATCTTATGGTGGGGAAGGTGGGGGCGGGGAGACATTGATGAAGCAGCTGAAGATGTTTGTGAAGAGGAAGCTACCCTGAGGATCTCCCACAGAGGTGACCCAGGACTGAGATGGTGAACATCTTCCTTTGTGCCAGGTTTGACCCCAAACACTGGAGAGGTTACTCTGATTCCCATTAAGTTCAGCTCCTTGATGTCAACAGAAGTCAACCATTGTCTTGATATCAGGGCCAGTCATTTTTACCAGCAACCTTGTCTCAACCTCTTTTGTTCATATCAATAAACCATGATATAGGAGCAGCAAGTGTTTTCTTCAAACAGGTGGGATTGAATGTCAGGATTTCTCTTCTCAAGAGTGTTCGGGGAGCGAGATGACTGAAAGTATTTGAAGAGGAGGTAGATGGATATTGACCTGTCAGAGAGGTGAGGGCTATGAAGAATTGGGTATGAAAGAGGATTTGAGGCCAGAAGCAGATCAGCCATGATCTTCGTGAAGGGCAAGGCAAGTTTGGGGAGTGAACGACATGCCCCTGTTTCTGATGCTCTCACATTCTGTTATTGGAAAGTTAGTGAGTGTTATTTTTATGAATGTTCTGGTATTGCATATTGCAGTCAGGGAGACCAGGTGATTTTGTGAGCCATCTCTGGGTGAGGTATGTGGGCTGTTTTCACAGTGAATCTGGGTCTACAACATGATCAACAAATGGAGCTCAAGCTGCAGATAGGGGAAGCTTTCTAAAGAAAGATGAGGGGCCTCTTTCATACCCAGCCTGGATTTTCCAATTACATTTCCCAAATCACCTCAAACCGTGTGTGACAGTCTTGAGGGACTGAATGGTCTCCTCTGTTTCTGTGCACCAGGTTATAGGAGCAAGTGGCCTCCAACTGTTCCTGTCTAGCAGGTTTGAGGGGCTGAATGGAACACAGGAACATGGGACTGAGGAGCAGGAGTGGGTCATTAGATACTTTGAGCCTTCTCCGCCAGGCAGTAAGATTGTGGCTGATCAGGTTGGGGTCTCAGCCCCACTTTCCTGTCTGTGTCCCATTATCCGTGACTCACTTCTTTGTCAAATATTTCACTAATGCAGCTTTCAATCAATGTAAACATAGAGGCACGATAAACTTCCAGAGAAGAGAAGTACGACTTGAAAGGACCTTACAGAATTTTTCATCATCCCTCTTATAGAATCAGAGAGTCATACAGAACGGAAACAGACCAGTTAGTCCAATCTGTTCACTCCGATCAGATATCAAATCCGATCCAGTCCCATTTGCCAGCATTTGGTAAATATCCCTCTTCTTTCAGATACTTTTTAAATGTGCGATTGTAACCACCTTCACTACTTCACAACTTCACTACAGCACTTTCTGTACACACACCACTCTCTGTGTGAAACATTTACCTTCAGGTCCCTTCTAAATTATTCGCCCTCTCACCTTCAACCTCTGCCCTCTTGTTCTGGACTCCCCAATCCTGGAGAGCAGAACGTGGCTGTTCAGAATATCCATGCACCTGATGGTTTTATAAACCTCTATAATGTCACCCCTAAGCCTCTGACACTCCAGGGGGAAACACCTCAACCTAACCAGCCTCTCCCTTTAGCTCAAGCCTCCAGTCCTGGAACATCCGTGTAAGTCATTTCTGCAGAAAACCGAGTTGTATGCAGTATTCTTAAAGTGACCTCACCAACATCCTGTACAGATGCAACATACCACCACAACTCCTATACTCAATGCTCTGACTGATTAAGGCAAATGTGCCAAATGTGTTCTGCACCACTCTGTCTACCTGCAACTCCACGTTCAAGGAACAATGAACCTGCAGCCCTATGCCCCTTTGTTTCACAACATGCCCCAGGACCTGACCATGAAGTATATAATATCTGCCCTGATTTGCCTTCCCAAAATGCAAAGCTTCATATTTATCTAAATTAAACTTCATCTGTTACTCCTTGACCCTTTGTCTCATCTAATTGTGGTCTTGTTGTACTCTGTGATAATCGACTACACCACCTTTCTGATGTCATCTGTAAACGTACTAACTATTGCCCCAATATTCACATCTAAATCCTTTACATAAATGATGAAATGCAGTGAACTCAGTACTGATACTTGCAGCACACTGCTGGTCACAAGCCTCCAGGCTGAAAAATATCCCTCTTCCTTCACGCCATTTGTGACTATCTTATGTGACTGAAACTTACTAATCTGTCTACCAATCAGGATGAAATACTAGCTGTGAAGGAAGGCTGAGTAGGTTAGGTTTATTTTCACTAGATAAAAGGAGATTGGGGGGGACCTGATTGAGGTTTCCAAAATCATGAAGGGTATAGACAGGGTGGATAGATAGGGCTTTTTCCCAGGGTGAAGGATTCAATAACGAGAGGTCATGCTTTCAAAGTGAGAGGTGGAAAGTTTAAGGGGGATACACGCGGTAAGTACCTCACACAGAGGGTGGTGGACATTTGGAACACGTTGCCAGCAGAGGTGGTAGAGGCAGGCACGGTAGATTCATTTAAGATTCGTCTGGACAGATGCATGAGTTGGTGGGGAGCAGAGGGATACAGATGCTTAGGAATTGACCGACAGATTTAGACAGTACACTTGGATCGGTTCAGGCTTGGAGGGAGAAGGGCCTGTTCCTGGGCTGTAAATTTTCTTTGGTCTTTGTTCTTTAAATGAACACCTTGCTGAAGTCCATATAGACAATGTCCACCAAATTGCCTTCATCAATCGTCTTTGTCACCTCTTCAAAAAACGCAACCATATTAATGAGACATGATTTCCCATGCAGAAAGCTTCGTTGTCTACTCCGATCAGCCCTTGCCTTCCCAAATGTATGTAAATCCTGTCCCTCAGAATCCCCTCCAACAACTTACCCACCACTGACATCAGGCTCACCGGTCTATAGTTCCCCGGGTTTTGGGGTCACTGTTTCCTTTTCCTGTCCCACTACTCCACTGCTCAAAACAAATGTTAAATGTGACCAGGTTGGTGATATGGCCGATGATATCGGTCTCAGACTGGGTCAGGGTCAGTTTTAGGAACAAGTCAGGCTAGTTTCTTTAATCTGCTAAAACAACACGTTTATGATCCAGAGCAATGTTACTCAAACTATGATGGAAAGATGAACAGCAAACTGTTTGGGTATTGCAATTATATAATCAATATTTCCCTTTCTAAAAATGCTGACACACACACATACACACACACACACACACACACACACACACACACACACACACACACACACACACACACACACACACACACACACAAAATCTCTGCAATTTTAACTTGAAATAACTTGGTCCAGATATTATTGAAACTCGTGACAAAGGAAAAATTGTGAGATTGTCCAAAACGTTATTCTGCTTCTGAAGATATTGTACTCACACAGCTGCTAGCAATGGGATTTCATCCTGGGAGAGTTTAGATTTGGCTGAATTCCCTTTGCTTTCGGCAGTGAGGAGATTCCAGTGAATTCTGGTTCGGGATCATCCAAAGGGTAGTACAGTAGTGAGCACTGCTGCCTCACAGCACCAGGGACTTGGGGGCGAATCCAGCCTTGCGTGACTATCTGTGTGGAGTTTGCACATTCTCCCCTTGTCTGTGTGAGCTTCTAATGGGTGATCCAGTTTCCTACCACAAACTGTGTAGGTTCGGTGGATTGGTCATGCTAAATTGTCCGTAGTGTTCAGGGATTTCTAGGTTATGTGCAATAGTCAGAGGTAAATATAGGGGAATGGGTTCGGAAGGTTGGTATGGACTTGCTGGGTCGAAGGGCATGTTTCCACACTGCAGGGATTCCATAAAAATAAGAATGGTAACGATGACTTTAGAGTTTTGTTTAGCTCGCACACATTGCTGTGATGAGGAACAATGAAGGAGAGAGAGTGCAATAGGCCATTCCTTCTCAGGCAGATTACATTGTCTCCCTCTCTGAGCTGAATCACACAGTAATGTCATCCTCTCCCAAACTGGACCATGTGAGGTCTCCTTGTACATTGTCCACACTATGTCTCCATCACATTCCCTGTTCCATGTAGGTGCATCATTGCTGCTGTCATAGACAGAGCCATACCCTGAGCAGAAAATGGTCTCGGTCAATTTGAAGATATTTTTATATGTCCCTGCGTCATTAAAAAATAAAAATGTTTAACTTATTCAGAATACCTGTGTTAAACTGAATGCATTGTTTTAAAGAAATACAGAAATTGCTGGAAAAGCTCGCCAGGTCTCTCAGTACCTAGATGCTGTAGTTGTACCAGCCTCTACCACTTCCTCTGGCAGCTCATTCCATACACACACCACCCTCTGTGTGAAATGGTGCCCTTTAGGCCTCCTCAAAACCTTTCCCCTCTCACTTTCCACCAAAGCCCTCTAGTTTTAACCTGGGGAAAAACCCCTGACTAATCACCCTATCTATGGCCATTTTGATTTTATAAACCTTTACGGCTGCAAAATGCGACCCCAATCAACACGAATGGCTGAACTTTCAGTCATTCTGGGCCTAAATTCTGAAGTGCCATACTGACACCTCTTCCTTCTCCATCCAGTCACAATCTAAATCCACTTTAATCAGTTTGTTCAGATGTATCCTGAGACACTTCTGTGGGCTTTACACCTAGACCTTTGTGCCCGGAGGTAGGGACACTAGCATCACTCAACAATACCCATAAAGCTGCAACAGTATTCTCCTGTGTGTTTGTTCATCAGACTGTCCTGACATGCTGGGACATACCTCTGCAACAGGCAGGACCTGAATCCAGAACTTCTAGTCCAGAGCTAGGAACACTACCACACAAGTTCAGGAATTGGAATCAAATCCAGAGCTCTGGCTCAGAGACAGGGACACTACCCACTGCACTACCATACCCAGATTTTGGGTCATACTTTAGTGCCCACTTTCAGCTTGATGTGGATTTATTATAATCAGGTTCCCATTACTGAATTACAAACAACACTTTGTATTGTTAAACAAATGCAAGATATTTGTCTCAACTGTAGGATATTGAGTGTATATGCTATGCCATTGAAATTAACTATGACCATCTTTAAGTGCTATTATCTGTAGTATGCAATATTAAGGAAAGAAATCCTGCAGACACACTCTGCCCAATGAAGGGTCTCAAATAGATATTTATTACTGAACACCAGAGACGAAGGAAGAGCTTAATTTCTGGCCCCAAAACACCGATCACTCTTCCCAACTCTCACGTGTGACTCCCCTTTTCCTAAAACCATGAAATGACACCAGGCCGCTGATTACTGTCTAGCCTCTCCTCCCCACTCACTGTGTCTGCAATCTGTCCCTCCTCCCCCTAACCACACAAGGCAAACCAAGCTCAGGGTCTTTGTGAAAATCAAGGCTGGAGTGTGCAGGCCTCCTGGAGAGGGATGGGCATTTTAAAATTGAAGGGGGAGGGGGAGGTGACAGTAATATCACACACTGGGCTGAGGGGTGGCTGATGGAGTTTCGTTTGGATTAATGCGAGATATTGGATTTGATAAATCAAACGGCAGCAGGACCTATACAATTAAAAGTAGGGTCTTTGGCAGTGTTGTAGAACAGAAACCTAGGCCGTCAGATTTAATTCTTTAAAATTTGCATTCATATACATAGTGTGGTTAAGAAGGTGTTTAACACACTTGTCTTCATAGGACAGACCTTTGAGTATCGGAATTGGGATGTCATGTTGTGGTTGTACAGGATATTGCTGAGACCTCTTCTGGAACACTGTGTCTAGTCTGGTCATCCTGCCCGCTCATTCCATAGGCACACCACCCTCTGGGTGAAAAAGCTGCCCCTTAGGTCACTTTAATATTTCCACTCTCACCTTAAGCCTATGTCCTCTAGTTTTGGGCTCCGCGTATCCTTAGAAAATACCTTGACTATTCACTTTGATATTACTGACGTTGATATTATTAAGCTGGAGAGGATTGAGAAGAGAATAACCTGGATGTTGGTGGGAAAGGAGGGAGTGAGCTCTAAGGAGAGACTGGATCGACTGGGACTTTTTTCACTGAAGAATATGAGATTAAAGGGTAACTTTGCACAGGTTTATAAAATAATGAGGGTTAAATAGATGTCTTTTCTCTAGGGTTGAGGATTCAAAACTGAGGGATTTTTAAGGTGCGAGGAAAAAAGATTTACGAAATTCATGAGAGGTAATTATGTTAGACAGAAGATGGCTTGTGTGTGGAATGAACTTCCAGAGGAAGTGATGAAAGCAGGTACAGTTACAATGTTTAAAGGACATTTAGATCAGTCCATGGATAGGACATCAGTTTGGATGGTGCTGTGAGCAGCTGCCCTCTGCCCCCTCCTCTCTGAATGAATCCCTGTTGGTTTTCACCCTCTGCCAATGCCTGTGCAGTGGCGTGGGGAGGCCAGCAGTGGGTGGCATTGCATCACTTTAAGCACCACAGAGACTGCCAGGCCTGCCCCACACAGAGACACACAGATACACACACGGGAATGGTGAGGGCACTGCGTGAAGCTCATCTGGTAATTTAAATGAAACAAAAAGAAATACTCAGTTCGTCTCGTAAACTGTTAAAATATGCGGGACAGATCTACCAAATTCTACTGTTTAAATAAAATCATCAAATTATTTTTTTCACTCTGAAAGTGAACATTTTACATGAACTATTCACAACTCTGGGACCCTCTATCTCTTAACTTCTTATTACCCGACTCCAGCTCTATAGCAATATACTATTTCTGGGTTTTCTATCCTCTCATACCACAGGTGCTTGTAAGCTCTCAGTTTAGAATAGTATTCCCTCTCTGTTCCAACTTCATCACATTATACCCTGATGAATATCGATAAGTGGGACCTATCCGATTTCTCTTGCTCTGTGGTTTGTCAATATTTCATTCGCTCCGTCTGGTGTGTGTCAGGACTTTTGTTGCTCCATTGACAGCATGTCATTATTCGACTCTGTCCATAGGAATATATCAGTATTTCACTTACTCACACTCATGTGTGTGGGGCAGGATTTCAGTTGTTTCATGGGGACTGTGACACTATAACAATCTCAATGTTTGTAGGTGGCACCGAACCTGGAAGTTATCTGAAGTCTATGGAGGAGAGTGTGGAATTCTAACAGGACAATCACACGTTGCTGCAGTGTTCAGTTTCTGGCAGATGGGGATCAGTGCAGAGCAGTTTGAGGTGATACACTTTGGTAGGAAAGACAATGAAAGACAATTTAAAACAGACTGTGCCATTATAAAGGGGCTGCAGGAGCAGAGAGCGCTGGGTGTATATGAGCACAGATTGTTGAAGATGTCAGGACAAGTGGGGAGAGCAGTAACTATCACAGATCAGTTTCAGTATCTGAGCTGTTTATTGGGGGAGGTGTAGGAGGGAGTCTCCGTGCTCCCTTCCTGGGAGGTGGTGGTGACGATGTGTTGTGAGCCCACCCTCCTGCCCACCGAGACCGTGGGGATTCCATTTGTATCAGCTCGACACAAAAGGGAGATGGCATCAGGGCCACAGCTTCTAAGTCGTGCCGGGGGGAAACGGAGCTGCCAGTGGGTTTAAAGTGAGAATTGCCCTTCACTGAACATTGCTCCTTACTCGGTCGGTGGGACGTGGATGTTTCAGAATCTCCACATGAGGCGTCCCTGTCGTCTCCGGCTCCTACCAGGGTCCTCCCCACATGGCGGGGGGAGGGGGGGTGAGGGAACGGATATCGGACACTCCACCACCCGGCTTGGCCATTTCTGACCTATTCCAGGCTGTTTCTCCTGGAATGGGAGAAAGGGAGGGAGAGAGTGAGGGTGGGAGTGGGTGGTCCTGCTGTTAGTGCTGGTGTAGGTGGGGAGGGGGGCATGGTGAGGTGTCTGGAGGGAGCCAGTCCACAGTGTTGTATTCATGCAGTGTTATTAGTGTGGGGGTGAAGTGGAGGGAGGGGGGGGGGAGAGAGAGGGAGAGACAGAGACAGAGAGAGAGAGGGATGGTGCTTCATGCAGCAATGACAGTGTTGGACCATGAGCCTTGTTCGGGGGTCGGTGCTATAACAGATATACAGTGAGTGTGAGGGAGCAGAGAGAATACAGTGACCCTTATCCTGACAGAGTGGGGAAGGTTATTGATGTTTGTCCTGTATTGCTGGACATTTCTTCAGACCACAGATACTGCACTGAGCTGGGTGGGGAGCTCAGACCATGCTCGGTGGGTCTGGTGGTGTCGCCCCCTCTGGGAAGAGAATGGTCCCCCTCTGTACTAGCACATCCACCAGGCCCTCCGTGCCCCTGTTGACAAACCATAGTGTAATTGCCCCTTATCTGCCAGGCTCGGGGTAAACTGTCCAGGGCATCTCCAAACTGAGAAAGCTCAATCATGTGCCCATTGGCCTTTTAAAGATGGCCCCAGTGTCAGGGATCACGGAATATCCAGGGGCATCTGGGTGATGGTGAGTACCTCCAGCCATGAAGGACACCATTTACAAAGCTGTGGAACAAATGCTCATCCAAAACTCTCCATCATCTGACCTCACAACAATATCCCATTTTCCCATTTTTCCTGGGAAGACAGGCTCATGTTACAGGATGTTATCGAAGTGTCTCCATTTCAGTATTCTGCAACCTGGGAACACATCCTTCCATGACACTGTCTCTCAGTCTCCCCCTCTCTGTATACCCCAAACACCTCCCATGTGATGATATTTAAACTGATTCCCCCGCTTGGTCTCTCTGGCAGTGATGGTTCACACCCACAGCGCCCCCTTGTCAGGGCAACAATGGAGACATGGAGCTGTAAATGGGTGGGAGCTGCACATCCTGACACTTCCAGTCTGGGCTGCAACTTTCCCCACACTGGGCAGGGATCGAATACAGAGTTAATGAGGAATGCAGTGGGGTGGTGTACACAGTCCTCCATGCTGGGAGGGTAACTGCTCCTGGGTTACAGATCAATGCACTGGGGTGGGGTGCACAGTCCTACATGCTGGGAGGGTAACTGCTCCTGGGTTCCAGATCAATGTACTGGAGTGGTGTACACAGTCCTCCATGCTGGGAGGGTAACTGCTCCTGGGTTACAGATCAATGTACTGGGGTGGTGTACACAGTCCTCCATGCTGGGAGGGTAACTGCTCCTGGGTTACAGATCAATGTACTGGGGTGGTGTACACAGTCCTACATGCTGGGAGGGTAACTGCTCCTGGGTTACAGATCAATGTACTGGGGTGGTGTACACAGTCCTACATGCTGGGAGGGTAACTGCTCCTGGTTTACAGATCAATGCACTGGGGTGGGGTACACAGTCCTACATGCTAGGAGGGTAACTGCTCCTGGGTTACAGATCAATGTACTGGGGTGGGGTACACAGTCCTACATGCTGGGAGGGTAACTGCTCCTAGGTTCAGATCAATGCACTGTGGTGTGGTACACAGTCCTACATGCTGGGAGGGTAACTGCTCCTGGTTTCCAGATCAATGCACTGGGGTGGGGTACACAGTCCTACATGCTGGGAGGGTAACTGCTCCTAGGTTACAGATCAATGCACTGGGGTGGGGTACACAGTCCTACATGCTGGGAGGGTAACTGCTCCTGGGTTACAGATCAATGCACTGGGGTGGGGTACACAGTCCTCCATGCTGGGAGGGTAACTGCTCCTGGGTTACAGATCAATGTACTGGGGTGGTGTACACAGTCCTACATGCTGGGAGGGTAACTGCTCCTGGGTTACAGATCAATGTACTGGGGTGGTGTACACAGTCCTACATGCTGGGAGGGTAACTGCTCCTGGTTTACAGATCAATGCACTGGGGTGGGGTACACAGTCCTACATGCTGGGAGGGTAACTGCTCCTGGTTTACAGATCAATGCACTGGGGTGGGGTGCACAGTCCTACATGCTGGGAGGGTAACTGCTCCTGGGTTACAGATCAATGCACTGGGGTGGGGTACACAGTCCTACATGCTGGGAGGGTAACTGCTCCTGGGTTACAGATCAATGCACTGGGGTGGAGTACACAGTCCTACATGCTGGGAGGGTAACTGCTCCTGGGTTACAGATTAATTCACGGGTGATCACTGCACAGGTCGCTGTGCTGGTCAGACTGTCTGGTTGAGGTTTATAGATACTGCAATGATATGGTTTGTGCAGCTCCCCATGCTGGATGGATATTTGTTTCAGGTTCACACATTAATGCCCTGCTGTGGTCTGCACAGCTCCCCGTCCTGGATAGATATCTAGTCCGGGTTTATAGATCAATTCACTGCTGTGGTCTGCACAGCTCCCCGTCCTGGACAGATATCTAGTCCGGGTTTATAGATCAATTCACTGCTGTGGTCTGCACAGCTCCCCGTCCTGGACAGATATCTAGTCCGGGTTTATAGATCAATGCACTGCTGTGGTCTGCACAGCTCCCCTTCCTGGACAGATATCTAGTCCGGGTATATAGATCAATGCCCTGATCTGATCGGTGCAGTGTTCCACTCTGGACAGATTGCTGGATTGTATTGACCAGTGTAATGGATGAATCTGTCCAGATTGCTGGGTTGTACTGAGCAGGACACTGGCTTGTTCTGTACAGTGTTCCACAGTGAACAGATATCTCCTCTGGGTATATGGTGTCTGGGCTGGTTCTGGGAGGTGGATTGAGAATGTGGTATATCTAACCATTTCAGCTGATCTGGCAATGCCTTTCGTTCCCATTCCTGTGATTGGACCCTCCGTCTCACACCCCATTAATGTTACAGTGTGTCCAGGCACAGTACATCGTGTTGGTGGGGTGGGGAGGGGGGAAAGGTCATGGACAGGTCAAGGAGTTCCCCGGAACCTTCTGTCCCCGACATTCTATAACTGACATTCCCCGGAACGTTCTGTCCCCGACATTCTATAACTGACATTCCCCGGAACGTTCTGTCCCCGACATTCTATAACTGACATTCCCCGGAACGTTCTGTCCCTGACATTCTATAACTGTCATTCTCCGGAACGTTCTGTCCCCGACATTCCATAACTGACATTCCCCGGAACGTTCTGTCCCTGACATTCTAAAACTGTCATTCCCCGGAACGTTCTGTCCCTGACATTCTATAACTGACATTCCCCGGAACGTTCTGACCCTGACATTCCATAACTGACATTCCCCGGAACGTTCTGTCCCTGACATTCTATAACTGTCATTCCCCGGAACGTTCTGTCCCTGACATTCTATAACTGACATTCCCCGGAACGTTCTGACCCTGACATTCTATAACTGACATTCCCCGGAACGTTCTGTCCCCGACATTCTATAACTGTCATTCCCCGGAACGTTCTGTCCCTGACATTCCATAACTGACATTCCCCGGAACGTTCTGTCCCTGACATTCTATAACTGACATTCCCCGGAACGTTCTGTCCCTGACATTCTATAACTGTCATTCCCCGGAACGTTCTGTCCCTGACATTCTATAACTGACATTCCCCGGAACGTTCTGACCCTGACATTCTATAACTGACATTCCCCGGAACGTTCTGTCCCCGACATTCTATAACTGTCATTCCCCGGAACGTTCTGTCCCTGACATTCCATAACTGACATTCCCCGGAACGTTCTGTCCCTGACATTCTATAACTGACATTCCCCGGAACGTTCTGTCCCCGACATTCTATAACTGTCATTCCCCGGAACGTTCTGTCCCTGACATTCTATAACTGACATTCCCCGGAACGTTCTGTCCCCAACATTCTATAACTGCCATTCCCCGGAACGTTCTGTCCCTGACATTCTATAACTGTCATTCCCCGGAACGTTCTGTCCCTGACGTTCTATAACTGACATTCCCCGGAACGTTCTGTCCCTGACATTGTTTGTGAACGGCCGGACGTCAGTGAATTGAACAAACGATAAGATCCCGAGGGAAGAGATCCCGTTCCAGGGAGAAGGAGACACTGTTCCGAAGGACCCTCAGGCAGTTAAAGGGGTGAATACGTTTTCCCTGCGTTTACATTTCTCCACGACACAGGATCGACCACAATTTAGACCAAAATACAGAAATTCCCAAACTCTGTTTGTCTTCAAGAAACTGGGAGAGAATCCTTCAGGACAGCAACGTTTCCACCCTCCGTATTAGGAACTGGGAAGGAGTGACCTGTGTCAGCTCTCGAGTGATCGAGTGTGTGGGAATGTTCTAGAAAACATCTGTCCTGATGGATGTGTCTCTGTGTGTTTGGGGAGGGAGGGTTTCTTGTGGTTTATGTCACATTTTTGTCAGTAATTCCGACCTTCCCATTTGTTATTCCAGCTCCAATTATTTTAATAAATCCCTGAATACAGGGACACATTTGAAAATCTCACTGGGTCCCCGATCAAACGGGTCCCTTTGCCTCCAGGCTGATGGATAATGGGTTTGTTTTCCTTCCTCACAGTTAACGTAGTGACCATCTACGTCCTGCTTTATAAAGATTGTGGATTGTCTCCATGTGTCAGACGTTACCTGGGGGCCATGGCAGCGGCGGATCTCCTGGTCATTATCCTCGACCTGATCCTGAGACACATTCCCATTGTTTACCGGGAACAGTTTTATTTCCTGTACTCCGTCCCCGTGTGTAATATCCACGCCGTCCTGCTTTATGCAGCCACTGACTGCTCTGTCTGGTTCACTGTCACTTTCACCTTTGATCGGTTTGTGGCCATTTGTTGCCAGAAGCTGAAAAGTAAATATTGCAGTGAGAAAACGGCGGCTGTGGTTCTGGGAGCAGTGACTGTGCTGAGCTGTTTAAAGAACATTTCCTGGTATTTTATGTTCACGGCTCGGTATTTGCTGGAGAACACCCCCTGGTTTTGTTATGTAACAGACGCTGTTAGATTGTCCAGTGTCTGGGTCACAATCGAGTGCCTCCACCACATTCTAACCCCGTTTGTCCCATTTCTCCTGATTCTGCTGCTCAATGTTCTCACCGTCAGACACATTTTAGTGACCAGCAGAGCCCGCAGGAGACTCCGCGCTCACACCAATGGGGACGCTCAGTCTGACACTGAAATGAGAAACCGAAAAAAATCCATCATTTTACTGTTTGTGATCTCGGCCAATTTCATCCTGTTATGGTCAATGTTAATGTTGTATTCTATATGGAGACGGATGTCGTGGATTGGGTATTACTCTGTGGTTCTCCATGACTTTGTACAGGAATTGGGCTTCATGCTGCAGCTCCTCAGTTGCTGCACAAACACCGCGATTTATGCCGTGACCCAGACTAAGTTCAGGCAGCAGCTGAAGAATGTGCTGAAATATCCCTTCACCCAAATCCATCCATCCATCAAATTCCCTCATTAATCAATCCATCCGGGATTTTCTCATTTCAGTTCAGTGTTTCAGCGATGGAGCAGCCTGTTGCTATGGTAACAGACTGAGGATAGCGCTGGTTTGTCCATCCTTATCCCACAGGGGGGTTACACGGAAACATTTCAATGTTTCTCACAACTCAGGGGCCAGTGAGAAAAGGCACCATCCCACTGACTGTATCCATCACTTCCATTTGTAACCAATAAAAATGTTGATTAAATCGTGCCGAGCAGCAGAGTGACCGATGTTGTTGTGTGTCTTTGTGTTGGAGAAGCTGAGCTGGAGAGAGACAGACTCAGCCCCAAGTCCTGGTCCTCAGGGAAGGGGAGGGCACCGCGCCCTGAGCTCAGGAGCTGGGTTTAACTCCCTCTGTCCCCACACTGCAGCCTGGCATCCCCATTTCCTCACCCCCACTTTTCCTCCTCAATTCTCTCCCTCTCTTTCTGCACACTGTCTCTTTCTCACCACCTCTCCCTTTCACTCTCCCTGGTCCCCTCTCAGACATCCCCCCCAACCCCGGTTTCTCCACCTGCCTCCACTATTCTTTCTGCCTCACTCTCCCCTCTCTCTCACACCCCCAACATGAATTTCTCCACCTGCCTCCATTCTTCTCTCTCCCCCTCACCCTCACTCTCTCTCTCTCCTGCCGTCTCTGTCTCCCTCCTGCAATTCCGTCTCTACCCCCATTTTCCCCGACTCCTACATCCCGCATCTCTCTATCGTCTCACCCCCACCCCCCACACGCAGCCTCAACACCACCCCCAGTCTCTGGGTCAGAGGAAGAGGGAAGGACCAGGGAGATCGGACTGTGTCAGATCGAGAGGAAGGGTGGGAGAGAGATTCAGTCAAAGAGAAACGATGGGAGGTGGGGAGAGAGAGAGAAACGGAATTCAGGGGATCGAGAGTAAGAGAAGGTGGAGAGAGAGTGAAGGAACAGGGAGAGAGAGAGCAAGAGAGAAATAGGGTGAGAGGGGGAGAGAGAGAGAGAGAGAGACAGGGGAAGAGATAATAAAGAGGGGCGAGAGAGAGAGGGTGAGAGAGAGGGGAAAAGGGTGGAAGAGAGGGGGAGAGAGGGGAGAGAGAGCAGGGGAGAGAGAGTGGCCAGAGAGAGTGGGTAGAGAGAGTGCGGAGAGAGAAAGTGGGGGAGAGAAAGAGGGGAAGGAGAGAGAGGGGAGAGAGAAAGGGGAGAGAGCGCGGAGAGAGAGAGGGAAGAGAGAGCAGATAAAGGGAGAGGGAAATGAGCGAGAGGGGAGAGAGAGTGGGAGAGAGAGGAGGGAAGAAAGAGGACGGGAGAGAGGGGGGACAGAGAGGAAGAAAGAGAGGAGGAAGGAGAGAGGAGGGGGAGAGTGGAGGGGACAGGAGGGCGTGAGAGAGGAGTGGGGGTAGAGAGAAGAGGGTAGAGAGAGGGGGTTAGAGAGAGGGTGAGGAGAGAGTGGGGTAGAGAAAGGGGCATAGAGGGAGGGGCATAGAGAGAGGGGGTAGAGAGAAGGGAGAAGACGGGGGAGAGAGTGAGATGGGCAAAGAGAGGGCTGGGGAGAGAGACAGGGGAGGGAGAGGATGGGGGAGAGAGAGAGGGTGGGAGAGAGAGAGGGGAGGCCGAGGGAGTGGAGGGTGAGAGAGGGGGCGGGAGAGTGAGGGGGAGGGAGAGTAAGATGGGAGGGAGAGTAAGAGGGGAGGGCGAGAGAGGGGATGGAGAGAGAGGGGAGGGACAGGGAGAGGGGAGGGAGAGTGAGAGTGGAGGGAGATTAAGGGGAGGGAGAGTGAGAGGGGAGGGAGAGTAAGAGGGGTGGGTGAGAGAGGGGAGGGAGAGCGAGAGAAGAGCGAGAAAGAGAGGGGAGAGAGAGTGAGAGGAGAGGGAGGGTGAGGGGGAGGGAGAGTAAGAGGGGAGGGAGAGTAAGAGGGGAGGGCGAGAGAGGGGAGGGCGAGAGAGGGGATGGAGAGAGAGGGGAGTGGGAGAGAGTGGAGGGAGAGTGACAGGGTAGGGAGAGTGAGAGGGGATGGAGAAAGAGAGGGGAGGGTGAGTAAGAGGGAAGGGAGTGTGAGAGGGGAGAGAGAGTGAGAGGGGAGGGCGAGAGAGGGGGAGGGCGAGAGGGGGGAGGGGAGGGCGAGAGAGAGGGGAAGGACAGTGAGGGGGAGGGAGAGAGAGGGGAGGGAGAGTGAGAGGGGAGGGAGAGTGAGAGGGGAGGGAGAGTGAGAGGGGAGGGTGAGTAAGAGGGGAGGGAGAGTGAGAGGGGAGGGAGAGTGAGAGGGGAGCGTGAGGGAGAGGCGATAGAGAGAGAGGGGGAGAGCGAGGGGGGAGGTCGGGGAAGGGCGAGAGAGGTGAGGAGAGGGCAAGAGAAAGGGGAAGGACAGTGAGGGGGAGGGGGAGTGAGGGGGAGGGAGAGTGAGAGGGGAGGGAGAGAGGGGAGGGCGATAGAGCAGATGGCAAGAGTGGGGAGGGCGAGAGAGGCGAGGGAGAGAGAGTGGAGGGAGAGTGAGAGGGGAGGGGGAGAACGAGGGAGAGTGAGAGGAGAGAGTGAGAGACAGGAGGGAGGGAGGAGGGAGGTAGAGAGTGGAGAGCGAGAGTGAGAGGGGAGAGAGGGGGTGGGATGGAGACGGGAAGGAGAGGGGGGAGAGTGAGAGGAGGGTGAGAGAGGGGAGGGTGAGTGAGAGGGGAGAGCGAGAGAATGGAGGGGAGGGTGAGAGAGATTGGAGGGAGAGTGAGAGGTGAGGGCCAGAGAGGGGAGGGTGGTAGAGCGGATGGTGAGAGTGGGGAGGGCGAGAGAAGGGAGGGAGAGAGAGGGGAAGGAGAGAGAGGGGAAGGAGAGAGAGGAGAGGGAGAGTGAGAGGGGAAGAAGAGTGAGAGGGGAGGGAGAGTGAGAGGGGAGGTCGACAGAGCGGAGGGAGAAAGAGAGGGATGAGAGAGTGAGAGGAGAGGGAGAGTGAGGGGGAGGGAGAGTGAGGGGGAGGGCGAGAGAGATGCAAGGAGAGAGAGAGGGGAGGGAGAGAGAGAGGGGAGGGCAAGAGAGGGGAGGGAGAGTGAGAGGGGAAGGAGAGTGAGAAGAGAGGGCGAGAGAGGGGAGGGATAATGAGCGGGAGAGTGAGAGATGGGTGGGAGGGAGACGGGTGGGAGACAGAGGGGAGGGAAAGTGAGAGGGGAGGGAGAGAGGGTAGGGATGGAGACAGGAGTGAGAGAGAGATGGAGGGAAAGAGAGAGGGGAGGGAGAGAGAGGGGAGGGAGAGAGGGGAGGGAGCGTGAGAGGGGAAGGACAGTGAGAGGGGAGGGCCACAGCGAGGGGAGGGAGAGAGAGAGGCGAAGGTGAGAGAGGGGAGGGAGAGTGAGAGGGGAAGGAGAGTGAGAGGGGAGGGAGAGTGAGAGGGGAGGGAGAGAGAGAGGGGAGGGAGAGAGAGAGGGGAGGGAGAGAGAGATGGAGGGAGAGAGAGAGGGGAGGGAGAGAGAGAGGGGAGGGAGAGAGAGGGGAGGGATGGAGACGGTAGGGAGGGAGAGAGAGGGGAGGAGGAGTGAGGGGAGGGTGAGAAATGAGAGGGTGAGAGAGAGGGATGGAGAGTGAGAGGGAAGGGAGAGAGAAGGGAGGGAGATTGAGATGGGAGGGCAAGGGCGAGGGGAGGGAGAGTGAGACGGGAAGGAGAGTGAGGAGGGAGGGTGAGAGAGAGGAGGGAGAGTGAGTGGGCGAGGGGAGGGCCAGAGCGAGGGGAGGGAGTGAGAGGGGAGGGTGAAAGAGGGGTGGGAGAGAGAGTGGGGAGCGCGAGAGAGAGGGGACGGAGAGTGAGAGGGGAAGGAGAGTGAGAGGGGAGGAAGAGTGAGAGTGGAGGGCGAAAGTTGGGGGAGGGAGAGAGAGTGGGAAGCGCGAGAGAGAGGGGAGGGAGAGTGTGAGGGGAAGGAGAGTGAGAGGGGAGGAAGAGTGAGAGGGGAGGGCGAGAGAGAGGGGAGGGCGAGAGAGGGGAGGGAGAGTGAGAGGGGAGGGAGAGAGGGTAGGGATGGAGACGGGAAGGACAGAGAGAGGAGGGAGAGTGAGGGGAGGGTGAGAGAGGGGAGGGTGAGAGAGAGAGAGGTGAGCGAGAGAGGGGGTTGAAAGAGAGGGGAGGGTGAGAGAGAGGGTAGGGAGAGTGAGAGGGGAGGGAGAGAGGGGAGGGATGGAGACGGGAGGGAGAGAGAGGGGAGGAAGAGTGAGGGGAGGGCGAGAGAGGGGAGGGAGTGCGAGAGGGGAGGGCAAGAGCGATGGGAGGGAGAGTGAGAGGGGAGGGAGAATGAGAGGGGAGGGCGAGTGACACGGGAGGGATAGTGAGAGGGGAGAGTGAGAGAAGGGAGGGAGGGAGACGGGAGGGAGAGAGAGAGGAGGTAGAGTGAGAGGGAAGGGAGAGTGAGAGGGGAGGGCCAGAGCGAGGGGAGGGTGAGAGAGGGGAGGGCGAGAGAGGGGAGGGCGAGAGAGAGGGGAGGGTGGGAGAGGGGAGGGCGAGAGATGGGAGGGTGAGAGAGAGGGAGGGAGAGTGAGAGGGGAGGGTTAGAGAGGGGGATGGAGAGTGAGAAGGGAGGGCGAGAGAGGGGCGGGCGAGAGAGATGGGAGTGAATAGGGAGGGGAGGGCGAAAGAGGGCAGGGAGAGAGAGGGGAGGTAGAATGAGAGTGGAGGGAGAGTGACAGGGGAGGGAGAGAGATTGGAGGGCGAGAGAGAGGGGAAGGCGAGAGAGAGGGGAGGGCGAGAGAGAGAGGGGAGGGTGAGAGAGAGGGGAGTGTGAAAGAGAGAGGGGAGGGTGAGCGAGAGGGGAGGGTGAAAGAGAGAGGGGAGAGTGAGAGTGCGGAGTGCGAGAGAGCGGAGTGTGAGAGCGCGGAGGATGAGAGAGGGGAGGGCGAGACAGAGGGGTGAACGAGAGAGGGGGTGAGAGAGAGGGGAGGGCGAGAGAGAGATGGGAGTGCGAGAGAGAGGGGAGGGCAAGAGAGAGCGACAGGGAGAGAGAGAGGGGAGGGCGAGAGAAGGCGACAGGGAGAGAGATGAGAGAGAAAAGGGTGCAAGAGCGTGATTGAGAGGGTATGAGAGATCAAATGAGGGAGAGAGTTTACGAGAGAGATGGGGGAGCAAGGGGGAAGACTGAGAGAGAGGGAGGGGATAATTGAGTGACAGAGACAAGAGACAGAGAGACAGAGAGAGGTGGGGTGGGAGAGAGAGGGGTGTAGAGAGAGACAGAGAGAGGGGAGTAGAGAGAGAGAGGGAGGGGGATAGAGAGAGGGAGAGAGGGGACAGATACAAGAGAGAGTGTCTGACAGAGTGAGAGAAACAGAGACAGTGAGTGAGCAAGAGAGATGGTTGAGAGAGAGAGAGAGAGAGAGAGAGAGAAGGGGCGGGATAGAGAGAGAGAGAGAGAGAGAGAGAGAGAGAGAGAGAGGACTGCAGAGAAAGAGAGGTGGGAGAGTGAGAGAGAGAGGCTGTGAGAGAGAGAGAGAGTGAGAGAAGGGAGAGCATGATAGAGAGACGGCCAAGTGAGAGGTAGAGAGTTGAGAGAGGGGCGAAAGAGAGAGAGGTCGCAAGAGGCGGAGGGAAGGCCGAGAGAGACAAAGACAGACCGAGACAGAGGGGTGAGAGATGAAGAGAGGGTGCGAGAGCGATGAGGCAAGAGCGAATGGGGGAGAGAGGTGGCGAGAGAGAAAGAGAGAGGCAAGAGAGAGAAGCAAGAGAGAGGGGCGAGAGAGAGAGCGAAACTGATGGGAGAAAGACAAGAGCGAGACAGATTGAGAGAGGAGAGAGAGGCGGGTGATAGAGGGAGGGATAGAGAGAGAGAGGGAGAGAGTGACTGAGAGTGGGGTGAGACAAGGGTAAGAAAGAGTGAAAAAGAGAGAGAGAGAAAACGAGACAGAGAGGGAGAGAGGTGAGAGTGAGAGAGCAAGAGAAAGGACAAAGCAAGGGTGGGAGAGAGGGAGAGTGTATATGGAAGAGAGGGTGAGGGAGAGAGGGAGAGAATGAGTGAGAGAGCAAGAGAGGGACGACAGAGGGGCGAGAGAGGTGCGACAGAGAGAGAAAGGGGAGAGAGAGGAGTGAGAGAGAGAGAGAGAAAGAGGAGAGAGGGGGAGAGAGAGGGACAGAAACTGCGAGGGGGAATAGAGAGAGGGATAGAGAGAGAGCACAAGCGAGCGAGGGAGACCAAGCGAGTGAAAGAGAGACGGGGAGAGCGAGAGAGAGGAGGACAGAGAGAGAGAGATGGGGACAAGCGAGAGACAGAGTAATGAGAGAGAGGGGTGCAAGAGAGAGAGGAGCTGGGGGGGGGGGGGGAGGACTGAGAGAGAGAGAGAGAGAGAGACGGAGAGAGAGAGCAACAGACAGACAGAGAGAGAGAGAGAGAAAGAGCAAGAGTGAGAGAGAAGAGTTGAAAGAGGAAGGGAGGGCAGAGAGAGGGAGACAGAGAGACAGACAGACAGACAGAGCACAAGCAATAGAGAGAGAGCACGAGTGAGAGAGAGCGAGCAAGAGAGAGAGTGAGATGAGACAGAGAGGGAGGCAAGAGAGAGGGAGAGAAGGAGGGAGAGAGAGACCGTGAGAGCGTAAGGGAGGGTGAGAGGGTGAGAAAGCGCGAGCGAGATGAAGAGAGCGAGAGGAAGAGTGAGAGAGAGAGAGGGGGCAAAGAGAGGGATAGAGATAGAGCGGGAGAGAGAGAGAGGAAGAACAAGAGAGAGAGGATGCGAGCGAGGGACAGAGGGATGAGAGAGAGAGAGGGCACAAGAGCGAGACAGAGGCAGTGAGAAAGGGAGGGAGAGCTGAGAGAGACAGAGAGACAGACGGTGTGAGAGAGATAGAGGGGGCGAGAGAGAGATAGAGGGATGAGAGAGAGGGGCAAAAGACACAGACAGAGGCAGCAAGAAAGGGAGGGAGAGCTGAGAGAGCAAGAGAGTCCGGGAAACAAAGAGACAAAGTGAGAGAGAAAGAGGGGCGGTGGGGGGGGGGGGGGGGGGAGGCAAGAGGGGGATGGAGAGGGGGAGGGAGCGGGAAGGGGGCAAGCGAGATGGCAGAGAGAGAGGGCAGAGAGAGTGGGGGAGAGAGAGGGGGGAGAGAGGGGAGAGAGAGGGGAAAGAAAGAGGGGGAGAGAGGGTAGAGAGAGTGGGGAAGAGAGGGGGAGAGAGAGGGTGAGAGAGAGGGGAGAGAACGGGTGTAGAGCAGGAGTGAGATTTTGGGGAGAGGGTGGGAGAGACAAGGAAATAGAGGGGGGAGAGAGAGGGGAGGAGAAGGGGGAGAGAGAAGGGGAGAGAGGGGTGAAAGAGAGGGGGAGAGAGAGACGGGGAGAGGGAAGGGGAGAGAGAGGGGAGAGAAAGGGTGTAGAGAGGGAGTGAGAGTTTGGGGAGAGAGTGGGGGAGCGACAGGGAGAGAGTGGGAGAGAGAGAGGGGAGGAGAGAGATAGGCGTGAGAGAGCGAGGGTGAGAAAGAGAGAGAGTGAGTGAGAAAGAGAGCGTGGGTGAGAGAGAGGAGGGTGAGAGAGGGGTTGGGGGTGAGAGGGGTGTGAGAGAGAAGGGGTGAGAGACAGAGGGGGTGGGACAGAGAGAGAGAGAGACAGTGTGGTGAGAGAGTGACATGGGAGACAGAGAGGGTGAGAGAGAGAGAAAGAGAAGGTAAGAGAGAGAGGGGGTGAGAAAGAGGGAGAGTGAGTGAAACAGAGAGAGTTTAAGTGAGACAGAAAGAGCGTGAGTGAGAAAGAGAGAGCTGGTGAGAGAGAGGAGTTTGAGAGAGGGGGGGTGGGGGTGAGACGGGGATGAGAGATAATGGGTGATGGAGAGAGTGAAAGTGGGGAGGGGGAATAGGGAGAGTGGAGTGAGAAGGAGAGGGTGTGAGAGAGAGTGGGGTGAGCGAGAGGGGTGAGAGGGGGAGGAGTTAGAGAGAGAGCGCGGGGTAAGAGAGAAAGGGTGTGAGAGGCGATGAGAGAGAGGGGTGAGAGTGAGGGCGTGAGAGACTGAGGGTGTGAGAGAGTGAGGGGCTGAGAGAGTGAGGGGGTTTGAGAGAAGGGGTGGTGAAAGAGAGAGAGGCAGTGAGAGAGAGGGAGTGTGAGAGAGAGGGGTGTGAGAGTGAAGGGTGAGAGAGAGGTTGAGAGAGAGAGGGGGTGAGAGAGAGAGGTGGGTTGAGAGAGAGGGAGGGTGGGGGTGAGAGAGAGAGGGATGAGAGAGAGAGAAGGTTGAGAGAGAGGGGTGGGAGAGAGCGGTGAGAGAGAAGAAGGGGTGAGAGAGTGACAGGGTGGAAGAGAGGGGTGGTGGGAGAGAGGGAATGAGAGAGAGAGAGCTGGGTGAGAGGTCGGTGAGAGGGAGAGGTGGGAGTGAGTGACAGCGAGGAGGTGGGGGAGAGAGAGGGGAGAGAGAGGGAGGGTGAGAGAGAGAGATGGATGTGAGAGAGAGCGAGGGGTTGAGAGAGAAGGGGAGACACTGAGGGGGTGAGAGAGTGAGGGGATGAGAGATTGAGGGGGGTTGAGAGAGCAGGTGGTGAGAGAGAGGGGTGTGAGAGAGAGAGGCTTGACAGAGAGGGGTTGAGAGAGAAAGAGAGGGGTGAGAGAGAGTGTGAGAGAGAGTGATGAGAGAGAGGGGGGTTGAGAGAGAAAGAGAGGGGTGAGAGAGAGAGGGGAAGGGAGAGAGAGGGATTGGTGAGGGGGTGAGAGAGTGAGGGGATGAGAGAGTGAGGGGGGTTGAGCGAGAGGGTGGGGGGTGAGAGAGAGAGGGGTGAGAGAGAGCGGGGTCGAGAGGGAGGGGTTGAGAGAGAGAGAAGGGGGTGAGAGAGAGTGAGGGGTTGAGAGAGTGGTGTGAGAGAGGGGGCCGAGAAAGGAGGGGAGAGAGGAGGGGAGAGAGCGGGAGAGGGGGCAGAGGGAGTGAGAGGGGGCAGGATTGGGGGCAGAGAGAGAGGGCGCAGAGAGGGGGGAGAGAGATGGGGAAGAGAGAGGGGGAGAGAAGGGTGAGAGAGAAGGGTGAGAGAGAGGGGGAGAGAGAGGGGGAGAGAGAGGGGGAGAGAGATGGGGAGAAGAGGAGGAGAGAATGGAGGAGATGGGGAGAGGGAGAGAGAGGGGGAGAGAGGGGGTGAGAGAGAGTTGTTGAGAGAGAGGGTGTGAGAGAGAGGAAGTCAGAAAGAGCGGGTGAGAAACAGGGGTGTGAGAGAGAGAAGGGGTGTGAGAGAGAAGGGGTGTGAGACAGAGGGAGTGGGAGAGAGAGGGAGATGTCGGCTAAGAGAGAGAGAGAGTGGGGTGAGAGAGTGAGATGGGAGTGATAGAAAGAGGGTGTGAAAAACAGGGGGAGAGAGGGTGTAGAGAGTGGGGTCAAGAGAGGGGGTAGAGAGAGGGGAGAGAGAGAGAGAGGGGGTGAGAGAGAGGGGGTGAGAGAGAGGGGGTGAGAGAGAGGGGGTGAGAGAGAGGGGGTGAGAAAGAGAGAGAATGTGAAAAAGAGAGTGGGAGAGAGAGAGGTGTTGAGAGAGAAGTGTGGGTGAGGGGGTGAAAGAGAGAGAGTGAGAGAAAAGAGAGAGAGTGAGAGAAAAAGAGAGAGTGTTGAGAAAGAGAGAGTGTGAGTGAGAAAGAGAGAGCAGGTGAGAGAGAGGGGGTGAGAGAGGGGTGTGGGGTGAGAGGGGGTGAGAGACAGAGGGGGTTGGACAGAGAGAGAGAAACTGTGGTGAGAGAGAGAGGGTGAGAGAGTGAGATGGGAGTTAGAGGGGATGTGAGATAGGGCTAAGAGAGAGAGGGAGTGAGAGACAGGGAGTGTGAGAGAGCGGGGTGAGAGAGCGAGGGGTGAGAGAGAGAGAGAGGGATGAGAGAGAGAGGATTGAGTGAGAGGGAGGTGGGAGAGAGTGGGGTGTGAGAGAGAGAGGGGTGAGAGGGTGAGAAGGTGGAAGGGAGGGGGGTGTGAGATAGAAGGGGGTGTGAGAGAGAGAGGGGGTGAGAGACAGTGGGTGTGAGAGAGACGGGGATGTGAAAGAGAGTGAAGGAGATGGGGAGAGAGGGGGTGAGAGAGAGGGGAGAGAGGGGTAGGGAGAGGGGGAGAGAGGGGGGTGAGAGAGAGTTGGTGAGAGAGATTTGTTGAGAGAGAGGGTTGTGAGAAAGGGGGTGAGCAACAGGGGTGTGGGAGAGAGAAGGGGTGTGAGAGATAAGGGGTGTGAGACAGAGGGGGTGGGAGAGAGAGAGAGATGACGGTTAAGTGAGAGAGAGAGTGGGGTGAGAGAGTGGGGGTGTGAGACACAGGGGGAGAGAGGGAGTAAAGAGTGGGGTGCAAGGGAGGGAGGGGAGGGAGAGAGTGGGAGAGAGAGGAGTTGAGAGAGAGGGGGTGAGAAAGAGGGGGTGAGAAAGAGGGGGTGAGAAAGAGAGAGTGAATGAAAAACAGAGAGAGTGTAAGTGAGAAAGAGAGAGCGTGAATGAGAAAGAGAGAGTGGGTGAGAGAGAGGGGGTGAGAGAGGGGGGTGGGGTGAGCGGGGTATGAGAGAGAAGGCGTGTGAAACAGAAGGAGTGGGACTGAGAGAGAGAGAGAGACTGTGGTGAGAGAGAGAGGTGAGAGAGTGAGATGGGAGTGACGGGGGTGTGAGAGAGGGCTAAGAGAGAGAGGGAGTGAGAGAGATGGAGTGTGAGAGATAGAGGTGAAAGAGCGAGGAATGAGAGAGAGGGGTTGAGAGAGGGGTTGAGAGAGGGGGTGAGAGAGAGGGAGCAAGAAGGAGAGAGAAGGGAAGAGAAAGAGGCAGGGAGATGGTGGGAGAGAGGGAGGGGTTGAGAGACCGAGGATGTGTAAGAGTTTGTGTGAGAGAGAGGGTGATGTGAAAGAGATTGGGGTGGGGGAGAGAGGGGTGATGGAGAGAGAAAGGAGGAGAGAAAGAGGAGGTGAGAGAGAGATGGATGTGAGAGAGAGGGGGGTGAGAGAGAGAGGGGTGAGAGAGAGGGGTTGAGAGAGAGAAGGGGTGTGAGAGAGAGAAGGAAGGTGAGAGAGAGGGGAGTGAGAGAGACGGGGGTGAGAGAGAGAGGGGTGAGAGAGAGTTGACGAGAGAAAGGGTTTGAATTAGAGGGGGGAGAGAGGATGAGAGAGAGAGGGGTTGAGAAAGATGGGTTGAAACAGAGAGGAGGTGAGGGGGAGGACTAAGAGAGAGAGAGACGGAGAGAGAGCGACAGACAGGGAGAGATATAGAGCAAGAGTGAGAGAGAAGAGGTGTGAGAGGTAGGGTGGACTGAGAGAGATGGAGGGAAAGAGACAGACAGAAAGAGCAT